>NC_069700.1:27435459-28060459 GCF_023699985.2 Odocoileus virginianus | reverse complement strand
TCCTGGACCCAGTTCAAGGGTGTGTGTGTGTGTGTGTGTGTGTGTGTGTGTGTGTGTGTATTTGGGGGCAAATTCTTACTCTGGGCTCTTCTCAGTCAGCTGACATTATGTTCCTGGACCCAGTTCAAGGGTGTTTGTGTGCGTGTGTTTCTGTGTGGTATGTGTGTGTTTCTGTGTGGTGTGTGTAGGCTTCCCCACACCAACAAGCAATTAATTCCTGGACGCCATCAGTGTGTCTGAGAATTCAGAATTCAACTGAATTCTGACACTATCTACCCAGAGATGGAATCAGATTCCACAGGTAAAGGGTTCAGTCCTACAAAACCATCTCTGCTTCAGACACCAATTGAAACCCCAATTTGTGACCTGTTGTTCTGACCAACTGGCTATTAATTAGAGGTTCCCATGACTCCCTCTTTGGGTTTGATGTATTTGCTAGAACGGCTCACAGAAGTTAGGAATCTCTGTTTACTTACTGTATTACCAATTTATCATAAAGGATAAGAATCAACAACTAGATGAAGAGATACAAAAGGCGAAGTCCTAAAGGGACTTCTGTTCTCATGGAACTCAGGGCTCAGCACAGTGGCACATGGAAATATTCTGGTTTCCCAGCATGGAAGCTCTTTGAACCCAAACCTTTTAGGTTTTTATGGCGGTTTTATTACATAGGCATGATTTCTTAAAACACTGAGCACTGGGGACTGATTCAATCTCCACCCCTCTCCCCACTGCAGAGGTGAGGTGGTGAAATGAAAAGTTCCCACCCTCTATTCACACAGGTGGTTCTGTGGGCAACCAGACCCTGTCCTTAAGTGCTTTTCAAAAGTCATTTCATTAACATAGCAAAATACACCTCCATCACTCAACACTTAGGAAATTCCATGGGGTTTTGGAGCTGTGAGCCAGGAACTATGCACAAAGACCAAATATACGTGAGAAACATACTTTGGTCATATGCATGGTCAATATATATATATATATATATATATATATATATAAATCACATTACTGCACACCTCTTCAAGTAGAATCCAACTTAGTCCCTCACAATCTGATCCTGCCAATTTAATGCGGCAGGTTTGTTTACAATTTAAAACTACCTTCTTCTAGATATTTTTCAGATGAAAAATGCTTGCCCAATTCGAAATCTGACACACTTAAGGCTTTAAGAATATGTAATATTAATCAACTTTACCACTTTCAGGAGCCTCTCTCTCAAGTATCTCCCTGAGATGCTCTGCTTTGCATTCTCAAGTAGCTGCTGTGTGATGAGCTGCACAGAGATAACTCAAGCAGAATACGGAAAGGAAACACTTTGAAGACACACTAAAGCAAAACTTCAAATGATATAGCACCACTGGGGACTCAAGAGAAATCACAGCGGCTGATAAACCTAGGGAGCATCGACAAGCACCTGGAGTATTTCTTTCTGAAGAGAGGATGGCAGGTGCACACTATGCCAAACTCCGCACAGCTGCAAATCACAGACCAGCCTGGGCAGCTGGTGGGGACCCACTGGCTAGGTGGTAATTATTGGTCAGTCATCTTCAGCTACAAAGGCTAAGGTGTCGCTCATTACATCTGTATTCTTCAACTGGTTATTTATCTCACAGCTAAAGTGATAGTTAGCCTTGAGGCATGTTTACCCATCTGCTAAAAAATAAAAATAGAATCATACACAAAGGGAAAACATATAAAGGGCTTAATAAAATTTATAATGAGTCCTACGATAGATCATCTCTTCTTACTCCTCTCTGTACCTTATTATAGAAAAGTCCCTTAAAATCTGAGAAGGAAGTTTGATAAGCTCTAATGAAGTCTAAAAGTAGGAGTTGGTCTTTGCTTGCACCTGGAGTAGCCACTCTTCCTCCACAGGGCCATGTGCTTCAGCAGAAGCTGACTTTAGCACTAGCTCCAGGGATGGGTCCTGTGAGGTCTCAGCCAGTTTGTGCATGGGCAGTGGTCACAAGTCTAGCAGTGGGCATGTGGCCTAGCTTTGTCAATCAAACTGAAGGGGAAGGGCATAAGCCATATGCAGGTTGAATAATTTTCTATTGTATCTTGGACATTTTGAATATTGTGAGATTCTGAGTCTTGCTTAAATCCTAAGGAAAATGTTGATATTTGCTTTAGTAAGTAATCAACCTGGTTGGATTCAGATTACAAGTCCCAATCAACCCTTCTGTGAGGTATGGTCTAAATATCAGTTCTTCTATTGAGCCTTTGCTCCAGAGTATGGGAGCCGCAACTACAGAAGCCCGCATGTCCCAGAGCCTGTGCTCTGCAACAAGAGAAGCCACAGCAATGAGAAGAAGCCTCGCAGCAACAAGACCCAGCACAGCCATATATAAATAAATAAAATGTTTTTTAAAATTATAAGTAAATAATTAAATATCAGTTCCTCATTGAAAGCCTATGCAGAGATATTAGGATCGTCTGGCATGAGTGCTAGCCAGTGGCCAGTCTAGGCCCTGGGCAGATATTTATCGCATAATCAATTCTAACAGTTTTTGTGTGCTCTTCAGGACCAGATTCATGTAACGTGCTGTTGAGGAGGGGACCCGGGAGTTCACAGATTAACTCTACAGGCTTGGTTTCCTGCGCTCCTCCTTCTCCACTGTCTTCCCAGGTATCTTTCAGATCCTTTCTGTCTTCCAGCCAGAAAGCCAAGGCCTTTGTTATCTTGTTCTCTCACATATTTTGAGGGCTAGGGAGCAGGAAGACAAAGAGAAAGAAAAAAAAGTGAGGGGTCCTTTTTAGGACTATCGCTTCTCTAACTGGAGGGGACTCAAGGAGATAGTGAAGGACAGGGAGGCCTGGTGTGCTGTAGTTCATGGGGTCTCAAAGTGTCAGACACAACTTAGTGACGCAACAGCAACAGCGACTCGAGGGGAAGGCTCCCCTCCCTTAAGACTTCCAGGCAGCTGTGGGCCCTGCTGCTGTCACTGCCAGCACGGACACCACAGGACTGCCTGGCGGCCGGGGCCTGGGAAGAGGGAGGGAGGCTTTCTTAAAGGAGGACGTGCCTACACCTCTTTCTCTAAGTGTCAGAGGCCTCCTTCCCCATCAAGTCAAGATCGGAGGGCTTCTCCTGGAGCTCTCTCTTTCCACGCCTGATGCCCACTTCCAGGTGTGGGCTGCACTCTGTCCAGGCCAGGGCATATTCGTGGCTGTACTTCAAATCCTGGGCTTTTCTAACCCACCTGCTACTATTGACTTCTCAGAGTCCTTAAATTGCTGATCCAGGAGTTCTATCCAGGATTTTAGCTGCATTCAGCAGGAGACACTAGGCAGAGTGTGCTTACTTTGTCTTATCCAGGAATGGAACTCTCCAGAGGCAAGTATTTTTAAATGTAGTAGTCAAATATGGTTATGTGTCTTATAAAATAATAGAAAATCCATAACTCCGTAGGTATCTTTTTTAGGGTGAGGAAGTAGGCTTTTAGGTGTTTTTTTTTTTTTTTAAAAAGTAATGTGGTTTACAGAAAAACATTAAGTTAACTCAACAGATGTTACTGGACTGTGGCAAAAATCATGCAGTGGTATACACATGTCATAAGTTTGAGAAATGCTGATCTACAGAACAGAAGCCACTTGCTTTTTAGAGCTACTTATACACAGTTCTATTTTATTACATATGAACCTGTTTATACTGTTTGCTTCATTAACTGACCTTGCGGTTGCTCCCTTCTGGCTATTACAGTCTATAGAATACTGTGGAAGAACAGCAAGGTCATCCAGGGCCTATACACAGAGCTTTCCTCGGCAAGACGGGTCTGAGGAACCTCCAGAGGAAAGAAAGGAGAAGGGAGCGGTACACACAGATCAGGCAGTAAATAGAGAAGGCATGCATTCAGAAGTTACCTTCTTCTTTTAGAAGGTTGCCAAGGGAGGTGGTGGAGGCCAGTGTCCGGTGTTGCTCCTGGCCTGGCTTTGAGCCACAGGCCTCGCAGCCTGGATCTTTGCATCTGAGCCCACTTAGCCAATGCCACAGCAGACAGGATGTCTAGGCAATTCACGGGCATGATCAAGGGTCCCCAGGACAGATGATGGCAAGAAGCCATGCAATCTACCATAACTCCTTCATAGCTTGATTGTACGTTAATTCAACCCCCCCTAACAAAGAGTCTTCCAGAATATGAATGGACTCTCCTGAGACCACAGTCTCTTTCAGTAGTGCTTCACTTGGCAAGGTCCTGCTACCCAGGAAAATCTACCCAGCTTCACCATTACTGTGACATCTGAGGCCAAAGAAAGTGATGAAACTGTCCAGACTATCCTCAAGTCTACATACAGTGAGAAGTACCCGGATAAAGCGCCCCTCTGGGGAATACCCTCCCAGGTAAACCTAGAAGATAATGGTGTCACAGACATTAAATTATCAGCATTGCAGGCAAGAAGAAAGCGCTGGTATGGTGATGCTCTTTACTTAGTGACAGCTATGCAGGAAAAATTAAGTGAAAGGGCAGATCAAATTAAAACTATAAGAGAAGAAAAGCAACAAAAAGAAGCAGAAGCAGCTGGAAAGCAATTATTTCATGGCATTCCTGATACAATTGAGAATTTAAGTTGGAAGGCCACGTTTGATGCAGAACTCCTGGAAATTAAAAAGGTTAAAATAATCTTTAGAGATGACTTTTGGCCATTCACATTTTGCATGTCAGCTTCTTTTTCCATTAATATTCTAATAGTATTCCCAGTTGTGTGCGTTCAGAAATGGCTGAAGTTGTGAGTGATACAAGAGACATCCAAATGCTGAGCAGGAGTCTGATGGCCGCATTAGTTAACCTTGCAGTCATTATTAAGTGATTCCATCTAATGAGCCAAGTAGTCTCCTTCTGTATAAAAGTCTATTAAACAAATTATAGGGTCTTGGGAGCAACTCACCAGGCAATGAAAATCTCACACATATCTGAACATTTTTTCTTCAACAAATAAAAAACAATTAGAATAAATTTAACATCAGATGGTACTGAATTTTTTTAAAAGTTACACTTCTTGACAAAAGTGGTGCTAACTTTGAAAACAAGATAAGATTAAAACAACCACAATATGGGTGACTGGATAGGCCCACTTTTATTGTTATACTGGGGTTCTAGACAAGAATTGAGAAATGCCAAACCGTTTGGTGCCTTAAAAAAAAAAATTTCAAAATGTCAAGCAGCTCCCATTTTATTCTCAGTTCTTAGCCAGTGAGAAACAGCAGTGTTCAAGATCCACCGTAGCTACACTGTCATGAACTCAGACTGCCCTGAAGAGGGAGCTGTCACTACAGCAAAAGACTCAAAGGCTAAGATGGAAGCCCCATGAGGGTAGAGGGGGTTTTTTGCTGCTGTTGATCACTGACATTTCCAGCCCTAGAACAAGACTGGGACATCACAGATGCTCAATTAATACTGAAAAACAAAAGGCTGTCCAGGAAGGCCTTCTGGTCCTCCCAAAGTTGGGAACAACAAATAAAAGAACATTCAGAACCTGGGATATATCAGTGGGGTCATTGGCAAGGTTGGATGGTATGCTTTCTTAAAACCAAACCCTCCTTTTTCCTTTAAGTGCAGGTTTCCACAGATCCTGATAATCTCAATCATACCCTCTAGCACAATTATGAAAAAGGAACAGAACTTTAACTTTTCTGATCTGGGGGACACAGCTGCACTCAATTGGAATGTCACTAGAATATGTATCGGGGCGCTGTGCAGCAGGCACAGTCCACCCAGTCACTGGAGAGAGTGCCGTGACTCTCTTGCCTATATTGGGGTCACTGTAATGTGCTAATGTAGAAATAAACCTCAGTAATTATCATTACACTGGAGAGAGTGCCGTGACTCTCTTGCCTATATTGGGGTCACTGTAATGTGCTAATGTAGAAATAAACCTCAGTAATTATCATTACATATCTAGTGAGAAAAGTGGTTGCATGTTACATTTTTACAAATGTTACATTTTACAAATCTTTTAAATGCCTGGATTTTAAATGCTGGATTCTGCTATTTCTTTTTTTTTTTTCTCTTTCTTTCCGAGAAGAGGAAATGTGTTTATTTATTTTTAAACTTTCTGTTTTATAATGGAGTACAGCCAATTAACAGTGCCGTAGTGGTCTTAGGTACACAGCAAAGGGACTCAGCCATACACATATATGTATCCATTCTCCCCTAAACTCCCCTCCCATCCAGGCTGCCACATAAGGCTGAGCAGAGTTTCCTGTGCTGTACAGTAGGTCCTTGCTGGCTATCCATTTTAAATATAGCAGAGTATTCATGTAGGTCCCACACTCCCTCTCTCTCTTCCCTCCATTCTTTGTACATCACGTTGTCTTTGGGAAACTCCACTGCACTCATATGCAAGTATGTTTTAATACTGTTATGAAAATAGCTTTGACTCCCAAAAGAGTTTCAGGGGCTTCTGGGCCACCCTTTAAGACACTGTGGTAAAGAGTATCTAAGTGTGGTAAAGAGTACACTAAGAGCTGGAACTGTGATGAACATTCAGAAGGGACTCTCAAACAAGGAAAGAGAGTTCAAAAAGATGGAGGGGGGAAATATCACTGCTTGTAGCCACACTTTACAGGAAAGCCAAAATATTTCAAGTGTGCTTGTGTTACTTTAAATGTTGCTTACTCTTTATACTTTACCATATTTCAACAGGAAATGAAATTGCTATTTGAAGAAAAGAAAAGCCAGTATCTCTGACAAGACAAAACAAAAACCAAAAACCACAGACTCTAATTCCTTCCAGTTCCTATATAAATGTCGACTGCTCATGTACATTTACTTTTTAGACCATCACTTATAAGTGACACTCTAATTATGAGACCCATAAGTCGCTTTTTCTCCTGCCTTTTCTTCTCTTCAACAACTTCCTGATGACTGTCAGTCAAATATTATTTAACAGGACAAAAGAACAATTTCTAATTACCAATCAGTTCCAAACTGCTGCACAGTTCAATCTTTCTGTCTGCATGTTTCCATGAACAGCAATTAAATAGTAATCTACAAATCAACTCAATTCTTAACATGTACCATTCCTTAGCTAGATTCAGGTGATTTCTATCTACTACAAACAATTCATGAAGAAGTAGAACAGTTGTATTCATTTAAGTATGGTCAAGAAAAAAGTAATCATTTATGAATCTCACATCATCTCACACCATTATTTTTCCCACACTTAAGAAGAAGCATGATTTTACATTTTCTTTCCCACAAGCAAGCAGAAACAGATTGGTTATGGTATTATGGTTATTGGTCAGGTGGTATTTGACTTTATTATCTTATTTAAATCCATGTGCACCTTAGTAAACCTTTCTAAGTTTTTTAAAAACTAGGCCAGTACCCCACTGGTCAACAGCGCAGGCTCCACAGCGGAGGACCTGGGTTTGAATCCTGAAGCTGCCACTTGTGATGTGACTTTGATCAAGTTAATTGATGCCTCATTTTTCTCAGCTTTTAAAATGAAGATAATAACAGCATCTGCCTCATAAGTGGATGACAGGATTAAATTCACTAATGAATAAATGAGCAAAGCACTTAAAATGGTGCCTGACACAGAATACTCAGTGAATGTCAACCTCTGTTTTTATATATTTGTCTTTTAAAATAGTCACAGTAGAAAAAAATTGTCCATTACAATCTAGAAGAGCCCTGGAACAATACAAAAGGGAAATATTAAAAAGAGATGACTGTTTTGGTGTCCTTCTCTCTTAAAATAAGTAGCTGCCTGTATCACCTAAGGAAGTGCTGACTAGCCATGGAAAAGATACCAGACATTTTCAAAACTATTGTGATTCTGTGAAACAAGAAGAAAAGAAAACTCAAGAAGACTTGTCCTTCAAAATAGATTAAAGGAATCTTAACAGAAAATGTAACACAGCTATCTAGAAACAAGAGAACTGTGCATCCTTTTTGACACAGATACTTTTATGGGCAAGACAAAACTATCACAGCCCGAAGATGCTTGTCAGTTCATACATACCTGTAAGCACTATTTACACCACATGACATGTAGTAAGAGATGAGGGTGTATGACTCTGTTCTCACACACAGTCTTGTGGCCCACTCTGAGAAAAATGAAGCTTGAAGCCAAAAAAAGAAAACATTCAGGAAAAAATTTAAAAATCCTTGACATCAGGGTTGACTTTATCCAAGGTTTACCTCTCACAGTATATCAGAAGATTCATCTATGTAAGGCTGGTACATAAAAATGCTAACTGGGATACATAAGAAACCTATAACTAACATTTACTGAACATTCACTATGTTTTGGGGCATTATTCCAAGTTTTTTTTTTATATAGATTAACTAACTAATCTTCAACATCACTATGAGATAGGCATTTTATTGTTCCCACTCATAACCAAGGAACTGAGGCACAGAGAAATTAACCTGCCTAAATGTCAAGCTAATAATGGCTAGTCAAAAACAGTCTGGCTCCTAAGCCCAAGTTTTTAACCAGTAGGCAAAGAAAAAGACACATCATGCACTTACATATCTGGGGCAGGGTTGGGGGGTGGCTAAGATTCTGATAGAATGTTTTTGTTATTTGTAATGTTTGAATTATTGACAATAAGCATGTGTGGACTTGTATAATTTAAATTTTTGATATCATAAATTTAGTAACACCTTTTTATTGGATTTTCCGTAGAATTCTATTTGAATACCACCTGACACACAATCTGCGCTTGGCTAAAGAACAGGATCCCCAGGGTGAACCCAACGTCACGGCAGCTGGCAGTACTTGGAGCACGAGAAGGGGTTGCTAACACTCTTGACAGGTCATGACAGATACAGTCTCTATCCAACCAACAGTAAGCTTCAAGACTTACCCAAGGACTGTTTTACTATGGGGGCTGGTCTCCAGGTCCTGTGTTTATTTTCAAATATAGCTGTGTCTCCTCCTAAGTTAATTCATAGCATTTAGAAAGTCACAAGGGTAAGAAGAAAGAAGGTGATGAAAGAAAGAAGGTGATAAGACAAAGACAGTGACTGAGCAGTCACCCTAACAGGACCCCAATCTTGGCCACCTACTGAAGCCTAGTATTACATAATGCTATTGTGAATAGTTTTCATGAACAACTTTTTTTACAGTTTTATTTCTTACCCATTAAACAAGTTTTTCCCATCTTCTTCCATATTACTCCAGTCATTGGTTAGGTTTCCTCGTCTCTATTACCTACAGGGGGGGAAAGATCTGTAAGGTCAGGCTGCTATATAGCAAGAGAAAAGCAATTTCATGAATTTTATTTATAAATTCAAAAACAGGATCAGTATATTATAATACAGTTTAGTGAACTCCCCATAAGTCCTCAAAATCAAGGTAAAAGAGTGGGGAAAAAAGCTGTAATTTTTTTTTTCAGCTAAGAGCAATCAAACACTAAGTCATTTATGAATAGACTGATGGAAGTATGAAAGGTTTACTTCCTGAAAAGACGCACTTCTGTGTTTATTTTAGGTTTTAAAGATTACACACTGCCTTGGCATATAACTTGAAACTGTCAGAAAAATCAAAACAAATTCATGGCAACAAAAATAATTGTGTTTCAAAAGCCCAAATTCTTTTTAAGTGAAACAGGTAATGATGCCAGATGCCAAGAGGTGACGTCTTTGTGTTAGGTGGGTTCATGACTTTTAGGGAAGCAGCATACATTCTATGCACAAGAACAGTGTATTAGTCTAAGTTGTCTAGAATTTGGACACATTACATGCACAAACACTTTTTAGGTTTCTGACACTGTATTCAGGATGCAGGATTCAATAAGCCTGAGATTAAATCACTGTCTGCCACCATGTAACAAGATGAAAAGTTCTCTATTTTGCCATCCTAATAGCTAACACAAGAATTCCTCTTAGAAGACACTCTCAAAAAAAAAAAAAAAGAAATGAGAGGAAAAAAAAAAAAAGACACTCTCTTTGTGAAAATATGTTCCCTCAATAGGGTCTCCCACCACTCAGGTCCAGTTCCCTTGGGGTCGATGGTTCCCTGCAGAATGGCTGTCAAGATCCCAGAATGATGGTCAAGAAAGGGGAGCTGCTTTACATTAGATGAGGAGAACTTGTTGTTTTATCTCTGATAGGAACAAAGAGAAGGATGACGACAGGGACAGGAAGAGAATAGTATAGCAGAATGAAGCTGGGGTTGAGCGGGAAGTGAAGTTCTCTAGTCAAGGGAGGTCTGGAACATTTTCAGAACAAGGATGCCTTAATGGGAAGTTGCATGAATGCAATATAGGGCTCACCCACCTCTGTTTTACTTCTTCAGTTACGTGTACTAAAAACACAAATGCCCTATATGAACAGGGCCTTTCTGAGAATCAGAGAAGGAGCCAAGTGTTGCATCTGAGGACATCATGCTGTGTATCAGAGGCACAAGGCAAGAAAAACAGGTGCCCAGGAGGCAAAAGCAATTGCATGATGGTAAAATCCAGGAAATGCACAAATATTTTTAGGAAGAGAAGAGCTTACAACTTGCACACATTCTAGGTTGGGGGTTTGAGGCAACCTTATTCAGGAAGCTAAGCTGACAGTGTATGGATGGGGGTTTTACAACTATACACTTTCCCTTGTTGCTTTAGCTGGGGGGAGGGGTACACCGTGCCTCTTGTGGGATCTTAGTTTCCCAACCAGAGACTGAACCCACACCCTTGGCGGTGAAAGCACAGGGTCCTAACTACTGGACCACCAGGGAATTCCTCATAAAATTTCCCTCTTTCATGTCCAAATTTTCAACCCTACTTTTAATATAAAAACAGCAAATGATTAAAACTTAATTACCTTTAAACCCAAGTTACAGAAATAGCTATTAATTTGTCGAGCAGTGACTTCAATACTTATGATGGTGATCTTGAAAACTATTAGGTTCTATTGCAGTGATTTGTTCTATATATCTGAATTTCCACCCCCCAATTCAAAACTATATTACAGTAGTATAAACAATATAAATAGGACCGAGATGGAAAATATTTGAATGAGGGTAGTCTTATTACGTTTGCAAAATTAAGCTGACCCATTATAATTTTCCAGTTTTCAAGTCTGTTATTAGAGATAAACTCCCAAACAAGCAAATTCCAATTGTACCTATTATAAGTGAAACCTGCTGAACTCTTGGGCTTTGTGGCATGTGCAACACAAGAAGAGTATAGGATGCAGAGTAAGTTATCATCACAGTGGCCGTGCCAGACCTTACGCAAGCAGTTTAATTTCTCTAAGCCTGTTTTCTCATCTGTGTCAGAGCATCAGCATAAGGATTAAACAAAAATGCAGGTAAAATCCTAGTAAGCTGCCTGGCACATTGTTGTTGTTTAGTCGCTAAGTCGAGTCCGACTCTTTGTGACCCCATGGACTGTAGCCCACCAGGCTCCTCTGTTTGTGGGATTCTCCAGGCAAGAACACCGGAGTGGGTTGCCATTTCCTTCTTCAGGGGATCTTCCCAACCCAGAGATCTGAACCCACATCTCCTGCACTGACAGACAGTCTTTACAACTAAGCCACCTGGGAAGCCCAGCCTACCACATAGCTGATGACTAAGAGAAGTTTAGTTTCCTTCCTTTATCTTGCTACATTTACAGTAATTTTCAGGAGTTGAGGAGAAAATCCTTTCTTGAGAACTTTACTCAACTTACTTTTATCCTGCCAAATAATAACAACAATGATGATGACGATAGCTGCCAAGGACACTTCTTCTATAGCCTTTAAAGTGTACCAGACACTCAACTAAGCACTCTAACATATAGTGGGTTGGCCAAAAGTTTTGTTCGGGCTTTTCTATAAAATGTTATGTAAAAACCCAAGTGAGCTTTTTGGCCAACCCAATATTAACTCAGTCAGTCCTCACAGTAACTGTGAGGTAGGTATTATCTTTATTCCCATTTCACAGACATTGAAACTGAGATTCAGAACTTTCCTGGTGGTCCAGTGGTTAAGAATCTGCCTGCCAAAGCAGAGGGCATGGGTTCGATCCCTGGTCTGGGAAGATTCCACATGCCATGGGGCCACTAAGCCCATGTGCCGCAACTACTGAGCCTGTGAGCCCTAGAGCCCACGCTCTGCAACAAGAGAAGCCACCACAAAGAGAAGCCTGCGTACCGCAACTAGAAAGTAGCCCATGCTTGCTGCAACTAGAGAAAGCCCACGCACAGCAATGAAGACCCAATGTAACCAAAAATAAATAAATAAATAATAAAAATACAATGAAAGAAATTTTAAAGAAAGAAACCGAGGTACAAATAAGTTCAACTGTTACAAAGCGGCAGAGCTAGGATTCAAACCCAGGTTTCTACTCTTAAGAGATACTGGCTACCAGGGACTAACATCAAGGTGACAGCGGCAATGTGTTTTCTTCAAGGGCACTCTAATATTAACGTAGGGGATGTTCAGATGGTTTACCAAGTAGAACAGATCCATATTTTAGGTAATTAAAGTTATCTAAACTGTATATAATTTATACATCATTAAAATACAGTTTTACATTTATATGCCTCAAAATGTTTTATTACATATTTCATAGTTTTACATTTATTAACCTCCTGGAGGACAGCAGTAGCATCTTATTTTACTAATTGTGGACATCAGTGGTGTCCTAGTGCTCATTAGGTGCTCAGTAAATACTGATGAAAGAATGAAGAGACTGGCTATTAAACTGAGAAAAAATTTTCAAGTTCATCTGTTATTTCCATGGTGGCTTATTTCCCACCACCCATTCACTCCTTATCTGCAAGTCTTTGCTGGATTTAAGTGTATTCCCGGTCTATCTCAACTTATGAGCTCAGGTAGCAAAATGTCTTATGACAAAAAGTCTCAAGTATACAATTAATCAGAAGACTCATGCATGAATGCAAGCATGTAACATATTGTTATGGTTTTCAAATGCTTCCACACACGTCTGAGATGCCTCAAGACAATCCTGAGGGTACAAAGAAGGTATGATAATCCAGGAAGCTACATCAATGCTGATTGCTTTGGAATGAAAACGTAGTCTCATGTCTGATCCAAAGAACCAATGGCTCAGAGCCTGAGTTTGATGTTTTCTCTGTAATTGGGTAAAAAGTCTATGAATGACATATTTTTAAGTCATAATGTCGTAAATACATTTTTAAGTCATGAATGTTCAGTCATATCCAATTTAAAGTAAAAAGAGGCCAAAAGGCTTGGAAGATACAAAGGCAGAGGAAACTCACACAACTAGATAAGGAAAAGTTTTACATGCATCTATAGCTAAATAAGGGCTTCCCTGGTAGCTCAGACAGTAAAGCAACTGCCCACAATGCGGGAGACCCAGGTTCGATTCCTGGGTCAGGAAGATCCCCTGGAGAAGGAAATGGCAACCCATTCCAGTATTCTTGCCTGGAAAATCCCATGGACTAAGGATCCTGGTAGGCTACAGTCCATGGGGTCAAAGAGTCGGACACGACTGAGCGACTTCATTTTCACTTTTCACAACTAAATAAAGAGACCTCATATAAAATTTAAGAACTACACAATTAAATCTCTCTTGGCTGCTAAGCTAGGAAGCCCAGTACAGACTGTTGGGAAGAGACAGATTAGGTATCAGAGAGCCTGGGCTTCAGTCCACACTCTGCCACTGAAGAGCTATGTGATGCCCAGTTTCATTCAAAGAAACATAAAACATTGCACAGTATGGATAGCATGAACAAGGGCTCAAGATCTGCTGACTTTACTGTTCTAAGTTATTAGTTTGCCATGGGTTTTACCCACTGGGCTTCCCTGATAGCTCAGTTGGTAAAGAATCCGCCTGCAATGCAGGAGATGCAGTTCAATTCCTGGGTTGGGAATATCCCCTGGAGAAGGGAAAGGTTACCCACTCCAGTATTCTGGCCTGGAGAATTCCATGGACTATATAGTCCATGGGGTCACAAAGTCTGACATGACCGAGCGATGTTAACTTTCACTTTCACTTTACCCATTAATGGCCCTGCATGATAATTTAAGTTCAAATTCAGAATCTCTGAACAGAAACTGCAAAACAGACAGATTTATGATTTTATGTGAAATGCAAAGGGTGCTGGGAGCACATTTACACTCTTTGACCTTAATTCAGAATAATCTAGGTGGTAAAATCTAAGTTCATTTACAAAATGAATCTTATATACAGAATTCCCCCCCGCCCCGCACTGCTGCCCCGTTTTAAAACGAAGGTTTATCTCAAATTTTACTTCTTACGCAGTACTTTTCTTTAAGATTTTTTTTTTTAATGTGGACCATTTTCAAAGTCCCTGTTCAATTTGTTAAAGCATTGTTTCTGTTCTATGTTTTGGTCCATTGGCCACAAGGCATGTGGGATCCTAGAACCCTGACCAGAGATGGAACCTGTACCCCCAGCATTGGAAAGCAAAGTCCCATCACTGGACCACCAGGGACATCTTGGCAATACCTTTTTAACATTAATAAAGTATTCATACTTTCAATTAAAATTTTCACATGGTATTTACCACTGCAAACTTTATCATCTTTCCATGGATACATTTCTGTGTTAGAACAAAACATTTCATGTTGTTCTTCCCTTCTTAAATAAAAACAATTTGGGATCAATAGGGTGTACAAGAGATTCAGAGTCGCAGATTGAAAGATAAGCAAGCGCCACATTAAAATTTTTCTTCCCTAAATGCCTGTGTGGTGGTTAGAATAAAAAAGGTTTTAGAAATCCACCTGCCTTATTGATTGACATCCGTATCTGATAAGATACTAAATGGATCTGTTAATTTATAATAGGAATAAGAACACGGGAGAGTGAGAAAGCCTTAGATTAAGAATCAGAAGACTTGGGTTTAAGCCTCATGTTATCCACTTATTAGCAATGTGAGCTTGGACAACTCGTGAATGTCTTGGAACCCCTATGTCCTCACTTGTTAATGGATATAATATCAGCTCTGCTCCTTTCCAAGACTGCGGTGAAGACCAAATAAGGAAATGCATGTGTAAGTGCACGGTAAACTGATGAGAGCTGCCCATGAGTGGGCTTCTCTTCCCCTCCCACCAAGGAAAGCAGAGGCTTTAGATCACTACTCTGGTGAGAGGAGGCACAGATATTCAAATGTTCCAGGGACTTGGGGGCATGCTAGGATAACAGAGTTTGGTCACTCATGCAGAGCTCAAGAATTTTAAAGTGTATTTGGTATCGGGTCTTCATTTAGTTAAACGACATTCTGGCCTTAATTAAGTATTTAATAAGAAATAAAGAACATACAACCTTAGCCAGATTGGGAAATCCTTTTCACCAAAAAATAAAATGACCCAAGCAATAGCATAATATGCATCCTCAATTATATAAGATACATATATGAAAACAAAAGCAATACCAAAACCCACTTAGTTTAGAGAGCAGCAGCGTCAGCCACAAAAGACACCGTCTACACAGCATATGCCGGAGTTGCTATTTCATCACTGTGCTTAAATATAACCCTGTTTTTTTTATAATTCCCACATAGGATAGATATTATTAATTGGTAGAGTTCAGTCAGCCAGCATTAATAGAAGCCATTTTTAAAGCATTAGTTTGGTCATTACCAAGCACATTTCATAAATACTATACAACAATTTTGTCAGAACAGAACAGCAATGCATAGTGGGAAGACAACACTTATAAAAAACATCATACTTTTACTAGATACCATGCTGTGTGTGTGTCGGGGGGGATCACATTATCTGCTTAGTTAATTCTCACAATAAGGTAGGTGTCAGAGGCATTTTACAGATGAGAAATGGATACTCAAATTGGTGATTAGATGACTAGTCCAATATCTTATAGCAAGAAAAGGGCAGCGCTTCGCAGGGGAGCTCAGTTGGTAAAGAATTCGCCTGCAAAGCAGGAGACCCCACTCTGACTCCTGGGTTGGAAGTTCCCCGGGAGAAGGGACAGGCTGCCCACTCCAGTATTCTAGGGCTTCCCTGGAGGCTCAGACAATAAAGAATCCGCCTGCAGTGCAGGAGACCTGGGTTCGATCCCTGAGTTGGGAAGACCCCCTGGAGGAGGGCAGGGCAACCCAGTTTGGTATTCTTGCCTGGAAAATCCCATGGACAGAGGAGCCTGGTGGGCTACAGTCCATGGGGTTGCAAAGAGTCAGACGTAACTAAGCTACTAAGCACAGGCCCACGATAATTGCTTAAAGTTGCCATTAATTCCACGAGTGGCAAAGAACATGAGGTTTAGGTGAAATTTTGTCACTGCTTTCATTGTTTCCCCGTCTATTTGCCATGATGGGATGGGACCAGATGCCATGATCTTAGTTCTCAAACTATCACTATTCACTACACTACAAATGTAAGTGAGATTATGGGTTTTCCCTGGAAATTTCCATAAAAAATAATATTTATAAAATAAACATTTTAGAAGTGCTCTGAAATGGACAATGTAAAGATATAATATGGTTTAGATAAATTGACGGACTATATATCTGTGTCAAGCAATGAGAAGTTAAGATACTGTGATAAGAGCTAAAGCCTATTGAGCTTTCCAACTCCTTTGTTTTAGCAGAAACAACACAGAACTTGATGGCAACTCTGTGGTCTGGTTAGAGTATTCAAAGACACAAAAGACACAGATGCAGGTGTTAAAAATATAAAATTGCATCAAATTATAAGACTTACCTTGATTAGATGTAGTGGCTGAGAAAGCAGATTTAGGAGTCAGACTGGCCAGATTAGAATCCCAGTGGGACCCAGTTCCTAGCTCCAAGACTCAATTTTCTCATCTATCTCATACAATTATTGGGGAGTTACAATGTGTACAGAGTTCAGAAAAATCAATGGCAAGAGGCTAAGTGATCAATAAATGTTACCTGTTATTTCTCTAGTATTACCTCGTGTAAAAAATAAAACATACCTGTAAAAGCACTGAAGGGCTTTCATTACGGAGCTATTTTTCAAATGTAGAAATTTTAAATATAATAAAGAGAATCAAACTCCTAAATTTCTTGATAATAGGATACTGGTTAACCTGGAGTAGGGCATAAGGAATAATCACAAAGGGAATTTTACACTTGTAGGATGTTACCCCAGCTTTTGTTACATTAGTCTTTAATAAAACACACCTATGTTTAAATGTATTTCATGTTTCACAATTTTTAAAAAATTGAAAAAAGTAAAAGTTAATATATTTCCAAAGCATAATAGTGAAAGAGCATTATTTAACTTTAGAAGAGGATGAGAGGAAAAGAAAAAAACAACAAGAAAACAACGCTTTATCATTCTAAGTGTTCTAGGTTACCTCAGATTATGTATGTAACAGCTTAGCTCAGTCATGGAACAATGTTCACCCAATTCCATTCAATCCTAAGAGACATCATTCTTCATTGTGGGTCATTTGTTTTAAAGGATGTCATTGATTCACTGGAAGCACCTCTTTATGATCCTGATATCTGGAGGTTGTAAGGAAGCTCAGAGGGCTTCTAGTTCAGTGTGGTCACTTTCCAGTTGAGGAAACACTTGACTCCTTAGCTTCCAGCAAAAGGCTGTCCCTGCTCTACTCCCAGCTATTACTGCTAGTCACCAATGTGACATGTAACTTCTCAGGTGGCACTAGTCGGTAAAGAACCCACCTGCCAATGCAGGAAACGTAAGAGACATGGGTTCAAGACATGGGTTCCATCCCTGGGTCAGGATGATCCCCAAGAGAAGGAAATGGCAACCCACTCCAGTATTCTTGCCTGGAGACGTGGGTTCGAGCTATGGGCTCGATCCCTGGGGCGGGATGATCCCCTAGGGGAGGAAATGGCAACCCACTCCAGTATTCTTGCCTGGAGACGTGGGTTCAAGCTATGGGTTCGATCCCTGGTCGGGATGATCCCCTAGAGGAGGAAATGGCAACCCACTCCAGTATGCTTGCCTGGAAAATCCCATGGACAGAGGAGCCTGATGGGTGACAGTCCATGGGGTCACACAAGAGTTGGACAAAACTGAAGCGACTTAGCACAGCACAGCACAACGTGACATGAAAGAATGGGCCCATTCTTTCAATCAGCTCGTAATAGTGACCAGAAAAAAGGTGAGTATTTTATACCAACCATCAGCATCTGTCAAAGACCTAACATGGACCCCAGTGATGCCGGCACCTACAGAGGAACCCAACACCTCAATGAAGGCACTCCATAAATACATGTAGAAGGGAATTTATTCAAAAGTATAAAGTAGGGTTTCTGACCCCAAGAATTCTACATAGAAATGAAAATCACCAATGAATCCTAGTCAACAAAAATGAATTTGGTGGTGTTCTGGGGCAAAGTGGACCAAGTACAAAATACAGGAGGGAAAGGAAAATAAGACAGAAGAGTTCCGTTGTGGGAAAAAATGCAGAAGGGGTCCTGGAAGAGAACTAAGAACTGCATTTTGAAAATTCGGTAAAGAAAGCATTCTAGGATTTCTCCAAATAAACTTGACATTTTAATAACATGTTTCCTTTTCCCATTACTGAAACATGGCAACAGGTGTACTAATTTGTTCTAAATAATTTTATCTGCTATAATTACAATTAGGAAAGTTTCTGCCCTCCCCCACAAAGAACTTTTGGAGGCCACTGAGAAGGGAACAGTAGGAAGAAAAAAGAAAACTTTTAAATGGTCAATATAAATTCTTCAAAACAAAACAATAAATTCTTTGTGTCTTAGGGGTAAGACACAAATTTTCTTGAGTTTTAATGTTCACCCCAATAAAACTAGACCCCAAACTTTAAGAGGAAAAAAAAAAGTCCATGACTGCAACTTAAAGCTGACACTAAATTAACAGGACATTGGGGTGACATAAACTATGGTAAAGAGCTACTTTAATGAGAAAAGACAGAACCACACTGGCAAGAAAAAGAACACTGAAGGGACTTCCCTGGTGGTCCAGTGGCTAAGATTCCATGGCCTTGGTTTGATCCTTGGTCGAGGAACTAGATCCCACACATCACAATGAAGACTAAAGATCCTAAATGCCAGAACTAAGACCCAGTGCAGCCAAATAAATTAGTATGTAAATAAATATGTTAAAAAAGAACACTGGAGAAGACTCAATTCTAGCTTTAGATGGATGAATGAACATAGGTAAGCCATCTCTGTTTTCAGGGTCTCAGTTTCTACATCTGTAAAAGGAATGTTTAAGTTACTTTACGACCTACATTTCTATTATACTATCTGCAAACTTCCCAAAGTCATTTAGATGTCGCTCTTCATAGCAAAGCTTCCCTGGTGGCTCAGTGGTGAAGAATCCACCTGCAATGCAGGAGATGTGGGTTAGATCCCTGGGTCAGGATGATCATCTGGAGGTGGGCATGGCAACTCACTCCAGTGTTCTTGCCAGGAAAATCCTATGGAGAGAGGAGCCTGGAGGGCTATAGTCTATGGGGTCGCAGAGTTAGAGACGACTGAAGCAACCAAGCAAGCATATATGCTCTCATAGCAAGCTATAGGTTAGGCATTAATTTATTAGGGTAGCAAAAGACCAAATTAATTTACATCCTGTACAATTCTGTTACTGTAGCAAAATTTTGCAGTGGTTATAAACCATAAGCCTATTAAGTTTTGTGTTGAAACAGGGCATCAGAGAAATAAATTTGGATCTTCACTGAAACACGATCCGTTGAACACCTTTATTTATCTCCCAAACTCCACTAAAATGGCATTACAAACATAAAATTGCTAAGGACAAAGACTAGGAAAGGAAATGACCACAACAAAGTTTTTGGAAGCTAAAAAGAATGGTAAGTTTCTCGATGTAGCACAGCAAAGAAACCAAAACAAACAGCATATTAAGGGGAGGCCCAGGGCAAAGTGAACTTGCTTTATATACCAGAAAAGCTCAGAATGATCTGAAAGTGGGGACACCAGGCAGGGCTGAATAAAGGAAAACAAGGTGAAAGTTCTATCCAAAGGTTCCCACCCTGACTCCAAGCATCCACTGGTCAGAGGAAGGGAATTTACTCTCTGCAAAATAAAGAGCCTCTGGACCTAGGCACAACTAGACACAGGCCTATCAGTCTAAAAAGACTGGGATTAAAAGAAGACTGAGATCCTTAAGGCAGATAACCCCAGCTCTTTTCCCACTCAGCTCCCCAAATGTTGTAGGCAGGAATGTATGCCAATGATTGAAGCATTCTGTCTGGGGAAAAACCTGGCTATGAGAAAAGAAAAACACCTACAAACATGGATTGCTAGAGGTGACCCGCTCCTCTACACATCCCCCCCCCTCCCCCGCCGCCTCCACCAACACACACACACAAATGGTTCCGGGTTAATCACCTTATAATGAAGACCACCAGTTAACTTTTAGAAGTCCCCACTCAGGCAAATTCAGTTTTCAGTTTTTCAGCATCTCATTCTGGAATATGAGTAAGACAGCCAAGGCCATACATTTAAGGAAATTCCCTAAAAGAAAGACCAAAACAAATGATAAAGTAAGGTACTTTAAGGAAAACAGAGATGTACTGGAAGCTGCAGAAAACTTTTAAAACTGTAATTAATATAGAGAAGAGCTATTCCATCCATGAAACAAAAATAGAAAACTATTAAAAAGCAACATTCAGAAAAAAAAATCTTGAAAATTAAAAATATGACAGAACATATAAAACTAATTAGAAGAATCTGAAGATGAAGTTCAAGACATCTCCCAGAAAGTAAAACAGAGACCAAAAAATAAAATGAGAAATAGATAAGATGGTAAAATTAAAGGTCTCATCAGTCCACAAGTTCTGAACACAAATAATAATAAGAGTTTTAGAGAGAAAGAATAAGAAAAGTGGGGGCGGGGGGGAAGGGGGGGATTTGGATAGAACTTAAGAATTAAAGAAAATCTCCCCAAACTGAAAAAAAGTCCTTATTTCTAAAGTGAAAAGGCTCTCAGTGTACTCAGTACAACAGAGAAAGCAAGGCCTTGGTGACAAAGATTATCATAATATTTCAGAACATCAGGGACAAAGATCAGACCCTGAAAGTAACCAAGGAGGGGGTAAAATCAACAATCAGAATACCACGGGGTTTCTCACAGCAATAACAGAAGCTAGAAATCAACACAGCAATGCTTCTTAAGTTGAGAGAAAATATCCTCCAATCTAGAATTCTAGAACTAGATAAACTATAAATTAAGTGTGAGAGAAAATGAAGACATTTTCATACATGCAGGTTTATATCTCAGGCACCCTTTTCTTAGGAACCTTCTGGAAGAATTGCTTAATTGAGGTATAAACAATGGAGGGGGAAGATATGGGGTCCAGGAAACAGGGAGTTCCAACATTAGGAAATGAAGAAAATACCTAGGCTCTTCAGGAAGATAGATCCCAGGATGAGAGCTGTTCGGATTTACAGAAAACCCATACGGATTTTTAAACATAGCAGCCTAATATCTGGAAAAGACCTTGATGCTGGGAAAGATTGAGGGCAGCAAAAGAAGGGAGCAGCAGAGGATAAGATGGTTAGATAGCATCATCGACTCAATGGATATGAGTTTGAGCAAACTTCAGGAGATGGGGAAGGACAGGAAAGCCTAGTGTGCTGCAGTTCATGGGGTCACAAAGAATAGGACACGACTTAGTGACTGAACAATAAAGGCTACTGTTTAGAAAAAAAAATGGCATTAAATTCCAAAAGAACAGCTGGAGGAGTAGAAAATGGAGGTCTCTAGAGAGGCAGAATGTTGGGGAGAAGAAAAGCAGGTAGGACACTTTTTATGCTCTATTCATACTTAGCACTGATAAATATTAAATTTTAAAAGATTCTTGAAAAGGTTAAAAAGAGGATTTTAAAATCACATCTAAAAATCTAATTTTCCAAACAAGATTTCTGAGTGAAAAAATAATGAAAGAAAAACAGTCATTTTCAAGGCAGAACAAAATCAAAGCCCTTGGAAAACTCTATATCTTAGCATAGAGTGTAGCTTAGTTTGAAAAAAATTAAGAGCAGAAAATAATGTTTTGCTGATAGAAATTTACTCAAGAGGCATAACCACAAAAATCAGCAAAAACAGAACAAGGAGAAATTTTTTTTTTTATCATATTATGGTGTTATTGGGAAAAGTTCACAGTTTATGGCTTTGTCAATCACATCACAAATTAAAATTCCTTTTCCACTCAGTCAGGCAGATGCTAAACCAAAGTCAACATAACGATTTGATTGCATCACATCTTGGTCAGAAATGAAAACACTTAAAAAACTGTACTGCTTCCTCAGAAAGGCAAGCACAAATACTGGAAACCTGTTGGAACAAGGAAAGAGCATTTTGAATCAGTCACTCCTTTTCTGAGACCTGAAATGAATAGGAATAAGATCATGTGCAAACCTGAAATTGCTGCTTAACTTTCTCTAAGACCCTAAGAAGTGGCATCTCAATTAGGAAATATGCTTTTCTCCATCCATACCACTTTAAAAATCAAAACGTTCATACTTTCTATTGGGCTTCCCAGGTGGTGGTGGTGCTGCTGCTAAGTCACTTCAGTCATGTCCGACTCTGTGCGACCACATAGACTGCAGCCCACCAGGCTCTCCCGTCCCTGGGATTCTCCAGGCAATAACACTGGAGTGGGTTGCCATTTCCCTCTCCAATGTGTGAAAGTGAAAAGTGAAAGTGAAGTCGCTCAGTCGTGTCCGACCCTTAGCGACCCCATGACCGCAGCCTACCAGGCTCCTCCATCCATGGGATTTTCCAGGCAAGAGTACTGGAGTGGGGTGCCATTGCCTTCTCTGCCCAGGTGGTACTAGGGGTTAAGAACTTGCCTTGCCAATGCAGGAGACATAAGAGACTCAGGTTTGATCCCTGGGTCAGGAAGATCCCCTAGAGAACAGCACAACAACCTACTCCACTATTCTTGCCTCAGTTCAGTTCAGTAGGGTGTGACCCCATGGACTGCTGCACGCCAGGCTTCCATGTCCATTACCAACTCCTGAGCTTGTTCAAACTCATGTCCATCGAGTCGGTGATCCCATGGACAGAGGAGCCTGGTAGTCCACAGGGTGGAAAAGGGTCAGACACGACTGAAGTGACTAAGCACACATACATACTTTCTATACCCTTTCATAGAAAAATGAGAAGTATAATACGGTACTTTTGTTCTTTGTTTAATGTTATCTGCTTATATACACGGAAAAGACAATGGCACCCCACTCCAGTTCTCTTGCCTGGAGAATCCCATGGATGGAGGAGCCTGGTGGGCTGCAGTCATGGGGTCGCTAAGAGTCGGACACGACTGAGCGACTTCACTTTCACTTTTCAGTTTCATGCATTGGAGAAGGAAATGGCAACCCACTCCAGTGTTCTTGCCTGGAGAATCCCAGGGACAGGGGAGCCTGGTGGGCTGCAGTCTATGCAGTCGCGCAGAGTCAGACATGACTGAAGCGACTGAGCAGCAGCAGCAGTTTATGTTCAAAGAGTGCTAAGAAGTACTTCTCAATCAAGTGTTGAGCTCTTCAGAGACAGGCAAGTTAGAGACGGTGTGTCATGTACTCAGTTGTGTCTGACTCAGGGCTTCCCTGGTAGTTCAGCTGTCAAAGAATCTGCCTGCGATGCGGAAGACCTGGGTTCGATCCCGGAGGAGGGCATGGCAACCCACTCCAGTATTCTTGTCTGGAGAATCCCATAGACAGAGGAGCCTGGCGGGGGCTACAGTTCATGGGTCGCAAAGAGTCAGACATGACTGAGCAACTAAGCACCATGGACTATGGCCTGCCCGGCTCCTCTGTCCAGGGAATTTTCCAGGCAAAGAGATGATGCTTCCTGCTATTAACTCAGCTTTCTGACACCTAGGGAGATTGTAAAAGGAGAAGCAGCTGGATCTGCTTTTTTTTTATAAGCATCCACTGATTTCTGACCAGGGGTGATTTTCTTTAACTAACACAATAAAGCACTTTACCACCAAATCTGTTCTGGCAAAAACACTTGCTGTCAGTGTTCAGCATACATGAAGACAATGAGAACAGATTAGCAAGATGCTTTAATTGTAGCATACTTTATGGCTTTTCAAGTTGAATACTTAGAAAAAGGTTGGTTTCATCATCTCTTGGAACCAGGAAGAAAAACAATAAGATTCGGCATAAGGAAGACACTCTTCCCTTTTTGAAGTTTGAGAAAATATATTAACATCTTGCAAAATACAATGTGTAACCAAAAGTTCCTCCAGCTTAAAAATATTAATAAAATACTACATTCAATCTTTTATGCTCATTTCACAGAAAGGAAACAGCTCACTTAGAATATGAAGAAACACGCAAATTTACTAGTAAGTAGAAAATACAAAGTAAAATGAGACATTATTAAATGGCAAAAATTAGAAAAGTGGACAATACCACATGTTGGGGGGGTTGGGAACACAGTGTCTGGGGTGTAGAGTGATACAACCATTCAGCAGCCTGACATTACGCATGCCACAACACCACTCCTGAGTCTGCATCCCGAAGAAATTCTCAAATGTGTCCATAATGGACATGGACAAGACTGTTTATTGGGAGCACTGTTTGTGGTAGCCTAGGCATCTATCACTATGGAAATGATGCACACCACAGAACACTATGCTGAAGTTAAGAGCAATTAGCTAAATGTACAGCCCAACACACACACACACAATCTTAAAACGGTGCTAACCAAAAAAGTCAAGACTAGAGTAAAATCTACAGCATTTTTACCAGGAGAATTGTCTAGCCAAGTTCTACAGCAGTGTGGTATGATGAACAATTTCAGAATTAAAGATACACACACAAAACACATCACTAAGTATTTTATAAAGATGTATATAGGATCAAGGACCAATATCAAACACATCAGGAAGGGTGTTTGTGGGGCAGGAGAGGAACATGGGCGTGGAGACGGGAGCTGAACAGACGGCCTTTATACAGCAATGCTAGGCTGTGCCCAAATCACAGAGTATGAAGTCCAAATTCAGAATAATATTTTTCATTCATGCGTGTATTAATTTATTCAATAAAAACTTACAGAATACCTCTTAAGTGCAAAGTGCTGTGCTTAAATATGAATTTTTCTTGTTATTTCTGCTGACTTTTTTGAACCTCAAAAAGATAAATGCCTTAAGATACATTTTAACTGGAAGTGGAAAATAACTTACATTAGAATGTGTAGTATAAAATGAGAAATCCACCATTCTTAAAAGTATTATAAATATTTTTCATGACATAGAAATATACCTTGAAGTTCTTTAGGTGACAAACTCCAGTGAAACATCGAAATGCAAAAAGAATTCACTTTACAGCCCTAAAAACTCACATCTTTAGCCCACAAGGAGAACATCTTTTTCATGGCTCTCAGTGGTGAAACAACTGCTTTTTGGTACAGAATTTTTTTCTACTTTATCTGTTCCTTGTAATCCCCCTCCCCTCCACCACCACAAAGATATTTCAATTGCTCAGGAATACTTCTCACCAGATTTCTGTTTCCTAAAAGATTTCACAAGCGGACTGCTGGCTGCCAAGGAAGGTGTTGTAGCTAATACACTCATTACATTGCACTGCTAACAAAAACTGATTAACACTTTCGGTGCAAAGTGACATATCTATTCCACATCCCATGGGCATAGAAAATGATGTTTTTCTCCCCAAATTATCTGTTCCCATCTTTTTACAGGCCCCAAATGTTAGGTAGTATACATGATAATACTGGTAAACAAACCCAAGAGCAACTTGTAGGACATCATATGTCTAAAGCTCTAGAATTGTATTCAGATTTCAGATTTTGATTCTAAGTGTTAGCAGGTGGGAGGACCAAAGGTGAAGAATAGGAATGGTTAGGCCAACCATCAATATTACTGGGAAAAAAATCCAAACTACATGTCTGTCAATGGGATTCGCAGAATTATTACCACACACGACACATAAATTTATTCAGGCTTACAAAAGATAAGGTATTTTCATTTAATAATAATAGCTAACACTGAGCAATTACTACGTGTCAGTCACGTTTTAAGTACTTTATACAGGACTTCCCTGGTGGTTCAATGGGTTAAGAATCCAACTACCAATGCAGGGGACACAGGTTCGATCCCTGGTCTGGGAAGATTCCACATCCTGCAGGGCAATTAAGCCCGTGTGCCATAGCTACCGAGTCCTCATGTTCTAGAACCCGTGCTCTGCAACACAAGAAGCCACTGTGGTTAAGAACCATGTACACCACACCTGGAGCGTAGCCCCTGCTTGCTGCAACTAGAGGAAGTACGTGCAGTAACGAAGACACAGCACAGCCAAAGATAAAAATTGATTAATTAAAACAAATATTTTATATGCATTATTTACTTCAATCCTGACAACAACTCAATAGGACTAGGTACTATCCTCATCTCCATTTTATAGACTGTTTTTCAAATCAAATGCAAGCTCTTTATCATTGCCTTTCAGATCTCCACCAAATGTTCTCCACTTCCACTATATCCCCTCTTCCTGCCATCCAGTCCTCATTTCTTACTTAAAAGCTTGACTGACATACCTCATGTATCTCTTATGAACAGAGCAGTTCTCCTCTCTGGCCAGCCTCTCACTCCTCCCTTACTACCGGAAATTTCCTCCATGAAAATGCTCTTAATTAACCCCTTCCTCACCTGCTTATAAAAAGCAACCACTACAGAAGTACATAGAGGAAAAAGTCAATTTGTTGTAGTTGTTTAGTCTCTAAGTCACGTCTGACTCTTTTGCGACCCCTATGGACTGTAGTCCGCCAGGCTCCTCTGTCCATGGGATCTCCTAGGCAAGAATACTTAAGTGGGTTGTCATTTCCTACTCCAGGCAATCTTCCCTACTCAGGGATTAAACCTGCGGCTCCTGCACTGGCAGGTGGATTCTTTACCACTGAGCTGCCAGGGAAGTGCAAAAAGTAAATACTTTCCCTCCTAAACACCAACACCTCAATAGCACTCCTTAACACCTTACAAAAGTAGGAATATCCTATATTGTCCTATATCGTGACTTAAAAAAAAACAACTTAAAAATGGACATCTTTCTACATCAGCAAATAAGAGATTCATTGCATTCCTTAATAGCTTAATGGTATTCCATTGTATGGACTCAGTACACATTATTTAGCCAGTTCCTAGCTGATGGACATCACTCTTTTTGCAGGGACAAACAATGCTATAAAGAAAAATTTTATACTCATTTTTTCATGCAAGCATATAAATATATTTATAAGACAAATTTCTAGAAGTGAAATCTCTGGGTCAGAGGATACGCACATTCAGAATTCCAACAGGGCTTCCCTGGCGGCTTGGTTGGTAAAGAACCCGCCTGCCAGTGCAGGAGACCTAAGAGACGTGGGTTCAGTCGCCGGGTTGGGAAGATCCCCTGAAGAAGGAAATGGCAACCCACTCCGGTATTCTTGCCTGGAGAATCCCATGGACAGAGGAGCCTGGAGGTGTACAGTCCATAGGGTTGCAGAGAGGGGACACGACTGAGAACGCACACTGCGGGGTATGTACATGTACGGCTGATTCACTCTGCTGAGCAGTGGAGACTAACACTGCGTTATAAAGCTACTATACTCCATTTAAAAATTTCAACAGACACTGCCAAATTTATCTTCAGAGAAATTTACATTCCCATCAAAAGCAAGACTTCCAATTCCCCACATCCTCATCTATTACTGGCTACATCAACTTGTTTAACCTCTTAATCTAACAGGTAAAAAAGTAGTAATTGTGTTTTATGTTATATTTATTTAAAGGAATAGAATTAGAACTTATAGCTTAAATAGGTTTTGAACTTAGCTGTAGGCAAAGCTGAATGGCCTATGAAGAAAAAAGAATTCAAGAAGTATATTAACAGTATAACTAGGAACAACATTAATGTTTAACTATTTTGGGAATAGACAGTGATGCCACCACAAATGAGTTTGATCTCTTCACTACGACACAATTATTTACCTTTCACTTGAAACATAACAGTTATCAGTTCTTCACACTATGCCATATATTGTAGAAATGTTTCTTTTAAAAGAATATATTCAATTCCACAGTCATACATTCACGTTCTCACTTTTAACTCACAATACCCATGTGATCAAGCCACTTTGATATTTTATTTTTTCATGTTATTAATCTGACCTTTGACCTCTTTTAGATGTGAAAGCACAAAAGTGTAATCAATATCTAGCCATGAACATCTAATATAAATAAGACAATGGATATAGGTGGGTATACTAGAACACAGAAAAAGGAGAGTAAAGAAAGTAAATGTTAGCAATGGCCAACCACAAAAACATTCAAAACACTAACATAGCCCCACGTACTCAGTGAATGCTAACATAAATGAGATGTCCTCTGTTCATGAAAACTGATTCACTGTCAAAAGCTAGACATCTATGATTACAATGCTATTAGCAACGATGGCTGAACCGAGCTATTCACACATTTTCTTACCTGATTTTCTTTGTGGTCACCTCCAGGTAACAATTTTTGTCAGGGAGACTCTAATTAGCTCTAACAGGGATTGTGACCTTATTATCCTGATAAGTGAGGATTCCTAACTGCAAAAATAAGTACCACAAATTATCGAGCATTCTAGAAAGGTTTTGAGTCAAAACCGATACATCAGTAAACCCCTCTCTACCCTTCCTTTAATTCTCAATTTAAATTTCTATTCCTCGCAGAACAAACTGATCCTTAAGACTTTTATTTCAAAGTCAAAAGCTCCTGCTGCATTACCATGCTCACATCACACGACCTATCCGAGTGAACACAGGACAGACACTACACATCCATGTCAGACTCCCATTTCAGAGACTGAAAGAGACAGCATGGGGCCAGGAAAGAGTGGAACACCAATGTGACAAAGTGCTAAAGCCAAGCTCTAAACGGTCTTCTGGTCATTCGCAGCTGCATTTTGAAAACACTGATGGAAAGGTAGGGCCTGTCTTTGCTTTGGAGAGAATCAAGTGTCATATAAAAGCATGTTCCTAACTCCCTAGCAGCAGTGTTGTCCTCCCACCCCTCACACAAGTTGCCTGGCCAGAGAGGCACTGCTGGCTCCTAGAGACAATGACAAGGAGCTCTGTATTCTGTCCAAGGGACGGAGCAGTGAAGACCAGCTTCCTGGGCTCTAAACTATGCCAGACTGCCCTGCTAATCCCCCCTAAATCCTACAGCGTGGGGGTGGGGGTGAGGGTGGGAGACAGAATAGAAAACAATCCAAAGTTGAAGCAAGGGCAGCAGCTCTGGACTGTAAGTCATTACATTTCTATTTGAATGGGGGAGGGGCGGGGGCAGCAAGGCAGGGGATGGGCAGATACAAAAAGCCTGTATGTTTATAAAAACACAACACAAAAATAAATTTTATCCGTGATCCTTCTGATGTGCTAACCAACATCTGCCCCCCATCATTTGCCAGCCCGGGTTGCATGGAAGGCGCAGAATAGCAGGCATTTTCACACGCTGAAAATGCGAGGCTGAAAGAGATGTTACTAGAGTGTAAATTACTAATTAGCTCAATAGAAGACAAAGGGAGAAAATACCTGTCACAGAATGCTGTTTACAACTTGACACATAATAAAAACAACCCTGGAAATTTCAGAAGAGTGTCTTACTTTTCAGACTTCTATTAACATGTAAATGGCAAAGGAACAGTAGTATAGTCTTTAAAACTGCCCATGACTCAGAAACAATAACACATGACTGGAAAGAAAGCTTTTCCAATAATTTGTAATTTTCTCATCCTTGTAAAAGCAAAGTGTTTTTCATTATTATCACCAGCTTTAGTAAGAGCTATACTTTATAGCTTTGATGATCATTTAACAGGGACGGGGGTGGGGGGGGGGTGGGGGCTGGCTACAAGTGCTATATTTTACATTGGTTAGAATTCAGTTCATAATCCTTTCAGCTGAAATCAGACAGGCCTCATTCTGCAGTTCATGCCTTTATCAAATGGACAGGCTACCATTTTCATAAAGATGAAGGATGAGCTGGACGGTGGCAATGGGGAGAGGGTCAGTGAAATCCCTTCATATCACAACTGAAAAGACTCCCCAGATTTAGGTTTATTTGGGGGGAGGTAATAGAATGTTAAGATATTTATATTCATCTCCTTACCATAAGGCAAACCTACTTGTATTAATTGCAAGCAATGTTTCTCAGGCAGTCTATTTTACACTTAGATCTTTTCCAGTTCCTTGAAGCAACAGAAGGGTCTTTAGGTAAAATATGTATTTCACTTAAATATGTCTCAGTCAAGGTGTTGAATGGTACTGTGGCTCCTGTTTTTACGCAGTAATCACCCACACATCATCCAGAGCTGGCGTATGCCGAGGACCACCTTGTGTGAGCAGACCGTCCAATGTACTAAGGAGGGCCCCTACGAAAAGGCAGACCAGGACAGCTTTTGCTGATGAAGAATAGTTTTCAAAGTATCATGAGGACAACAAACCATGAAACCACAAAATCCACTCAAAGTTCAATCCTGAGATTCTTTTGCTTCACATGCTTGACTGAAATCAAACACATACCAACTTGCTGATATACTGAAACCATTCTTCCCTTTTCTTTTTAAGATTACGGCCTTCATATCCATTTTTCTTTCAGACTTACTTCTTTAAAAATACACAAGTGAGGATATGTGTGGCTGAGTCCCTCTTACTGTTCACCTGAAACTATCACAAGGCTATACCCCAACATAAAATAAAAAAAATACGCAAATGAGAGAAAATGATAAAACAAACGAGGCAAAATAAAACAATTCCTGGATTTGAAGAAAGGTGTATACAAACTTCTTGTATCATTTTTGAAACTCCTCTATAAAAATTGAAAACTGTAAAAAAATCCAAAGTCACAAAAAAAATTGAGTAAAATCCCCACAAAGAAGCTTTCTCCTTATGTTGTTTTGAGTTTCAAACAATTCACATACTTAACTCATGCTGGGTACTTAGAAAACACTAACAATAAAAAACTATTACTTATTTTTTAAAATATCAATTGTAAGAAACCACTTTGGTGAGGGATATTGATAATGGGGGGAGGTCATGCAGGTGTAGGGGCAGGGAAATCTCTCTACTTTCCCTTCAATTTTACTGTGAACCTAAAACTGTTCTAAAAAAACAAACAAAAAAAAGAGGGGATCAATTATTCAAGCAAATTAAAGCACGCATTGGAGTAGGAAATGGCAACCCACTCCATTATTCTTGCTTAGAAAATCCCATGGACAGGGGAGCCTGGTGGGCTACAGTCCATGGGGTCGCAGAGTCGGACACAATTCAGTGACTAAACAACAACAAAAAGCGCGCATAAATGTATTTAGCATGTTGCTTGCATAGGCACATACAAAGGGAATACAGGAAAAAAAATCAGCAAGAATCTGAACAGATTTTATTTATGGATAGATATCCACACTGAAACCTGAGCTCCATTTTTTCCTCAGTGGGCAAACAATCTCATGTACAAACCTATGTGAACTTGTTATATACCATACAGGTCTGCAGATGAGAGACTGTTAACCACTGAGGAAAAGCCAAGGGCCTCTTTCTAGCTAAAAAAGTTGACAACAATCAATCTGAAATACAATTAGGCATCTTATTGATTTGGATTTGTTTTGTTTTAAAAATACAATTTTGTAAGGAAAAATATACAACCATGTAGGAACCCTGATGCAATCTTTGCATCAAACACAGCCCTTATGGTGTCTGTCCCAAGTTCCCCATCTAGGAAGGAACTGAGAAATGGTTAATAACAGAATCATAGGGATAATTTAAGGACTGACTGGCAAACAACACTGGTTAGGGATAAAATAATCTGAAGAGCATGGTTGGATCACTTCACAACAGTCAAGCAGAGGTAATACTAAAGTAGACTGCCCATAAAATGCCAAGGTTCAAACCCTATCTCCACCTCACCCTGCCTTATGAACCAAAGGATTAAATCTTTCCTTTAGTTATTACCTGATTTTTAAAAAAAAAAACAGTATAATTTGTACTACAAGATTATCAACTATCAAACAAGTAGCTGTGGAAATGTCTGGATATAACCTTGGGCAAGTCATTTAATCTCAAGGACCTTGTATTTCATTACATGTAAAATGGGAACAGTAGCAGTGCCACCCTCACAGGACTACTGGAAGGAGTAAATGAGTTACAGTCTGCAAAGAGCTTACAACAGTGCCTGGCACAAAAGCACTATACATGTGGAGCTACTATTACTGAGTTTACGAAGAACTAAGGTCATCTTGATTTTCAAGTATAAATGTCTGCTTACTATAGTATCAAGAATGGGGCAAGAGAGAACAAGCATAAATACTGTAATTTTGTTCTGCATTTGTTCTGTATTCTGGATAGATTACAGACTGTCCTATTAGAGAAAATAATTAATGCTGGAAACTATTACCTACAAAGGTTGCCACATTACCTCTGAAGATTTACACAAAGAGGATAAATTTTTATCTACCTGGGATGATTTAAGTGGGATATTGACTGAAGTTGCAGGATAAACTAGAGGTCCTTTCAAGGTCTCTTCCCATCCAAAGAATCTACGATTAACCAGAAAAACATTTAATTATATACAACCTAGTGAGTGAATAAATAAACTTTAAAGTTTTCGGCTTAGCAAATCAGATTGTAGCCAAAATAAACTGAGTAGAATTCTGCTTGATGAAAAAATGGAAATAAAACTTAAATTTATCACTGAATTCCTTACTGACAAATAGTATTATTTGTACTAAAAGAGAAATATCAACTGAGAAATAACCATTTACAGTGAGAAGTGGAGATTCAACACACTACAGCAGCATACAGAAACAGCAGCTAAGGCCCAAATGGACTGTCCTTTGGTTTATCTTGTAGTTTATATTTTCTTCTTCCTCATTACCAAGTAAGTCTAAAATAATTTATACTAAGACATCAAGTACAAAACAATTATATTATAAAAATGGCAATACCACACACAAAATACAACCTACTAGCACTGCCAAACACATCTAGAAAGGAAGGGAACACGTGCACATTTCATAGAAACAGGTGCCTCAAACCAAAGTTACTCTGCAGTTTGAAAGTTAACATTTCAGACTAATCCTCTTAAAACTGAGCAGGAAAAATAGTAATTTTTAAAAATCCTGTTAAACTGCTAAACCAATCTAGTCACTTTGAACACCTGCTCCACAGAATCTGGAATCCATGAACACAACAGATGAATCCAGAAATTTAATTTAATATTCTAAATTACTCACCTACCATGTAAATCCATGGCTATTTCATTTCAATGTATGACAAAAACTACTGTAATGATGTAAAGTAATTAGCCTCCAACTAATAAAAATAAATGGGAAAAAAATAAAATAAAATAAATAAATTACTCACCTACATTAATAACCAATGTTTCTGATGTCCACTAATCAAAATCTAATCTTTGCTAACTATCACAGATGCCATAAAGGTGATCTTTGCTATTTATCCAAATACCCAGAAAACAGTGGCAATCCAAAATTTACACAACTTTGAAAAAGCATATTTGTGTATCTGAATGTACACCAATGAAATAACCTCATATAAGAGTCTCAAGAACAGTTTGTGGTTTTTTTCTTGAGTAAATTATATGCTATCCTTTGGTACCATCAAATGCAAAGTAATAATTGTTCATATTCTTAGCTAAATGTAAAAGCTTCAGGATTAAAAATCATCAAAACAAAATACTTGGTTAAGAATAACCTAAATTTTGTCCCAAATTTCTTGTCTTCCTTTAAATTCCCAAAAGTGTCTTAAATATCAAAAACTTATTCTAGAAAAATATTAATTTTTTATTCACAACTACAAAACAGGAGAGGCGGTGGAGCTGTCCAAGGCTCCAGCACGCATCATCTTAGAGGTCATGATAAAAATTACTCATAAACCCATTATCTAACTGAAAGATAAACCCCACTGTAAAATCCTCTACTATTCTAAATCTCCCTTTCTTTCTTCCATTTTTGTCAAATGGGTGAGTTCTCTACTACAGTATAAAAAGTCACACACAAAGCTAAAGGCATCTAAAACCCTCAGTACCCTGATTTAAATCTCTTCCCCTACAAACTCCCCTGGTTGGCTATTTGCCTTTCTCTGAAATGATTTCAATATTCTCCAGCCATCAAAAACAAGTAGGCAGAAATTTGGGTGATTAAACAAAACAAAAAGATTTTCATTTTTATTCATCTCAACAACAGGGTGCTCTCCACTGAAAATAAAAATGCTGTCGAGAGAGCACTGCCTCGCGCTTGTCAGGTACCACACTGCTACAGCACAACACTGTCACACCATATAGGCACAACCACACTGGAAATACAACCCAGTTTCCTATGATCGCAACACCAGTAAAAGGCAGAGCTTCTCAGCACCCAGTTGACACTTCATCATTCATACAAGAACAAAATCAAAATGGGTCTCATCCTTTCAAAGTGGACATGAAAAGTCGATTTAAAAAACCATGAAAGGTGGAAGCAGATTCAAGATCCCTCGAAGAGAGAAAGAGGTTTCTGGAATTTCCTACTTTCGTGGACAAAAGGACTCACACTTTCAATACACTAACAGTTCTCTTCTCAACAAAGAATTCTTTTCCTGCATCCCCCACCTCCACTGTTACTTTTTAGTTTTTGCCCCTATCTCTAGGTCTCTTTTCACTCACCATGGTTCCTCCTCTTCTGCACCAAAGGCTCCCTACTCTTGATCCTTCACTACAGCGCCTGTGCCCTGACCCATGCAGACCTTCTGGAGCCTCTCCCCCAACTGCATACTTGATCCCCACCCCTGTGCAGTCTCCCACAGGCTGAAATCCATCAGGCCTCCCCAAGCTTCCCTTAACCCTGTTCTCTTCCCTCACTCCCCATCTCATCCTTTAAATCCTGGGGTCCATTTCTTCCTTGCTCCTCTCACCCTCTGCTTTCAGCCTTGTCTCTTTACCTCACTGTCTGGACCTTGGATCTTGCTGAACCTAGGCGATTAACACAATTCCCCAGTTACCCTGTCCCAGACCGCCATCACTTCTCACACCCTCACTCTCTTCTCCTTTCAGCTTTTCTGGCCCCCGAATTGTTCTACAAACGCCCCATCTCTCATGTCCATTGCTTTTCACCCTTCCAATTCGGCCACACTTATTCCTAACTGCACCTCGTTACTAGTCCAGTGTTTAATTCCCCTCTTCCTCACTTTCAAGAATTCACACCCACTGCCCATCCACTAACCCATACCTTTCTCAGAACCTCGCAGTTCCCACCCATCGCCGGTCCTAGTCGTTCAGCTCATCTCGCTCTGCACTAGTTCACACCCTTGTCACGTCTGGCTCTTAATCACTCTCTCCCCTCTACTCCCAACTACTCCCCCAGCTCTGTCCCTCCTTGCCTTCCACTTCCAACTCTTACCCCTGTAACCCTCGGCCCACTACCATCCCCTACCAAGCTTTCCCCTCCAGAACCCTGCTCTCACACCTAACCCGGGGAGCCCTCTTCCCGGGCTCGGTCCTCCTAACCTCATTCCCGGCCCGGATTCCTTATCACCCAGCCTGGGCTTTGCCTCCTTCCCACCTCCTTGGCTGGCTTTTGCTCACTCCTTCTCTCCCTGACTTCTACCCCCTTCTCCCCTTAATCCTCCTCATCTCATTCTCAGATCCGTTCCCCCGAAACGCCCCCCAAGCCTGCCTTCCCTTCTCCCCTCCAGGCTTTTACCCCAAACCCAGCGGTCGCCCACCCCGCCAAAATAAAGGGCCGGCGCGCCAGGACAGCCGGCTCTCGCCTCCCGCGGGTCCCCGCCCCGGGCGCCCCCAGCCCGCCGGCGCCGCGGTCCCGCCCCCTGCCGCCACTCCTCCCGCCCGCTAGCCGCGCGCCGCCTTTGTCGCCCCTCACCCGGTGTGTGAGGATTTTGCTTCTTTAAAGGGGAGGGCCAGTGTGCCGGAGACTCCTGTCCCCGCCTCCGAGTCTCCGAATGGGATCCCTGGCCGTCGCGTCCTCCCCGGTTCCCGTCCCCCCCACCCCCTGGAGCTACCCCCTTTGCGGCCGCCCCACCTCCTCCGCCCCCTCCCCCGACCCCCCTCTTATTTACCGCCATCATCAGCACGCGCGAGCTGTCACCAGGGCGCGAGACAACCGAACGCGGCCCCGCCCCCTTCCCGCCCATTGGCCCGCCCGCCCGAGCCCCGCCCCCCGGGCCCCGCATTGCGCCAACGGCGCAGCGCAGGGCCCCGACCCGGCACAGACATCCTCCCCGGGGGTTCGCGCGGCGGCCGCCAAGTTTAGGGTTAGCCACCAACGCGCGGCCGACTTGAGCCTGGCGTAAGGGGCGGCGGCGTAGAGGGGCGTTGTGAATCGCGGGTCGAAGTTTGGTTGAAGCACAGGAGGGTAAATAAGGAGGTTTCCAGACAAAGAGACTCTTAAAGGTACAGAGTCTCACGGCCGTCCCTCCTCCTTAAAGGACCAGAGACTCACAAGAGCCCATCTCCACCCCCTTCTCCACAGCCCATCAGCCAGCGGAACAGTAAAGGAATCTTGCGGGAGTTCCCCGCACTCCTTTTGGATGGAGAGTCTTTAACATCTCTTCCCACTGCCAAGCGGGAAAGCCTTCCTCATTATACCGTCTAGGTTTTTGTTTTGTTCTGTTAAAAATAAGACTATGTTTTTACGGTGTCCGAAAGATGTAGCTTCCGAACTGCGGGATTTCCGGAGGCAGCTTTTGAAGAAGTTACTATTGGTTCCCAGGCGAGTGAGCAAGTGTCTGACTTTTGCCACTGATGACCCAGTCGGGATTCCGCCTTTTTATGGAAATTCCCCTAAGGAAGTGGTTCGCTGCTGCTGTAAACTGAAGAAGTTCAGCAGAAGGTGGGGTGGAGACCCCAGGGAAACAGAACTGCGACTATTTCTACAAATCTTCTCAGCCTCAGAAAAAGTTTCCTTCCCGAGTAGCCTCTTGGGTGCATTGTCCTGACATAGTTTGGGGAGAGGGGGGGAGTTCCTCCAAATAAGACCAACACTGTTACATCACCCGACTGCAAGGCTGAAACAGATAAAAGGCTTACGTTTAAATACAAGGGCAAGGAAAAGAAACATATTTCTTACAACAGTCACTGGCTCAAAGCTACACACATGTAAATATGAAATAGAGAAGCAACAGAAGCCAAAGAACAATAAACAAAATAAGAAGGGGGAAGGGCTTGTGCATGTGTAAGCAGGAATCTACAACACCTGGAGTCAACTCTGAAATTTCCAAACGTAACTAACTTAAACACTTTAAAAACCTCTGATGGAATAAATAAATAAATAAAATCTTCTGATGAAGCGATAAGACCTAGTGATTGACTAATTGATTTGATGAGGATTTGCCATGTGGTTCAAGAGCTCAGTGTTCCTGTTCAGCGTGTGACTCTTGGCCACCCCATGGACTGTAACCCTCCAAGCTCCTCTGTCTATGGGATTTTTCAGGCAAGAATACTGGAGTGGGTTGCCATTTCCTCCTCCAGGGGATCTTCACCCACGGATCAAACCTCCATTTCCTGCACCTAGTCACCTGGGAAGCCTGCAAATGAAGACTTAAAATTTAGCACTCCCCTTGCTAACACCTTTAACATAATTTTAAGGAATTCGTATCTTACATTTTAACTCCTCAATTATCTATTTTCTCCTCCTGCTCCCCAACTCAAGAAAATTTCTGGAGAATAAAGATCATATTTTATTCAGTGTTATTTCTCTAATAAAGTTCCTGACACATTTATAGGTGCTTTTTTGAGTGAAGGATTTTGGAGTCACTTGAGACTTCTGAAGGAAGGGGTACTTGCAAAAAAGCAATTCTCAGTACTGTATGTATTAGACCAGTGGTTCTCAAAGTGTGGCCTGTGGAGCCCTGGTGACCCAAAGACTTTCAGGAGGATCCCTGAAATCAAAACTGTTTTCATAGTAGTAAGATACTACTTGCCTTTGTCACTGTGATGACATCTGCGCTAATGATACAAAAATAACAATGGGTAAAACTGCTGCTTCCGTAACACAAATCGAGGAACTGGCACTAAATTGTACTAGCAGTCAACGCAGTCTTCACTGCCATCCAGTCACAGGAAAAAAGAATTATACCTGTGTCACTTTAAGGAAGTGCTTGATGAAACACTAAAATAAAAATTTTGTTTTATATAAGAACATATTTTTTCAATAATGCTGTTATATGTGATTAAGTAGATAGAGACATAAAGCACTTTGGTGCCTTATAATGTTTCTCTTGAGGAAAAGCACTTGTTCAACTTCTCTGAATTTTGAGCTGAATTAGCAATTCATGCAATATCATTTTCACTTGGAAAAACAGCTAACAGTCATTCAGCCTTGGGTATCTGACAGATATTTCCTCAGAAATAAACAAATTGAGCCCCACAGCATTTGTTAGTAATGATCAAACTCAAGCTCTCAAGCAAAACTTAGGATTTTTGAAAATATATCCACCACTGTGAGCTTAATAGCTTCCCAAGACTTTTCTGTTGAGACTGATGGTGATATTAACAAATATGATTTTTTGATATTGTATAATGAAATGTGTCAACATTTAAAAGATCTGCAGTATTTTCCAAATGACCAATGCATGCTACAAAATCGTGTATGGTTAAAAGAGCCCTTCACAGTGCAAAAATAAACTAATCAATGTAATATAACAGAGTACAGAAAGCTCACTGATAGAATTTGAGATTCCTCTTTGCAACTAACCTTTAGCAGAGTTGTGATGGAGCATCAAAGAACATCCCCAATTATTGGAAGACAGTATCACTGTGGTGGTGGTGGGTGGTTTAGTCACTATGTCCGACTTTTTGTGACCCCATGGACTGTAGCCCTCCAGCTCCCCCTGTCCATGAGATTTCTCAGGCAAAAATACTGGAGCAGGTTGCCCTTTCCTTCCCCAGGGGATCTTCCTGACCCACGGTTTGAACCTGCAGCTCCTGCATCTCCCGCTCGGCAGGTGGACTCTATCCCTGAGCCACCTGGGAAGCTCCAGAATGTGTGAGGTTGGATTTCTTCACATTCTTCAACACTGAATAACAAATTTCAACAAACTGACTAAAGAAGCAGACACTAGGATCCATTGTCTTCTCCTACGCCAGACATTTAAGAGATTTGCAAAAATATAAAACAATGCCATTCTAAATTTTTTTGGAAAAAAGTTGGTTTTCATTAAAATATTTTATGTTAACATGTGATGGGTTTATTGTTACCTTTAAATGAATTAATACTTTTTCATTATAAATAAGTTTTAATTAATCATTTAATCATTTTTTCATTATAAATAAGTTTTAATTAAGTATCAATGATACAACCCACACTAAGGCTCTTTGGGGTACTCAGTTAATTTTTAAGAGCATCAAGGAATCCTGATACCAACAGGTTTGAGAATTGTGCATCAGATGGAAGCAGAAAGAATAAAAAGGCTATTTTAGATAATTAAAATAGGAAAAGCTTATGTAGGATAGCTAAAAAAAGGTTTTATTATAGCTTCAGAGTTAACAGCTTAGGTGGTTCATCAATGAGGAATGGAAAACACAATCAGGAACACTGAACTTAGACACCATTGGCTGCAAGTAAAGCCATCACATACATCCGTATCAAAAACAGTTCAGAAGCAGGGACAACTAAGACTTGGGAACTGAGGAGAAACACGAATGGATGTATTGCATAAAGAAGATACAGTAATTTCTACCCCCTGCCTTTTTTTGGTGTCAGTTCAGCTTCTTTTCCTTTAGGTTGTAGGAGAACAAGTAAACATCTCAACCCTATGAGTAAAATCACAGTCCCTACAAATATGCTCACTGATCTGGTTACAAAAACACCTGTATGATGGACGCTTTCTCCAGACCCTCTCCCCACATCGCTCGCTCTCTATTACAACTATTTCCTTTGCATTGGAGCAGAATTTTAATCTGCTACCAAATAGTAATGAACCCGTAGCTTCCCGTCTTCAACATCCTAACCACACACAGTCCCTTTAGTGCCATTAAAAAGATGCAAGAGCAGAGGCAGCATCACTTACCCACAAGGCACTCTCACACCTCTTCTCCCCTGAGCCTCTCAACAAGCCTATGAAATACAAAGGGCATCATCGCTCCCACTACAGATGAGACCCAGAAAGGCCAACGTGACTGAAGTTACCTGGCAGGTTGGGGACGGTACTGTGGCAAGCACGCAGCCATCTGTCTTCTAAAGCCATGTTCTCTTCCCTTTAGGAGGCTGCTTGGAACATCTGTCCTATCACCTCCACATCTCTAGCCTTGCCTTTCCCACATGACAGAAGATGTTCAATACTGAATTCTGCCTTTATACAATCTAGAATATACAAACGCAGCCCCTAAATTCTTTTTTAAAGCCTCCAAAGAAAACTCAGTAGAATTCATATTAACCTTGAAAAACAGGTCTGTGCCATCTGACAGAGCAGGGCTATATTGGTAAATAAAACAGAAACCACAAGAGAATTAGGGATCTTTGCCCTCAGAGTTCCAAGAATCTTTTCAACTCACTAATTTCATTTCAGACGCGATGAACTATTTCTCGCCTCATCGATCACACCATCCTGAAAAATGAAAATATGCTCATGAAGACAGATGCCATTACAACAGGGTAATCTTCAGACCCCATGGGCTGAGTCACATGGAAGAGTAACTCCTGGGCCACAAAGTGGGCTATAAAGATGCTCCTGACATAATTCCTCCTACTCACTTCTAAGAGGTCGTGTGTACATAGAGAAAAGAGAAGCAGGAACCTACAGGTGAGAAAAGAGCAGGGACACAGTGCAACTTCCCAGAAACCGACTGAAAGGCATGAAGGACTACAAAAAATGGAGGAGGGAAAACCCTGAAGGGGGTGGACCCGAGATGAAGGTCCGAAAGGCAGGGGAAGGTCTCGTGTGGTAAGCCAGCTGGATGTATCTCACACCTGCTTTATCTTCGCCTTCCTGTTCTTTCCTTTCAGGATGTTCTCCCTTCAGAGATTCTTTTTTTTTTTTTTTTTTTGATCACAGCTCTTTGAGATACTTTAATGAACCCTATAAATCCTATTCCCAGAGAACTGCACTTCTCCACAAAGCTGTGTCCACTTTCAAGGCATCTTAGGCTTCCTGAGGCTCCCTCAGGGGTTGAGAACCTACAGGAGAGTTAGAACCATAGTCCGCTCATACTCCAGCACCAACTAATGATCAGTTTCCTCATTAAGTACCAAACAGTGTCCACAACCTGGGAGGGAAAGATCAGGTAGGTTTTGCTTTTTGTCTCAGAGGTAGTGACAAAAGTGAAATACACAGGGAAGAGACTTCCCTAGATGAGGTCAAGTCAAGGCTTCATGATTGCTGGGAGGGATGGTATAAAGTTACAGGTACTGAATGATGGTCAAACTGTGTGAACCTCAAGGGTCCCTTGTAACTCAAGAGACTGATTTTGGATCACTCCACACAATGGCAGAAACTCACCTTGGGGGGAAGTTTTAAGTCTTAACTTTTGGAGAAGGAAATGGTAACCCACTCCAGTATTCTTGCCTGGAGAATCCCATGGACGGAGGAGCCTGGTAGGCTACAGTCCACGGGGTCACAAAGAATCGGACACGACTGAGCGACTTCACTTTGACACCTAGAGGACACACTTAGGTGGGAATTTCTAACCACTCCCCTCACCTTCTAGGATTTGGGGAGAAAATTTCTCACTACCCCTCTCATCCTAAAGCCTCAGGAATGAACACTGGATACAGTGGGCTAGGGCAGACCTGGCGGTGGGAAGGAGTGATCAATCCCTGGGTATTCCTTCAGTGACTCAGTGACACTCAGACACAGTGGGGGGACATGGGATGACTTGGTCTTTCAAGACTAAAAGAAAAGCAAGCAAGCAGGAGGCAGCATGGCAACAGGGGGACAGAGAATCAGAAGCGCACAGGAGCAAAGGGCAGGGACCATCAAGGGACACAGCGGACGGCACACAAGAGAACACAGCGTTTCCCCAAAGTCGAGCATCCACCTTCCTCCTCCAGATTCTGCCACTTGTAGGTATCACCTATCGTATAACTTAACAGTTCCCTTTAAGAAGACTCTTCTTAAAAAACTTATTTATCCTCATCATATAAGGCAAAAGTTCCAGTTATATTTCTAATATATATTAGAATAAAGCATAAGTATTAAAATAAAAATGTATCCCATATTCCACCTAAAATCACCTGGCCCCACAGAGGTCCAGCTGCCAGTCTTTGACACATGCTGGGAGCCATGAGTCCTGAGCCTGAAGTTTGGTCCTGACTCCAGCCTCACCTCTCAGCATGATCCCCCATCTTACAGTGAAGGAGAACCAGGTAAATCTTAATGCTGCCCTGCATGGCTCCAGCAGGTTAGTGGATTTCTCTGTGACTGGAAGAGGTACCCACCAAGGTGACATGTTAGCAGGATCCTAGAAACATCCTGGTTTCTGCTCTTTTGGGGTTAGCTTGGACTTCCCTGGTGGTTCAGACGGTAAAGAGTCTGACTACAATGCGGGAGACCCGGGTTCGATCCCTGGGTTAGGAAGATCTCCTGGAGAAGGAAATGGCAACCCACTCCAGTATTCTTGCCTGGAAAATCCCATGGACAAAAGAGCCTGGTAGACTACAGTCCATGGGGTTGCAAAGAGTCAGACACAACTGAGCGACTTCACTCACTCACTCAAAGATGATGAGGGGGTAAGACATCTGGGAAAAAAGGAGGGAGGGACAAGAAGGCAGTCTAGTGTAGAAGGAGGAATGTCAGACTTGAACCCAAAATACTGCATGCCCGCTTTCTAGCTGAGTGCAAGTTTTTTTTATTGTTAAAATAAGGCTAACCATGCCCCCTTTCCCTTTATACAAAAGCTCCTCAACTTTCACTCAACCTCATCTTTCAAAAATTATATGCCAATAATACTAAACTAACTCTTGAAAGTCCCATTCAGACCTACATACAGAAGGTGGATGACATTTGGGCCTTTCCCAGTTCAGTTTTGGCAACTTTGCTAGTGGAGTTAGATTAAGAAATGTACTGCATTACTAGCCTTTTTTTTTTTTTAGTAATAAGCTTTAACTGACACAAAGGACAAAGATGGACAAAAGTATGTGAGGTGGTAACTCTTACAGATTGATCTGGTGTTCACTGGACTTAAATCTGGTCAAATTTGTGCTCAAAATAAGGGAAAAGAACAAAAGTGAAGACTTTCTGGAAATTTATGAGCCAAGATTGTATCTAAAAGACACAGTGAGGGAGTCAGTAATAGGAATCCCTCCTTATAATGCATAAATCTAGAGTCATATTTACCACATTCGATTTCTGTTTATTTTCAGGAACACATTATGCTCAAAATGCTATCTTATCTCATAGAAGGTTTAAAACAGTCTACAGCAAAATACAAACAAGTAAGTCTGGACAAGAGCCAATATAAATCAGAAGACCAAAAACATTAAAAAAAATCTATGTACTTTATTATGTATAAATTAATATCTAAAACATATCTCCATTTTAAAATGTAAAAAAAAAAAAAAAAAAAACACAAAGAAACAAACAAAGCCAGAGGAAGGTGAGAACAAAAACACGGATGACAGAGTCTACAGTTAGAAAGTTGAACTAAGCTTCCTGCCAGCCAAAGTTAAAAGGGAAACGTGACCACCACCTTGTTACAGAGGCTTAGATCTGAGTTATAGATTCTTGTCACAGAGACTTAGATCTGAATACTTAGATCTGAAAACGATTTCTCTTTATGTGTTTTCGATGAGAGACAGATCCTAGGACAACCCACAGTACATACATGAACTCGTTTCCTAAGACCAGCTCTGACTGTGACCTCAGTGTTAGCTGGACTGAACATCTCTGTAGCAGGAGGGTGGTGGGCAGGCGATGGAGGTCAAATGAGCAGCTTGGAGGCTCACATGAGACGAGGAGTAAGAGTTCAGGATACCATGAAGCGCAGTGTGAGCCTCAGGTCAACCGTTTAACCCCGAGCTCTGGGCGCACGAGAACTGGAGAGGTCTTGATGCTGAGACTGACTCAAGGGGTGCAGAAGTGACGTCCCCATGTGAATAATCCAGCTAAGGCGGCTCTGACATCAGCCCCATCCCAATCCAACTCAGAAACAAATGGCTTACTTACAGGCTGCTCTTTGCAAAATAGCAAGCACAGTCTTGGGCATGTCCATTGAGCTCCCTAGAGCAGAGGCTACTAACTGGGCCCCCACAGCCATTTTCTCCTTCACCTTTCAGTCACAGAACCCCCGGCATTTTAACTGGGCACATGACCACCCAAATAAGAGGCTCTCTGTCCCAGAGCTCCTCTCAGCCAGGTGTAGCCAGAGTGACTGGAGCAACTCCAGGTCATGGCCTTTATAAAAGAAAACTGTTCTCTCTCTCTTCCCCCAGGGGAACTGGACATGTTGCTGATGATGCTCTGAGCCGCCCAAGGACAACGCCCCAGGGGTGGCTGAACAGCGGGCTCAAAGGAAACCAAGTTCCTGATGACCTTGTGGAGTTAAAGTCTGCCCTGGACTATCTAATTCCCTCTGTACTATTAGAGAAGAGAAAAATAAACTCCTAAGAGCCTCTGTACTTTAGGTTCTCCTTATAGCCGTTTAGCCTGTGCTTTAGTATCATTCACTACAGAAGGGAAAGATGGCCAGACCGGAGACTTCAGAGGACTCAGGCAACACCCTAGAAAACTGAACTCACTATTTACCTCAGCAAACAGGTCAGAAAATGACAGCCATCAAATAAGCTTGGCCTCCTGCTCCTTCCCCAGGAAAGGCCCAGCCACATTCTCTGAGCGCAGCCCAAATGCAACACAGTCCACTGTGGACCTGGACCAAGTCCTCAGGAGCTGGTGACACAGACTGCCTTCCCACCGACACTCAGCAGGACTCCCATCCGACCTTTTCCCCTAAAGCAGGAGAGCTCCAGACGTCTCCGCTCTGGATAATCACTGTTCCTGAGGACAGGCCAAGCCCAGCAAGGCGGGGCCTGAAACAGCTGTGGCGGGGGAGGCGCAGGAGCAACTGTGTGTGAGGGTCAGTGGAGGGGAGTCCAGCGCCCCAGAACAAAAGCCACAGCTGGGAACTAGACAGGGAGGGACACCTTCCTGTCTGCCCAGGATTTCCAGGGTCCTGAGGCCTGAGGGTGCAGCGCCTGCTCCTTCTGTAACACTCCCGCCCTCCCCCACGCCCCCCGGTGACAGAGCTCAGCCCAGCAGCTGCCAGTCGCTAACGAATCCCCGCCACCGGCACCTGCTGCTGCTTGCGGATCTTGTTGAAGAGTTCCATGTACTGGACCATGGTGTCCGCTGGGCTGTAGACCGCATCGTGTCTGCTCCCGAACACTGCGGGCGCCCCTGGCGTGTGGCTGCCCAGAAAGCTCTGCAGGAACTCCAGCAAGAGGCTCCAGCAGTCGCTAGCTACCACACAGGGGCCATACTCCACCTGGGGACCAAGAGCAGGGGATGGAGGGTGAGTGAGGGCACGGACAGGTCGTCTGCCCTCTGCATCCATCTTCCCCAACCCAGAGACCATGACACACACCTTCCAACCCACAACTGCCCCGCAGGAAACATCCAGCTCAAACACCAGGAACTGGAAACCCTTAGCACTGTACCCTTTAAGCTCAAACATTCTCAGCTTGGGATTATCAACACACAGCCCTGCGCACAAGACCCAGAAGCATAGCTCGGTCCCTTCAAATTATCTCTGAACTTTATAGTCCCAGCTATGATGGGTGTAGATTCATGGACAGCTCGGGAAAATTTATGAGAGAAAACGAAGAGCAGGAGAGTCTGTGAGTGTGTGTGAGTTGGGGGAATTGACAAGAGGGCAAAGTAGCCACATAGGCCCATAAGTGACTTCAAGACCAACCGTTACTCCCAAGGTAGATACAACCTGGGCTCTGACCCTAAGAAATAATTTCCCAACTCATGTGACAGGGGCTGAAGGATACAGATCTTAGGCTTGCTCATTCTCCTCTCCCAGTTTTTCACTGGAGAGATGGCAGGGGAAATTACTGGCAACTACAAGGAGAAATAAGTAAAGAAACTGCCACGTGCGTTTGTGTTACAAAGTAGAAAACATGGAGGATAAACAAACAGTGGGTTCCCCGTGGGTCTTGGCAAATTCTCTGTGTGTTATGAATTGAAAGAGTCAGGACATCTTAGCTCTAGAGGTCCCTGGAGTGTCTCAGTAGTCATGACCACTAACGCCCTTTTCTCCACCTGTGCTGCTTTTGAGGACCTACCTATCCCCAGGTCTCCACATTTTAAATCCCTCCTTAAAGGCCACTCCTGCAGGAGGTATCACAGCCTAAGTCAGCAGTGCTCTCCGCCCTGAACTCCCAGAGCAATCTGTGCTGCCTTTATGGCATTTCTTACAGACTAACTTCAAAAACAGCTCATATGTTTGGGCCTGGTTCTCTTACTAAGTCATAAATGTTCAAAAGGAAGGCCCTGTAGTTTATTCTTTTTTTCAATCTCACACAGTGCTGGGACTGTGGTAGATGGTACAGACTCTCACTGATCCCAAAGCCAGCTACTGTCACACTCCATCTTTGTCATTTTCAATATATGTCATAGATGAAATCATCACACATACCATGAAAGAAAGCAGACAGCATGTCAAAGGGAAGGGTACATCTTTGCTTCAAAACTTTTGAGTGGTCCCTCCATGTAACAGTTCACCTGCCCCTCCTTGACCATCCCTCCTCTTCTCCAGCAAGCCAGCCTTCCCAAGCTTTCTACCTGCTGTGAATCCAGCTCCCCATTCCCATCCTGGCCTAGAGCGTCCCTAAGTGATTAAAGAAAGGATAAAAAATGCAGGGTAAGGAAGCGCAGCTGCTCTGCAGACAGGAATCAGGGAGGCAGACTCCTCTGCCTGCATTCAGGGTCGCGGGAATCTGCAGAGCCAGGCCCTTCACCACATCTGCTCTTGTTCACCGAGGTCTTACCTCCACGGAGATGCCTCGGGCACTGGGCCCCATTGTGACCGTGCCCACCTTCACTAGGAAGTCACAGTACTGGTAACGGGTGCCCCGGGTCTCGATCTTGCTGGCCTTGGCACTCTGGAAAAAGCCCTTGAGTTTCACCATGAGCACGTCAAAGTTGGTGTCAGCAACCAGGCAAGGGCCATTCTCAAAGAGGGCGAAGCAGCTCAAAGGGTACTCAGAATTGTGCATCACATACATCAGCTTCCCGGCCTGACCTGCAAGGGATGGAGATCCTGCTCAGAGACAAGACCTTCCTCAGCACAGCCCGGAGTAGAGGCCAAAGTGCTGAACGGGGCCAGGAGACAATCCAGCATCGCCCCAGCAGTCCTGGAGGGCGGAGGAGAGAAGGCCCTCACCAACAGCCTTTTCCAGAGGACCAGCAGCCAGGCAGCATGTGGCAGAACCCACCCGATCTACAGAAAAAGGTGATGGGCACACTGGAACTTTTGATGGTCCAGATAATGGTTTAATTCACTTTTTTCCCCCAGCTTTTATATTTATTTCTGATAGTTGGGAGTAAGTTTTGCACCTCATTATTTGTAGTCAACCCTGCATTTTTGCATCCTGGTTGTTATGCATTTTGGTTTTTAGTTTCTATTTTCTTCTCTCTTGCTCTTTTTTCTTTTAGCCACACCATACAGCATGTGGAATTTCCCTGGCCAGGGATCTAACCTGCACCCCCTGCAGTAGAAGCACAGAATCTTAACCACTGGACCACCAGGGAAGTCCCTGGTTTAACTCTTAAGTTGAGTGATGGGCTCACAGATGGATGATTAACGATGATGATTAATAACTCACACAAGATTTACATATGGTCTTCTGTATAGTCATAGATTACATAACAAGGAAAATAAAAGTAACAGCATTTGAGCACACCACACGAAGCAGCTGCTCTCCTCTTTGCCCATCACTCCCTTCCTTGGCCTCCTCCCTCTTTGAAACGGAGGAAATGGCCCCACAGAAGCAGCATAGGGGAGAATCTGGATGGGAGGCCAGAGCCTTGTCTTCTGTGCCCAAGTTTAGATTTCATCCTAAAGACAACAGGGGGCCTTTGGAGAATTTTAAGACATCTAGCCGACTTGGGAAGCAAGCAGTACAACTGTAGCAGAAAGAACTTGGAATCTAGATCAGAAGATCCAGTTTTAAATCCCAGCTCACTGGTTCCAGTCGCTGGGAAGTGAGTTTTCCAAGTCCTTAAACTAGCCCCAACACTGTGCTAGGGCTGAAGAGGAATGTAAGTAGAGGACTTAGCCCCTGGCCTCAAGAAGCTGACAATCTCACTGAAGACTGTCATTTTCCTTCCCTGATAGCTCCGTTGGTAAAGAATCCGCCTGCAATGCAGGAGATCCCTGTTCAATTCCTGGATTGGGAAGATCTGATAGAGAAGGGATAGGCTACCCAAACCAGTATTCTTGGACTTCCCTTGTGGCTCAGCTGGTGAAGAATCTGCCTGCAATGCAGGAGACCTGGGTTCAATTCCTGGGCTGGGAAGATCACCTGGAGAAAGGAACAACTCCCCACTCCAATATTCTGGCCTGGAGAATTCCATGAACTGTATAGTCCATGGGGTTGCAAAGAGTCAGACACGACTGAGTGACTTTCACTTTCATTGAAGATACGTGGAAAACTTTTTTAAAAGACCATGAAACCAAAGTGTCTGCCTGATGACAGACCAGCAGTCTTTGGAGGGAAGGAAAGACTTCAGGGAAGGAAGTGGTCAAAGTGGCAAGGGTCAGTTGGAAAAACCTTCATGGAAAAAATAGGACCTGAAGTAAGATACGAAGAGAGGGTAGGATTCAGGCAGGGATGAAAGTACAGCAATGGAATGGGTGCAGAGACAGGTGGTGGGCGATGTGGCCTCTATGCAGGCCTCCACTGTGCTACCACTGCAATCGGCTCCGCACCAACCTCGCCCCACATCCTCCCAACTGCCCGCTGCATATTCACACCTTTCACCTGGAAAGCCTAGTTCCAAACATTTTAATCCTCCAATAAAGATATCCAAAGCCAATGTGTCATTCTGTTCTTGTGCAGACTGTGTTTACATACTTAATTCATATTACAGGAGTCTGGAAGTGTTTTTACTCTCCTGAAAAACTTCTGAAAAGCTTTTGGTCCCCAACCAGCCAGCACCCACATCACTACCTGGGAATCTGTTAGAAATGTATATTCTCCACCCCACCCCACACCCACTGGATCAGAAACTCTGCGGGGGTAGGGAGGAGAGGGGAACCCATCCATCTGTGTGATAACAAGCCTTCCCTCTAGGTGATGCTAAAGCTAGACAGTGTGAGAACTTCTGATTTAAAGGCACAGAGTCAGTAAGCGACAGAACTGGAACTCTAATCCAGGTGTCCTGACTCCTTCCATCCTACCCCACTGCCCACTGAGAACCTGCTGTTTCTCCAACTAGACTGTAGCTCCTTGAAAGCAAAAGTCTGATCAGGAAAACAGAGCCCAAGCCAGGGAGTGTCACAGAAGTAGTATGTCATCTTATATCTGTATACTAGTGTTCTGTTTTCCAGATGCTTTCATAAGTGTTCTCTCTTTTGATTCTTATATTCTGCCTTTTGCAGGCAAAACAAATGTTAACATTGCAATTGCACTGATCGTAAAATTCAGTACAGCTCTTAACCTACCATTTATTAGCATTTATTCCATGACAACCTTGGTTCGAAGGGCTTTGTGTGTACTACCTTATTTAACTAGGAGATAAATACTGGAATTATCTTCATTTTGCAGACAACTGTACTGGGAAGGGTGCAAAAACAGAGCCCACACAGGTAAGTTTCTTTAGAAGGGGCTTAATACAGGGAACGACGTACAGGAGTTGGTAGAACTGAAAAATCCAATGGAATGGTGAGGTCACCCAAAGATTAGTAACACAGGGAGCTGCTACCATCCCTAAGGCTAGAAGAAAAAAGGGCAGATGTGCTCTTCTGAGAGCCAGGAACAAGGGTTGCCTAACAGGAGGAAGAAACACAGTCACAGCCAGAGACACAGCCTAAGGCAGAGGGACAGGGAGAGAGGCTGTTTCTCTTTTTCCTCCTCCCTCCCATTTTTGCCAGTGCCTTTCACTGGCCAAAGGGAACTAAATGGGGGCCGGGCAAATGTAGTTCATAGGAGCAGGGCAGGGAATAAATCCCTGGGGAAACAGGCAAGTGACCTGCACAGGAACAATCACAAACTGCAGAATTACCTAAAGATGCAGCTAGTTGTGGCAGGCAGGACTCTGTTATCTGGTTCCACGGTTTAGGCTTATTCACTGTGCTATGGAACCGTCCAAAGTCAAATTACTGAAGAGCCAAGACTAAAAGACCCCAGGTTCCCTAACTCCTATTCAGAGATCCTCTTTACCTCCCTACCACCACCACCACCACCAGCCACAACGCATCTCAATTCGAAATACTAAAACAAAGGTTAATTCATCTATCAAGGTTATGCTAAGGTGGTAGCCAAGGCCACTGGCTAGGTGTGGGAAACAGGAAGCTTTTCTACAGAAAAGTTCCCCAAGCTCTAAAGCTCCAACAGAATCATATATAAAGGCTTCTGAGCTTAAAAGGAGACTTTTTCAAACTTTGGAGTGAATAAAGATCACCTGTGAAACTTACTATAATGTAGATTATGACTGATTAGCAGTGAGTCTGTAAGCTGGGCCAGGAATCTGCACCTCTAACAAGCAACCCAGATGATTCTGAGAAAATTAGTGATCAACACTTCGAGAAATGAGAAGTGCTTTAAAAGTACAAAAAGACTACAACACAGGCCCAGACTAAGAGATGAAGGGAAAAATTAATGAATTCAGAAACACATATACCACATATCCAAGACCGCCACCCTCAGCAGAAGAGCAGAAAGATTCCAATGAACATGAACGTCTATTAACTCCAAAACAGGTTCCAGTCATCCCACAGGCCCAACTCTCACTGACCTTGGCTGCCCAGGGTAGAGGCAGCTGTGTGGTAGGTCTCACAGTCCACACAAAATGTTCCTTGCTTCTCTGCTCCAAGCATCTCCAATTTTCGGGTGAGGAGCTCCACAGTCTGCTGGACACTCTTGCCCTCAGCCACGGGCATCTGGGACACACTGGACGGAAAAGAACCAAAATCATCAATAAGTCATTCACTAGCCTGCAGAATCATAGCTCATCAGGGCCTGAATGAGCACAGACACCATTAACCCGAACCTTCTCATTTTAAAAAGAAGGAAACAGGCCCAAAGTCTCTGAGAACGCCACTAAGAACCAGAGCAGGTCTCAGGACGCATACCAGTGCTTTGAACTTCCTGTCTAGAGCACCTCCGTTTACCGAGTGTGGCAAGCATGCCAACGTCCCAGAGAAGATTTTAGGTGGCACACAGGCTGAGCATTCACTAATACAGTCATAAGATGAGAAAGGGATTTCTTCTGCGTTTCTTTCAGTTTTGACTACATCAGGAAGAAAGCCTCAACTTGGAATTATTATTCCAATTATTATTACTCTCTTTAACACTTTGCATGCAAGCTGTCCAGCACAGTAGCCACAAGCCACATGCGACTGTTTACACTTAAATGAATAAAACAAACTAAAACCTCAACTCCTCAGCTGCAAAACCCACATTTCAAGGCTTGACAGCCGCAAATGGCTGGGAGCAGTGCTAATACAGAACATTTCCATCAAGGCAGAAAGTTTTAAGGATCCTGGGAGCAAAGAGAAAGCAAGCCTCAAGTTTCTAATCCTTGGAAGTGAAAGGCAACAGCATGTACGCGAATTTAACCAAAACAACAAAACAAGAAGTCATTTCCAAGATTCCCTTCTATGGTGAGGGAAACTGGCTCCCCCTTTACAGAGCGGCAGGTAACAATCACCAAGGACCAACTATGTGCCAGGTGGTACCTAAAGACCTTTCAATGAACTAACTCTGAATCCTCACATCAGCCCCGTAAGATATACAATTATCTCTTTGTTACCAATGAGGAAAGTGAAGTACACAGGGGCTGAATAACTCGCACAAGGTCACAAAGCTTGTGTGGTGTGGCCAAGAGTCAAAGCCAGGCAAGCTGGCTCCATGTCTGTGCTCTTAACTCTACCAGAATGCTTCCCCAGGAATACAGTGGTCTGTTAAAATACTTTTATGGAAAAGAAAGAGGATTAAAACAAGACATTAATAAATAATAGTTCAAGTGCGACATGGCTATTTAAAAATCTTAAGTACAATCATATGTGGCTGAATGTTGGGGGACACGGCATTACTTTATGATCAACCAAAATCAACTAAATGAAGCAACAGAGTCCTACTGTTACTAAAACTGCCTCTAATCTCCACCAGAAAAAGCACTAACAAATAATGATGATGATGTGCCTTATTGTGAAATATAACAGAATCCCTAAGGTGATGCTACTGCGGTCAGAAGTCCTAGAAGCCTGAAAAAGTTGAGAAGCATCGCAACAGAGAACCCTTTCCCCACTTGCCTTCTGCCCTGAAAGAACAGGTATTTCCAGGGTTTCATGCCTCTTTGCAGCAAACTTTTTTTTTTGGTTGCGCCACAAGGCCTGCAGGATCTAATTCCCCAATCAGGGATTGAACCCGTGCCCCCTGAAGTAGAAGGTGCCTCCCGAAGTGGAAGCGTGGAGTGTTAACCACTGGACTACCATGAAAGACCCTAGCGAACTTTTCATTCCCATTCTTCCCATCCCTCTTACACTACAGGACTTTGAACGAGGCTCATGATGTCAACTTCAGGAAGCAAATGTGCAGTCACTGACAAATCTGCAAGACCTGGGCTACCAGGAGATCCCACAGGGTCTTATATGAGAATCCTAAAGCCACTGTCTTCAGATAACCTGGCCTCTAAGCCCTCTCTGGGAGAGACGCTCAACACATGTATTTTTTAAAGCCCTGAAATCTAGCATTTTGGAACTAATGACTCCAAGAGAATTAAGCCCATACCTTTCCCTCCCACACTGACTTATAACATGTTAGAAATAAGTCCACAGAAACTAAACCAACCGTGTAATTAGACAGAATAGGAAACAGGCCCTGAAGAGGTGATGTGCCTGGAATTCCTATCTCCTAATTTCCACAGCTCCTTTTTTTCCTCCAGACTCAAGATCTTACAAGGCAAACTAGAACCAGACACATGCTGATCTAACTGCATTTAGTGGCTGTAGATAGGGACAGGCAAAAGCCTAAAAAAGATACTATCTCCTTGTTCCCTATCCCCTACCCATCCAAGCCCTGCCTGCAGACGGGTCCGAGTCCCGACATCCTACTTTCAACCCTAAAGTTCTACCCCGGGCTTCAAGGTCAAGAAACTGTACCAAGAAAAAAGGAAGGAGGCACACGACCATTAACGGGTTCTTAAACCCTTTTACCTGCCGCCTTCCAGGAAGAAGGGGCGAATCTCCGAGGAAAAGGGCCTGCAGATTCTGCAGCCCTCACGGTGGCCCCCTCACCCACACAATCCGAGGACATTTTGCTCATCTTCCGGGGGACTGCGGACCCTGGTCGGGATCCTCCTCCCGGGTATATTCGAGGCTCCAGGGGCCTTCAAGCCCCCAAACCCCGCTCCACAAAGTCCTCTGAAGTCCTACCAAGTCACTCCCATGGTGTCGGGCCAGGAGGATGGGAGGATCAAACAAGTGAAATGCAGTATGCTCCAGCAGCCCACACGAGGCGAAACCACCTCGCTAAAGCGAGCTCCGACGGAGGGAGGCGCTCCGGAACTTACGTAAAAACACAGCGCCCAGTCGACGCGCTCGCGAGGAATGGGGGCGTGTCTAGGTCCTTCGGTGACGTCACTGTCCGACTCCGCCCCACCCCACCCCCCTCCACCCCCAGATCCATGAAACTAGGAAAGTGTAGCTCGGACTACAACCACTTAGAGAAGCCAACGTTAAATTCGGGAGGACCCAGCTCCAGGACCCCTGAGCTCTTTTGGGGGAGTGGGACGGGGCTTCTGGCACACCCGGCCTCCAGACGCGAGGGGGCGCTGTGAGCTCCGGTGGGCTCTTGGATGCTGGGTGTTTACTGCGCAAGCGCACTCAGGGCTTTTTCTCTCCATACCCACGTGGGAAGCTTTACGGCCCGGTTTTCGCGAAAAATGCCCAAGTTCAAGGCGGCCCGCGGGGCCGGGGGTCAGGAAAAGCATGCGCCGCTGGCCGAGCAGATCCTGGCTGGGGAGGCGGTGCGGGCAGGAGCCCGAGAAAAACGGCGGGGTCGCGGAACCGGAGACGAAGAGGAAGAGTACGTCGGGCCCCGGCTGACCCGACGGATTTTGCAGCAAGCGCGGCAGCAGCAAGAGGAGCTCGAGGCCGAGCACGGGAGCGGGGACAGGCCCGCGCCGCCGCGGGAGCGCACCACGCGGCTGGGTGAGTGGCGGGGATGGGGTACGAGGAGGAGGGTGGGTAGCTGGGGCGGACGGCTGAAAGGTGTCCGGCAGGGGACTAGCTTGGAATTAAAAAAAAAAAAAAAGAGGGCCTTGGCAAAGGTAATGGGGTGGGAGACCCAGCTCTGGGGCAGATTGAGGGTTGCAGGAGCCCTCCACGCCCACTCCTTAGAGTGGCACTCTTTTAGGCATCCCCGAGGTTAGGCCAACAGGAAGTGGTTACTCAGGCCGCTAAGTTCTCCTAGCATTTATTTATGTTTTGTAAGTAATCATGGAATGTCTACTGCGCACATCCCACCGTGCTAGGAGTTTAGATGGTTTAGGTAAAAAAATGTAAATAGGATAAAGGTATACTTGACTACAGGATCTTACAATGTCGCCCAAGAGAGGGGGAATTAAATAAACAATTAGAATAATGCACTCGTGATAAAGTATAGTTCCTCTGATAACAATAGCATTAGTCTTGGGAGTCAGGCTTCCTAGATTGCATGATCATTGTGCTGAGAACTGAAAAGTGGGGAGTGCTCTGAGCACAAAGAACAATATTGTTTAAGGAATAGAAAGGGAGAGAGATTAACTAAAAGATGGTCATTTTTTGTTTGTTTTTATGCTGAGAGTGTTGACCTCCAAGTTGCTTAATCTATTTTGTCAACTCTCATCTTTCATTTGTCTGTGAGCAGTGTTCACAAACACTAGTCTCTTTGCTACAGTATCTGTACTCAGCTTCTAAGACATCACATCCCTGTTTTACTAGTTTTTCACCTCTCAGTGGGCTTCCCAAGTGGTGCAGTAGTAAAGAACCCACCTGCCAATGCAAGAGATGCTAGTTCGATCCCTGGGTCAGGAAGATCCCCTGGAGAAGGAAATGGCAACCCACCTGGAGAATCCCATGGACAGGGGAGCCTGGCGAGCTACAGTCAGGCAAAGTCCACAGGGTCGCAGAGAGTCAGACACGACTGAGTACACTCAAGCACCTCTCAGTATTGTTTGCTGGCTCCTATTCTCCGCCTCCCGACGCCTGGCTGGTGACATCTCGGTTCCCCCACCATTGATTGAACCCTAAGCCCCAGCAGTGAAAGCCCAGAATCCTTACACTAGGCCACCAGGGAACTCCCTCTGCTGACTCCTTTTGTCACCAACCTCTTATTGTAGTGCCATAGGGTTCCATCCTTGGAGCTATTCTCTTCACCTCTGATGACTACTCTGGTGCTGTTATCAGGTTCAAGGTTTAAATACTATTTGTTAACTGCTTCAAATTCATATTCCAGCCTCGATCTCTTCCATGAAACCCAAACTCTTGTATTTCAGCTCTCTCTTCAGCTTCTCCGATTTGAAGTCTAAGAAACATCTCAGATTTAGCATGTCCAGAACAGAAATCCTGACCATCTTGCCAAACCTGCTCCACTCCCAATCCACTTCACCGCAATTAATGACACGATGTCCTTCCATTTGCTCCAGACAGAAAACTCAGACTTGTCTCTTTCTCACTCCATGTCTAATCAATTAGGAAGTCCTGTTGACTCTGCCTTTAAAATATATCCAGAATCCGATCACTTGCACCATCATGGAACACCATCCTGTTCAAACCACAGTGATCTCTCACCTGGATGATTGCAGTAGCCTCTTACTGAGTATCCTGAATCTGCCACAGTGTACTCTCAGCTCAGCTACTTGAGGATTATCTCATCTACAGAGACCTGTATGATCTGCACCTGTTGTCAGTCTGACCTCTCCTACTCCTTTCCCCCACCGCCCTCTTCCCTCCATCCATATCAAACTAGTCAGTTCTAAAGGAAATCAGTCCTGAATATTCATCATCGGAAGGACTGATGCTGAAGCTGCAATACTTTGGCCACCTGATGCGAAGAGCTGACTCACTGGAAAAGACTGATGCTGTGAAAGATTGAGGGCAGGAAGAGAAAGGGACGACAGAGGATGAGATGGTTGGATGGTATCATCAACTCAAGTCCATCCACATAGGCTTCATTGTTCCTTAAACATGGCAAGTTAGGGCCTTCACCCTGGCAGGTCCTTCTGTCCTCATACACCTGTTGATTCCTCCCTTAATTTCTTCACCTGCTCAGAGAGGCCTTTCTTGACCATTCCATTAAAAATTGCAACACATCACCCCTGTCTCCACACTCACAACTTCTCTACTCTGCTGTATTTCTTGGTCGTGGCATTTGTGTTTTTTTAACATAATGTATATCGTATTAGTTCATTGTCTGTGTCCACCATGAGAACGTAAGTTCTGTAAGGGCAAAATGTTTTCCTCTTTTTTGCTGGCACCCACAACAGTGCCTCACATATGGTAGACACTCTCAGTGTTTGCTGAATGATGGTGAGGTAGATAAGAGCAAAAGCTACAAAAGTCTCAGTGGCTGCCCTGAAGAGTGGGAAACAAATAGAGACTAAGAAGACCAGTTAGGGGACTGTGGAATTACTCTAGACAAGAGGTGATACTGACCTCGGCTCTGACAGGGCTGTGAAAGCTTCGAGAGAGATTGTGTGAGGTTCAGTGGAAAAGGACTTGGTAGTTGATTGGGTGTTGGGAGTCGGGGGCAGTGGACAAGGCAGACCTGCTGCCTAGGTTCTGGCTTAGTGTTGACTGGATTGTGGTTCCATTTACTCAGATGTGGAACACAGTGAGTAGTGTAGACCTAGGAGGGAAAGGGAGTGACAGACCAAAATTGAAGTGCTTGTGGGTCATCCATGAACAAGCTGTACAAGGGGCAGCTGGCGTTAGGGTCTGGAGCAAAGAGAGATCATAACCCTACAGGTACAGATCTGGGAGCTGTTAGCATGTGAGACAGAACATCTGGTATGTGTAACCCTCCCCCCTTATTTAGCTTTTATCACACAGTATCTCTGCGGGTTGTGTGTGTGTGTGCTGTACCTCAGGCCGTGTGGGATCTTGGTTCCCCAGCCATGCATGGATTGTATTTCTTGCTTCCTGCAGTGAAAGCACGGAGTCCAAACCACTAGACCACCAGAGAATTCCTAGCAGACATTCTTGGGCTTCCCAACAAGCCCTCCTGCCAGTGGTACCCAGGTCTAGAATACACTCCTCCAGCTCCCATACTGCTCATCCAGAGCCTAGGCATCCTTAGCATCCATCATCTCTTCTGAGTGCCTATGGTATACATCATCTCTGCATTGTGATACACATGTTACAATGATATACATTGTGACACTAATCAAGCCCCACCATGCGTGTGAGAAAGAGGTGGTAAATGTATAATCTAGACCCAGACTGCCTGTGGTAGGCAAGTTAGTCAACTTTCCTGTGCTTCAGCATCCCCATCTGAAACTGGGCATGATAATAGTACCTACTCCTTATGGTTATGGTGGTTATGTATGTTATGTAACAGTTTCTGTGTTCGATCTCGTTTCCTGCTATCACTGTCTCATTGGTTCATACATGTACATTTTGGTTCTCAAGCAGGACTGCACGCCCCTGGGGACTGGAAGGTAGTGTGCATTTATTATAAGCATGTGTGAGGCCCAGACCATAATCCATAATGGTTAAAGTTGAGTTGACCTCTGAATTCCTCACCCACTGCTTGGCCATGCTCACCCATCTCACCTCCCTCTTCCAGGTCCGGGAGTGCCGCAGGATGGATCAGATGATGAAGAGTGGCCCACCCTGGAGAAGGCTGCCACAATGGCAGGGCCGGGCTACCAGGCAGAGGTGGTCGTGGACCCCGAGGACGAGCGTGCCATTGAGATGTTCATGAACAAGAACCCTCCTGCCAGGTAGGGCTGGCATGGCCCGGGATTTGGGAGAGCAGGTCCTGGTAGCAGCTATGTAGGAAAGAAACTTGAGGTGCAGAGAAGCGTATGTTCTGGCAGAGTTTTGAGTCCCCATCTCTGGGAAGGGCCTGAGCATTGCCAGTTTGGGGAGCCACCTTGACAAAAGTGGCACATCCTCTGAGGACTGCTCTGAACGAGAATGATGCAGACTCAAAATAGCTCCTCTCCCTCTGTCCACCTGTCTTTGAACTTCCTGGATTACCTGGTGACATAGCTGCAAGGCCTTATTCTGTCTCTGGTCAATCCGTCCCATTGCATTTGGTCTTGGTATGCTCAGTTTTCTTAGCAGTAAGCTCGGTTTCTTTGGCCACATCTCTTTCATACCCTAGCTGTCATTTTATCCAGGGTTTTCCAGCCCTTGCACCACTGGCATTTGGGGCTGGATGGTTCTCTTCTGTGGAGGCTGTCCTGTGCAGTGTAGGCTATTAAACAACATTCCTGACCTGTACCCACTGGATACCAGTAGTGACCCCCTCCCCGACACTGAACCAGAAATGTCACCAGACATTGTCAGATGTCCCCTAAGGGACAGAATCATCCCCCAGATAATAAATTAGTGGTTCTAATTTATTAGAATAAATTAGAACCACTAATTTATTCTTATCTTCAGTAAGTGCTGGGTCAAAAACATGCAGGTTTTTAAGCTCCTATGGTCAGGCTCCAGAGGCCATGGGTTTTGACCCAGGAGAGAGGCATCTCCGATGAGGGCCCTCAACCACTTCATTCTGATGCTGTGATGTGAACATGACACTGTTCTTGGTTCTTCAGGCTGTTTGTGGGTTCACGCATGCTAGTATCATTAGTATATTAGTATCATTGCTATCATTGCTGTGAAAAGACAAGAGGGGCTGGACAGCAAGTTCCGCAGCTGTGTATTTGAGGGCACGGTGAAGCCCTGAGTGCTTTTCCCAGCCCTGTTGCCCAGGATCTGAGGGGGATATCACGGCACATGTGCGGGTCTCTCCAGAGAGGCTCTCAGGCTCTCACTCAGCGCCTGTAACTCTGCTTTGGCAGCTCATTCTGACAAGCTTGCCAGGATGGTTTTCAACAGAAGAGAAAAACTGCTAGGAACAGGGGCTCCTGACAGTCTTGAGGGATGACAGCCGGCTAGACCCACATGGACTCAGCAGTCAGAGGCCGCTGAGCTTGGGGGCACGTATATACTGTAAGGTACCTGACCTTCAGACCTTGAAAGACAGGCTTTGACTATTTCCCCCACTCAAGAACTGAGAGACCATGGGTGGGTTCCTGACCCCTCTGCCTATCGGTTACCATGTCTGTTGCACAGATGGTATGAGGGTACGTCTGGTTTCTGCCATACATTGCTTTATAGTGCTGTGGCGGAAGGGGACATCTGGGAAGTCCTGCCCTCCAAAGAGTGGTTTTTAAATAGATTTCAGCAGCCCCTGAAGATGCCTTTATCGTACCGAAGCCCAATGTGATGATAATTGTGAATCATCACAGTCAGATTGTGTGTAAGGAGGCTGGGATAAACAGATCATCATCTTGGACCTCTCCCCATAAATTTTAATAAATTGAAACAGGGGAAAGGGTATGCCGTGCTCTCTCCCTATTGATCCCAGTTGCCAGAAATATATCACAGGTATGTCACTGAGGTGTGGCTGGCACTCTGAAGAGGTCAGAGCAGGGTTTTACTCCATGTGTTACCTTTATGCGGGTAGGCATGTTATCATCCCTGTTTTATAGGGGAGGGAGCTGAGGCTTAGAGAGGCAGAGTAGCCTGCCCAAGGTCACGCAGGGAGCGGAGGAGCCACGACCTGAACCCAGCAGTCACCTTCAGAGCCCAGATTCCTCCCCTCCATGCAGCTCCATCCTCAGCTGAATGACTGCCGGGTCCTTTGTGCTCTGCAGGGATTCTCTGCTGGGGGGGTAGGCCCAGCAGAGTAGACCTCAGTCACGCATCCCAGCAAGGTTGCAGGTTTATGAGGGCTCTTGATAGACGGCGTGGGGCGTCCAGAGCTCCCTAGACTGAGAACACGGCCCTGCTGCCCCCTCCCTCCCTCCTGTTCCCCCAGGCGCACCCTGGCTGACATCATCATGGAGAAGTTAACTGAGAAGCAGACGGAAGTCGAAACGGTCATGTCCGAGGTATCAGGCTTCCCTGTGCCCCAGCTGGACCCCCGCATCCTAGAGGTCTACAGAGGGGTTCGGGAGGTAAGTAAGGACTGAGGAGAGCCATGACCGGACACCCCCACCAGGGCTCTCGAGGCCCACATCTCTTATAGGCTGCGGGCGGGCTCAGGGGTCCTGCTCCCCAGCTTATGACTCTAGTCTCAATTCCCCACTGAATAATGAGGATGATACTAGAACCTCGTCACAGGATGGTTGTGAGGATTAAGTGAGTTAATGGACGCGAGGAACTCAGATGGGGCCCTGACAAGCAGTGTGTACGTCAGTGACGATGAGGGTTCTGTTCTCTCCTGCCCAGGTGTTGTCTAAGTACCGCAGTGGGAAACTGCCCAAGGCCTTTAAGATCATCCCTGCACTCTCCAACTGGGAGCAGATCCTCTACGTCACAGAGCCTGAGGCCTGGACCGCTGCTGCCATGTACCAGGCCACGAGGTAGGGCTGATGCGGGTCGGGGCAGCCTTGGGTCTGTAGGAAGGGCCAGGTGCGGAAAGAACAGGCTTTCCCTCCCTCTGTCTTTACATTCCCTCCCAGAGCTCTCTCTTCTGCTGCTTTATGGCATCACTTCCCCAGCTTTTCCTGTTTCCTGTTCTGGGGCCAAGATCCTGTTAAAAACGTCCTGTGATGAGTTTCTAGGGGAAGAGGCTCCTAACTACAGGGACACAACCCTGCGGTGTCAGGGTGGCCTCAAAAGTCTGTGGCTCCCCAGGCGTGTGCAGGCCCCTAGTCACAGCAGGATACAGGGGACCCCTGATAGAGAGGGGAAGGTGAACAGCTGGTTCCTGTCTGTCTGCAGAGCTCTGGCTCGCCCGAAGACGGACAGCGTTCACCCCATTCAGGTACATCTTGCAGCCCCTCCTGTTCCCTCTCTAATCTGACCTGGGAGCTACACGCACCCACCCCGGATCATCCAATCTCTTGCATGCAAATACCATCCACAGTGATATTTGAAGGGCCAACTCTGTCAAGTAACCTGGGGTCGTCCCCCTTCCTTCCAAAACCACTAGGATTTTCGCCTCTAACCTAAAGGAAAGGATGGCCCAGCGCTTCTATAACCTCGTTCTGCTCCCCCGGGTACGAGATGACATTGCTGAGTACAAACGACTCAACTTCCACCTCTACATGGCCCTGAAGAAGGCCCTGTTCAAGCCTGGAGCCTGGTTTAAAGGTGGGGACCCAGGAGGCGATTAAGAAGGGGCGGGGCTGGAGCTCCTGCATTACCTCCTTTTTCTCACTCTGGACTGCGAGTGAACGTGCCTCTGTGCCCCTCCCCAGGCATCCTGATCCCGTTGTGCGAGTCGGGCACCTGTACCCTCCGGGAAGCCATCATTGTGGGCAGCATCATCACCAAGTGCTCCATCCCCGTGCTGCACTCCAGGTAGTCTTGGGGGGTGCAGAGCCACAGATCGGCCCATCTTCAGACAGCAGAGTCCCAGGACTTGGGGTGGGATGGGAGCACAGTGGGGGGAAGGAGTCAAGCATAAGCTCTTGGGTTTGCAGTTCAGTTAAGTCGATGGGTATATGATAACTCCACAGGAGCGTCAGTCCCATGGGAACAAGGTCCCAGAGCCTGGCACATTCTCAGTAAAGAGTTGAATGAATGAGAGGATGGGGAACATGGGAAGAAAGTAGGTTGGGGTGGAGACATTTGGATACACTCTGAGACAGAAGCAGCCTGAGCCAGAGGTGGGGATTTGGCATGAGTCAGCGTGGCCCTGGTAACAGGTCGAGGGAGTTAGGGGAGGGGAGAAGAATGCAGAGATTTCCCCTTAGGGACAGCAGAGTTTAGGGGCGCGGGACGGGGGTAAGGAGGAGCTTTCCCCCAGCGTTTCCCTGCCTCCCTTCCCAACTAGTGCGGCCATGCTGAAAATCGCCGAGATGGAGTACAGCGGGGCCAACAGCATCTTCCTGCGGCTGCTGCTGGACAAGAAGTACGCGCTGCCCTACCGAGTGCTGGACGCCCTGGTCTTCCACTTCCTGGGCTTCCGGACGGAGAAGCGGGAGCTGCCCGTGCTGTGGCACCAGTGCCTCCTGACCCTGGTCCAGCGCTACAAGGCCGACCTGGCCACGGAGCAGAAGGAGGCCCTATTGGAACTGCTCCGGCTGCAGCCCCACCCGCAGCTGTCCCCGGAGATCAGGCGTGAGTTGCAGAGTGCCGTCCCCCGAGATGTAGAAGATGTTCCCGTCACCATGGAGTGAGGACGCAGCGCTTGTCCGGGTCTGCGGAGCGTGGAAGGACTCCAGGATCCCTGCTGGTGACTGGAGGTGACTCTGAGCCTTGGCAGCTGAAGACCCGGATCAGGGCCAAGACAGGTCGCGGGCCTCTGACTCCCCAGTTCTCGATAGGGGGGCCTGAGTAGGGCTGGTTCCCTCTTGTGTACTAGGCCTGCATCCCTGCTCAGTTCTGGGACCTGATTTGAGGTCCCACAGCCCAGCACTCCCAGGTCCCAGCGAGGGTCGGAATGGGTCCTTCCTCTCCAGCTGTTGTGGCAGGTCGCTGGGAGGTGGATAAAGACAAAAGGCAGGTGTTTATTGAACCTCAGTGTTTTGATGTGATGGATGGAGATCTTTGCTTTCCTTGTTTCGCTGGAAGCAAGCACTGCTTCGCTGGAGGTGGGCACTGCTTCCCTCTCATGTGTAGCAGTGGATTCTTACCTATTTACATGGGAGCCACACACCTCCCCCACCTTATTCTATGAGTCTTCTCTAGGCTCTACCCACCCTGCCAGCCTCTAGAGGGCACAGCCTTTGCCTTCCCCTGACACAAGCTACTTGGGGAGAATGCCAGCAACCAGGAGGTTGTTCAAACACGAGAAGGTCTCAGATTGGTTGGAAGAGCTAGAAGCAAGCACCTAGAGGGAGGTGGAAATTCAGGATGAGAAAGGTCAGACACCACCAGACCAGTTCCCTTTCTAACTTTCTTAGCCAGTGAAAGCTTTCAACCAGGGGTTGGCAAACCAGGGTTGTGTATGCCTGTTTTCTTATAGTCCATGAGAGAAAAGTGATTTTTACATCTTAAATGGTTGTTGGGGGAGGCAGAGAAGAAACAACAGTATTTTGTGATAGGTGAAGATTATTTGAAATTTAAATTTCAGTGTCCCTAAATAAAGTTTTATTGGGACACAGCCACACCCATCCACTTCCATGTTCTCTGCTTTCATTGTCACTGCAGCAGAGACCAGTGCCATCTGGCTAGAACCCTGTTACTTGCTTTTGCAAATATGAGTTTGTTCCAACCTAATTACTCTATTTGGTGGTAAAGCAAATTTTATTTATATGCAATTTTGTCTTGAGACGCTAGATGAAAGCAAAAAACTACCCCCACTGAGCCAAGCCAGATGATAACACAAAATGCATATACCTCAGACCTGTGCCAACGCCCCTAGCTCACCTTGTGGGTTGGCGCCACACCCTCATCTGGTGTCACAACCTGCCTTCCACATCCTTCCGACCTCCACTTCCACAGCCAACCTCAGGTGTTTGTTTTTCAAGATAAAGGGCCATATTTATTGCAGTGTGTGTTTCTTAGCTATTTAATGTGTAAAAACACTATCTTTTTAAAAAAAAAAGTGTCCATTAAATATTTGAGTATTGTGTCTCAAGCCCCATTTTCCCCATAAGCCATGTGGCTTTAATTGTGCAGTTTTGCATGGTGCAGTGATTTTTAGAAATGCGCACATCAGGTTCTACAGCCCAACTTAGGATATCACAGACAGAGACCAAATGGCCCACAAAGCCTGAAGTATCTACTCTGGCCTAAGACAGAAAAGGTGTGACGACCTCTGCTCCAGACATTGATTTTTATCCTCTTTTACTCCATGCAGTCTAGAAATAGGCTTTCCCACAGACTGCCCTCTAATCCAAAAGCCAAAGTCAGTTTTATTCCAGAATCTTTATTATAAAGGTAGCATGATGGTCCTCAGCCACCAGCCTGGACCTTGTGGCCTCAGGAAAGACCTGTGTTAACAGGGCCTGCCTCCCTCTCCAGACAGGGGGCTTGGTCATGGCCAGGTCATCCCCTGCTTCATTCCGCAACGCCCCCCGACTCCTGGGGGATGGGGCAGAGGGCCAAAGGGAGAGGAGGGCATGGCCCCACCCCAGGCATAGCAGCTCCTTGGCCACGAGATCCTCTAGCGAGTAGCAGAGGGGAGGAATATAGCAACCACCAGGGTTACTCCCCCTGCAGCGGGGGGAGAAGGGCCCCACCACACCCTCATACAGTTGTACTCAAAGTAATTAATAAATTAAAACAACTTCCTTCCGCACTGACACCCCCCTCCCCCCAATCACACAGGAGAAGCTGAGCAGAAAGCGAAGCGAGGAGGTTGGTTCCTGCCCCTGGACGGTGGCGGGGCCCCTCCCTAGGAGCAGCTAGGATTATGCAGGGCCTCCAAGTGCTCGGAGAGGGGATGTCCACTCTTGCCCCTCACGCGTGTCTAGGACATCTGAGTCGTCTTCAGAAAGACCCCAATCCAAATGCAGTAATTAGGGAATCCCCTGGCGGTCCAGTGGTTAGGACTCCGAGCTTTCTCTGCCAGGGGCTCAGGTTCAATTTTGGCAGTTGAGAGCCCCAGAGATAAGGGAGCCCCTGGAAAGGAATGCTGGTACATGTGTTACAATTCAATGTCATTTCTGGCCAGCCCGGCCCACCCCCAGGAGAGCTGAGCTGGCTGGGTGCAGGCAGGAGGAGGAGCCGGACTGGCCCCCAGCCGTGGCCGGCCAGGCCCGTTAGTGCACACTGCAGGGATAGGTAGGACCTGACCCCTGTGGCTGGCGAGGGGCAAGGGGAAGGAGCCCCCTCAGGCTTCAGCTGTGGCATGATACCATTCCTGCAGCCAGGGAGGTGGGTGGCAGGGTCCCCTCCTGCTGTCGGCAGCCACTCGAGGGGGCCTCTCCAGGGCTACAGGTGGATGGCCGTGACGTCTGTGGGAGTGCTGGTCTGGCTGGGCCCCTGGCTGCTGGAGCCCCTGGGGGCTTTGGGTGCTGGGCTGGGAGAGGTCTGGGCGGCTTCCCTGAGGCTCTCCCTGAGGGCAGCTTCAATCTGCTCCTGACAGGCCCGCAGGCAGTCCTGGGGACAAGGGGGAGTGGTGAGGAAGATCCGCTTCCCACCCCCCGCCACCCCCCCTCCCCCAGCATCTGGCAGCAGGTACAGAAGGACACCTCCCAGCACACAGGGAAGTCTAGGGAGGTTAGGCCACAGCCCAACCCCAGGAATCAGCCTTCAGTTCTCAGAAACTGGCAAGAGGATGTGGCAAGAGGGTGTGAGAGCAGCCCGACATCTGACACTGAACCCCCCACCCCCACTCCTGCACATTGCTTAGCAAGAAAAGGGTACTCAGGGGCAGTGCCTTTTGGCCCACCCGCAACACTTGCTCTTCTCCAGACCAAGGCAGGAGATAAAAGACCACAGAAGCCGCAAAGGTGGGGCACTTGAAACCTGGAGTGGAGACCAGGTTGGGGGTGGTCCACAGCACCCTCTGCTGGAAGCTCAGGGGAAAGTGCTATCTTGGGAGCAGAGGGCGTTCGCCCAGCTGCCCAGCACTCACCACTTCAGTGCCTGTGATCCCTGCCAGCAGCTCCGTGAGCTCGTCCGCAGACGTGGAGCAAGCACCCAGGCCTTGCACTGCAGCTCCGATGCTGCCCGTGGCAATCATGGATGGTGGGTACATGGCAAAGGTGTAGTCTAGGAAAGAGAAGGGACCATGAGGCAAGGATGAATACCAGCGTGCACCTTTTAATTCCTAGAAAGTGCCAGGCTGTCTGAATAGAGCATGGGTATACTGGGACACCCCGGCAGTGAGTGGTGTAAGACAGCAGCCGGGGAGAGGGTCAGGGCAGTAAGTGATCCAGGCCAGGAACCAGAGAGGGAATGGGTCTCTTCCTGGTATGGACACAAGGTTAAGAGACCTGGGTTCTACTCCCAGCTTAGTCACTAACAGAGCCTGGGCAAGTCACTTCTCTCTAAGCCCTTGGTGTCCCCACCTACATACTCGGGCGGGGGGTGGGGGTGGGGGGCGGTGGTGTGTCTGAGATCCCAGACAGCTCTGCTGCTTTTCCATATTGATATTGGGGGCTCAGGGAGGATAGAATTTTCTCAAATTTTGAGGTTATAAACCGAATCTTCTAGTTCCCTCTCACCTTTCCAAGTCTTCTGATTTCCCTGGCTTGGCACATGTGTGTGGGACTCTTTACCTGTAGCACAGAGGGCCAAAAAGGTCTGGGCGTGCTTCTTGACCAAGGCCTGTCGGTCGCGGGGCAGAGAAAGCCGGTGCAGAATCAGGGCCAGGAAATCATGGGCAATCACTGCGGCCAGGTCCCACTTGAGCTTCCCCAAGACCAGCACCTCCCAATCCTGGAGGCAGAGGAAGAGAGCGGGGTCAGTGGCTGAAGAAGGGAAGGGGAGGAAGTAAAGTGGAAGTCTCACAGGGAGCCAAGCTCATCACACTTGAAGGTCAAGACTCCAGGTCTGCTTTTGAACTTCAGGACTGGCACTGTGGAATGGGGGGAGTCCAGGGCAGGGACTAAGTGCTAAGGGCACTTGCTTTGAGCATCCATTGATCAACTTCCTAGATGCCAGAACTACATGCTTTACATAAATTGCCTCTTTTAATCCTGCTGGGTTATCTTTTTGGAGTACAACAGTCCAGGCCTTCTCTCAACTTCCTGCGAGACTCTGAGTCATGGTTGAAAGCAAAGTCTGCAGACCACCATCACCAGGAACTGGAAGCTTTTCTGGTGTGAAGCAGAAAGACTCCCATAATCCCAAGGATTTGTGAAAGGGGAGATCGCTAGCCTCTTCCCCAACTAAGCATGCCCGCCAAGTCTACACCTCTTGAAGAAACTAGGGTGAGCATGAGGCCCTTCCTCCTCTGACACAGCCCCTGGGCCAGCCCTGAGGTTCCTCAAAGTGGAGGTTGCCCAACCCAACCCACATCCCCTTGGGAGGACACTGGGGTGGGGGGGCTGAAATAGAGCAACCCATTCCACCTCTCTGGCTGAAACCCATAGGGCCTAGTGTCATTTGAGTCTCAGGGGGAGAAGTGGAGGTCAAGGCAGACAGGATGGGTCCAGGTGATCCCTGAGGGGCCAAACCATCTCTCCGTTGGTCCCAGCCTCCCTGCTACTGCTGGGTCCTGGAAGGACACTGGGAGCCCCACCCAATCCACTCCTCTGGGGTTCCCAGCCCTGGCCCCATTTCTGAGTTGCACACAGGAGGATTTCTTCATTGTTTTATCTCAGGAAGGAACTCATGGGTTTGACCCTTAGTGGAGTAGAAATGGCAACCCCACCCAATCTCTTTTCAGCCCCCTGCCACAGCTGCCCCTCTCCTGGCCCCCACCTAAGTGTCATGATCTTCAGCGTCTGGCAAAGCCTCACAGAAATCAACCTGGCCTGGAGCCAGAAGAAGTTGGGCAGAGAAGTTAGCATTCTACTCCCCGTGCTTGTCCCAGGGGTCAAACTCCTAACTCAGAAGGCAACAAAAAGCATCCAGCATCCAAGGAAACCATCTGAAAGGCAGCTCGGAGTCGAGAGGCATAGGGTCCTGCGTCGGGGGAGAGTGGCCACCTTACCCTCTATCTGGGCAGCCCCTGAGAACCTCAGTCCTCACTTGATAGAGAACACACCCCTGGCAGCTTCCATCCCATCCCTAACCTCTTAGGCCACCTGAGCCCTAGAACACCTCATCACCCTCAGTGCAACACTAAGCCACGACCCTTCCTTCCTCCTCTGGGCCCCCACCTTCTCTGTCACACAGGATTATTTGGACTGACTGGTCTCTGATGTCCCTTCCAACTCTGACCTTCTAGGAAGTCATCGATCGGCGCGCTCCACCCCCAGCTCAGGCAGGGGGAGTGGGAGGAGAGGACTTTTGGCCTGTTCTGAAAAACTGCCCTCACATAAAGGCACACATCCCATGCTAATCTTTTCGCAAAAAGGACGTCCCCTTCCACCAGCCCAAACCCCTCCAGAAACATCTTGCTCTCTAGCCCTGGAAACCAGCTCCACCTTCAGACTTGCCCAAAACTACCAGATTCATCACAAAGAGCTGTGGAGCCTCCCAGATTCCCAACTCTGGCCTCCTACTCCCATCTCCGAGAGCTACTTGGCAGGAAGAGGAATCCCGTTCCCCGACAAGCAGCACTCAGGGGCCCCAGTACCCTGGCTTTCCCGGCCAGCCAATCACAGCAGCCAGCACGCTGCCCTCCTCCCCGGGAGATGGGGCCCAGAGACGCCTCTCGGGTCAAGAGAAGACTCGACTGCTGTAGAGCAAGGTGGAGGAAGGTGCCAGCTCACCCCTCTCCCCTGGGTCCCCCAGGAGATGATCTGCACGCCCCCAAATAACCTCTTCCAGATCCAAGCAACTCCCCACCTCCTCTCCAGGCTCAGTGGGGAAAGAGAACCATGACTCCCCTGCCCTGCCTCGGGAAGAGCCCAGCCCAAGTTCCCAGCAAGAGGCCCAGGGAGCCACTTCCCAAACCACAGGAGTGACAGCAGCTCCCCACAGGATTATGAAAGACCTTGGTCAGGGTGGGTGGGCCGGGGAGAGGGCATCATTATCACATCGGAAGCAGCTGCAGTTCAGCCCCAGTCTGTGCCTCAGCACTGGCCTTTGGCTAAAGGGGAAAAGATGATTCCACCAGGCCTGAAGCAGCTGCTTCTGAGAGCAGAGTTTCTCAGGGTGAGACTAGGGAATGGAGGATGAGGGAAGGAGCTGGTTCTCCTGGGATATAAAAGGAAGGAAGGAAGCAAAGTGGGGTTGAACTCCTCGGCCCTTCCTTACAGCAGCTGGGGCCTGGCTTTAATCGGCTCTGGGAGGCTTTTTGATCACAAAGTCCACACACTGGGAGACAAGACTCAACCAGGGCGGCCCCTTCCCCCACATGAAGCACATTCCACTCCCCCACTCTAGTGGGGGTGCACAGGCATGTCCTGCTGCTGCCAATAAATAACTCATGGTGGCTGTGTAAACCCAGAGGCAAAGTACTAGTGAGTGTAGACATGCAGTTTGACTTGTTGCTATCTGGGGGAAAGACCAGGAAGGAGTGGCACCCCCTGGAGGTCAAGACAAGGGGATCTGGTTCATGCTGGCAGGGAAGCCTGAACTGGGGCTACCCTGACCATCACACCACACTGTCCCATCTTTTGCAAAAGAAAAAAAAAAGCTGCTACCCTGCCCAGGAGCAGGAAGCCTCCGGAGGTCTTAGCTTTCCTCTTCTCGGTAAGGGAGGAAGGAGGCAGGGGGTGCTGGGGGGGTGGGGAGGGTATGCACGCACCCGCAGCTGGCGGGGAGACACAGAGTGGTCGGTGTAGATGCACAGTTTTTCGATGGTCAGGGGCGTCGTCTCGCGCAGCTTGGAGGCCAGCAGCATGCAGACCGCACCCAGGAGCTGCAACTGCGCCTTTCGGGTGGGGACGCAGGACAGGTAGCGATCCAGGTAGTTCATGGCCAGGGGGAAGACTTCCTCTTCACAGCGCTGCTCCTCACACACCTGAGGGAGGGTGCACAGTCACTTCGGGGGCAGAAGCTTAGGAAACGCAGCAGCAACTAAAGGCGTGGGGGTCGGGGGTGCGGTGCGCTGAAGGGAAGTGGAATGGGGAGCAAGACACGGGAGGGGGTAGGTGTACTCGCAATGACAAGGACTAACACGCAGGATGCTCCTTCCCCAAGGTGACACCCTCCCACTTCCTCTGCGGTGCCTCCTTTCCCCGGGGGTGGGGGGGGGGGCGGGGAGCGGGATACGCCAGAGGCTCCCTTCCTTCAGGAATCCAAACTGAGGCTGATCCCCCCCCCTCCGAATACCGAGCGTGAGGGGTTCGGAAGAGTCACCCATAGGAGCCAGAGAACTGGGACCTTACCCCCATTACTGCCACCCAGCGCACACACCCAAAAGGAAGGGAGGAGACTCCAGCGGCTGCCTCCCGCACTTTTCATTTCCCTGACGGCCGGAACAGCGCGCCACCCCCACCGGCTTCCCCGCCAGAACCCCCGCGACACACACGAGGAACCGGCTCTGCGGCGGGGGCGGCCGAGCCCAGGGTTTTCCAGTCGCGCTCTCCCGAGAAGACCGGGCGTGGAGTAGGGGGAGATTTTTGAGAAGTCAGAGGGGAGAGGGTGGCCCTCGCCCCGCTTTCCCGGCCCGAAGACAGGGTTATTCGGGGGTGCCAAACGCCTGGCGGTCAGGGTCAGGGTCAGAGAAGGGCAAGAAAAAGACAGCACGGAGGCAGCCGGCTAAGGGCGCGCGAGTGAAAAGTCCAGGCCCCGGCGATCTGCGCCACAGAAACATCTTGCTGATTGTTGTTGAGGACCAGGATGTCCCGACAGGGCGGCCCCGGGATGTCCGGAGCCCGGGACGCGGGGGTGACGGGGGAGGGGAGACCCGCCCGGGCGCTACCTCCAGCATCCAGTACGCCAGCATCTTCCGCATGTGCGGCTTGATCTCCCTCTGCACACACTGGAAGTAAGAGGCGCGGGGCACGTAGCGCTCCTCCAGGCGGAGCAAGCTCTGCAGGACACGCTGGTCCCCTAGGAGCCGCGGGTCCGGCCCGGCCCGGGGCGCGTGCCGAGTGCCCTCGCAGCACAGCAGCTCCATCCTCGGGCAGCGCGCGGGCAGGGCGGGAGTGCGGGCTCGGGAGCCAGAACGCAGGCGGCGGGCCGGAGAGCGCGGGGCGCGAGACTGTGGCGCTGGCTCCGGCGCTGGCGCTGGCACTGCGCGGCCGAGCCTCAGCCCGCCCCCGCCACCGCGCGCGCGCCGCTCCCCTGACAGGCGCCCCGCCCCTCGCGACCGAGTAGCAACCGTGGAATGCTCAGACGTCGCGACGCTCCGGGGGCGGGGCCTCCGGCGCCCGGACGGAAAGGGCTGGCGGGCGCTCCCCCTCCCCCGGGGCGACCGCATTGGTCCGCTGGGCGCGGGCCGCCGGCTTCCGGGCGCTCCGGATCCTTCTGACCACCCCGTGGTAGAGGAGTGTGCTTTGGAGGTGGGCCTCTCCCCGCTCCCCCCCACCTCCGAGCCCTTCCATTTTTGCTTCTCCCGACTCCAGTCGCTCCCAAAGCTTATTCATTCATTCGTCAAACCCTACTTCACCCGCTGCTTGCTCTAGGGAAAGTAAATAATAACAAAATAGCTAGATGTTAGGTGAGACTGGTCTGAGCACTTATTAAAATTTTAATGAAGAAGCTGTGGGTGAGGTCTTATACTGATTTTGCAGTTGAGAGAACTGAAGCAATAACTATAATAGTTCGTCTGCGGCAGAGCTAGGATTGGGAAGCCGACGGTCCGCCTCCAGAATCTCTGCTGTACCCCATGGCTACTTAAACTGATCCCCGAACCAGCAACATCTGCATCGCCTGAGAGCCGGTCAGAAAAGCAGAACCTCAGGCCCATCCCCTGACCTAGTTGATCAAAATCTGCCTTTAACAAGATCCCTGGTGATTCCTGTGCATATTAAAGTGTGAGAAGAGACAGTCCTAAATCTGCAAGCTTGAGAACTACAACAGGGCAGAAGGGTCAAGGATTCAAGGCCTCACCTTGTCTGTCATTAAGTCGGCTGTGTGGCCTTGGACAAACCCTGACGTTGGCCTTAGTTTCCGTGTGAGGAAATGATGGGCGGAGAAACTAGCTCCTTTCTGCAGGAGTTTCTTGCTCAGATTTTTATCAAATCTTCCAGGGGCCACTTTTACCTCCCAAGCTTTGGGACTTTGCAGTGACTCCAAAGCTGGATTCTGCGTGACCAGGAGGCAAACACACCACAAGCCTCCAGTAATGCTCCAAATGGCAGGAGGCCATGGGGATCCCTGCCGCTCCTGGGGTCCTCCAAGGAGGCAAGACACTTAGGAAGTGAGTTACTAGAGAAATGACACTATAGAAAGAGATCAGTCCTGCGCTAAGCATTGTCCCAATGAATTGTTCTTTTTTATACATTTTTTGTTGTTTGCATACCATGGAAATATTCAATGCACTGTAGAAGACAGAAAATACCAATGTCGCACAAGAAAGTAAACAGTAAGTACTGGCAGTTTCACCATCCAGACTGTTCTTGTCCTTCAATCACTAAGTCGTGTCCAACTCTTTGGGACCCCATGGACTGCAGCATGCCAGGCTTCCCTGTCCTTCACTATCTCCCAGAGTTTGCTCAAATTCATGTCCAATGAATCAGTGATGCCATCCAACCATCTCATCCTCTGTTGTCCCCTTCTCCTCCAGCCCTCAATCTTTCCAGCATTAGGGTCTTTTCCAGTGAGTCGGCTCCTTGCATCAGCTGGCCAGATAACTCTTTAAAATGACAATGTTTATTTTTCTAAAATTGTTCTATGAATAAACATATTTTTAAGAATGACATTATTGCAAACTTTTTGGTAAGCTGGTTTTTCTCCCACGAAAAAGTATACTGTCAACACTTTTCCATCTCATTAAATATTCTATAACTTTTTAAAATAACTACCTAGTAAACCATTAAGTGAATATAGCATAATGTATTTCACCAAAGCTGTATTATTGGAAATTTAGGTAGTTTCTAGTTCCTCCCTATTAGAAATAATACTGTAAAATATTTTTGTGGTAGTATTTTTGTGCACACTCATGATTATTTCTAGAAGTGAATTAATTTCTAGAAGTGAAATTTCTCAATCTGAAGTTATGAAACATTCTAAGGCTTTTGATACAGTTCTTATTACCAAATTTCCCTGCTGAAAGGCTGAACCAAACTAATGAACAAACATTAGATATCTACTTAAAAAAAAAAACTACCAACTGGCAAGATGAAAAGTGGTTTATTAGTAATGTGTAAAAATTTTTAAATTCAAGAGTTCTTGTTGTATCAGTGTGAATGTGGGCTATGTACCTTCTCTGATCTTGTAAGTCTTCTACTTCTTTAGAAATACAAGCAAGAAGTTTCTTGAGCTAACTAATCATTGCATTGCACTCTTTTGTTAAAGAGAACAGTGTATTTAAAATTATGAAAATTAGATATGAAGTTAAGGGGAGGCAAACATGTTGAAGCATACATGGCAGAGGACTAAAAACATAGCTTTTGAAGTTAGTACATAACCAAAAACCAGTTCTGTCCTGGATGTTTCTGTACTTTCAGAATTAATGAGTAGGACTGTTCAGTTAAGAAGATGGTGCATCTTTGATGAGAGAGTAAGTCATTATTTTTTTTTCCCCATAAGTATACTATTATTTCCCCCCATTTTACAGAAAGGGAAACCAGTACTTTAAAGTGGCTAAGTAATTTGCCCAAGGTCACAAAGCTAATATGGTCGAGCCTAGATACAATCTAGTGAGTCTGGCTGGAGAATCCATGCTCTTAACTACTTTATTCTACTGCCTCTTGTGCTGATCTATAAGGGCAAATTGATTTATTAGTTGTTGATTTAGTGAGGAAGGGGCACAGAAACTACCCAGTCCTGGAAGCTTGGGAGTGAGACTGCACCTTGGGGAAGGGGGCTCCTGGTGAGCTGGGCATTTTGAAGGATACCTCTGCCTCGCCCTTGACTGGGATTGACATGCCCAGAGCAGAATCATCTGGGACCTCAGGCCAAGGTCAGATACATGCCGGCTGGCTGTCCCCCATGGAGGCAGGTGAGCTCAGTGCCAGGCCAGGGCAGAGGAGTTCCTGGAGGGTTGGCTGATCTGCCTGGGAACTTCACCAAGCACCTCCATCTTAAAGGAACAGGGGCTCCCCTCATTTTTTATAAAAGAAGGGGGTGGGGGGAGACAAAGCACTGACCAGGGCCAATATGGGGAGGAGTTTCTGCCCAGGTGCATTCAGTTAGAACAAGTTGCTCAATGAAATGGCAAATGAGAGGAGGGGTGGGAATGGAATGTCACAAGCCAGATGAAAAGCCCCAAGGAGGAAGGAAACAATGCTTTCTTCCTCTTCTTCCTTCTCCCACTCCTCCTCCTCTTCAGCATTGAAATGTCCCCCTCCTAGAACTGAGGGGGTGAACAAGGTGATGGGTGAGGCCCATCACCCCACGGGCTACATTCTATGGGGCTCAGTTACCTTCGGACCCATTCAGATGACAGGTAGAGAGGCGAGGCAGCCTGGGTGGGGCCTGGGGCAAGTCTGCTTGCCTTCAAAGCCAGGGCTTACCTTTTCTTTTTTTGTTCAATGAGAATAAGAATAGTTTCAGCCGCAAAGGGGTTCTGAGGACTAGACCGGCAGAGAGCATCTTGCCTGTGCCTGGCCCATTGAATGCCTATGAGCCTTCAAAGATGGTAGTTTGTTGTTGCTGTTACTATCTTTCCCTCTCTTAAGGAGTACCCTTTACTCTATGAACATACACCCAGAACCCTCAGAGAAAAGTAAAAGTTTGAGCAGCAGAAGCCATCCTTCTAGAATGACAGCTCCATTACATTTCACAGTGTAAATAAAGTGCGTGGTCAAGGGGACGGTGACGAACACTGGAGGGCTTGAGGCCACATCACTCTGTCCCTCCACCGACCCTGGCTGTGTGACTTTGGGCAAACTGTCCCACCTTTCTGTGCCTCAGTTTCCTTTTCTGAAACTAAGAATGACAGTAATGAAACTGTGCTTCTGTTGCATGGTTCTGTTGCTAAGCAAGCCTGTTGGGTTTTGTAGTTAAGCAAACCTGCTTTCTTGAGTGATCATTAACTTACAGGGGTCTCCTATACTTTTTTCTCTACTTACAGTCCCCTAGTGGGATTAACTTTTTAATTACTTGCTTTGTCCCTTTACTCTGTCTCCATGAGTAATACCTCCCCTTCCAGTGGCTAGAAGGATGGAATGCACTCATTCGTGTGAAACACATAAAACAGTGCCTGGCATATGGTGAGCCATTTTTTAAAAGTTCATTGTGATTGTGGTACTTAGAGACACAAACTTCTTTATGTGTACAGACTATTTGTGATAATAAATGTAACACAGTAGATGGTGGAGGCACATGGAAAATAAAAATGCCAGGGATTACTGCAGTGGTGGTGAAGATTTGGCAAATTCTAACATATGAAAACTGGTCTGATGGGTTATTATCGGATATCCTAGTTTTCGGAGAACTGGAGACACTTATGTGAATGCTATTCACACTATCCCCTCCCCTCCAACTTTTTACTTGGAAATATTTCAAAACTACAGGAAAGCTGCAAGGATAGCAGTGACCACTAACACACCTTTCACCTAAATTCCTATGTGTATTCTGCTGAACTACAGACATCATGATTTCTCATCTCTACATGTTTCAGTCTGGGTCTCCTAAGAATGCAAGTCTCCCACGTAACCATGAAACAATGATCCCAATTAGAAATGTATACTAATGGGAAAAAAAAAAAAAAAGAAATGTATACTAATACAATACCACAATCTGCATACCAAGGTCCCCAGCTGTTCCGGTAATAACCCTTCATAGCTTTTCGCTTTCTCAACCCAAGATCCATTCAAGGATCGTGTTTGCAATGTAACCTCTTTAATTTCCTTTACTCTAGAACAGTTTCTGATCCTTTTTAAAAAGCTTTTGAGGTACTTCCTCAGTGGTCCAGTGATTAGGACTGTGCTTCTACTCCAGGGGGCACAGGTTTGATACCTGGTCAGGGAACTAATATCCCACATGCCTTGCGCTGTGACCAAGGGGTGGAAAAGTCTGATAACACTGGTATTTTGGAAAGCCAGTTGTTTTACACAGTGTGTTCCAATTTGGATGCATCTGATTGTTTTCTCCTGACTAAATGAAGATTAATAAATATATTTTTGGTAGAAATATTGCCTAATGATGTTGTGTTCTGAATGTATATTTTTGAGTGGAAAAATCAAGCACTAAACCAAACTGGGGGCTTCCTGGGTGGCTCCGTGGTAAAGAATCCTCCTGCCAATGAAGGAGACAGGGGTTTGATCCCTGGTCTGGGAGGATCCCACATGCCGCAGAGTGATTAAGCCCATACACCACAACTACTAAGCCTGTGCTCTAGAGTCTGAGAGCCGAAACTATTGAGCCCACATGCGGCAACTACAGACGCCTGAAAGCCCTCGAGCCCATGCTCCGCAACAAGAGAAGCCACCATAATGAGAAGCCTGTGCACCGCAACTAGAGAGTAGCCCGAGCAGCAAGGAAGACCCAGCACAGCCAAAAATAAATAAAGAAATTATTTTACAAATTAAAAAAAAAAACCAAACATAATTTTTTTTGAGGACTCAGGAGACCCTTCAGGGCTTACAGTGATCAAGGTCACTATTTTCAGCATCTGCTGTACAATATTTTAGATCTGTACTCTTCAAAAGTTCTTGTTCATCCATTCCTCAGTAAAAACTGAGCTTACTCTTCCAGTAGATATAGAAGACTTAATTTAGAAACTATGTCCAAACCTGCTACTCTAACATATTATGTCCATTGTACAACACACTAAAAAATATGAAGAATAAGACAAAAATACATAGATCAGAATTTTTCACATTTTTTTCCCACTCTACAGTGGAACATCTTATAACCAGTGTTCACCATGATTTGTTTACTCAGCTCCCGAGACAGGCTTCACTATTGATCAAAACACTCCCAGTGAGCCCGGACGGACCTTAAAAATGTCAACACAGCACTCTGAGCAGTGATACCAAATCAGAATGGGCACAGGAGCTGACCTGTTTGCTGTTTCTGTTTTACTCAGGAGGCTGCCTTCTTGACAACTTCACACAGATGTCCAGAAGGCACCTCTAGACCCAACTTCTCCAAAATGGAGATCATCAGCTTTCCTCCAACAAACCTGCTTCTCCCACCAGCTTCCCCCATATCAGCACATGGCAACTCCATCCTTCCAGCTGCTCAGGCAGGAACACTTAGGTGTCATTCTTGACTACTCTTTCAACTCCCACATCCACCCATCAGCAGACCATGGAAGAGTCTACTTTTAAAATATCTGTAAAATTCCACCCTCTTTTCTCCTCTTCCTCTGCTACCTCCCTGATCCAAATTCAGTTCTTCCTTGTCCTGACTGGTCTCCCACATCCAAAGCATTACTCATTTCTGGTTGGTTCTATGTCCAAAATACATCTCCAGTCCTTGCCTTTTCTCTATTTCTGCTTCTCCCACCCTGGTCTAAGCGGCATCATCTGATGCCTGGATTGGGATGGTGGCTCCTAACGGGCATCCCTGGTCCACCCTTGCTCCCTCCGGTCTAATCTCAACGCCCAGGGCTCTCCATTCACTCCCATAATTGTCTCCCATTCACCCTGCTCTGGCCACACTGGTCTCCTTATTGCTCCTGGACCACACCAGGCATACATGCTCCCTTTGTATTTGCTGTTGCATCTGCCTGGCATGTTCTGCCCCCAGGGCCCCCATGGCCCGGGCTTTGGGCTTTGACTAAAGTCACATTTCTCCTACAGCCTTTCCTGGCCATCCTACTCCAACCCTGATTGCCCCCGGGCCCCTTCACTGCTCGATTTTTCTGCTTACCACTGATCACTGACACAGACTACACCTTACCTCCATGTTCTGTCTGCAGTTTGTCTACTCCACCCCACCGAAACAGAATGGTGCCTGGTTCATAGTAAGTGTTTAAACTTTTTTTTTTTTTTTTGGCCTGAATAAATGAATGCATGAATGCGACAAACTGGGTGTGAGAAAAACTCCAGCACAATCACATGGTTGAAGGCTGCTGCGCATGGAGGCAGGTCTGGAATTAAGCACCAGAACTTCCAGCTTTCCTGGACGGCAGTGGGCACAGTGGGTCCTGACAACGGAAAGAGCCATCAAGCAAAGTCACAAGGCTGGGAGCTTGGACCAGGGGGACTGCTGTACCCTAAACTGTGAGGTCCACAGGCATCGAGGTGGAAAGCAGCTGCACGTGCTGCCTCATCAGAGTGGGGATTTGAATGCAGTCAGGCACCAGAGCACGACTTATAATCCTGCGTAAATGTATTTGTAACAGTTTTGTGCTCATTCAAAAGTTGTGTGTGCACCAGAACATCAAAGCTGGGCCTTTATCAAGCTTCCTTTTAAGATACATTTATTTAATGCAAAACTATTACTTTTGAAAATATGAAGTAGGATATGGCGGTTGTGAGGGCACCATGTGAATGACAGACAACTGGGAATTCATAGAAGAGGAAGAAAACAGCAGATTTTGGTAATTCCCCGGCGGTCCAGTGGTTAGGGCTCTGCTTTCACTGCAGAAGGCATGGGTTTGATCCCTGGTTGAAGGAAATAAGATCCCACATGCCCCGTGGTCTGGCAAAAAAAAAAAAAAAAAAAAAAGGCAGAATTTTGAATCCAAAGACCTCAATTTAAGTCACAAACCTGGTTCTGTGCCAGCTATAAACCCAGAACCAAGCAAGTGCTTTAACTCTGGGAGCTTAGTTTCCCCATCTATAAAAGGGGATAAAAAAAGCTCAAACTGCTTAGGGGATGGTTCTGAGACCAGATGAAATAAAGCACTGGATAAAAAACACTTAAGTTAGGACTTCCCTGGGCGGTCCAGTGGCTAAGGCTTTGAGTTCCCAGTGCAGGGGACCCGGGTTTGATCTCTGGTTAGGGAACTAGATCCCACATGCCCCAACTAAAAATTCTGCATGCCACAACTAAGACCTGGCACATCCAAATAAATAAATATTAAAAACAAAACAAAAAAAAACCTACTAAGTAAAAAAAACAAAACAAAAAAAACCCTACTAAGTAAACTGTGAAGTGCCAGGCAAACCTAAGGGGTGATTCAAAGGAATATCATGGAGAACCAGCAGGGATGGGGAATCTTATCTTGCCCTTCTTTGTGTGACCCCCAAAACCCCCACTATCACCACCCCAACTTCAGCCTTGCAAACAGAACCCAGATTTTGTTGTGATATCAGATGACTATTTCAGGAGAGGCTGGACACTCCTCTGTCTCAGAGGTTAAACCTAAATTATTCTAAACCAAACCAAGACAATTCCATAGCTGGTTTAGGAATGGGTAGTTGTTGTCATATTCTGACCACAGGTGTGAAATAAGTGCTAAGGGGCTTCAATAAATGCAGTGCAAAAGAAAAAGACTCATTTCTGCCTTATGTGAGAATGGAGTAAGGCATGCTAAAATTTATTGGGTGCTTACTATGATTCGAAGTGCATGATTCTAAGAGTTTAAAAAACTAATTCATTTAATCCATATAATATTAAACTTCTGAGGTAATGGACTTTACCATCCCATATGATAGAGAGGTTAAGCAATTTACCCAATATCAGATACCTATGAGATCTGAAACCAGGTTTAGCTACAGAACCCACATCCTTAGCCATGTTGCTGTGATGTCCAGAGCAGCTGCAGCCATCTTGCAACAATGAGGGAAGGAGCTGACACCTGAGAATGACAGCTGAAAGATCAGAATGAATTTCTCTCCCTAATGTTGAGGTGCTGATTTAACCAATCTTGGAACCACCTACCACTGGGCTTTTTGTGATGTGTGAGATAGTAAATTTTCCTCATTGTCTAAGCTACTTTCACTCCCAAAATAAAAGTTCCTTTCTCTACTCTCATGCACATGATAGGACACCCTTCAGTAGCAAATAGGCAAAGAGCTCCATCAAACATTCAAGAAAACAGTAATTTCAATACAAACTCTTTCAGAGAATATAAGAAGAGGGTTCACATCTCAACTCATTTTTAGTATAATTTTGATTCCAACAAGTGCAATATGAGAAAAGACAATCACACTTATGAACATGAATGTAAGATCCTAAGCAAGATATTAGCAAACTGACTCCAGCAATATATAAAAAAGGTGATATGTTATTGACTTTATACAAAACATGCATAGTTTATTTTGAATAGAATCACTATATTTTATCACACTAAAAGATTAAAGGGGGAAAAACCATATGATCATATCAACAGATGCCAAAAAATTTTTTTATAAAATTCAACATCCATTTACAGTAAGAAAAAACTCTTGTCAAAGTAGGGATAGATGGAAACTTTTCTAGTCTGATATAGAGCATCTATAAAATCCTACAGTGAACATCTTATTTAGTAGTGATGCACTGAAAGTAAATTAGGCAAAGTGCCAAGGATGCCAAGACACTGGACAGAACTCTGAAGACTTTAGCAGAGGCTGAAAAAGACCAAAGGTTACTGGTTCCCTTTCCGTGGCCATCCTGTGTTCTCAAGGCCACCTGCGCCCAATGTTCTCAAGGTAGATCACCATCTTCCCACCCCTCTCTTGTACATTTTTTAAAAGGTATTAATTATCTCTTTTAATTATTTAATTAATTAATTTAGGCCACGCGGTGTGGCATGTGGGATCTCAGTTCCCTGATCAGGAATCAAACTTGCACCCCCTCCACTGGCCATGCAGAATCTTAACCACTGGACTGCCAGGGAAGTCCCCTTAACTTGTACATTTTTTAAATGAATAGCATCATCTTTCTTCAGAGTCCTCAGACTTTAAGCTCTAGTGCCATCTTAGATTTCTTCCTTTATTGAGTTTCCTATACCAAATTAGTTACCTGGTTCAATAAAACCATTCCCTGAAGCTCACTTAGATCCTACTATTCCTATTCCTCTGGTAGGCTTTTGGCAAATTTCTCAAAATTTGCCACTAGTAGTCCAGTGGTTAAGAATCTGCCTGCCTGTAAATCCATGGCTAATTCATTTCAATGTATGACAAAAACCACTGCAATGATGTAAAGTAATTAGCCTCCAACTAATAAAAATAAATGGAAAAAATTAAAAAAAAAAAAAAGAATCTGCCTGCCAATGCAGGGGACATGGGTTCGATCCCAGGGTCAGGAAGATCCCACAGGCCTCGAGGCAGCTATGCCCTGCGCCAACTACTGAGCCTAACAGTGTTCTAGTGCCTAATAGCCGCAACTGTGGAGCCCAAGCATCACACCTACAGAGGCTCAAGTGCCCTAGAATTTGTGCTCCTCTGAAACAAGAGACCACCACCACAGTGAGATGTCCGTGCATCACAACTAGAGAGCAGCTCCTGCTCTTCTCAACTAGAGAAAGCCCTCTCCCAGCAACAAAGACCCAGCACAGCCAATAAATTAATTAATTAATTAATAAAAAAACAAGACTTCACCTTCCATTGCAGGGGTGCTGGTTTGATTCCTGGTTGGGGAGCTAAGATGCCACATGCCTCAGGGCCAAAAGTCCAAAACCTAAAACAGAAGCAGTACTGTAACAAATTCCATAAAGACTTTAAAAATGGGCCACATCCAAAAAAAAAAAAAAAAATACCAAAGCAAACCCCCTTCACAGCAGAGAGAATTCATCTCTCTGAAGACTCCGTTTGCATAACCTAAAACTGCTTTCTGCAGACCTGGAAGTCTAATGCATGCATGCTCAGTTGCTCAGTCATGTCTCATTCTTTGCCACCCCATGGACTGTAGCCTGTCAGGCTCCTCTATGCATGCGATTGTCCAAGCAAGACTACTGGAGCAGGTTGCCATTTCTTCCTCCAGAGGACCTTCCTGACCTAGGGATCGAACCCGAGACTCAAGTCTCCTGCATTGGCAGGTGGATTCTTTACCATTGGGCCACCAGGGAAGCCCAAAGCCTAATACTCTGTCTTTAAAATGTATGTACAGTTGGCATGAGCTCCATAATACAGTCCTAATTGCTAAAATATAAAAATAATGGCTTAAATTATTAATGGGTAAGGAAAATGAAACTCATGGAAGCCATATATATCATAAGACTGACCCCGAAGGAGTTTCAAACCCTTCTTTTGAAAGGCCAGGGCTACATTACAATTACAGAAGCCTCCCTCAGAGGCTCGAGGTCTTCACCCTGCTTCCAGATAGATTCAGGATCCGTGGCCCAGAGCCATCAGATTAATCTCTCACAGACACGCCTTTCATCTCCAGTCCAAGGACCTGCTTATCAGTCAAATTTAAAAGTCAACCAGCCTGCCTTTTAAAGTTCTTCAAGAGAGCCAAGGCACCCTATCCCATTTTATCTCAGTTGGAACACTCCAGCCCACCTCAGAGCCTTATCACCCAACACTGGCATCCTGCTCCTTCCTTCAAATCTACCTCTTTCCTTTAAGGCCTAGCTCCTGGCCCACCAATTCCAGAAACTTCCAAGGTCGTAAGATTGAAAGATTCACAGAAATTTTGAGTCAAAAAGGTTGATGACACCCAGAGAGGGAATGGACTTATCCAAAGGCATACAACCAGTAAAAGGGTGTTACAACTGCAGCCATGAAATTAAAAGACGCTTGTTCCTTGGAAGAAAAGCTATGACAAACCTGGGCAGCATATGAAAAAGCGGAGACATCATTTTGCTGACCAAGTCAAAGCTATGGTTTTTCCAGTAGTCATGTATGGATATGAGAGTTGGGCCACAAAGAAAGCTGAGCACTGAAGAATTGATGCTTTTGAACTGTGGTGCAGGAGCAGACTCTTGAGAATCCCTTGGACAACAAGGAGATCAGACCAGTAGATCCGAAAGGAAATCAGTCTGGAATATTCATTGGAAGGACTGATGCTGAAGTTGAAGCTCCAATACTTTGGCCACCTGATGCAAGAACTGACTCATTGGGAAAGACCCTGAAGCTGGGTAAGATTGAAGGCAGGAGGAGATGGGGACAGCAAAGGACAAGATGGTTGGATGGTGTCACCAACTTGATGGACTTGAGTTTGATCAAGCTCCGGGAGCTGGTGATTAACAGGGAAGCCTGGTGTGCTGCAGTTCATGGGGTTGCAAAAGAGTCAGACATGACTGAGCTACTGAACTGAACAAACTGTGCTCATTGTATCCCCCAAAGATCGGAAACTCCTGGGAGTAGGTATCACATTTATTCCTAAAGTTTGTTAACCTCCTGTAGGATAAAGACATGGCTGTGGTTCCAGACTTCCTGCTCAGGCAACTCCCCTGCATGGAAGGCCTTTCCTTCACCTCTTGTCAGTCATTCACACTGGCAAAATCCAGTTTAAGATTCCAAAATCAATAACCTCAGATAGGCAGATGACACCACCATTGTGGCAGAAAGCGAAGAGGAACTGAGGAACTTCTTGATGAAGGTGAAAGAGGAAAGTGAAAAAGCTGGCTTAAAACTCAACATTCAAAAAACTAAGATCATGGCATCCAGTTCCATCACTTCAAGACAAATAGATGGGGAAACAATGGAAACAGTGACAGACTTTATTTTCTTGGGCTCCAAAATCACTGCAGATGGTGACTGCAACCATGAAATAAAAGATGCTTGCTCCCTGGAAGAAAAGCTATGTTAGACAGCATATTAAAAAGCAGAGACATTACTTTGCTGACAAAGGTCCATCTAGTCAAAGCTATGGTTTTTCCAGTAGTCATGTATGGATGTGACAGTTGGACTATAAAGAAGGCTGAGCGCCAAAGAATTGATGCTTTTGAACTGTGGTGTTGGAGAAGACTTTTGAGAGTCCCTTGGACTGCAAGATCGAACCAGTCCATCCTAAAGGAAATCAGTCCTGAATATTCATTGGAAGGACTGATGCTGAAGCTGAAGCTCCAATACTTTGGCCACCTGATGCAAAGAGCCAACTTATTGGAAAAGAATGATGCTAGGAAAGACTGAGGGCGGGAGGAGAAGGGGACGACAGAGGATGAGATGCTTGGATGGCATTACCTACTCATTGGATATGAGTTTGAGCAAACTCTGGGAGAAAATGAAGGACAGGGAAGCCTGGCATGCTGCAGTTCATGGGGTCACAAAGAGTCGGATATGTCTGAGTGACTAAACAAGTGCCGTTAGTGAGCAGAAAAGATCCACACTTCCCCCAAACACACAAATCCAAGCCAAGTGACTTTTCTTTTTTAAAAACATTATTTGTTTATTTGGCTGTGTCGAATTTTAGTTGTGGCGTGCAGGATCTAGTTTCCTAACAAGGTATGGAACCCGGGTACCCTGAATTAGGGGCTCGTAGTCTCAGCCACTGGATCGTCAGGGAAGTCCCCAGGTGACCTTTTCTTCCTTTTTTTTTTTTCTTCTAAACATTTCCTCCAAGAGTGTTTGTATCATTTATTCTCTTATTCATTCATTTATTCCACAGATCTTCACTGACACCCGATCAAATGCCAAGAACCTCCTGAGGCCATGACCAATACAAGAACAAATAAAAGACAGCTCTTTTCCCTTTAAGGGAACACAATCTCCTGGGGGAAACAAAATGTACTTTGCTTTCCTTCTTAATAATTTACCTTTACTTGATTCTTTAATTGACTCAAGTATGTGGCTTTGGGGGCTTTGACTCATCATGTGGCCAGAAAGTTCTCTGAAATCAGGAATTGAATCTTCTAAATTTTTTTGTATCTAAGTAGACTATGTTCCAGTTAGCATTTGTCCTAGTATAATTATAAATGGTGCACACTTTCACTCTCAAAAGTGTCCCAGATTGGAATAACAAGTGTTGCTGAGGATATGGAGAAAGTGGAGCCCTCCTACACTGCTATGGGAATATAAAATGGTGTAGCCACTTTGGAAAACAACTTGGCAGTTCCTCAAAATGTTAAACAGACAGTTACCATATAACTTAGCGATTTCACTCCTAGGTAGATACCCAAGAAAAAACAAAAACATACACCTACACAAAAACTTGAATGTCAGAGCATTATTATTATTCATGATAACCAAAAAATGGAAGCAATCAAATGTCCATCAACATATGAACAGATATAATGAATCATATTCAAGAATGGTCTAATGAGTGGTATTCAGACAATGGAAGATCACTGAGACATTCATAAAAAGGAATGAAGGGACCTCCTTGGTGGGCCAGTGATGAAGAATCCAGCTTCCACTGCAGGGGGTGAGGGCTGGAGAACTAACTTCTTGGATGCCCTGCAGCATGGCCAAAAATAAATTAATTAATTTAATTAAATAACATACAAAGGAATGAAGCACTGATGCAGAGTACAACATGAATGAACTCTGAAAGCATTATGGTAAGAGAAGGAAGCCAACCGAAAACCCCATGCATCGTATGATTCCATTTATATGAATTGTTTAGAATAGGCAAATCTATGGAGGCAGAAAATAGATCAGTGGTCAGCCTAGGTCTGGGGTGGTGGTGCTGATGAGGACCGACAGCTAATGGGTACTGCATTTCTTTCGGGGATGATGAAAATGTTCTAAAATTAGATTATAGTGATGATTGCACAAGTTTATAAATATCCTAAAAACCACTGAGGTGTGCACTTTATATAGGTGAATTCTATGATATGAAAATTATATCTCAATAAAACTTTTTAAAAAGCATTCTAGACTTGGGACTTCCCTGGTGGTCCACTAGCTAAGACTCTGCGCTCCCAATGCAAGGGTACTGGGTTTGATTCCTGGTCAGGGAATTAGATCCCACATGCTGCAACTAAGAGTTTGCATTCTGCAATTAAAAAATCCCACATACTGACTGTAATGAAGACTGAAGATCCTGTGTGCTGCAACTAAGCCCTGCAACAGCCCCCCAAAATAAATAGATACCAAAAAAAGGTGTTTCCTATTGGATAATAAATTATATGGTCACCTTTTACCTAGGGAGGCCTTAGCATGAATCATTGAGAGCAAAAGGTCTTTTGAGTTAGACCTGGGCCTGAAACCCACCTCTGCCACTTAACTTGTTATGTGTCCTGGGAGAAAGCCTCGGAGACTTGTTCTAATGTAAATAAGGTTATGCATGAAGATGGCTGGAAGCCTCCCAATCCCATGTTCAAAGTCCTAAACTTCTAGTGGCTATTTACACGGGGAAATCTGACCTAGAATGGATGGAGGAACCGAAGGGTGGAGCAAGCCTGAAGCAACTCAAAATTCAGGAGACTCATCCCACAAATGGTATGTTCTTCTTAAAAAGGAACTCAAGGAGAATCCGCAGACTGGGTTCCCCATTGCCACCCGTTCTGCTTGGGCATTCTGCACGCACATCTGGTGCTCTATAGGGCGCAAAGCCCAGGGCTGAGCTTTCTAGAGAATAATGGGGGAGAGGTCAGGATCTCCACTTACAGGAGTTCCTCCCCCCCACCCCCCACTCTCCCCACTTACCCCCCACCCCCACCCCCAGCGGTGGGAAGCTGGGTGTGTTCAGAGGAAGAGGCAGCCTGCACAGAGGCCATGGAAATAACCCCAGGCTGACCGGACGCACCACTGGCTGGTCTGAGTGCCTCTAAGCAGATAACCCAGACTTGGTCAACCACGTGCCCTCCCTGAAATGTGTCCTCTATCACCTACCATCGGACACTGAGGTGTGTCAAACAGTTCCAGGGATGCCTTAATCAAAACACTAATCCACAGTCCCCCACCCCCGGCTCCTCTGTTCACCTGCCTCTGGAAGTACAAACATCTTCCAGGGCTTACGACCTGGTACTGGTTTTCTCTTCTGTACTGGTTTTCTCTTCTCACCTAGCACACCTCTTAGACCTCACTCCATTCCTTCAACCTCAGCTCTCATGCTTCTCCAGCTCTCACATCCATCCCAAACTCCCAGCCCATACCCCCTATGCAATGTCACACAGACGCCTCAAACACAAGATGCTCAAAACCTGTCCTCCGTGAACCATGACCCACTGTTTCACCCAAGCTGAAATGTGGACAGTATTCTTTCCCGGCTCCTCTGGCTCTGAGGCTCCACGTCAGCCTACCAGCCGGTCCTGTTACCTCTTCTTCCAACCGTCTCTGGAATCTGGTCCCTCCACTCTAGCCTCCAGCCCGCTTGCCAAAGCTGCGCACTCCTGCAGTGCTCTCTTCCCACGGTCCTCCACCTCCATTCACCCTCTCAGCCTGAGTTACCAGGATTGCCCAAGCACTCTTTCAAAATGTCAGGAATGCACACACACACTTCCTTTGCTTCTTTAAACCTTAAAATCTCTTAAATCTACAGGGCAAAATCCAGATCTCTTATCTGAAATGGACAGGCAAAGTCAGCCATTTAAAAAAAAAGCTTGCCACGATCTACCCTAAATTCTCTCTCCAGTCTTATCCCCCCTTCAACAACACCCACCCATGTTTCACCCACCCCCACCTATACTCCTGGGCCACTGAAGGGTCCAACATGGATGCTTCTGCTTAGCTCACACACTTCTTTTAATCTAAAACCCCATCTCCCCACTGCTCCTAAAATGCTCCATGTCCTTCGAGGCCAGCTCGTACACCACCTCTGCAGAGACACCTGCCTCAGTTCTTCTGCTGAAGTCAGAAAGCAGCTGTGGGATGAGATACAGAGACACAGAGGCCACTCTGACTACTGACCAGCCAGGGGGAGTTTGCCTTTGCCAAGTTACCATAATCCAGGGTCTGGTCCTCACCTTTGCAGGAAAAAGCGTTATTATTATTATTTACTTGGCTGTGCCAGGTCTTCATTTCAGTTTATTAGATTCAGTGCAGGATTTTTTAGCTGGGACAGATGGGATTTAGTTCCCTGACCAGGGATTGAACCCAGGCCTCCTGCGTTGGAAGTTTGGTGTCTCAGCCACCGGACCACCAGGGAAGTGTCCAATAAAGTGTGCTTTTTGAAGCTGCCGGGGGAGGAGACACAACTGCACTGTCTCCAGTAAATACCAGGGAAAGAAACGGATGGACAAAACAGAGAAACAGAGCCGCAGATGAGCCGATGCCAATCTGCCCAAGCCGTACTTGACGTGGGAAGTCAGACTCCAGCCGGAGTGTGGCACAGTGAATGGAGCAGCCCGCCCTCAGCCAAGGTGCCCACTGTCCCCCCAAAAGACCATGTAGAGTAATGGCCCAGAGTGAGAATCAGGAGTTACTGAACTGGGGTTTAATACACAGCTCGGCCAGTTACTCTGATTCTGGATGACTTAACCTAGACTCTTGGCTTCCTCATCCATCCAAAGGGGCTAGGGATCCCTTTGTCCTGGCTATTCCATCTGCCTGGACCACCCTTCCCCTAGATTCCCACACAGCTCCCTTCCCCACTTGTCTCACTGTTCACCTTCTCAGAGACATTTCCTGACCTTTCTAGATAAATACGAACCCCTTCTCTCACCCCGGGCATTCCTACCTCCTAATCCTGCCACATCCAGGCACCAGGGCTGGACCAGAGGAAAGTGCTCAACAAATTTAACAGAATAGATAAAAGAAGCATACAGAAAAAAAAAAAAAAAAAAAAGAAGCATACAGACCTCAGAGAGGCATGAGGATGTAAGGTGTACAGACCTGAGCGTGGCCCACAGTAAGCAGTGTCACACTTTATGAGGAGAGCCTCCAACTGCCATATACCAGGTATCCAGAGATGCTGAAGGGGAATTGGGGGTTCAGAGTCTTGTTGGAAAAACAGACAGAAACCTCAGGAGAAGCGTACCTGCTAAAGCCTGTGTGTGTGTGTGTGTGTGTGTGTGTGTGTGTGTCTATGTGCAGTCTTCTAGTAAAGACTTAGTGATGCTTAGTGAAACTGGAATATTTAGTATGTGGTTCAGCATAGCCAGCAGGTAGAGCCCAAGAAAGGATGGGGCAGGAACAGAGGCTAGACAGAAAGCAGGGCTGACCATGAAGGGCCTTGTGGCTGCAGCAGTATCTGAGTTGTGCTCCAAAGGCAATGGAGAGCTATTACAGGGTTTTCATCTGGACTGGAGCCTGAGTACCGAAGCGTTCGGAGTTTAGGAAGGAGCAAGCTGAGTGAGCAGTTAAGAGGTCTTGTAATAACTTAGTGAGAAATTGCAAGGACAGCTTATGATAACAGAAGACATACAGGAGACAGAAACACTAAAAGTCAGTAGCCATTTGGATGGTGGCCGGGGAAATAGTCCAGGCTGACCATCCGGAATCTGGCTTTGACAATTTGATGAAAGGTGTTTCTATTTCTTCAGATGAGGAATCTATGTGGAAGAACAGATTTAGAGGGAAAGACCCTTTGAAGTCTCCATATTCACATAAAGTCCCACATTGACTGGACATAATAAATAGATGCCCTTTACAGAGTTCTTACTGTGTGCCTGGAATACCAAGTCTATTTTCATTCTCACAACAATCATTTAAGATAGGTGTTACTATCCCATTTCACAGGTAAAGAGACTGAGACTAAAAAAAATAAAATAACTTCTAAGGTCCACAGCCAAGATGCACCCAGCTGGACTGTGAACTCTGGTCCTAGCTGATGCTGCCGTCCTCTCTCCTCGACCTTGACCTTGATGTCTTGAGTCTGGACGTCAGGGATACAAAACTCTGAAGTCCTTAGCACAGGCAGCCCAACTTCGGACTGGAAGCTGCCACCTAGGAAACCTGGTGGAGTGGAATGCAGAGATATGCCACATTTCAAGAGGTAAGTAGAGAAATAGGAGATTCCAAAGGAAATAACAGCCAGAGAGGTGGGATGAGAAGGAAGAAAGCAGAAGCGAAAAGCTGATGCCAAGGACTTCCCTGGTGGTCCAATGGCTAAGATTCCCAGTGCAGGGGGCTCAGGTTCAATCCTTGGTCTTGGAACTAGATCCCACATGCCACAGCTAAAGATTCCATGTGCCACAACTAAGACCAGGTGCAAATAAATAAACACGTTTTTCTTTTTTAAAGAAAGCTGAGGCCAGATCAGGATGCTCCCAGAGGTCAGCAGGGGTGGGTCCTCTCCCTCAGCCTAAGCACCACCCCCACCAGTCCCATTGACGCATTCTTTCTGTAGATATGTTAATAGAGGCCAAGGGTTAAGGGCAAGACTTCCTTGGCTCCCTAGGCCTCTGGATCTCTTTAAATCAGTTTAAACCTCTGTTCTGACCGTTATTATGGATTTTATAGTTTACATCAGAGAAGAGGATCTTAATATCAATTTCTGGGAAGTTTCTCCCAGGCTGACCTTCTGCAGAGTGGAGTGGAGAGCTGCTGCATATCACGGGGAGCTCAGCTCCATGCTCTGCGATGATCTAGAGGGGTGGGATGGGGTGGGATGGGGTGGGGGGAGGTTCAAAAGGGAGGGGATATATGTACATGTATGTATACATAAGTGATTCATTTGGCTGGACAGCAGAAACTAATACAATACTATAAAGCAACTATACCTCAATTTATAATATATAGAAATATTTATATTAGGCCTTTCAACTCAGACCTAGATTTAAATAGAAGCTCTTCTGTATGACCTTGACCCTCAGTATTCTTACCTATAAAATGGGGATGGTATAAACTGCTCGCAGGTTCTGAGACAGGGCAATGCACCTGTATGTCCAGTTTATAGTATATGTTGTCATTATTACGTTGTCTCTGTTTACTGCTTGGCCTCACACCTGATCACCTGGTGAGCTTGAGAAGAATTCTTTCTTTTCTTTTTTTGGCCACTCTGCACAGCCTGTTGGGATCTCAGTTCCCTGACCGGAGGCTGAACCCAGGCCACAGGAGTCAAAGTGCCAAACCCCAACCACTCACTGGACTGTCAGGGAAGTCCCAGGCTTGTGAAGAACTCTGATACCCCTGCTCCACTCCAAGACCTGGAGACCAGAATCTCTAGGCCTGGGGCCCAGGTTTGTATGTTTATCCCCAGGTGGCTATAAAACACCTCCCGGGCTGAGAGCCACAAGTCCCACTTCACCTGGGAATTACACTCTTCCCCTGACGCCAATATACCTCCGCACTGAATTTCTCAGTCGATCCGGGAACTATCCCTTAGAAAGTAGGTCTGTCTCCCAAGATTGGACATTCTCAGAAGAGGGCCACCCCCTCCTAGGATGAATGTGGTTATTCCCAAACCAACAATCCACTGAGTCATGCCTCTCATCCATTTACAAGAATCTCATTTTCAGAGGTCACCTTGGAGCTTTCTAACGTATTCACGTATTCCCTCATTTACTGTCGCCCCCTTTAGCTCTCTGCCTTAGTCGCTCAGTCGTGTCTGACTCTTTGTGACCCCATGGACTGTAACGCGCCAGGCTCCTCTGTCCATGGAATTCTCCAGGCAAGAATACTGGAATGGGTTGCCATTCCCTTCGCCAGGGGATCTTCCTGACCCAGAGATTGAACAGAGTTCACACACATCTGGGGTGAGATTAGAATCAATGCAAAGAAAAGACGTTCAGCAGGAGTTCATCCATGTCTCCTCCGGGTATTAATATCTGCTTTGTAATTCATGATAACAGCATTTACATAGCAACAGTTATATATACTGTATGTCAACTGTGGTTCTAGATGTTTTACATAAATTAATTATCTTAATTCTCAAATTTATTGTTATCCTCACTTTACAGAGGAGGAAACTGAGGCACTGGGAAGTGAAATGACTTGCCCAAGGTCACACAGCTAGTAAGAGGAGGCCAAATTTGAACCCAGAGAATCTGCGCCTAGGATCTAGATTTCATGATTCAAGGATAAGCTAAGGAGACTTGGACTGGACAAGACCCCTGCAGCCTCAAACCAGAGACCACAGAAGAAGAAGAACTGACCTTGTCCCCAGGCCTGGGAAGAAGGCGGGAGGAGGAGGGGTGACCCAGGAAATCAGACGGCTGGGGGGGGGGGGGGGGGGCGTCACAGCTGACCACAGGCCAAAGGCTTCCTGGATTCCCTGGCAGAGGAATGAGCAACATGAAAAAGACATTCCTCCAGGAAAAGACAACATTTTTGAGGGTTTTTCGGCCTCATCTCTGATTTCAGACCCATGGTTTCTTTGCTGAGTCATGGAGGACATTGAAAGGGGTGGGGTGGTGGTGGAGTAGCATGTCCCCTCTCCCAAGGCTGGACTGGCTGGGGGCCTCCTGGGCAGCCCAACTCCCTGCGCCTGGAAGGCTGATACCACCCAGCACCTGTTCTAAAAATAGTTCACCAGGAGGAAGTAGCTTCTATGCTCTTCTTCTTTGTCTTCCCCTGAGTCTCTTCAGTGAATAAATTAAAACACGTATGAATGCTTGAATGGATAATCAAGTCAGTAAGTAACATTTACTGATCCCCTACTGAAAGCCTTGGAATTAGACACTCCTTGGTTTCCAGCTCTGCCACTCATGACCCTAGACAGGTGATGGAGCCTCAGTTTCTCCATGCATAAAATAGGGGTATTTGGGGACTTCCCTGGTGGTCCACTGGTGACTCGGAGCTCCCAATGCACAGGTCCTGGGTTCAATCCCTGGTGGGGAAACTAGATCCCACAGGCTGCAACTAAGATCCAATGCAGCCAAATAAATAACTAAAAAAGTATTTTAAATGGGGGGGGAGGTATTTGTTTCAGCCTACAAGCTTGAGAAGAGGACCACGGGAGGTAAGACAGGCAAAGTTCTTGGCACCCAGTGGATATCCCATAATGGTAACTCTCGTGTGCCAGGCACTGAGAGAGGTTGGAAATCAAAGAGGAATACCCCCATGGCCCTCTAGTTGGTGGCCTGTGGGAAGGGAAATAGAAATACAGTGAGTCAACACAACGGATGGGTACCAGAAGACAGGCCAGGTCCCGAGGTGAAGGACACAGAGAGGAAAAAGACCAGCTGCCAAGTTGGGATGGGGGTAAATCTGGGAGATTCTGCTAAAGTCTCTGGTGCAGGGTTTCTCAGACAATCCCCCGCGCAGAATCACCCAGGACTTGGTGAAGATGCAGACTAAGATTCAGCAGTTCTGGGTGGAGCTTGAGAGTCTGCATTTCTTTTATTTTAATTTTTATTTATTTATTGGCTGTTCTGGGTCTTTGCTGCTGCACGCAGGCTTTCTCTAGAGGTAGCAAGCAGGGGCTACTCTCTAGTTGCAGTGTGGGGACCTCATTGCAGTGGCTTCTCCTGTTGAAGAGCATAGGCTCTAAGCGCAGGGGCTTCAGTAGTCGTGGCACACAGGCTTAACTGCCCTGCGCCAAGTGGAATCTTCCCAGCCCAGGAATGGAACCTGTGTCCCCTGCACCAGCAGGCAGGTTCTTATCCACTGGACCACCAGGGCAGCCCAGATTCTGCATTTCTATCCAGCAACCCCAGCAATTGGGGACCAGGGGTCAAACTCTGAGTCCACGACAAGGCAGCTGACAGCTGTCCACACATTCGCAGATTCCTCTGCTACTCTCTGAATCCGTTTTAAGACACCTGCTCAAAGTGCCTTCAGAATGTGTTAACCTGAGCCCCTCCCCAGATCCCAGAATCAAATTCTCAGACACACTCTGGTAACTCTTGTCCATTAAGGTTCATATCCTTGAAGGTGGTTATTTATTTGCTTCCTCCAGCCTTCCCCCTTTCTAGGCCAGATCATCCAAATGCTTCAGATGTTTTCACATCCGGTATTTTGTAATGAATTCCCTTTAAAAGGTCATAGATTTAGGAGAAAGAAGTTTAATTATGAGCCTTTTTTTTTTCTGAGCCTTTTATTAATGTAAACAATTTTCATTCCATCTCAAGGAGTAGGAAAGGGGAAGCTATTGAAAAAGATTAGAAAATTTTTTGCTGATTTGTCATAAACGGTGATTACCGACGAAGATAACATTTAGCTGACAGCAAACAGCATAAGACATATCACTAATTTGAAGATTATTTTCAATAAATCACTGCATCAGAAAACACAAATTGCCCTAAAATCATACGGTTCACATACGGCAGGAATTCTGACGGAGACTTTCCCAAATGTGACAACTACAGGGAAGCCTGGTTGCTGCAGTCCATGGGGTCACAGAGTCAGACACGACTGAGAGAATGAACTGAATTGAACTGAATCCTAATATTTATATGACATTACCAGTCACTTGTAATGCCGAAATAAACTTCTAAACTATTGATAATTTTTAAAAAACTTCCAATCAACTGTGCTAGATAACACTGGGTTATCTTTTTTATTTTCTCTCTGGAGACTGTCATAAGAAGACACAAAAAAAGGAAGATGCAGCCAAAAGATATAAGGAAAAGTAACACAGAGGAGAATCAAGTAGTTAACACAAATGTTCTGTTATTTTTCTGGATTTTCTGATGTTTGTGACATTTTTGAGCCTTCACATTTTTTCTAGTATGTCGAGATTTCATTTTAAAATCTAAATAAGTATTCACTCTTGTACCATTTATATTTGTGATATTGGTACTGTTCTTAAAGTGGGCCCCCCAAATTATATAAGCCTTAGGCTGAACAAAATCTGAATCTAGGGACTTCCCTGATGGTCCAACGGCTAAGACCCGTGCTCCCAATGCAGGGGGCACAGGTTCAATCTCTTGTCATGGAACCAGATGTCCCACGTGCCACAACTGAGATCCAGAGAAGCCAAATAAATAAGTAACAAATAAAATAAACATTAAAAAAAAAAAAATCCGAATCTACCCTGGGCAGAAAGTACATGGGCTTTGGTGTCAGTCCTGGGCTTAAATCGCAGACCTACCCCTTGCTGGTTGTGTGCAGTGAGGCCTTAGACAAATTAGTTAACTCTCCCTGAACCACAGTTTTCTCCTTTATCTAAAATGGGATGGTAACATCTATCTCACAGGCTGGTCTTAAGGATTAAATAAGATGCTGCATGTAAACTGGCTATTATGTGGCCATCTCCATGACCTTGTGGTAAAGAGAGAATTGAGACCATGAGAGGTTCACTTGAGGTCACACAGCTGAGGACATGTACTTTACCAAAAAAAAAAAAAATCTGACTTCAAGTTTATATTACCAATCCTCCTTCATCTCCATCTCCCCCACCCCTTTCAAGGCAGCAAGTAAAAAGCAATCCTGTGTTATCCCTGAGCCCAGGAAACTCTCACCCATCCTTCTTCACCAAACAGAGGTGAGAGTTGTTTCCCACCACCAGCACCACCCGCCTCCACGTGGGGAACATGAATGAGCACCCCCCTGACACTGCCTGTGAAAAATCATGATTCAGATGAAATTAAGAAATACTCGACCTTTTGTTGAAATCATATAGCTGATTACCAGTTTTATGTTCTCTTTTTTCCACCAACTCAGACAACCCCAAGATTCTTCTCTTTTTTCCATAAACTTGTGCCAGTTTCTTTACCAGCATTATCTCATTTCTCACAGTGGCCCCATACACTAAATACTTATTACTCCCATTTTGTGGAAAAAGAAACTGAGGCTCCAAGAGGTGAAGCATGTTGCCTGGATATGAATCCTGGTCTGTCTAACGTCAGAGCTCAGGCTCTTCATCATCAGGCCACGTTGTCTTCCTGCCAGCTGTCCCCTCCTATATTTCTCAGGCGGCTGGCTTTCCTGGTGACTCAGTGGTAAAGAATCAGCCTGCAATGCAGGAGCCGCAGGAGATGCAGGTTTGATCCCTGGGTCATCAGGAAGATTCCCTGGAGGAAGGCAAGGCAACCTACTCCAGTATTCTTGCCTGGAAAATCCCATGGACAGAGGAGCCTGGTGGGCGGGCTACAGTCCAGAGGTTCGCAAAGAGTTGAACACAATTGAAGCAACTTAGCACACACAGGAACATATTTCTCAGGACAAGGGAACTGAAACTCAGATGTGTCCTGGAGGTAGGAGTGGACAATTAGAGAATTTTAATCCCTGTGCCTCCATAGGGCCCCTGAACCCCAGCCTTGCCCAGTGATGCCAAACTACTCCCTCCTCCCTCAACCTGCCTACTGACTCACCCTTTCGCTCCAATCCTCCAATCCTCCCCACAGAGTAGAGCCAGGCAGTAGCTGCCTGCCTCTTGAGGAGCTATGGGGTAGGCATCAGAAGACTCTAGTTCTAACCTGGTTGGGCTACCATCTTGCCCTTAGGAAAGTCAGTGGATCTCTGGACCTCCTTTGCTACAGTTTTACAATAAGGTAGGAAGAGACTCCCAAGATCCTTTGCAATTCCAACATTCTCCAAGTGAGCCCACCTGATGTACACATATGCAGGTAACTGAACATGTTCTTGCTGATTTATTGAAGATTCCTCCCTCCCAGAGCTAGAGTGTCCTCTATTTACAGTGCATCATGAAGGTTAAAAAGTAGACATAGTGTTTAACACGATGTGGCTGTGGAGTTAGTTTAGTTCTGGCTGCCCCCAGCCCTGGCCACATGGTCTGGGGCAAGCCCTTAACCTCTTGAAGTCTCCTCCTCCTCTACAAAATGGTGGTCTCAGGATTTCCCCAGCGGTCCAGTGATTAAGACATTGCCTTCCAATGCTGGAGGGATGGGTTCCATTCCCGGTCAGCGAAATAAGGTCCCACATGTTGAGGGGTGTGGCTAACATTAAAAAAAAAAAAAAGTGGTGGTCTTACAGAGATTCCATCCCATAAAGTTGATGTGAGTATAAAAGCGATGGAGCCTGGAAAGCACTCAGTGCCAGACGGAGGACTCAACTAATAAAGGCCATTACAATAATTACTGTGAGTGATGTCCTCAAGTTTCCTTATCTGTTTTTTTTTTTTTTCCTTATCTGTTTTTGACCTGGGATATATGGCTCCCAGGTGGCACAGTAATAAAGAATCTGCCTGCCAATGCAAGAGATGCAAGAGACACGAGTTTGATCCCTAGGTCAGTAAGATTCCCCTGGAAATGGAAATGGCAACCCACTCCAGTATTCTTGCCTGGGGAAATCCCATGGACAGAGGAGCCTGCCAGGCTATAGTCCAGGGGGTCGCAAGAGTTGGACACGACTGAGCAGTTGAGCACACACAGACACTGAATGGAGTACCCCAGAAAGGAGACTGAATTGTTGGAGAGGGGCAGAAGGAGCAAGGGACATGGGATGGACAGATGGTGAGACTCTGGATGGCTGCACCTGGCTGATCTGGGGGAAAGAAGGGCCTCACCCTCTGCCAGCCCCACCCACGGGTGTCTGCACAACATCAACGAGATGTTGGGCTGGAAAATGCTAGAGAACGTGAAAATATCCAAAGTGGGAATGACAGATATTTCTGAAATGCATTCCAAATTTTCTATCTCGGGAGGCAATGCCAAGTCCCTGGCCTCAAGCACAGAGTCTGTTCTTTCCTTCTCTCCACACTGGCACCATTCCTAATCAGAATTTCATTCTCCATTCAAGCAGTCAACTCAAAGTCTCCAACTCTTCAGCCTCAGGGAGCTCAGCCCATCTGCTCTAAATCCTTTAAAACAAACAAATAAACTGGCAAAACAAACAACATTCCTCCCATTTCTCTCTCTCAAAAAAAAAAACAACTTGGCATTTATTTAAAATGCTAAAACATGGAAACAACCTAAATGTCCAACAATAGGGGATTCATTAAATAAGTTATAACCTCATAATAAAATATTATACTATAATAGGATATCATGCTATACATTATGGTTGAATATTATAGTATCAACCGTGGATGTAGAATAGACTGGTATTTAGCAGTGTGAACCCTGGCAGTGGACTGACCCCAGGTCTGCCACCTAAGTTGTGTGGCCTGGACAAGTCTCCCTCTGCCTTAGGTGTGTGCTGACACCTAATAAATGGACAATAATAATAAAAAAGAGCTCCAACTCCACAGTCGGACTTCCTGCCTGGTTTAAATCCCAGTTCTGCCATATTCTAACCGCTGTACTATCTTGGACAGGCAAATTAAGCCTTCTGTGCCTCAGTTTCCTCAACTGTAAATGAAATCTACCACCAGGATTTGGGGAGGTACAAATTAAAGAAAAGATGTAAAACCCTGAGAACAGTACTCAGCACAGCTAATCAGATACCATCTTTTCCCACCCCCACCTCTCCTCTAAGCCCCTCCAAGTGATTTCTAAATATAAATGCAACATCCAAGTTGTTTAGAAGGTGCCACCTCAAAAAGGCACACCTGAAGCTCTCCAGTTGAGCAGCATCAGCGTGCATCCAGCTCAGATGGGAGCCTTGGCAGGGGCCTCTGCCACCCGTCAGCGCTGGCTGAGCAGGCACTAACCCTCGCCCCTTCCCCTCTGACAGTAGCAGCTGGGGGTTGCTGGGGTTCAGTCCGGAAAATCAACAGCCTGAGCTCAGGGGTCTGGTGGGCCACGTGATGGGGCGCACGGCCCTTGAGCTTAACTGGAAGCTCGCCGGCTGGCTGCAGCGGGCTCCTGATGAAGGGTCCCAAGCGCCCTCGTTACCCTCAACAACAGCCCGACTCGGCCGGGGTCACAGGGGGGCAGCCACCTGCTGAACCACAGCACGGTTCAGTTCCCACCTTAGCTCTTCCTCTGGGTAAACCCAGGCCCTGTCATCAATGCAACCCTGAAAAGGGGGCAGGGAGGTGGCGGGATGGGGGGGCAATCTGCTATTGCTCTTGAGCTTAACTGTCAATTTCCCACTGTTCTTGGCTTCCAGCAGAACCGTGGTAATTCATACGGCACATTACACTTTTCATAATGTACGCACACATGATCCCATTTTAAAGTGACGATCGTCATGTACCTGTGTACAACGCTGAACCATGTTAGAAAAGGCTTTCTCCTCCACTCACTGGTTTCATCTTCACAAGAACACTGGGAGCAGAACTGGAGAAACTGGAGCAAGGGGAAGGAGCGGGTGTTGCCTGGGGAGGCAGCTTCAAGGCCACATGGGCAGCGTGACCTCAGCGAGGGCACTTCATGCCTGGACCTGCCTCCTCAATCTCTAAAACATGCCCAGCCAGCATGTCCAGAGAGGCCTCCACTCCGGGGGGCACACCAAGGAACCAGCACTCCAAGACAGCGGTGCACCCCACACAGCCAAGTATTAACTGACAGTGGGAGACACAGTGTGCTGAGTGAACAAGACAGAAGCACCCAGGGGCCCCCAGTCAGCATGTTTGCTCCCAGGAGGCTCTTCCCCAGGGGCAGGCAGAGGGGAATCTGAAGGAACTTGGCGGGTGAGGGGCTGAACTAAGGGAAGGGGTTTCAGTGTTGGGGACACAGCCTAAGTGGTGACTCTTATCCACAACAGGGAATAATCACCAGGCTTGGCCAGGCCACCTGTGTCCTCAGTGACCCCTTGGCGCTTTGAAAAAGTATCCAGGGCTGGGAATTCCCTGGTAGCCCAGTCGTTAGGACTCTGCACTTTTCACTGCTATCCTGGGTTCCATCCCTGCTCGGGGAACTAAGATCCCATAAGCCATGCAGCATAGCCAAAAGGAAAAAAAAAAAAAAAAACTCCCCAGGGCTAACAGACCTTTCTCATAAAGTAGGTAGATATGTTAGTTTTCTGGTCCCATGACAATTAGGCCTTATTTGTCTGGAAGCTGTTCTGTCTCTTTAAGGTAACTCTGTACACCTCTGCTCCATCCATTATCTTTTGACCCATGTCTACCTCTCAGAGTCTGATTCGGTTTTCCAGCTCTGGATGCAGGTGAGGGAAGTAGAAAGGGATGCATCTCTGAAGCTGTTAGATTGTATTTATATATATATATATAGCCACACTGCATGTGGGATCTCAGTCCCCTGACCAGGGATCAAACCCACAACCCTTGCACTGGAAGCTTAGAGTCTTAACCACTGGATGATCCAACTGGAGAAGTTCCCTAGATTGTATTATTATCACTTTTACTCTCATTTTATATATGAGGAAACTGAGGCTCTGAAAAGTAGGGAGAACAAATCTGTCTTTTGTACATGAAAGGTATCATATTATCAGCTCCTTGGAGTGGAGAGCCTGTTGGACTGACCTGGACAACACCTCCTGGCCCCACAGCACATACAGAGTCTCCCCACCAGAAGCCTTCCTCTTCCATTTGCTAGTTCAAATACGAGGCTGTCGGAGGCTATTATTTGCTCAAGCGCCACATGGTACCTGTCCCCAAAACAGTCTCTGCCAGGGGGGTATATCTGAAGAACTAGAACTCAGCTGTAGTGGCAGAGCTGAGTGGATCCAATCACATCTTTACCCAGTCCTCCCAGCTCAAAGCTCACATTTGCAGAATGACTCATTGGATGAGGGGTCCAGCCTGGACCTTGAAATGAGAGAATCTCAGGGTCAGAAGGGGAGTCAGGGGCACCTCATTGAGCCTAACCAAATTATTCACTTTCCCCACAACTCTAGTTCCCAGAAATTTACATTTCAAAGACCAATAAAATTTCCCCCAAAATTTTGGAGACCAAAAAGTAAGACAGTTGTCAAGGTTATCAGGGGAAAAACCTAGTCTATATATACCATATTTCATAAAATAAAGATTATCTGAACACCTAACCCTTAGAGAGGGCTCAGAATAAAGGACAGTACCTTTAATGGAATGAATCTAGTTATATATATAAAAAAAAAACCAAAAACCCGGTACCTCCTCTGATGAGAACTAATTTGCAGTCACAGTCCTGTCCCTGCCCCCTATGATTTATGTAGTACTTATGGGAACGTCTTCAATGATAGGAACTCACAATTTCTGAGATGGCCCAACCTATTTTCAAAAAAACTTTACTAAGATTTTAAAAAAACTGTATAATGTAGGGCTTCCCTGGTGGCTCATTGGTAAAGAATTTGGCAGCCAAATGCAGGAGACACACGTTCGATCCCTGGTCCGGGAAGATCTCACATGCAGAGGAGCAGCTAAGCCTGCGTGCCACAACTACAGAGCCTGTTCTCTAGAGCCTGGGAACGTCTGGGAACCACAGCTTCTGAAGCCTGCCTGCCCGAGAGCCCGTGCTCCACAAGAGAAGCCACGGCAATGAGAAGCCGGCACACCACATCGAAGAGCAGACCCCGATCACCGCAATTAGAGAAGAGCCTTTGTAGCAACAAAGACCCAGCACAGCCAAAAATAAAAATAAATCATGTATAATGCACAAATGTATTCTTATAAAAATTAAGCTGTTAGGAATAATGCTTCAATAACCTTTGTCCATCCACCCCACTGCAATACACATTCTGCATCCCCCTTCAGCACCAATTCCACTAAGGTTGGGAGTAACAGCCTTAGTTACCCTGGGAGTAATAAGAACAGAGCTACCATATTGAGCCCCTACTATGAGCTGAACACCGCTCTAAGTGGCTAATACGTATTCACTCAGTTAATTCTTAGCACAGTCTTATGTAGTAGGTACAATTATTACGATTTATAGATTGTAAACAAGCAGAGAGTGATTTGCCCAAGTAAATGACCCAAGCTCAGACTCAAACCCCAGCAGCCTGGCCCCAGGGCCCATTCTCTTAACCACTATACTTATCTGAGGTAAGGCTTCCATATGTATCCATTCGATGGCAAAATACATTTTCCCCTTTCCTCCTCCTGTGGTCCCTGCCCCAGTTCATCCTCCCCTTCCCTTTCTATTGGACTCCTGCAATGAACCTAACCCACATCCCCACCTTCAATCTCCCCATTCAAAATACTCCTCCAGTCCTGGACACATTTGTTAGTTTAAACTTATTCTCACTATAAAATTAGTTATATATTGAGCACTATAAAAATAGTGCTCAATTAAAGTTATACAGGTCAATTAAAAAAACTGGAAAATAGAGAAGTAGAAGGAAAAAAAACCAATCTATTTATAGTCTTACCAACCACTGAAACCATCTGTATTAAACATTTTGATAAAGTTCCTTCCAGTTTCCTTTTTTATATATGAGTCTTTTTATTCATACATGAGATTTAAAAAAAAAAATACTGGGCTCTAATCAGCCTAAATCTAAAATTTTAGTGAAAATTATCTCATGGGAATTTTTCATGTTATTAAACATAGAATTGTCATTGTAAAGTTATTTTTTTATAATTTTATTTTCATTTCAATGTTAAGTTCTGATCATTTTAATTATTTCTCAGAAATTTCCAATAGCTCCCCCCTTGCCTATCAAATAAATTTCAAATTCCTTAGTCTGGCATTCAAGACCCCCTATAATCTATGGCAGTGAGTTTTATCTCCTGTTTTTTCCATACCTGCTCCAATACATACATAGTCTTGCTTTCAGGATCTCCATTGTTGGAACACTTCCTGCATTTTTCCATACCCCCGGGTCTTTGCTGACATATTTGTTCTAGATTTTAGAGGACCCATCCAATGTTCATTAGTCTATGCTTAAATTTAATTCTTATTTTCCTCCTAAACCCAATTCCACCCCCTACCCCAAATCTAGCTCCACATCATTTGCTCATGACAAAACTCGAAGTCATCTTTGACTATTCTCTTCCTCATGTGTGACACACTCAGTCTACCAGCAACTCCAACGGGCTATGCATTGGAATATCTACTGGGCAATTCTAAAGGAAATCAACCCCAAATATTCACTGGAAGGACTGATACTGAAGCGGAAGCTCCAATACTCTGGCCACCTGATGTGAAGAGCCTATTCATTGGAAAAGACCTTGATGCTGGAAAAGTTTGAAGGTAAAAGGCGATAGAGGTGGCAGAAGATAAGATGGTTAGATAGCATCACCAACTTAAAAGTCATAAATTTGAGCAAATTGCGAGAAATAATGGAGGACAGATGAGACTGGAGTGCTGCAGTCCATGGAGTTGCAGAAAGTCAGACATGACTTAGCAACTGAACACCAACAGCAACAACAAATCTACTGGGGATCCAGACACTTTTCAGGACCTGCCCCAAGACCTCTTAAATCCCTGCTATCTTATATCTGTCACCCGGGTCAATGTAATAGCCTATATCTGAGCCCTTCTGCTGTACTTTGGCCTCCACGCAGACTGTTTCAAATGCAGCAAAGAGTCTTTTAAAGAAGTAAATTAAAGCAAACCATGTCTTGCCTTAAAAGTGACCAACGGCTTTTCACCACATTTAGAAATAAAATCCAAAACACCAGGCCCTGACTCTGTTACCACCCTCACCCTCCTTTACTCCCCTTCAGCTCACTTGCCTCCTAGTTGTACCTAAAACACAAGAATCTGTCTGGATCTTTTGCTCAGAAAACTCTTCCTCTGTACTGGCCGATACAGTGGCCACAAGCTTCTATCGAGCACTTGCAATGTGGTTCATCTGAACTGAGATGCACTTTTCTGGCTTTTTTTTTAAAAATTATTTATTTATTTTTGGCTGTTCTGGGTCTTCGCTGTTGTGAGTAGCCTTTTTCTAGTTTTGGTGCACGGGTTTCTCATTGCTGTAGTTGTGGAGCACGCGCCCTAGGGCGTGCAGGCTTTAGCAGTTTTGGTGCACAGGCTTAGCTGCTCCATGGCGTGTGGGCTCTTTCCAGACCAGGGACTGAACCCACGTCCCGTACACCGGCAGGCAGATTCTTAACCACTGGATCACCAGGGAAGTCCTGAGATGCACTTCTGAATATAAAATACATACTGAATCTCAGAGACTTAGTACAAAAGATGTAAAATATCACACAAATCAATTTTGATATGGTTACATGGCAAAATAATATTTTCAATGTATTAGGTAAATTAAAATGTTATTACAATTAATGTCCTTGTTGTTGTTTAGTCGCTAAGTTGTGTCTGACTCTTTGTGATCCCATGGAATGTAGCCTGCCAGGCTCCTCTGTCCATGGGATTTCCCAGGCAAGGATACTGGAGGGGTTGCCATTTCCTTCTCTAGGGATCTTCCTGACCCAGAAATCAAATCCACGTCTCCTGTATTGGCAGGTGATTCCTTACCCATGAGCAATTAGGGAAGCCCACAATTAATGTCACCTGTTCCCTTTTCCTCCCTAAACAAGGCTACTAGATTGTCTAAAACTATACATGTGGGACTTCCCTGGTGGTGCAGTATATAAAAATCTACCTCCCAGGCTTGCCTGGTGATTCAGTGGTAAAGAATCTGCCTGCCAACGCAGGAGACACAGATTCGATCCTTGGTCTGGGAAGACCCGACATGCCATGGGGCAGCCAAGCCCATGAGCCACAACTATTGAGCCTGTGCTCTCGAGCCCAGCAGCCGCAACTACTGAGCCCACATGCTTTAGAGCCCGTGCTCCACAGCAAGAGATGTCACTGCCGTGAGAAGCCTACGCAACACAACTAGAGGGGAGCCCGTGCATAGCAATTAAGACCTGCATAGCCAAAAAACTCCACTGCCAATGCAGGGGACATGGTTTCAATGCCTGGGCCAGGAAGATTGCACATGCCATGGAAAAACTAAGAAGCCACAACTAGTGAGCCCAAACTCCAGAGCCTGCAAGTTGCAACTGAAGCCCTCGTGCCTACAGGCTGTGCTCCACAGTGAGAGAAGCCACCACCACGAGAAACCCGCACACCAAAGCAGAGCCCCCACCCACTGCAACTACAGAAAGCCCGAGCACAGCAACAAAGAACCAGTGCAGTCCAAAAAAATGTGTGAATTACAAAAATTACACATGGTTTGAATTGCATTTCTATTGGACAGAGCTGCCCTAAGCCACTGGTTCTCCACTCTGGCTACACATCAGAATCACTCAGGGAACTTAAAAAAAAAATATAGGTGCCCGTGTTCCAGAGGTTCATGTTCAGAGGGCCTGGTGCCTGGCATATTTCTCTGAGGGGAGAGGAGGGAACGCCTTGCAGCATGCAGGATCTTAGTTCCCTGACCAGGGATTGAACCCTCCTCCATAGCGTACACACACAGGACAACCAGGGAACTCCCCAAAGCTCCCCCAGGTGGTTCTCATGTCCAGCTGGGACTGAGATTCAGCACAGCTCTAAATTTTCTTATGGTTCCTCACTCAGGTCTCAGCTTTAATGCTACCGCCCTCCCTGCCCAGTCTAATGTGAATGGCACCAACATGTCCAGGCAGTCGCTCTCCATGCCCAGACCCAGCTTTCTTTTTCTTAACTCTTTCACTGCAGACATATTACACATTCATTTGTTTAGATGCTTATGTTCTGACTGCCTCATCAGAAGGTCAGCTCTCCAAAGGCAAGAAGTTTGCCTTCTCCTTGCAGTATGTTCAGCACCTAGAACGATGCACAGCAAGCAGACAGTGCTCAGTAATATTGGTTAAATGAATAAATGAATGTTTAAGCCACGGACCCATGAAGCTGAGGGCCCTGGTCTGCTGGAAGCAGCCACCAGCCATCAAGCTAGCTATGTTTCAGTGAAGTCACCATGAATAATGACCATATGTTAGCCATCCCCTACCTCCTCCTGCCACTTCCTTCCCATTAAAATATTACCTCTAGAGTATAAGTCTGATATGCTTCTGGAAGATAAATGGACGACAAGTAAACATTTGGGGGTGGGGCATGCCACATAACGTGAAATTTTAGTTCCCCGACCAGAGATTGAACCCAGGCCCTAGGCAGGAAAAGTAAGGTGTCCTAACACCACTGGACCAGCAGGGAATTCCTAGTACCAAACATTTTAAAAGCATTCATATTCTTCCAGGAATCTGGTCAAAAGAAGCCACAGAAGGATACAAATATTTACATATAACAGGATAATCATCCCAAGATTCTACAGAATTTTTGAAGATAGGGGAAAATATTCACTATATTAACTCAGGGGGAAAAATTGAGTTGAGAAAGAAGATTAAGATGGTTAAAAACAAAAAAAAATAAACAAACTTGGCTAGAGAAGATGATTCTGACTATACTAAAGTATCAGTGCACGATTTGGGGTGGGGGACACTGATGTGTTCTATCTCCTGATATGGTGCATTGTGTGCTTGTCACAAGACAACCTGTGATTTGTGCTCCTGTTCTATGCCCAGAGAGGAATATTCTAAGACATTACTATGTCATTTCTTTTTTTTTTTTTGTAAATAAGTTTTTTGATTGGAAGTATTTTTCTACATATTTTATATCCTCAGTCTACACTGAGTGTAGTGTAGTCCACTACAGTAAATACTAAAGGAGTAGAAATAGGTCAACTTGCCTACTCAACTCTTTTTTTTTTTCTTTTTTTTTTCCCATTTATTTTTATTAGTTGGAGGCTAATTACTTTACATCATTACAGTAGTTTTTGTCATACATTGAAATGAATTAGCCATGGATTTACATGTATTCCCCATCCCAGTCACCCCTCCCACCTCCCTCTCCACCCGATCCCTCTGGGTCTTCCCAGTGCACCAGGCCCAAGCACTTGTCTCATGTATCCAACCTGGGCTGGTGATCTGTTTCACCCTGGATAATATACATGTTTCAATGCTGTTCTCTTGAAACATCCCACCCTCGCCTTCTCCCAGAGTCCACAAGTCTGTTCTATACATCTGAGTCTCTTTTTCTGTTTTGCATATAGGGTTATCGTTACCATCTTTCTAAAGTCCATATATATGTGTTAGTATACTGTAATGGTCTTTATCTTTCTGGCTTACTTCGCTCTGTATAATGGGCTCCAGTTTCATCTATCTCATTAGAACTGATTCAAATGAATTCTTTTTAATGGCTGAGTAATATTCCATGGTGTATATGTACCACAGCTTCCTCATCCATTCGTCTGCTGATGGGCATCTGGATTGCTTCCATGTCCTGGCTATTATAAACAGTGCTGCGATGAACATTGGGGTGCACGTGTCTCTTTCAGATCTGGTTTCCTTGGTGTGTATGCCCAGAAGTGGGATTGCTGGGTCATATGGCAGTTCTATTTCCAGCTTTTTAAGAAATTTCCACACTGTTTTCCATAGTGGCTGTACTAATTTGCATTCCCACCAACAGTGTAAGAGGGTTCCCTTTTCTCCACACCCTCTCCAGCATTTATTGCTTGTAGACTTTTGGATAGCAGCCATCCTGACTGGCGTATAATGGTACCTCATTGTGGTTTTGATTTGCATTTCTCTGATAATGAGTGATGTTGAGCATCTTTTCATGTGTTTGTTAGCCATCGGTATGTCTTCCTTGGAGAAATGTCTGTTTAGTTCTTTGGCCCATTTTTTGATTGGGTCATTTATTTTTCTGGAGTTGAGCTGGAGGAGTTGCTTGTATATTTTTGAGATTAATCCTTTGTCTGTTGCTTCGTTTGCTATTATTTTCTCCCAATCTGAGGGCTGTCTTTTCACCTTGCTTATAGGTCTGATACTATGTCATTTCTACATGGCAGAATTATGAGTGAACTGAGTTTTTTCTTTAAAAATGTTCTTTATTGTCTATAATAATATGGTATATTTCTACACTTACGGAAAAGTGGGGGGAAAATGTAAACCTCACTCCTGTTAGAAAAAATCATGCAAAGGACTTCCCTGGTGGTCCACTGGTTGAGACTCCGTGCTCCCAGTGCAGGGTGGCCAGGTTTGATCCCTACTCAGGGAACTAAATTCCACATGCCACAATTAAGGGTTCGCAAGCCACCTCTGGAAGATTTTGTATGCCACAGCTATGATCCAGCACAGCCAAGTAAATAAATGATTAAATATTTTGAAAAATGGTCACACCTTATTACAGGTCTTTCAGAAAGCAATTTATCAATAGGTAGGGCTTCCCTGGTGGCTCGGAGGTTAAAGCGTCTGCCCGCAATGCAGGAGGCCTGGGTTTAATCCCTGGATCAGGAAGATCCCCTGGAGAAGGAAATGGCAACCCACTCCAGTATTCTTGGTTGGAGAATCCCATGGACGGAGGAGCCTGGTGGGCTACAGTCCACGGGGTCACAAAGAGTCGGACACGATTGAGCGACTTCACTTTCACTTTCACTTTTCATCAAAGATTTTTAAAATATTCAAACCAGGCAGAGAAAATATTTGGAAAGGGAATTCCCTGGTGGCAGACTGTTAGGATACCACGTTTTCACTTGCATGGCCCAGGTTCAATCTCTTGTCAGGGAACTGGAGATCCCACAGGCCATGCAGTATAGCCAAAGAGGAGAAACAAAGTCTGGAAAAATCCACAGCAAACCATTAATAGTGATCACTTCAGTGGAGTCTGTCTGCTGAAGGGGGTTGTTGGGAAACTTTTACTTCTTTACTCGGTATATTTCTATCCAGTTTATTTATTTAACAATGGGCATGTACTACTTTCAGAGTCACACATGCACATTAAACTCTCAACAAGAAATCCTATCTCTAGAAATATATCCTTAAAAAAATTACTAAAGGACAATTTAATAGCCCTATATCTATTAAAGACACTGATTCAATACTTAAAAACCTTCCAAATCAGAAAGCACCAAGCCCAGATGTGTTCACTGGTAAATTCTACCAAATATTCAGAGAAATTAAATTCTCTACAATCTCTTTCAGAAGATAGATACAGAATAAACATATCCTAACTTATTCAATTACATTAGTATTATCTTAACATCAAAACAAGACAAAAACATTACAAAACAAAACCATAAATCAGGAATTCCCTGGCAGTCAAGTGGTTAAGACTCTGTGCTCCCACTGCCCAGGGCCTGGGTTCAATCCCTGGTTAGTAAACTAAAATCTCATTAGCCAGGCAGCATAACCAAAAAAAGAAAGAGAGAAAGAAAGAAACCCACAGACCAAATCTCTCATGAATATAGATGCAAAAATCCTCAACAAAATATTAGCAGATTGAATTCACTAATACAGAATTATACAAAAATTACACACCATGACCAAGTGAGATTTACTCCAGGTGTACAAGGCTGGTTCAACATTCAAAATCAGCTAATATAATCCATCAAATCAACAGGCTAAAGAAGAAAACTAACATAAGGACATCAATAGGTATGGAAAAAGCATTCAACAAAACCTAAAACCCATTCATGATTTAAAAAAAAATAATTATGACTCTCAGCAAACTAGGAATAGAGGGGAACTTGAAGAGCATCTACCAAAGTCAATTCTGACACTATCTAATCTACCTGGAAACAGTATCGGATCCCACAGGATCAGGACTCAGTCCCCTGAGACTGCCACACGGAGATGCCAACTGCAAGTAGCAGGTCTCTATATTACCCACAACTTCTGTCTCACTTGGCTACAAATCAGAGGTTCCCATGACCTCCTTGGATTCAATTCATTCACTAGAGCAGCTCACAGAATTCAGGGAAAAAGTTTACCAGTTTATTAAAAGATACGATAAGGGATACAAAGGAGCAGCCAGATGAAGAGATACATAGGGTGAGGTCTGGGAGGGTCCCGAGCAGAGCTGGTGTTCATCATCCTCCTGGTATGAGAAGTTGTTCATCCTCCTGGAAGCTCCTCCAACCCTATGCTATTGGAATTTTTAATGGAGGCTTCCTGATGTAGGCATGATCAATTATTAACTCCATTTCCAGTCACTCTCTCCTCTCCAGAGAAAGGGAAGGAAAATTCCAAGCTTCTAATCATGGCATAGTCTTTCTGGTGGCCCACTCCTATCCTGAGGCCATCCAGGAGCCCACTCAGAGCTACCTTATTAGAACAAAAGACTGCTATCACCTAGGAAATTCCAAGGGATTTAGAAGACCTGCATCAGGAATGGGGGGGTTCAAAGACCAAATATTAGAACAAAACATCCTCCTAGTGCTCTTATCACTTAGGAAATTACAAGGGTTTCCTCTGTGCCAGGAACCTGGGGCAGACATCAGTGTACATTTGTTCTTTATTTCACATCACTATACACTATGAGTTAATTCAGAACACCGACACCACCAGATGCTGGCAAGGATGTGAAGCAACAGGAACCCTCATTCAACATTGTTGGAAATGCAAAATGGTACCGCCACACAGATGACAATTTGGTGGTTTCTTTTTTAAAATTAATCAATTTATTTTAATTGGAGGATAATTACTTTACAATATCGTGATGGTTTTTGCCACACATCAACATGAATCACCCACGGGTACTCATGTGTCCCCCCATCCTGAGCCCCCCCACCTCCCTCCCCACCCCATCCCTCTGGGTTGTCCCAGAGCACCAACTTTGGGTGCCCTGCTTCATGCATCACACTTGCACTGGTCCTCTGTCTTACGCATGGTAATATATATGTTTCAATGCTATTCTCGCAAATCATCCCACCCTCACCTTCTCCCACAGTCAGTTTGGTTGATTCTTACAAAACTCAACATACTCTCACTATACGATCCAGCAGTTGTACTCCTTGGTATTTACCCAAATGAACTGAAAACTTATGTCCACATAAAAGTCTGCACACAGATGTGTACAGCAGCTTTATTCATAATTGCCCAAACTTAGAACAAACCAAGATGTCCTTTAGTAGGTACACGGATAAATAAACTGTGGTACAGGTAGACAATGGAATATACAGTGCAAAAAAAAAAAAAAAAGGAGTTATCAAGTCATGGAAAAACAAAGGAATCTTAGATGCATGTTACTAAATGAAAGAAGCCAATCTGAAAAGGCTACATACTGTGTAATCCCAACTACATGACATTTTGAAAAATGCAAAACTACAGAGACAGTAAAGACTCTGCCTGCAATGCACAAGACTGGGGTTCACTCCCTGGGTTGGGAAGATTCCCTGGAGAAGAGAATGGCAACCGACTCCAGTATTCATGCTTGGAAAATTTCAGGTTACAGTCTACGGGGTGGCAAGCGACTAACACACACATACACAGAGACAGAAAAAAAGATCAGTGGTTGCCAGGGTTCAGCAGGAAGAAGGGGATGAACAGGCAGAGAACAGAGAACTTTCAGGACAGTGAAACTATTCTGTATGATACTACAGTGGTGGACACATGTCAAAACCTATAGAATATATGACCCCAAGAATGAACCCTAATGTAAACTGTGAACTTTGAGTGATAATGATGCAACACTGTAGGTTCATCAATGATCACAAATGTACCCTCTGGTGGGGGATGTCAAGAAGGGGGTTGGGGGCTTCCCCTGTGGCTCAGTGGTAAAGAATCCACCTGCCAATGCAGGAGACACAGTTTGATTCCTGATCCAGGAAGATCCCCCATGCCCTGGAGCAAATAAGCCCATGTGCCACAACTACCAAGCCAGTGCTCTAGAGCTTAGGAGCCGCAATTACTAGTGGCTCCACAGCCCTAGAGCCTGGCTTGTCAACAAGAGAAGCCACCGTAGTGAAAGAAGCCTGCGCACCGCAGCTGCAGAGTAACCCATCAGCAACAAAGACCCAACACAGCCAAAAAATAAATAAAACTGTTTAAAAAACAGGATGGGGTTGGCAGTGGAGGAGGTTGTATATGTGTGGGGACTGAAAATATACGAGAACTCTATGAATTTTCCATTCAGTTTTGCTGTCAACCTAAATAAGAAAGTTTATTAATTTAAAAAAAGGACTCATGCATAGGAAAGGCTATTCAGAACAGCAAAAAAATTTGTAAACAAGCTTACAGCTCAACAGAAGGAAATGACCATAGGAATTCCATCCACAGCCATGTAGTTATATTTATGAAGCATTTATAACAGCAGGGCAAATGCTGAGATATTGAAAAGAGCAGGGATGTATAATTGTATAAATGGAATGAAAAATTTATACATTGCAAAACAACTATGAGGATAACACACTGAAAGGTTAGCCTGAGTTGTCTTTGGGTTTTTAATTTTTTTGTTTGTTTTTATAAGTGTCTACCTTTAAATTGCAAAACTCATGATAGAAAACTTAAAAATACAGAAATGTAAACAAAAATCACATATAACCCCATTATCTGGAGATAACAGAGCTCACCTTGAACTGTGAGACCGTGGGTGATTTTCCTTTCTTCCTGTGCCCTAGCATTTACAGATTTTCTAGTACTCAACATATAAAACTTACTGGCAAAAAGTTAAATATACTTTTAAAAAGTCTTCTTTGGGACTAAGTTTTAAGGCTACCATTGGCCTTTTCATGGAACCATCAGAAACCTCCAGTTTGAATGGATCTCTCACCTTGGTCTATACACAGATTTGTATCTGTGTTATCATGTGACATAGTTTACTCTGTAGGCTTATTAAATGGGTACTCGCATTTCCCTCTCTCCTGGAAGGCAGGGACAAGTATGAGCCATTTCCATATCCTGCCCTACCCGCTCCTGCACCAAGCTCTGTCTAGAAATCCACTGATTAAAGGTCCCGGTCATGTGCACCTGCCATGTCTCTGCCAACATCCTCATCTACTCCCGCCCCAGCCAACAGGAAGGAAGCTCAGAGAGGAACTGTCTTCTTTCAGGGAATGTTGATGGCCTTCAATCTTTCCAACTTTCCAGCTGGAACGCTGTTCCATCTCTCCCTCCCACAGACAAGGACACAAAGGGTGGGGCATTTGCTCCAGAAGGGCCCCAGTCATAATGCACCTTTGTATGAAGCAGCAACCTTTGCACCATTTCTAATTAGCACTTTCAGAGCAATCCTTTTATCAGATTAACTAGTTGGCACTGATGTGCAGAACGTGATCCCTGCCCAGAGATCTAGCAGAACATAAGGTGGGGTGGTGATGGGGCGGCAGAGTGAAGATCTGGGTGGTGGGGAACAGTGTTCCAGGGTAGGAAAGGCAGACTGGGGGCAAAACAGGCAAAGGGTGGGGAAAGGGATTGGGCTGGGGCAGCCTGGACTTGGGAAGCCATTAAAATAAATTTCACCTATTGTACCCAAGAGCTTAGAGCTATGGTGTGAGCTGAAAACCAGAGGCAGCACAAGAATCCAACTAGACACCAAAAACAGCCCATGGAGCTGGGGACTAAATCAAGTTCCTGCTAATAGTCCTTCCAGTCTATCATTTTAGGATTTCTTACGACCACTTCTTTTCTGTCCCTGACAGAATGATGACAATAATGTCAATAACGATGACAATATCTATCACTACAGAGCACTTAATTGGACCAGTCACTGATCTATGGTTTTTTATTATATTGACCTGCTTAATCTAAAAACCAAGGGAGGGAGGTATTATTACCTTTATGGTACAGATGAGGAAACTGGCACAAAAAAATTAAGTGATTTGTCCAAGTTTCCCCTGTGGACAAGGTAGACTGTAACCCATCAGAGTCTGCGCTTGGCGCTTGGCCACGCTCTGAGGGCTCCCTTCAGAGCCAAGTGCCAAGAGAGCACAGTGAGAGTGTCCATTCCCTTGGGGCCTCTGCTCTGCCCTGTAGAATCCTTTCAGATTCTACAGCAGGAAGCAGCCAGGCTGGAAAGCCTCTAGCTCTGAAGTGTTTTCATTTGCCTTCAGGGGCAGCCCAGCTGTGACCAATAAACAAGCTCTTTTTTTAAAAAAGAGGTCCTTCCAGCCCTGATTATGCAGCTTTCAAAAGCTCTCCTCCCTCCCCCTTCACCTCCCCATCACCCCCTCTCCATTTCTCACTCTCCCTTACCCCACCCAAGTGCTCAGTTTAATTTACACTTATAAGTAATCTCTAAGCAATTCCTGGAGCTGAGAAAATTCACTCATTTCAAAAATACTTCTTGCATACCTACTAGGTGCCAAACACTGGTCCAGGTGCCAAAATAACTTTTCCTTGGCTAGAAGGATTATGAGAGTAGAAAAAAAAAATTTCGGTCTTATCCAGCTGGGATTGAACACAGGGATTACCAAGGTGATGGCCCTCTGCTCTGCGGCCAGGGCTTCGACAAGCATAGCAAAGGGTGCAAGTCAGGACTCAGTTCAGGTCAGTTCAGTCACTCAGTCGTGTCCAACTCTTTGTGACCCCATGGACGGCAGCAGGCCCGGCTTCCCTGTGCATCACCAACTCCCAGAGCTTGCTCAAACTCATGTCCATTGAGTCGGTGATGCCGTCCAACCTCTCATCCTCTGTGGTCCCTTTCTCCTCCTGCCTTCAATCTTTTCCAGCATCAGGGTCTTTTCCAATGAATTAGTTCTTCACATCAGGTGGCTAAAGTATTGGAGCTTCAGTTTCAGCATCAGTCCTTCCAATAAGTCAGGAGTGGCTGCTGTCAAAGCTGTCTCTGAGACAGCTATGGCTAAGATTGATTAGAAGTACACCAATCCCTTTTCCTCTTCCCGGGTACACAAAGAAACTACAATTCCCAGTATCCCTTGCGGTTAGGCCGCAGCCGGCCACTGCGTCCGACCGGTGCTGAATGTGGGCAGCAATGACGTTGCCTCTTCAGGCACATACACACGTGGCACCGTCCTCACTGTTGCTCAGTTGAGCAGAGTAGGATGCAGAAGAGCTAATCAAGGACTTCCAGAAAATGGACACTGTGTCACCACAGAAGTAAGAAGCCTGGATCCCTGACTTGGGATAACTGCTTGGGAGTTATGAAGTGAGAAGAGATATTTAATTTTATGAATCCCAGTCTGTTATGTTGGGAGATTGACAGACAGAAGATTTACACAGAGATGTTCATCAGTGCTTTATTCACAACAGCCCAAAACTGGGAACAATCCAAACATCAATCAGTAGAAAATGGGTAAACAATAGTGTATAGTCTCCCGTATAGTAGAATAAACTCAGATGATGTTTCTGGTATGTTTGTTGGAAATGGGGAAATGAGCTTCCCCTGGTCCTGGAAGCTTTCCCAGACTTGGCCACACTCAGGGCTCATCTCTTCTGTAGAGTCTCCTGAAGCACCTGGTATGAATTTCTACAATGGCACTTCTAGCAGATGCTTTAGGGTCAGTCTTCTATTATGGTGAGCTCCTTAAGGGTGGAGGTTGGCATAAGCCCATCACTCTGGTGTTCAAGAAGCTGAGATGATTTGGTGGGGAGAAAGGATAAAGAATTTAGCTTTAGACAGAAGGCTTTAAATTGATGGTAAGATATTCAAGTGGACCTACTCTGCTAGCATTTTAAATAAGGGCTTCAAGCTCAAGTAAGAGGTTAGAGATAATTTGAGATGTTAGAAAAGTCCAACATTTAAAAGAACTCTAGACACTTCCCTGTTGATCCAGTGACTAAGACTCTGAGCTCCCAATGAGGGATGTGGAGTGGTCCCAGGTTCAATCCCTGGTCAGGGAACTAGATCCCATATGCCTCAAATAAGAGCTTGCATGCTGCAACTAAAGATCCTGCATGCCGAAACGAAGATCAAAGATCCCACGTTCTGCAACTAAGACCTGGCACAGACAAATTAATTTAAATAAATATTAAAACAATAAAAAGATTTCTAATAGTAGAAGAAATCATCAAGATCAAGATCATAGTAACTCAGGATGGTGCCAAGTTCTTTTCATCATCATTTTACATCATTCTCAGAACAACATTATGAAGTAGTTATTATTCTGGTTTCAAAGATGAGGAAGCTGAGGCTTAGAGAGGTTCAAGAATTTGCCTATGGTCATACACTGGTAAGTTAAGGAGCTAGAATTCAGGTAATAGCAAAAACAACATAATAATCATAATCACAAAAATACCAACTTACTATTTATTGAACACTTATTATGCTCCAGATACTTTAGTACTTTTAATACATTTAATCTTGCAACCACTCTATGAAATAGTATTTGCAAGTGCAAAAGCATGACTCTGTTAACCAACTAAGTTCTTAACCACTATGGCTTTAGGCAAGCTTCTGAGGACACTCATTAAGGTGGCTAGGACAATAATTTGCAAAATACTTTAAAGTTTGCAAAGTGATTTCACATACTTTATCTCATTTGATTCTCATAACATTGGTGAAGAGGAGCATGAAAGGTAAGTAGTTTTTTTTTCTTAATTTTTTTTTTTGGCTGTACCACATAGCATGTAGGATCTTAGTTTCCCAACTAGGGATTGAACCCGTGCCCCTTGCAGTATAATTTTGAGTGTTAACCACTGGATCACCAGGGAAGTCCAAGGCAAATATCCCTACACCCAACTGAACAATGAAACTAGAAGGGAGGTCTTCTGACTTCTAACCTAGGCCTCATTAAAAGCATTGGTAGACAAGAAATAATATACAAAGAGGCTGAAAGTAAAATGATGGTAAAAATATACTGAATAAATACTAACTGAAAGAAAGCTGATGCCAAATACTAATGTGAGATAAAATGGGCTCTAAGGCAAACTATGTGGTAAGAGATAGTCACCATAGAATGACTTAAAAATTTGCTACAATAATAATTTTTTATTTGCTATAATGATATATGATAATTCTAAACCTATACATCCCCAATAACAAAGGTTCAAAATATATAAAGCCAAATTTGACAAAACTATAAGGAGAAATTGATAAATTCACCATTTATCAGTCAGGTAGGAGATTTTAATATATCTTTTTTTAGTAATTGACAAATCAAATAGACAAAAATCAAAAAGCATTTGAAATATTTGAATAATGCCAATAACAAGCTTATGTCCACAGAAGATTTATACAGAGATGTTCATCAGTACTTTATTCACAACAATCAAAAACTGGAAACAATCCAAACATCAATCAATAGAAAATGGGTAAACAATAGTGTATAGCCTCCCATATAATAGAATAAACTCAGCAGTAAAAAGGAACAAATTAACTAATACAACATATGCTGAGTGAAAGAAACTGGACACAAAAGAGGATATATGGTATGATTCCATGAAGATAAACTTCTAGCCAAGTACAGTTCTAATGCTGATTAACTCTGGTGGTAAAGAGGAGATGGATCTGAAATGGGCCTCACTTGGATGGAGCTTTCTTAGATGAGGCAAATAGCTTAGATCTTGATTTGGATGATTTTAACATGTAAGTTTACATGTGTCAAAACTCACAAAACTGTATAATTAAGATATATGCATTTTATGATAGGTATGTCTGCCAATGCAGGAAATGCAAGAGATGTGGGTTCAACCCCTGGGTAGGGAATATCCCCTGGAGGAGGGCATGGCACCCCATTCCGGTATTCTTGCCTAGAGAATTCTATGGACAGTGGAGCCTAGCAGGCTATGAACCATAAGGTTGCAAAGAGTCAGACATGACTGAAGTGACTTAGCATGCATGCATGTGTGGTTAATAAAGAAAAAACACTTACAGGATACAACCTAAATAACACTTATTGGGAAATATATAGCCTTAAGTGCATATATTAGAAAAGAGAAAAAGGATTCAAAATTGATAAATCAAGGATAGAAATTAGGAAGTTAAAGAGTAGCAGAATAAACCCTAAGAGAAGAAAAATGAAAACAAGATGAGGGTAGGATAAATTAGCATCACAGAATTAACAGTTACCCACTACTATACAAAAAACAGATAAATAACAAGGATTTAATGTATAGCTCAGGGAACTATATTCAATATATTGTAATAACCTATAATGGAAAAAAATTTGAAAAACATTACATATATATACAAGAATATGGGCTTCCTTAGTGGCTCAGACGGTAAAGAATCCACCTGCAACGTGGAAGACCTGGGTTTGATCCCTGGCTTGGGAAGGTCCCCTGGAGGAGGGCATGGCAAAGCACTCCAGTAGTTTTGCCTGGAGAATCCCATGGACAGAGGAGCCTGGCAGGGGCTACAGTCCATGGGGTCTCAAAGAGTCAGACACGACTGAGCGACTAAGCACATCATATACAAGAATATAAATATATAGGAATATATACATATATATATATTCAAATCACTTTGCAGTACACATGAGACTAACACAACATTGTTAAACAACTACAGAGAAAAAAAAATAAAGTAGAAAAACAAAAACTGAATAAAGGTAAAATGAAATAGAAAATAGAGAAAATCAATAAGGTCAAAAGTTGCACATCATAAAGACTAGTAAGAGAGACAAAACTTGGGTAATATTGATCAAGAAAAAAGATGCAAATAAACAACATGTGAGATTTTTAACACTGCATCAGAGTTTTAAAAATGAAAAAACTGTGAACAACTTTGGGCTTGCAGGTAGCACTAGTGGTAAAGAACCAGTCTGCCAATGCAGAAGACATAAGAGATGCAGGTTTGTTCCCTGGATTGGGAAGATTCCCTAGAGTAGGGCATGGCAACCCATTCCAGTATTCTTGTCTGGAGAACTCCCTGGACAGAGGAGCCTGGCGGGCTACAGTCCACAGAGTTGGACATGACTGAAGCGACTTAGCACGTGTGCATGAACAACTTGATGCCAATAAGTTTGAAGAAAACTAGACAACATTACAGAAAAATATGATCTACCTAAACTAACTCAAGTAGAAAAAGCAAAATTACATAGTCCTATACGTAGAATACTCACGTATTTTATTATGTGAACAAAGATATCTTTGAAAGTGAAAGGGAGCATTATTAATAAATATGCCAGGGAATAGGTATAACCTGATACTAGCCCAGAAAAACCAGGATGCATATGGTTATTTTTTTGGCCACGCCCTGTGGCATGCAGAATCTTAGGTCCCTAACCAGGGATCAGACCCACATACCCTGCAGGGGAACTGTGGAGTCTCAACCACTGGATCGTCAGGGAAGTCCCTGAATGTGGTTATCTACTGTATATATAATGTAATGTGAGTAGCTCAGTCGTGTCTGACTCTTTGCAACCCCCAGTACTGTAGACGGCCAGGCTGCTCTGTCCATGGAATTCTCCAGGCAATAATACTAGACTAGGTGGCCATTTCCTTCTCAACTTTACATATAACCATAAACAAAATTTAAATCAGTACTTTAAGATCTTCCTACAACTCAGCCATATATGAAAAAGATATTATGTCCCAAATGAATTTATCCTAGAAATGCAAAGAAAGTTTAACATAAAAAGATTAATGCAATTTACAGCATTTGCAGATGAAAAAAGAAAACCCATAAGATCATTTCAATTAAAAAAAAAAGATCATTTCAATAGAAGTAGAAAAAGCACTTCATAAAATTTAACAATAGACTAGAGATAAAAAGAAACTTCCTTAACCGGTGAAACAGCATCTACCAAAAATGTACAGCAATCCTTATCATCAGTGGGAAAACATCAGAAGCATTTCCTTTCAATTCAGGAACAAGTCAAGGATGTCTGCGATTCCTGCTTCTAGTGACAGTGAATTGGAGATCCTAGCAAAAGCAGAAACCAACGGAAAATAAAGGGATAGAACTGGAAAGAAACAGTATCATCATGGGTAGATGATAGGTTTTTCTAGCTAGAACCCCTTCAAATTTACAACTTCTTAAAATTAATTAGGAGAAGGATAAAATAAAGTTTTGGAGTAGTTCAGTGGAATAGTATCAGTTTTTAGATGAATGACCCAGAAAGGGGGACACAGGAAGCTTCCATGGAACTGGCTATGTATTTCTGCTTCACAGTTTATATATATATATATATATATGGGCTTCCCTGGTGGCTCAGCTGGTAAAGAATGTGCCTGCAATGTGGGAGACCTGGGTTCGATTCCTGGGTTGGGAAGAATGGGAGACGGGAACGGCTACCCCCAACTCCAGTATTCTGGCCTGGAGAATTCCATGGACTGTATGGTCCATGGGGTCGAAAAGAGTCAGACACGACTGATCGACTTTCACTTTTCATATATATATTTAAATATATAAATATAATTCATAATTCAACCAAGAAATGTAAAATAAATGTATTTTTATTTCCCACAGTATCCATTCACTAATGTTTTTTTTTTAATAATGAAAATGTAAAAATGTCTGTATTTAAAAGAAAATAAGATTAAAGAAAGAAAAAAAAAGCCAATGAAGGGAGACTGGAATTTCAGGAAGGGTTTGATGGATGGGCTGGTGGGTGGCAGTGAGGATGCTTAACAAGGCCAAGTCCAATTAAAATTAGGACAAGGGCTCAGTCAAGGACTGAGAAGAAGCTGGTAGATATGGAGGGAAGACCGAAAGCAGTGACCTTTAAGAGGGCAGTTTTTATAGGCTAGCAGGAGGCGGGGCCCAAAAGAAGGGGGTGAAATCATGAATGAATAAATAGCAAAAAACTGGAAACCACCCAAAGACCTAACAATCAAGGCCTGGTGAAATAACCATAGTTCCATTCAGAGAAGAAATGATGCTGTGTCCATACACAGACAGGCTTACAAAATTAGGTGACGTAAAAACATTTCAGGACACAAAATAGTACTTGTGCAGATTACAATGATGAAAGAGCATGAGGGTGCAGTGAGAAGCAGATAGGACTGGACCGGATCGAGTCCAGTTTGTGGATGCTGTTTGAAAGCAACGGGATTTTTCTTTTTTTCTTTTTTGGAATGCTGGTCATCGGCAAACAAAAACATGTGATGTTTCTTTTTCTTTTTTTTATTTTTTTTTTTCCATTTATTTTTATTAGTTGGAGGCTAATTACTTTACAACATTGCAGTGGTTTTTGTCATACATTGAAATGAATTAGCCATGGATTTACATGTATTCCCCATCCCGGTCCCCCCTCCCACCTCCCGTGATGTTTCTTTAAAATCAAGAGAATGGCTGTGGAAGAAATGGAGGCAACAAGTGAAGGCCACTCAGTGGAGAAATCTGACGGCGACAGGAAGGAATGAGATGGCCCAGCAGCTGGAGGAGTGTGGAGGGCTTGGGGGCAGCAGCTGGTGCGGGTGAGCCAAGGGCTGCCAGGGAAAGGATGAGGGAGCCGGGGAGGCCATCTATTTCCATTAAGGCCTATATTTCCTTTTTTTTTAAATTAAGGGACAGAAAACTAAATAATCCTCCTTTTAACAAATTCAAACAGTCCAGTGTGTGTTTGTGTGTGCGGTGACAGACCCCACAGTCCTACTTCCTACTCCCTACTGTTAATAGTTCAGTACAGCTTTCCAGAGCTGTACCATTTTTTATTATTGCAGTCCACTGGTTTTTTTTCTTTCAATTGAAGGATAAGTGCTTTACATTATTGCATTGGTTTCTGCCCAACATCAACATGAATCAGCCACAGGTTTACCCATGTCCCCTCCTACCTGAACATCCCTCCCACCTTCTTCTCCATCCCACCCCTCTAGGTTCAGTACACTGGCTTTTAATTAGTATAAGATGGGCTTGTTAAAGTATAGGATTAGAGAAAGTAAACGGTGAAATTTCACATCTTCCTGAACTGCTTTCTATAATTTTTTTATTATTTTTTTAATGTTTATTTATTTCTCTGCATTGGGTCTTAGTCACCTCACAGCATGTGGGATCTTAGTTCCCCAACCAAGGATGGAACCCAAATTCCTTTGCATTGGAAGGTGGATTCTTAGCCACTGGGCCACCAAAGAAGTCCCTGAGCTAACTTCTGATGGTGATCTGGAAAGGGTCCTTCCAGATTTTTTTTTCTGGTCTGCGTGTATGTAAGTAAGTATGTATATGTTCATTTATAACTTTATAAATTGGCTGGTTTTTTTTTTTTTTTACAAAATCAGGAATATTTTCTGCCTATACCTGAGCAGTTTCACTCTACAAGATGTCATGGTAGATCACTCCAAAGTCACCATATAAGAGATTATATTCATGATTAATCTCATGATTAAGATATTAAATTCATGATTGGAAGAGCTATCTAATGTTCCATAGCAGATAGCTGAAGGGTAAGCGTCAGAGAATATAGGGGCATCTCTTTCCCTACAACTGGCAGGGAGGAAGATATAGAAACAAAAGATTCAAGATGGCAGGAGGCATCACTTGGAGAAGGCCTGGTCATGGGAGTGAGGAGAAGGCACACAGGGAGGGTCTTCTTTCTGTACTCTTAAGCCGAAGTCCCACCCAAAATGAGCTAAATCACACAGAACTGCATGGGGGAAGGGTTGGGATTTGAGCCTGAGTGATAAGGCCACCGCTGGTGACCCAACTTCCTTGAGTGACCCGTTCTCCCAGGGGTGTCTCTGCAGAGCCCATTTATCAGAAATTTTAAGGGGAGCTCAAGAACAGCAGTTCTAGAGTGGTGTGGCCCCTGAGCAGGAGCACCATCAACTGGGAAGCAAATCAGAAATGCAAATTGTCCAGTCCCACCTCAGTCCTGAGTCAGAATCTCAGTAGAATAAGCCCTAACAAGCCCTCCAGGAGACGTGAATGTACACTCAACTTCGAGTACCTTTGTTCTAGTGAATGTGAGTATGGATCCGATTCCCCATCACTACCACGCTCATTCTTTTAGGAGACAGGGAGGAGTCTGTCCAAAGGAGACAGGTGGGCCAACTTCAAAACCAAGGCTTCTCGGTGCCTGAGAGGCCACAGGTAAAGTCAGCGACCCAGGCCCCGCAACGGCCCTCCCCTCCTTCCCCTGGTTCCTAAGACACCATTTCCCTCTCTCCACCTTCCTGAAAAACAAAACAAAACCCACCAGAACAGAAAGGGAGGTGGCAGTGCAAACCAACCGCTTCCCATTTTCCCTTGATCATGAACCGCCCCCAGCTTAAGGCAAGCCCTCCCCTTCTCACACACACACACACACACACACACACACACACACACACACACACACACACACACACACACACGGTGGGGGGAGGGTGTGCTGCCCTTTGATGAATGAAGGATGGTGGGGTAGCGGGAGAAATGCTTTTGAATGTTGGGGAGGAAATGGGATGTTGTGGCTTCAGGGTGGCTGGGTTGGAGGAGGGAGCTGGAGGGAGAGGAGAAAGGAAAGGAGAGGAAGGCTGTCCTCATTTCACCCAGCTGCTTCTGCCTGCACCTGTTCAGCTGAGGCGGGAGGAAAGACGCCCATAAATGGAACGCGGCCCCACCCGGTCTAGAGGGGCCCCTTCCCACAGTGCCCCGCGGCCGGGTTAACTGACAGGAAAACTGTGAATGGGTTCAGGTGGCTGAACCAAGGGGCTCGGAAACAGCTGGGCTCCTCTGGGGAGTGCAGCAACTGTCTCCTGTCACCCCCAGGCTCTTCGAGTTTCGGGCAAGGGGTGAGGAGGGAGTGCTGAGACCAGGTCAGGGGCCTGCCGATTTCCCTCTGATTCTGAAGGGGGCCATGCTGCAGAGAGGTTTTAAGTAGAAATCGTCCCTGCCAGCCATTCCCCCATGTTTTTTCAGTTCTACAACATCCCACGACATTCTTTACTCACTCGATGGGCAACGACCTTCATTTAAAAGAAAAAGAGTAGGCTTTATTTTGGGGGCAGTTTTAGGTGCAGAGAAAAACTTTAAACTTTCCTCTCGGTCTGTCCCCCATAGACGCACACCGCTGAGGTTCATCTAAACAGTCAATGGGTCATTCAGTCAAAACATCATTTTGTAAACATCCCGTGAGGGTTTTCAACAGCAATTCTCAAACTTGTAAGAATTACTGGGAAGTCTCTTAGAAAGGCAGGCTATGGGTCTCCCCACCAAAAACTTGGTTCAGAAGGTCTGGAGCGGGGTCCCGGCTGGTATATTTTTGACACAACCCACAAAAGATGTTGATAAATTTGGCACAGTTTGACACATTGGACCCCACTCTGAGGAGCTTGGGCTTGATTTAAGGTGCAAGGGCCCAGGGGCTCCAGTGGGAAGGGAGAATAGAGTGAACATAAGAGACCCAAACCACATGCCTCATCCCCACCCGAGAACTGAGGACACACAGCATGGATCAATGTAAACTGAGGCCCTGACCATCTCAGAGGGGGAGGCCACCAACCAGAAGGCTCACCAGCACTGAGATCTTTTTTCTCCAGCAACCAGCAAAGACTCAAAAATAAGAGGGAAATACGCTAGGAAAATGTCAGAATCTTCTTGCTGAGAGACCTTGAGCAAGTAAACATTTCTGTGCCTCCATTTTCTCATCTGTAAAATGGGCTCATGATGGTCTTCACCAGGTAGGGTTGAACGTGTACCCTGAGTAAAGAGTTCAGAACACTGCCTGGCACAGGATAAGTGCTAGGCAAATGAAAGTTGTCATCACTAGGAAAAAGTGGAGGTCCAATTGGCAGAGACGAGCAGAGAAGGCCGGAAGAAAGCCTTGAGTCTGGGAGAAAGGAGGTGTCAGAAATGTCCTCTGAGGATGAGGAGTGTGGCGGCAGCAGAGGGACCATGTATGAGGAAATGCAGGATTAGGCTGGAAAGATGAGGGGGGTAAGTGTTACAGCTTGAACTGTGTCCCCCAAAACAGTATGTTGACATTTCTGACTCTCAGTACCTCAGCGTGTGACCTTATTTGGAAACACGGTGGTTGCCAATTTAATTAAGAGGATGTCATATCACAGTAGAGTAGCCTTTAAATCTGATATGACTGGTGTAAGAAGAGAAGGAAGATGGCCATGTCAAGACAGAGGAAGACCGGGGTGATCTAGCTACAAGCCAAGGAACAGCTAGGGTTACCAGAGGATGGAAGAAATAAGGAATCTCTCCTACAGCCTTCGGAGAGAGCATGGCCCTGCTGACACCTTGATTTCAGACTTCTGGCTTACAGAACTGTGAGAAAAATGTATTTCTGTTGTTTCAAGACACCCAGTGTGTGGATCTTTGTTATGTCAGCCCTAGGAAATGAATACTGGGGGCATGTGGATTCTTGGTGGTGAGCAACATGGAACCACTGTGGCATCTTGAACAGGGAAGTCATTCTTGATGAATAAACCAAAGAAGCTTAAGGATCCATATCCAAACCTTCTCCTAGTCTCAGCTCATTTTTAAAAAAGGCTGCTTAAGAGTCTTTTGCCTACCCATCAAAAACGAAGTCATGAAGGACAAAGAAAAATCAAGGAACCACTTCAGGTGAAAAGAAACTTAAAGAGACACGACAACTAAATACAACCTGTGATACGGGACTTCTTTCTTTTTCGGCTACAAGCTTATCATTGAGACTATTGTGGCATTTGAATAAGGTCTGTAGATTAGATACTAGCATTGTATCAGTATTACTTTCCTGGTTTTTATCATTCCATTGGGGTTATGTAAGAGAAGACCTTGTTTTAAGAATATACACTAGTGTTTAGGAGTAAAGGGACATTGTTATGTCTTCAATTTACATTCAAACAATATGTGTATGTGTGTGTGTATATATATATATGAGAGTTAGAATGACAAAACAAATGTGATAAAATGTTAACTTTTGGGGAATCTGGGTAGACTATATGAGGATTTTCTGTACAATTCTTGCAACTTTTCTTTATCTGAAATTATCAAACTAAAAAGGTAAAGGGGGAAAAGTCCACTTACCATGCTATTCCATGGACTTCCTGTTTAACTTTTTAAAGAAATCCTCTGAAGTTTCTGGAGCCCAGACCTGGACACCAAACTAAAGTGATGAGTTCTTGAAACTTGGAATTTCTACATGTTGAGATTCTACTTACGGCCTTGGCGGTTGTTGGCTATTGTGGAAATAATATGTGGCTGATGTTGGAATTATCTATGTTATAAGTTATATGCAGAAAATCCTTCCTTCTTCTCATGCACATTAAGACCTGGAACTCCAAGGAGCCAAACCAATTAAGTCCAAGTTCCTACCAGACTCATTATATCCTTATTTATATCCTGAGATGGGTGAATCCAGGCTTTTTAAAAACATATTTGGAAAATGGACTCTGATCCTCTCACACAGCCCATTCCATTAATGGTCAGTTCTGACCACTAGAAAATTCTTCAGCTTGCTGAGTTGCAACCTACCTTCTGGAACCTCTACCCACTGATCCTGATCCTGTTTTCTGGATGGTGTTACAACATCTGCACCCCCATGATCTTAGTTATTCTACCCTAAATTCAGGTTTGTCAGTGTCCTTCTAGAATATAAATGCAACACTCCAGGTCCAGTTTGACCATCAGAAGCAGGACAAACACGACCTTTCTAGTTCTGAGCATTCTGTTTGCCCAGCTTCAGATAGAATTCGACTTTTTGGCAACTGCATCACACAGTTGACTCAATGAATTTAGAGTCAAACCACAGTTCTCTTGTGAACCATGGTTCACTGCTCTTGGTTTCAGCAGTTATCACCACCCAGCATCACCTTGCGTCTCTCTGAGTTTGCTCAGCATCAGTTTCTACCCACTAGAATGTTAAGATTCATGAAAGCAGAGACTTTGTCTTGTTCTGAATCCCCAACACCTAGGACAGGTCCAGACCCATAGAGGATATTCAATAAATACACACCAAAGAAATGAATATATATATTTATAACATATAAGCCATATCTCACTTTTTCTATACTTGTGAAATTTATTTATCATTCACACCCAGTCTACTAACAAGAGGGATTTGAGATGACTTGCTTTGCATGATTTTTTAACTCCAGAGCAAATTTGTTCTTTTTAAAAAAATCAACTAATTTAACCGCACTGGGTCATAGTTGCAGCACCCAGGATCTCCGATCTTTGTTACAGCATGTGGAATCTTTCATTGTGGCATGTGAACTCTTGATTGCAGCATGTGGGATCTAGTTCCCTGACCAGGGATCAAACCTGTGCCCCCAGCATTGGGAGCTCGGAGTCTTAGCCACTGGACCACCAGGGACATTCCACAAACTTTGTTCTTGTTTATATTTTATTAGATTTGTATCATTATTTACAGCCTGTTGAGATCTAATTCCTGGCTCTCAACCAGCATACTGGCTACCTCTCTGAGGTAACAAAGCTAGTGGAGGTGATGGAATTCCAGTTGAGCTATTTCAAATCCTAAAAGATGATGCTGTGAAAGTGCTGCACTCAATATGCCAGCAAATCTGGAAAACTCAGCAGTGGCCACAGGACTGGAAAAGGTCAGTTTTCATTCCAGTCCCAAAGAAGGGCAATGCCAAAGAATGTTCAAACTACCACGCAATTGCACTCATCTCACATGCCACCAAAGTAATGCTCAAAATTCTCCACGCCAGGCTTCAACAGTATGTGAACCGTGAACTTCCAGATGTTCAAGCTGGATTTAGAAAAGGCAGAGGAACCAGAGATCAAATTGCCAACATCCACTGGATCACTGAAAAAGCAAGAGAATTCCAGAAAAACATCTACTTCTGCTTGATTGACTACACCAAAGCCTTTGTGTGGATCACAACAAACTGTGGAAGATATTTAAAGAGTTGGAAATACCAGACCACCTGCCCTGCCTCCTGAGAAATCTGTATGCAGGTCAAGAAGCAACTGTTAGAACTGGACATGGAACAACAGACTGGTTCCAAATCAGGAAAGGAGCACGTCAAGGCTGTATACTGTCACTTTGCCTATTTAACTTATATGTAGAGTACATCATGCAAAATGCCAGACTGGATGAAGCACAAGCTGGAATCAAGATAGCCGGGAGAAATATCAATAACCTCAGATATGCAGATGACACAATCCTTATGGCAGAAAACGAAAAGGAACTAAAGAGCCTCTTGATGAAAGTGAAAGAGGAGAGTGAAAAAGCTGGCTTAAAACTCAACATTCAGAAATGGCATCTGGTCCCATCACTTCATGGCAAATAGATGAGGAAACAATGTAAACAGTGAGAGACTTTATTTTCTTGGGCTCCAAAATCACTGAAGATGGTGACTGCAGCCATGAAATTAAAAGATGCTTGCTCCTTGGAATAAAAGTTATGACCAAGCTAGACAGCATATTAAAAAGCAGAGATATTACTTTGCCGACAAAGTTCCATCTAGTCAAAACTATGATTTTTCCAGTAGTCATTTATGGATATGAGAGTTGGACTATAAAGAAAGCTGAGTGCCCAAGAATTGATGCTTTTGAACTGTGATGTTGGAGAAGACTTTTGAGAATCCCTTGGACTGCAAAGAGATTCAATGAGTCCATCCTAAAGGGAATCAGTCCTGAATATTCATTGGAAGGACTAATGCCGAAGCTGAAATTCCAATACTTTGGCCACCTGATTCGAAGAACTGACTCATTGGAAAAGACCCTGATGCTGGGGAAGACTGAAGGCGGGAGGAGAGGGGATGACAGAAGTTGAGATGGTTGGATGGCATCACCAACTCGATGGACTTGAGTTTGAGTAAGCTCTGGGAGCTGGTGATGGACAGGGAGGCCTGGCGTGCTGCAGTCCATGGGGTTGCAAAGAGTCGGACACGACTGAGCGACTGAACTGATTGACTGATGATGGGACTTCCCTGGCAGTCCAGGGGCTAAGACTCTGCATTCCCAATGAAAGAGGCCCGGTTTCCATTGCTGGTTGGGGAACTAGATCCTGCACACTGCCAACCAAGAGTCGGAGCAGCCAAACAAGGCCTTACCTCCAAATAGAGTCACACTGGGGATCAGGGCTTCAACAACAACAACAAAGAGCTCTGTAAGCTAGCTTATTTCTTGTGTGTAGTGTTTGCTCTCTGCCCTACCAATCCTATACAAGGGAAGGAATTTTTGCCTGTTTTGTTCATTGATGTATCCCAAAGTACACAGAACAATGCCTGGCACATAATGGATATGAAATAAATATTTCCAGAATGAATGAAAGAACAACTGTTCAGGACCCAGGAATGTATGTGACATCAAGACGAATAAGACACCAAGAGGCCAGCTGATCACATGCCACTCATGTTATCTCCCAAGTCACTGGTAAAAAAATGTGATGGAACAGACCTCCCTTCCTCCAGAACAGTATCCATTTATTCATCAACTCCCTCAGTGTATTGTCTTTGGATCAGTAAAACAAAATAAAATGAAATACCATTAATACTATTTCAAAAACTATTTTGATGGCATTCGAAAAGGTTCATTTGATATACAACCACGTCAGTGGGAGACAGAATATAGCACGTGGTCAGTAAGATAGCCAACAGTTCCAATTATAGGAAGACAGCTACCTACACAGAAATAAGACTGAGAAGAAATATACCAAAATGTTAACAGTGATTATGTGGTCCAGTAGTTAAGACTCCACCTTCCAATGCAGGGGACGTGGGTTTGATCCCTGGTTGGGGAACTAAGATCCCACATGCCATGGGGAAACTAAGCTTACAACTAGAAAAGCCCACATGCCACAACAAACAGCGCAGCAAAAAACAAAACAAAACAAAAAAATACAGTGATTATTTGTGAGAAGTGGGATCATGGTTAATTTTTTCTTTTTATTTTTCAAAATATCTACAGTGAGCAAGTGTTTCTCCTATAGGGAGAGGAAGATCAACATATAGCTACTTGTTATTCTTGTTGTCATACCATTATCTGGACTACTCCCCACACATATCCTCATCAAGGCAGTGAGAACTCGGATGATATCTTCCTGGCCCTCAGGAAGTTTCCAGCCTAGTCAATGTCAGCACACACATACACACAGAGTACCATTATCATTACTGTATTATATATGAAGAAATTGGAGCTCAAAGACGTTAAAGTAATTTGGTCAAGGTCATTTACGGGATGAAGTTTGGTCATGGAGCTGAGCCTAGATTTTTTTCTTTAATTTAATTTATTTATTTGGCTGCATCGGATCTTAGTTGTGGCTCGCGGGCTCCAGAGCATGCAGGCTTAGTAATCCTGCTATGTGGATTTAGTCATCCCATGGCATGTGGCAATCTTAGTTCCCCGACCAGGGATTGAACCCAAGTCCCCTGCACTGTAAGATGGATTCTTAACTACTGGACCACCAGGGAAGACCCCCTGAGCCTCGATTTTGAACCCAAGCAGCCCAAATCCAGAATGGATATTCTTAAGCCCTCTACCAGGTTAAATAAACTCAAACTAGCCCCAACCAAAGAACGATGATCCAGAGTGATAGTGGTAAAGGCTAGAGGAGGAGGGTGAGAGACCCCATTTATTGGGTGTACCAGGTGCTTGATATGTACTAACTCATTTAGTTCTTAAAACTGTCCTAAGGAAAAGGTACTATTTTCCTTTCTGTGTTATAAATGAGGAAACCGAGACTCATACAGGGGTGTGAATCTCTGTTATATTTCACACTTACTAACCCCTTTGGCCTCCAGTTTCCTCTTCTACTCCATGGGATCATAATTCCCACCACACTGACTGTTGGAAAATATTAAATGAGAAAATAGATTCAAAACACTTTCATCACATGGGACTTCCCTGGTGGTCCAGTGGTTGAGAATCTGCCTTCCAGTACAGGGGACTCGGGTTGCATCCCTAGTAGGGAACTAAGGCCCAACTGTCTCAGAGCAACTAAGCCTGTTCACCACAGCTAGAGAACTAGAGAAGCCCATGCGTTGCAGCAAGGACCCAGCACAGTCAAAAAAAAAAGAAGAAGAAAAAATCCCTTACCACAGTGTCCAACCTATGTGAAACGTTTCATACATGTGAGCTACTCCAGCTATGACTCTTGATTCCAAAGTTCACACTCGTTAATGGCAACAGGCTGACTTGCTCAGTGAGCACAATAGAGGAATCAGTTCTGATCAACGCCATCGGGACGCCTGTGATGAATGAATGGAGTCGCAGAGGAGGTGTGAAAGGAAGGGGCCTTGATGGGGCAGGGTCTACCAGGTGGAGGAAGGCAGGGACCCACCCCAGAAGCACAGAGGGGCACGGTTTGCTGGTTCCTGTCCTTCGCCCCGGCTCTCCAGCGCCCTTCCTTCCGGTTCTCCCTCCCCCTCTGCCCTGAGTCCTGTGCCTCAGCTGTTTCCTTAATCAGGGCCCCACAGCCTCTGCAGCAGGGAGTGGGAGCCCCTGGCCCTGGGATGGCCCCAGATAAACAGCTGGAGCCCTTGTTTGCAGAATCTGTCATGTCCAAAGGAAAAGTAGAAAGAAACCTCTGGGGCCGGGAGGATTGCTGATAAGTCACATCACTACTGGGGTCCCTGCACTGTCCTCCAGCACAGTGGGACCTCCCACTCGTCGTCAAGACCCAGTGTAGCAAAATCATCTCTCCACAAAGCCTTCCTCGATGGCACCCTGACCCCCACCTCTTGCAAGCTTCAGTTGCAAGCAGCACAGAAGCCACTTCCAGCTATGTATTCATTAACTGGAAACTGCTCAGGGGCTGGAGTCTCAACCAGCCTGGGAGCTCCAGAGAGCAGAGTTTGTCTCATGGGCCTAGCACAGAGCCTAGGAAACGTCTGTGAGAATTCTGAATAAAATATGGGTGGACAGTTATAGAAGCATTCAAAAATCTGCATGTTCACATAGAAAAAGCTGTTTCTTAAAATGGTATGGGCCTCTTGCCTTCTGAGATGGCCCACACTCTGTGGAGTGTGTTTCTCTCTAAATAAATCTACTTCTTACCTAAAAAAAAAAAATCAGGACTTCCATAGTGGTACAGAAGTTAAGGCTCCAAGCTTCTACTTCAGGGAACATGGGTTTGATCCCAGTGGGGGAACTAAGATCCCACAAGCAGAGTGGCACAGCCAAAAACACAGAAACAAAAATAAAATAATTTTGATTAATCAATGGGCTATTTCAATCAAGTTCTGAAATGCACAAAGTAGATATTTTGGGGTTTTCAAGCAAATTATTCCATATTTTCAAACAATGTTGTAAATTACAACCTATATAACTGTATCATATGTAATGCATTAACAGTATGGATTCATTTTGTATAATGTCAGATACTTATTTAAATTTATGTGGCATAAAAAATGTTTTTTAAAAAAAGGATAAGCAACATTGAGGGCAAAATGATCTTAACTCTGTAAAAAGAAAAATAAGTGTGTATGAACAGTATCCTATAATCTTATTTGAAAAAATAAAACTGAGTGTATATATACAGAAAAAAAGGTTCAGAAGGACACATACCAGCCCTTAACACTGGTTTTCCCCAGGGGATGGAAGTTGGAGGGTGGGGCACCTCTATTTTCTTCCTGTCTATAAGGTGTTTTTAAAATGAGGGAGTTTTACTTTCACAATTACCTTTCTTATTATTCAAGTTAATGAATTTTTCCTTAAAAATTAAATACAAAAATTAACCATTACTTAAATAGCTGCTTAAATAATTGCAGGGCAATTTAAATAATTGACCTGCAATCATTTAAATAATAAAGAGAGAACATTTACAAAATGGAAACTAAGGCTGTCTTTGGGTGGTAACACGATTTTTCTAGTTTCTTCCTATTTTTGTATATTGTCCAAATTTCCTATACTGAGCAAGTATTCATTTTATAATTTTTTAAACCTTAAAAAATAAAGGCTGAATGAATGAATGCACGACTTTCCCAAGCCCTGCTCTGTGCCTAAATCTGACCCAACATGCAAGAGATCCATGGCTGTCTCTCTGTCCTCCCTGGCTTCACCATATGGATCAGGTCTTCAGAAGGACTCTGTCCACGGATGTGCATGGTTCAAGCCTCCTTCCTCAGTGGTCGCCCCAGATCTGGACACCGGCATGGCCGTGAGAGCCGGCAGCAAGAATCCTGGGCTCTGGTCAGGATGCTCAGGGCTCCTGCCCTGCCCTTGTCTCCATGTCCCAACCCTCCAGACTCCACCTGTCCACTCCAGAGACTGCTCAGCTCTCCCAGAAGCCCTCCCCTCAACCCCGCCTTCCCTGCTCTCCCTGGCCTCAGAATGCCCACAGCATAGAGACTTGCACCCCAAGACTTTGTACTTGCAGCATCATCTGTTGGACCAGCATTGATCAAGAGGATATCATATGCAGTGATGGGTACATTAGAGAAACAAGGGCAGGAGTCATCACGCACAGTCACCCTTCATATGGGCTAAATGAATGAATGAAAGGAGGAGGGACTTCCCTGGCAGTCTGCTGGTTAAGGCTCTGCCGATGCAGAGAGTGCAGGTTCAATTCTTGGTCAGGGAACTAAGATTCTGCACGCTGTGCGGTGCAGTTAAAAAAAAAAAAAAAAGAAGGTGGAAAGTAACTAAGACGCAGACCCTGTTCTCAAGGAATTCACGGTCTAGTAAGGACAAGGAGCTGCACCCACATTCAACGTACATGAGGATATGCTATCCAAAAGGTGGGATATGTCGAGGGAGCAGCCAGGTAGATTTAAACCAGGACGTGAAGAACAGCCAAGTTGGGACAGACAGGAATGGATGGGAGGAGGACAAGGAGCATCCCAAGAAGGGGGGACAGTGTGAGACGAGGGATGGAAGCAGGGGCTCCCCAGGATGTCTCAGCATACCTGTTGGGCAGAAGTAAGGTGTGCTGTGCTTAGACACTCAATCATGTCTGACTCTTTGTGACCCCCATGGACTGTACCCCGCCAGGCTCCTCTGTCCATGGGGATTCTCCATGCAAGAATACTGGAGTGGGTTGCCATGCCCTCCTCCTGGGGATCTTCCCAACCCAGGGATCGAAACCCAGGTCTCCTGCATTGCAGGAGGATTCTTTACCATCTGACCACCAGGGAAGCCCAAGAATACTGGAGTGGCTAGCCTATCCCTTCTCCAGGGGAACTTCCCAACCAAGGAATTGAACCGGGGGTCTCCTGCATTGCAGGCAGATTCTTTACCAGCTGAGCTACCTAGGAAACCCAGGAATAAGGTGATGGAGGTTGACTGTGGGTAAAAGGGCTGGAAAGGTGGGTTGAGCCCAGATGCAAGGAGACCCAGAGCACCATGACAAGTTGAATTTAATTTCACAGGCCCAGAGAAGGAAGTCTCTTATGGTCTTCGAGCAGCAGTGCTATGGAAACACACAGTAATCCAGGCAAGTGCTCACGGAGGCCTGGGGTGGGCAGGCAGCCACAGGAGCAGAGAAGAGCTACAGTGGGGAATACCACAACCCTTGCTTCCCAAGTGCAGAGTGTGTCCTTAAAGGAAGAAGTCACACCCCCAGGCCAAAACGCCCTTTCCCCATCCCACCTTCTATACATTCTTTATATCTGTCTTTTACATTCTCCAGTATCTGGCACTACGTTGCTTCAGAGGACACCAGGATGAGTGAATGAAGCAATGGATGAACATGGATTTCCCCGGTGGTCCAGTGGCTAAGACTCCCATGCACCAATGCAGGGGGCCAGGTCTGATACCTGGTCAGAAAACTAGATCCCACATGTCGCAACTAAGAGTTCGCATGCCACATGCAATCTGCATTCCTGCATTCCACGATGAAGACTGAAGATCCCAAGTGCTGCAACTAAGACCGGCGCGGCCAAATAAATAAATATTTTTAAAAATAAACAAATAAAGCAGAAGGTCTTAAAAAAAAAATGGATGAACAAATGATTGGATCCTGGACTGGCAAAGAGTGTCTCTGGGTGCACATTAAAAGGGTGGAGGTGGGGAGGGATAGAAGGGTAAATGGAAAATAAACAATTGTTCTGTTACCACTTCCTCTGGGGCCAGGCCATGGTTTTTAACGGTGTGCAGCAGGCACACACACAGTCTGGCACGCGCACATCCACACAGACACACAAAGAGCTATTTATTTACTTCCTTTGTGAGGGGTAAATAAAGATTGGGTCAAAACAGGCTCCCCCAAACCGCCAGGGGGTCTTCCCCAGGTGTTGGTGCAACACTGGGCTTGGAGAAGTCACAGGTGGCTGCCTGCTCGTGTCACCCCACCTCCTTTTATGCACGTGTGGGTCTGGTTCACCAGGGAGGCCTCATGTGCAGTGAGAAAGTAGGGGAAGGGGGAAGGGTGGCAGAGCAGGGCTTCTTCACCCCTCCTCCAGCGCAGGCCAGGCCAGTGAAATCCACCCACCCACCCACCCACCCAAGAGAGGCAGCGGTGGTGCAGTATGGGTGAGGGAGGGCCATGCTGGGCAAGGCAGCCCATCCTTAGATGCTGAATGCTGGGGGGAGGGCTGGGGCAGAGGGCATCAGGTATCTACCAACCCCCGTGGAGGTACAGTCATCCTCTGTATTCACAGATTCTCCATTTGTGAATCTGCCTAGTCGCTAACATTTTTCTGAAACTCCCAAATCAATGCTCCTGCTGCTTTTGTGGTCATCCGAGGACAGTCACAGAGGTGTGAAAAATTTGAGTCACCTGACGCGCATGTTCTCAGCTGAGGCTGAACAGGGTGACCTTCTGCCTCCTTGCCGCATCTCTCGTGCAGTAAACACGTGTCCTTTTCAGTCTGCTCAGGGCCACTTTTCCAGCATTTTTGCCCTTTTTGTTGATTTCACTGTTTAAAATGGTTCCCAAGCATGGCTACATGGCTAACTACAAAAAGGCTGGGGTGTGCGTGAGCTAAGCTTCCTTCGGGCATGACTTACAGTGCCCTAGGCCCTGAGTTCAGTGTTAATGAATCGACAAATCAAAAACAGTGTCTTAAAACAGAAACTCACATAAAACAAGCATGTTGATTGGTTGATGAAAAAATGTTGGGACCACAGGCTCAAAGGAAGTCAGCCTTGTATTTCCCTTGGAACAACGGCTATGGATTCACTAATTCAGAGTTCATGGTGACTTTATTTTTTAATAATTTTATTTATTTATTTGTGGCTGTGCTGGGTCTTCATTGCTACCTGGGCTTTTCTCTAGTTGCAGAGAGGGGGGTTACTTTCCAGTTGCAGGCTTCTCATTGCAGTGGCATCATCTGTTGCAGAGCACAGGCTCTAGGGAAAGCAGGCTTCAGGAGTTGCAGCTCCCAGGCTCTAGAACACAGGCTGAACAGTTGTGGTGCATGGACTAAGCTCCTCCAAGGCAGGTGGGATCTTTCAGGATCAGGGATCAAATCTGTGTCTCCTGCATCGGCAGGCGGATTCTCCACCAGGGAAGCCCCCATGGCAACATTATAGAACATAAGTATTGTGAATAATGACAATGGACTGTATTTCATTGTTACAATAATGGGGCAGCCCTATCTTTGGCTTCCGGTGAATGCCAGCCTGCATCTACTCATCCATACACTACCCAGCACCTACGGAACACCTGTGAAGTGCAAATCCTACTAAAAGTAAAAAATATGCAATGCAAACAGGACCCCTGCCCTCCTATCGACCATCTTAATTGCCGAGATGGGGGCATGTGACTCTGAAGGTTTTCTTTCTTTCTTTGGCCTGAATCCCTGGGTTTACATTCCAGCTGGGGCCTCAAACTTTTGCCAGGTAGTAAGAAGAGCGCATGAAGTGACACTGAGAGGCCACTCGGAGTCCAGAGCAAGGCTGTGCTTCAAGGAATAAAGTGAGACGCCAGCATGAGAAGGCGGACGGCAGGTCTGGGTGTGGGCCTGGCACTCAGAGGAAGCAGGAAGCCAGTGAGCCCTCTGTGGAGGCCAGGGTGTGCAGCCTCTCTTCCTGGACGAGCTGGGACGACTGCAGGGCAAGAGGGGCCCAGAGAGGGGCTCAGAAACCAAAGGGCCCACAGAGGAAGTGTCCCCACACAGATTTCCACTCCCCATACTGTGCTCTTTCCTGGGGTCACAGGTAATAAGAGGAAGGATCCCACCCAGACCAGGGCGCTGGAGGAGGGGCTGGGAGGGGACGTGTCCCCCCGGAGCAGAAGAGAAGTCACTAATCTCACCAACTGAGAAAAAGCAGATTCCACGCCTAGTAAGTGAGGGGGAAGTGAAACACCCACTCCAATGCCTGCTCCTCCCCCCACGCACCCCCACCCAGCCCCACCCAGCCGCCCCAGGACAGCGCCCAGGTGAAACCTGCCAAGTGCTTTCAGGGGCTACCTGCGGGCCTTTCATGCTCTGAGCCACAAGGGTGGCTCTCAGAGCTGCGGTGGCTTGGTCTGTCCTCCGTGGGGAGGCAGCAAGGGGACACCGAGGGCTTGTAAGATCCATGAGGTCAGGGGCTGTGCCTGTCATGTTCTTTTCTCTTTCACCTGAAATGAACACAGCATCTGCGCAGCAGGTGCTCAATACACAGATAATGATGAATGAATGAATGAACAAATGAATGGATGAATGGATTAGCAAACAAACAATGGGCCCAGAAGACTGCATCCAAAAATTCACAACTGCAGAGGAAGAAAACCATTTCCCTGCTTTGGACAAAGCTGGACCTCCTGCCTCAACTCCATGGACTTTGTCTCTGAGACTGAGACTTGGCCCTGAGAGCCTCAGAACTCTCCATCTCCTGATGCTGAGATGATTCCACCTGCTCACTACGGTGAGGGGACGTGATGTTTCCCTACCCCATCTGAGGACAGCAGAGCCTCCCAAAGGGGCAAGAGTGGTGCCCTTCACTGAGCATCCTCCCCCCATCCTATGGGGCTCCTGAGACTGGGGCTCTGGTCAAAGCAAGTGGAGTCAAATCCTCTACCTGTGATCAGGAATGAGGTATCCAGGGGAGAGGGCAGTAGCCAGGCGGTTGCTGGCCCTGCTGCCCTAGGCCTCCCCAAGAGAGAAGCCTATCTGGGAACCCTGTGCTCAGAGGTTCCACGTAGAAAAGCCATCCTCACGCATGTGACACAGGCTCTCCTGGTCCCTGCCTGTCGAGATCCTGGGACAAAGGTTTAGAAACCTTAGTTAGAAACCTACCCCACAGCATCCATTTCCCCTTCTTACACCTTTCATACTAGAAGCTCTGCTCAGTATGATCCCCAAGATCCTCTGTAGCTCAATATAGTGGGTGACCAACTTTTGGCTAATGGGATAAGGGATCTGGCTACTTGGAGTCACGTCCTGAAAAAGAAGAGCTGTGCCCCCTCCTACCCTCCTCTCCCTTCCCACTGGCTGGGTCATGGACCCAGGGGATGGGGTGGTGTGCTGTCTTCAACATCCAAGGGCCTGGACGAACAACAGCCTGGGAGAAGCATGGGTCCCAAACCCTGTCAAGGGGTCAGATTGCCCACCTGGACTTGTACGCGAGAAATTTCCATTTTGTTCAGACACGTGATATGGGGGTCTCTATTCCAGCAGTCTGGGCTTGCCAGATGGGGCTAATGGTAAAGAACTGGTTGCCAATGCATTAGACACAAGAGATGTGGGTTCAATGCCTGGGTCAGGAAGATCAGCTGGAGGAGGGCATGACCACCCACTCCAGTATTCTTGCCTGGAGAATCCCATGGACAGAGGAGCCTGGCGGGCTACAATCCATAGGGTCACAAAGAGTTGGACATGACTGAAGCGACTTAGTGCACACGCACGCATTCTAGTAATCTAACCTCTCCCAGTGCCTATCGTAGTCCATTCTCTGGTGCCAATGGGTAAAATGTCTGAGAGGGACCTTCCTCTTCATCCGTGTCCTCAGCCCTTCAGCTCCCTGTCATCTCAAGCCATCAGGTCTGCTTTCCTAAGCGTCAGAGCGGGTCCTCCAGGTAGACAGTGGAATCAAATCCTTGCCACGCCACCCCAGCCAATGCAAAGGAGGCAACCATCTTCCTCACTCACAATACATAACTCACTCCTCCCTCAAACTGACCATTTCTCAAACTCCCTCCTTACTGAGAAAAGACTCCTCCATGCTCCAGGACCACCTCACCTTATCAGGCCAACACAGTCCTGTGGGATAGGCAGTGAGGAAGGGCAGAACACCTACGTAACCCTGGACAAATCTCTGAGCCCCTCTGAGCCTCGGTTTCTTCCTTTATGAAATGTGGATGATAATCCTTGTTTATAGGTTGGCGGAGAGAATTCAAGTTTATCTATAAAGTACCTAGAGGACTTTCTTAGTGGTCCAGCCAGTGGGCAAGAATCTGAGCTCGAAATGGAGGGGGCCCGGGTTTGACCCCTAGTCAGGGAACTAGATTCCACCTGCCCCAACTAAGAAGTCCACATGCCCCAACAGAGATCCCAAGAGCCACAACTAAGACCCACTGCAGCCAAAATAAGTAAATAAATGCTTTTTTTAATGAAAATTTAAAAAATTAAGTGCCTAGCAGTGCAGCTGGCATGCAGTAGGTGCTCACTAAACCGCGGTTGTTACTGCTATGGAGATACTGAGGACAGGGCTGGAGGAGAGTCCCGAGGGGTGCTCCCCACAAAGCCCCCAGTGAAGGCTGGCTGGAAAGGGCGTGAAGGAGAGAGCAGGGGAGCAGAGACCGTGGGGGGAAAGAGGAAGAGAGACAGGCAGAGCTGGAGGCGCCATCAGGGGAGAGGTGGGGGAAAGGCTCAGCGATGCCCACCCTGGGCGAGAGGGTGGAGGGCACAGCTGTGGTGTCTATCAGCCGCCTCCAGCTCACACAGTCCCCGGGCCCATCTCACACCGTCTCCACCCAGCACTTCTGTCTGGGTTGGCTACCCTCCCCGCCACTGCCGCTGTTGCCACACCGTCAGCTGCTGTTGCTTGCCTCATCTTCCTTCCTGGCCCTGACAGGACAGAAGAAGGGGACGGGAAGCAGCTGCCTTGCCCAGCAACCAGCCCAGCCCTGTGGGCTGCAGCGGCTCCTGGGTGGTTAAGAGCCCAGGCTCTGTAGACAGACAGGCTGGGTTCTCTCCCCCCTGCTCGAGCCCTTAAGAGCTGATGACCTCAGCAAGTTATGCGGCTTGTCTAATCCTTCAATTTCCTCGTCTGCACAATAGGGAGAAAAGGGCTGCTCGGAGGAAGGAATGAGATCATGCGTGGTGAGCACCCAGCACCGGGTCTGGCATCACCGCGAGTGTTCAGTGAAGGGTAGCGACCCCAGGGCTGGCTTCACAGGCGTGTGATTCATGCAGGCACACACAGCCCTCACTCAGATGGGCTCCACCCCTGGTTCGATGCTCTGTGGCCACCATCTTGAAATTCTTAATAATTTTTGAACAAGGGCCTCTGCAAAGTATGTCGTTGGTCCTGGCTAGTATCTGCATGCATACATTGAGTCTGCTGGCTGGGGAGACTAGACCTGGGGTGGGGCGGGGCAGTTGCCCAGCAATCTGCTGGAGACGGGGGACATTAGAGGGCCTTGGGGAATTCAAGGGAGTCATTTAAGTAGAGGGATGTGGGACTCTGCAAGGTTGCCTGCAGTTAGGGACTGAGAGGGTGGTGAGAAGCCTATGCACACCCTCCCTAGGCCTCGGGGTGTGTGGAAGTGTTCCCCGCCCCACCCCTAGTCGAGATCGTTCGTTGTGGCACAAGACTAGCTGTGTTGTGTGGGCTCAGTAGGAACAGCATGTGGCACAGGCTCCAGAGCAGGCAGGCGCAGTAGCTCCAGCGCTGGGGCTTAGTCGCAGCATGTGTGATCGTAGTGCCCCAACCAGGGCTCGAACCTGTGTCCCCTACATCACAAGGCAGATTCTTAACCACTGGATGACCCGGAAAGCCCATGTCTCCTTGATTTTAAGTCCCACGTTAGCATATCTAGAAAGTGGCCTGGGGTAGTGACTTGAATCCTCAGGAGTCAGGGAGCCTTGGAGAGGGGTTCCATAGGGCTGGGGTTGCCCCTGGCACTACAGGGAGGAATGACCACCTTGGAGGTACATCTTGGACCTGCTGCCTCCCCTGACTGGACTGTGAGCTCCCGGAGGGCCGGGGCCGGGGCCGGGGCCGGGGCCGGGCCCACCCACAGCGAGGACCAGATGTTTGCAGAACTGGCCATGAGGACCCCTGCACACCCCTCCTCCCAGCCACCCCACGCCGGCCTTGGCTTCCCAAGACTGGCCACCACCACCATCACCACCACCCACTTCTGTTCCCGGGCCTTTCTGGGGTAGCCCCCGTGTGAGTCTGAGGGTGGCCCAGTCTGGCAGGTAGAGTCCGGCCCTGGATGAGGTCCCTCTCCATCTGCCTCCGGCCACCTGTCCAGAGCACTCACTCCCTTCCCGACAGCTGGAGAGCGGCCCTGGAACCTCTGGTTAAGGGGTGGGGGGTAGTGTGGGAAGGTTCTGAGGGACCTGAGCCAAGGCTGAGGGGAGGCCCTTCTAGCTGATGGGGGTGCTGAGTGTGCATGTGGTGGGGGGAAGAAGAGAGAGCGAAGTGGGAATCGGGGGTGGGGCCAGAGAATGGAATGTGGAGTTCATTCTCCTGGGGGTGCAGCTGTTTATTTTGATCTTCGCAGTCAGCTGCAGCCTATTCCTTATCTCAGGGCTCAATCCAGACTCCACCTCCTTCCCTGTTGCTGAGCTGCGGAAGGCAGATACTGTGGGACACAGCCCCGCACCCAGCTCTCACCGCCTTAGTCCTCCCCGGCTCCAAGCTGCTAAAACGGACAAGAGAGAGCAGCACCCCCCACCCCCCACAACCAAAAATGCCTGCTCCATACTTCAGACCACACTGTGACCGACCATCGGTAACTGGCTCTTGAAAGTGAGTCAGCTCACGTCAAGGCGTACCCCACAACTGCCAGGACAACATGAGCTGTCACCCTAGGTTTGCCAGGGCATTTCAGCTTTATAGGTGGTGGCCTTGGACTTGAAGGGTCTGGCGGATAGTACTGGCTGAGTTGGGGACTTGAGGCAAAGGCAGCTGTCACCTCCCAGCCACACCAGGCTATCCCCTGGGCTGTCACACTTACTACTCTGGCCAACTTTTTTTTTTTAACATTTTTTCCTTTTTTGGCTGTGCCACCCAACAAGTGGGGATCTTAGTTCCCTGACCCGGGATCGAATTCACACCCACTGCATTGGATGAGTGGAGTCCTAACCACTGGACCGCTGGGAAAGTTGCATTGTGCCAACTTTTTAAAAAATTAATTTTTGGTTGTGCTGAGTCTGCATTGCTGGGTGGGCTTTCTCAAGTTGTGGTCCATGTGCTTCTCACTGCGGTGGCTTTTCTCATTGCAGAGCATGGGCTCAAGGGCACACAGGCTTCAGGAGTTCCACCTCCGAGGCTCTAAAGTTGTGGCGCATGGGCTTAGTTGCCCTGCAGCATATGGGATCAGGGATCGAACCATGTCCCCTGTACTGGCAGGCAGATTCTTAACCACTGGATGGCAGAGAAGTCCCGTTGTGCCAACTTTTTACTTGGCACCTTATGTCTCCAATGCGATGATGTGAAAACAATAAGACTGATTTTCTACATACTTACGGAAACACAACTCATGACTTGTTTTGCATTTCTCTTGTTATTACAGAACTGGAACATTTAGAAAAAGGGGAAAAAGTAAAAAAGAAATCACCCATAGTTCTACTGCTTCCCCCAAACAACTGCTGTTAACATCCTGGTATAGTTTCTTCCAGTCTTTTCTCTATGTGTGTGTATATCTCTATGTGTGTACAACAGACAGTTGCCAATGTTTTTTTAATGCTACACATTTATTTAAAAGGTCAAAAGTTTAAAAGGGCTAAACATATTGGCAAGGATATGGAATAACTGGAAGCCCCAAACTCTTCTGGTAGGAATACAAAAGGAAACAACCATTTTAGATCACAGTTTTTGCTAATGTGCTCAGACTCTCAGTCTGGCTGATTTTGAGACCCCATAGCCTGTAGCCCGCCAGGTTCCTCTGTTCATGGAATTTTCCAAGCAAGAATTCTGGAGTGGGTTGTCATTCCCCTCTCCAGTAAAGGTATTGTATGAACACTTTTGCATCCTAATTTTTCCCTTAACATTACTATATAGGTAATTTTTGTGATATCACAGGTTTTTGCAATTGACATTTTTAATGACTACCTAATATTCTATGTACTAGATATAGTACATCTTGCTTAACCATACTCTATTGGGAGACGTTTCAGTTGTTCCAGTTTTGCGTCACTATATGCCTATCATCACGGACAAAATTCTTCCCTACATTTAGGACAGAGCCTGGAAAAGTGGGATAACCAAAGCAGAGGGTCAGAATATTCTGGAGCCATTTCATTTGACACCTTTAGCCAAGATGCTTTCTGAAGGGAGAATTTATCACATGGCAAGGTCATCAACAGGCAAGAACACACCCATTTAGATCCACTACTATCATGTAGGGGCATCACACTCTCTTATTTTTTCTTGGCCGCACCACACAGCATGCGGGATCTTAGTTCCTTGACTAGGGATCAAACCATCATCCCCTGCAGTGGAAGTGGGGTCTTAACCACTGGACCACAAGGGAAGTCCCTGTTAGGTATCTTTTTATATGTCTAGGTCATGTTACCTTTTGCAGACTGTTCTTTTCTGGCTGCTGGTCCCCTTTCCAATAGCACTGTCGCTTCCTTTTGGGAGGTTACCTCTCCCCTAGTGCAAATCCAGGAGCCAACCTGACTGACTTGCATCATGGAAACCAGAGAGTCTGGACTGACCATTCCAACCATGCCGTCCGTCCTTCTGCTCAGCCCTTAGGCACTTTGTCAGTTTCTGCTCATTTCCAAAACTAGTTTTCCAGCCTTTCTGATGAGTCTAAGGGATCCCAACCTTCTTCCAATAAATTCCTTTTGCCTTATATTGGACAATCTGTTTCTGTTGCTAACAGAACCTTGAAAATATTGATACCTCGCCAACTTACTGTTTTTCAAATTGCAAGTCAGGACGCTTTACTGGGTCATGAAGTCATGAAGCTAATCTTGACCAGCGTTTTTAAAAAATGAAACAACAGAATAAAAAAGATAAGGGAAGTATTGTCTAGTTAATGAAATTTTTGTCTTATGTATATATATATGTGTGTGTATGTGTGCATAAGAAATAGGTTAAAATGAAGACATTTCTAATTTTGAAAAACACTGCCCTTATTGAACTTGAGTAGCTTGAGAATAAAGAATCATCAAGAGCAATCTCTCCTAGATATATTATCTATTTCTCTCCAAATCTTTAGTACTTAGGAAAATGTACTTCCTTTCCAAGAGAATAGTATATTTCAAGGTCCACCCACTATTTTCTCTCTATTAGTAGCTTGACATCTCCACCCACTCTTTACCTTTTGATACTTAATGATAATGGACATCTTTTCCTCTTGGTCTTTAAATTTCTGTTAATGTCACCAATATTCTGCCACCCACCTAGGCTGAAATATCTCGCAGAAGTCTAGTCCTTGAATTCTCCTCCATTCATTTACTGACTACCTACTGTATCCCAGAAGGACAGAAGACGAGAGAGCAGCAAATGGTAACACACGGCCACTTACTTCATCTTTAAAGTACACGTGGTACCTAACAGGGAAGAGCAGAGCGATTTCACAGAGCCAGTGACTCTTCAGACCTTCCTACCAAGTAACTACTAAGTTCTGTTGCTTCTACCTTCAAAATATTTTGCCAAATCGCCCCCTTGTTTCCATTCCTACTGCGTCACCCTAGTTTCAATCCTTTTTATTTTGTGTAGGCTCTCTCTTGCCTACTGCCCTACCAAAAATCTATTCTGATCATGTCACTTCTTTGCTCACAAGTTTTCAATGACAGACTTTCCTGGTGGTCCAGTGGTTAAGAATCCGCCTGCCAATGCAGGGGACACGGGTTTGGTCCCTGGTCCAGGAAGATTTCACATGCCACGAGGCAACGAAGCCCATGCACCACTAGTGAGCCCTTGTACCAAGAGCCTGTGCTCCACAACAAGAGAAGATGTCACAATGAGAAGCCCATGCACCGTAATGAAGAGACGCTCCTACTCGCCACAACTACAGAAAGCCCATGAGCAGCAATAAAAACCCAGCACAGCCTAAGTCTTCAGTGGCTTCCCATGACCTCCTTGCTAAGTCGCTTCAGTCGTGTCCGACCCTGCGCGACTCCACAGACAGCCTCCTAAACGAGTCCAAACTCCCCAACCCAACACTGTTGATTTGGCTTCTCCACCACTGCCCCAACGTTTCTTTCTAGCTGCATGTCCACTAATCCACAGTCCATCAGGTCCTCTCTTCCCAACCACATATCTGTGTGAGGCCTGATTTTCTTCATACAAATCAATCAAAACAACATACTGAAACAGATTGAAGCGGGAGCAGATATGAGAACCCAGCTGTCTTCCATTAAGCCGGGCATTAAAGAGATTTTTGAAAAATGTAAAACAAGGCCACACTGCAAATTTTTTGTTTTGGAAAATACAGTTATTATCTTATAAAAAATATGATGCTAAAAAAAATATGATGCTATGTTAACATGCAATGATTTTTATTGTTACTTTAAAGGAAATATAAATATTTTTAAAATTTTGCACTTGACACTTTTTATTAGAAGTCAAACGTCGGTAGCTACCACTTTGAAAAGCAAAAACTCTTTGGGATTCTAAACCATTTTTAAGGGTGTAAAGTGATACTGAGATCAGAAAGTTTGAGAACTGCTGCTTGAGATCTAACAAGTCAGTTAAAGCAGACCCGGGGTCTTTGAAACGCCCCAGCCTTCCCCCTCACTCATGTTTTTTAACTCCCTGCCCCAGTCTGTTGCTGGAGTTTTTAAACCATTAAAAAAATAAGTAGTGGTAAAAGCAGAGACATTGTTTTGCCAACTAAGGTCTGTATAGTCAAAGCTAGGGTTTTTCCAATAGTCATGTATGGATGTGAGAGTTGGACTATAAAGAAAGCTGAGCACCGAAGAATTGATGCTTTTGAACTGTGGTGTTGGAGAAGACTCTTGAGAGTCCCTTGGATGGCAAGGAGATCAAACCAGTCAATCCTAAGGAAATCAACCCTGAATATTCATTGGAAATACTGATGCTGAAACTGAAGCTCCAATACTTTGGCCACCTGATTCGAAGAGCCGACTCATTAGAAAAGACCTGATGCTGGGAAAGATAGAAGGCAGGAGGAGAAGGGGACGACAGAGGATGAGATGGTTGGATGGCATCATCAGTGACTCGATGGACATGAGTTTGAGCAAGCTCCGGGAGCTGGTGAAGGACAGGGAAGCCTGGCGTGCTGCATCCATAGGGTCACAAAGAATCAGACACAACTGCACAACCTATGAAGAATAATTATTATTACAGAAATAATAGTGACTATAGAAACAATCATTAGCTGTACTAGAATCAATAATAATATAAAGAATAAATAAGCCTGGGGACTTCCCTGGGGGTCCAGTGTTGAGATCTCTGCACTTCCACAGCAGGGGGCAGGAGTTCCAACCCTGGTTGGGGAGCTAAGATCCCGTAAGTCATGCAGGGTAGTCAAAAACAACAGCAACGAATAGAATAGGGATTTTTACTAGTGGTCCGGTGGCTAAGACACAGGGGGCCCCAGGTTCGATCCCTGGTCAGGGAATTAGATCCCACACACTGCCACTAAGAGTTCGCTTGCCTCAACTAAAGATCTCCTGTGTTCAGAAAGATGGTAACAACGACCCTGTATGCAAGACAGCAAAAGAGACACAGATGTAAAGAACAGACTTTTGGACTCTGTGGGAGAAGGTGAGGGTGGGATGATTTGAGAGAACAACATTGAAACATGTATATTACTATATGTGAAATCGATAGCCAGTTCAAGTTTGATACATGAAACAGGGAGCTCAAAGCCTGTATGCTGGGACAACCCAGACTGATGGGATGGGGAGGGAGGTGGGAGGGAGATTCCGGACAGGGGGACACATGGACACCCGTGGCTGATTCATGTCAATGCATGGCAAAAAACACCACAATATTGTAATTAGTCTTCAATTAAAATAAGTTAATTTTTTTAAAAAAGATCCTCTGTGCCGCAACTAAGACTTGGTGCAGCCAAAGAAAGAAAGAAAGAAAGAAAGAAAGAAAGAAAGAAAGAATAAATAAGCCTAATAATTGCCATAGGCTTTCAGTTAAAAAAAAAAAACAACTCAGATATTCAGAGAAGAAAAAGATACAGAAACAACCATCATTTAAGACTGCTCCTGAATATCTTCCCACCAAGTCCACTCCTCTTTCATTTTTCTCAAATGGCACCTATGCAGAGACATTCCTGGTAAATCCATACACAAGAAACTGTTCCTTCCTCCAGATTCCCACAGCACTGTCACTCCAACCTTTCCTGCCAGCCAGGAAACCAGTAAGAGTCCATAAGTGAACGCATACTGAATTGCTAAATACGCACATTGAACTATCACAAATTCAGTACTGTCCGCTGGAGGAGGTCCCAAACAGCCTCAGAAAACCACATACATGGATTTCATACAATGTGAGCCCTTCCCCAAACTCAGCATAATGTTCCATCAAAGACGCGGCCATCTGTCTCAATGAAAACAGCTATGCTGGAGATCCTTAGACAATGTCCAAGCCACGCACACTGTGTTTTATGAGCAGCTTAAGGTGACCTTAATAGTAATGTTGGTGTGTTTTGCTTTTACACTGACTGTGAACCCAACACAGCACAAAACGTGGCTCCAGGGCTGCTCTGGTGGCTCAGGAGTAAAAGAACCCACCTGCCAAATACAGGAGACGGGTTCCACCCCTGGGTCAGGCAGATCCCACATGCCGCCGCCACGGAGGAGCTAAGGCCATGCGTCACAGCTCTTGAGTCTGAGCTCTGGATCCTGGGGATGTAACTACTGAGCCCTCACATCACAGCTCCTGAAAAACCTGTGCCCTGCAGCCCACGCTCCAGGACAGGAGAAGCCCCCACAATGAATAGCCCCAGCACCGCAACGAGAGAGCAGCCCTCGCTCTCTGCGACTGGAGAAAATCCTGAGCAGCAGTGAAGACCCAGGACAACCAAAAATGAAATCAACAATACAAATAGAGAAAATGTGGCTCTACTGTAAATGAGGAATGGACAAGCCCTCTGAGGCTTATAGATATTGTTGGAGGGACATGCCAGGTGGCTGTGTCATGAGTCCATCTACACAGTCCTGTCCTCTGGGCAGGGTATGTGGCCGCCACCCTGGGCTGGGGCTGCTGCCCATCCTGGGGTGGAGCATCTGGAAGGTGAAGGTTGCAGGCCCAGCACTAGGACCCAGCTTCACCACCAACTCCAGAGGTGTGCCAGCAGCCACTGCTCTGGTGCCACACCCCTGCCAAGGAGAGAAAGGAAAATGGGGGGGGGGGGGGCAGGCGGGGAGGGAGCTGGAAGAAAAGCTTGTTTGCACCATGTTGCAGTTAGGGCGGCTGTGGTCGGGCTGATTCATCCAGGGCTCCCCAGAAAGGTCAGGGCCCCAGCCCCACCTAGCAGAGCTCACATCGCCACCACCCACCCCTGCTTCCTGGGTAGCTGCAACACCTGACCTGCCTGCTGGGGCAGGGCGGGGTCCTCCTGGTTCCTTCCCTGCCATCTTGCTTGGCTTAGGGGACAAGCCTGCAGATCTAGCCAGGAGCACCGAAGGACAGGGGAGGCTCTGGGACACACAAGCAGCTCAGGGGCCTATCTGCCTGTCCTCCCCCGTCCTAATGCTGTGTTCAGGACATCTCGACAGGGAACCTGGGATCCACTCACACTCCTTGGTGGGAGTGCCCTCCAAAGTGCACATTCACACACACACACACACACACACACACACACAGTGTGCATGAAAGGTCTGACTCCAGTATGGCTGAGTTCCTTTGCTGCTCACCTGAAACTATCACAACATGTTTAATCAGCTATACCCCAATATCAACTTTTTAAACTTTTTTTAATTAAAAAATGTAAAAAGAAGTCTGACTCCAGTCAGAGTTCTTTCAGCCACTGGGCTCTCAACACTGACTGGCTCTATGATCTTGGGCAAGTTATTTAACCTCTGTGCCTCAGTTTCTCTTATCTGCAAAATAAGGAAACCTCAGAAGATTCTTGTGAGGAATACATGAGAAACAAGTTAGTAAATACCCACATTTATTATCAATTTACATGAGCTTCCCAGGTGGCACAGTGGTAAAGAATCCACCTGCCAATGCAGGAGATGCAAGAGATGCGGGTTCAATCCCTGGATTGGGAAGACCCGTTGGAGGAGGAAATGGCAACCCACTCCTGTATTCTTGCCTGGAGAGTCCCATGGACAAAGAAGCCTGGTGAGCTACAGTCCATGAGGTTGCAAATAGTTGGATATGACTGAGCATACACACACACAGCACATTAGAAATTTATTTACACATGGTACATATTATACATAGGCACTTCCCACAGTCCCCAGCACATGGAAGTATTATGCAAACATGTGCTCTATTATCCCAACATCTTCGCTGCCACCTGTCTGCAAAGAAATGAGGGTTCAGAGAAAATCCACACAATAGATTCCTACAAGAAATACCCAACTACTAGGAGTTGCAAGTGAGGTGAAGCAAGGCACATGCAAGACTTCTGAGGACCACCCAGGAGGCTATGTCCAGCAGCTATAAAGAGAGTTTTGAGTTAGAACCCATGAGGTTGGGCCCTGGGCAGAAAAAAAACTGTTGTTTCCCTGGAGACCAAGAGACTGTTCCAACAGGAAGAACTCTGCCTGGTCCTAGAGACAGAATTCTAAGAAAAGAGGGTGGCCACCTCTAAGACCAGCAGGTAACAGCTGACTGGAAAGAAAAAGACTGGAAACCATTTGAATGTTCTGCACTCTGGCCTACGCTCAGCCACCCAGTACATCTGAGAGTGCGTAACCCTAAGATCCCTGCTCACTGTGATGAAAATAGATTCCACCTCTGAACAGTCTGCCGGTCTGTGGTTCAGATCCTGCTTAGAGAAAAGGGAACAGGGCTGGAAGGAGAGCAAAAAGCAGTCCTGACCCCCCGGGGCCATGTGCGGCGAGGAAACACTCTCCCCTCCATAATCCAAAGACAGCTTGTGATATCCACTTGCCAGAGAGGAGTAAATCCTCCCAGGAGTCTTATTCCAGGCTGTTTCCTCAGCACCCAGCAGAGTCAGCTTAATAAACAGAAGCTTAGGAAGAAGCGTCTGTGAAGAGCAGAGAGATGCCTTCCGGGGGACATGCGGCCTGGGTGGGAGTGCCCTCTGTACCCCATCCTCCCGGCCCCTGGCCCTTCCTCTCCTCCTCCCACAGCCTCTAACACCCCCAGCTGGAGTCCAAGCTCTGCATCTGTCGAGGCCCTGCTCCTGGCTTCCTTTCCCAGAACTCGGGGCCCCCAGGGGAGGGGCTGGAGGTGCAGCCTGGAGGGGAGAGGACAGAGAAGAGGAGGCAGGACGAGCTGGAGCAGACAGTGCGGGGGCCAGAACTGGGAGTTTCTGGGACAGTCCCAATTTCAAGTATTCTGTCCAACGGTCTGACCACAGGCCAGAACTGTGGGCCGATTTTGATTCTAGAAAAGAGGATGAGATGAAGTCATCGGTGGGATGGCGAGGAAAGATACCAGGGCTGCCCTCTCGTTGCTGGATGGCCCCCACGCCCAGTCTCTGGAGCTCAGGCTGGGGGATGATCATGAGGATGATAGGATGGTGACAGAAGTATCGTGTGTAAGGGTGTATGCCTGCTTGGTGGTTGGCAGGGCTTTGAGCGTATTATCTCCTAAGCCTGGTGCAGAGCGTGGGCCAGGAAGCCTCGGGCCCTTGACTCTGGGTAACCACTTTGTGCCCCGGCTTCCTAGTCTACAAAAAGGCATCACAGGGGACTTCCTTGGTGGTTAAGAATGCCCCTGCCAATGCAGGGGATACAGGTTCCATCCCTGGTCCGGGAAAACTGCACGGGCCACAGGGCAACTTAGCTTGTATGCCACAAACACTGAAGCCCGGGCACCAAAAGGCCCACGTTCCGCAACAAGAGAAGCCACCACAAGGGGCCCGCGCGCCGCAACTAGAGAGCAGCCCTCAGCTCACCACCTGCGCCCCTCACCCCCGCCGCAACCAGACCCAGGGGCAGCAGCGAATACCCAGTGCAGCCAAGAGAAAAAAAAGGCATCGTGATAGTATGTCCCTCACAAAGCTGCTACGAGGACACAAAAAGATCCAATCTGGATGTTATAAAGCGCTCAGGAGTGTCAGGACAACGAATCCACACGATGACTCGGTGAGGAAGGGGCCACCTTTACGCCCACTTGACAGGTAAGGAAAGTTTCACACAGCCAGGAAGGGGCCAAGCGAGGACTCAAACCAGGGTGGTTTCTGTCTTGAGCCCAGCACGCCAGGAGAGAAAGCACGGGTTAGGTGGTCACGTGCACAAATCAGACAGGCAAAGGGCCACGACAGACTTCCAGCTCCGAAACTGTCCTCCTGGCTGAACCCTCCGCGCCTCGCCTCGCTCCTTCCATACAACGGACCTCCCGCCTCTCAGGGTGGTGGTCAGCGGTGGGGAGTGCTTCCAACAGGCCGGTTAAGGCCCCTCTCTCTGGGCGTGGCCTGCATGGCGCCCCCTGGCCCCAAGGTTTGTAACTGCACGCTCTGCCCTGACACATGCTGAGCCCGGCCTGCCCTGAGGGGGCGGGGAACCCCGGAGGTTCTGGGCCTTTCTGAAGGTCTGAGAGGCTAGAACGCAGATCTGGGCCAACAAACGAGGCACCAGGCAACCTCTCTGCTGCTCCCACCTCCCTAGGGACAACGCCTGGGCCCCGGCTGGCTCTCCTTAGGAATGTCTGTTCTAGGGAGGTTCTCAGCAGGGTGGGAGAACTGGGCAGGTTGCTGAGGGCAAACAGTTTCTGAGAGGTGTGGTTTTGGAGGACCTTACGAAAAGATGACATGATCCGGGTATCATGCCCTTGAAGGCTATGAAAGGCCACGCTCACAAGGGCTGCTGGACTTGCCCTCGGCTCCTAACACGGGTCCTTCTATCTTGAGGACAAAGGAAGGCCAGGGAGAGAAAAGAGGAGGGGAGGGAGGGCACCCCGGACCTGGGAAGGGAGTCTATCCCAGGAGCGCATGCCCGCACGTTCTGGCCCGAGCCACGAGGAGACCTGCCAGCACATTTCACGGGTACGGTGCTGGGTCAAAAGTGGTTCTCTGGGCCCCGGTGTGTTCACAGCTGGGGATGGGTCGGGGAAAGGCCCCAGGAAACCAAGCCGGTAGCTGAAGGACCAGGTGGCGCTCTTCAGCCCATCCAGCAGCCTTGGAGCCACGCACTGGGCAACAGCGCCACCTGGTGGACACATGGGGAGGTAAGTGAAGTGCAAGTCGCTCAGTCGTCGGACTCTCTGCGACCCCAAGGACTGTAGCCCGCCAGGCTCCTCTGTCCATGGGATTCTCCAGGCAAGAATACTGGAGTGGGGAGCCGTTCCCTTCTCCAGGGGATCTTCCCAACCCAGGGATCAAACCTAGGTCTCCCGCATTGCAGGCGGATTCTTCACCATCTCAGCCACCAGGGAAGCCCAAGAATACTGGAGTGGATAGCCTATCCCTTCTCCAGGGCATTTCCCGACCCAGGAATCGAGCCGGGGTCTCCTGCATTGCAGGCGGATTCTTTACCAGCTGAGCTACCAGGGAAGCCCTGGGGAGGTAAGCCAGTCAATAATCGCATGGGAGGCTTAGAGGGGGTTTGAGGGCTTCCCCTGGCAGAAGCCTCACCTGAGCATGTGCTCTAGACGCCCCTAGATGAGGAAATCACTTCTGGAGAAAGAGATTAGGCAATTATTTGTTAGAAAGTGTTTATGCCTTGTGGAAATCTGCCTCTACCAGTCCCCTACCTGGGGGCTTCCAAAGGCAACCTTTCAAATGTCTGAACACAGCTACAATAACCCTCCTAAATCTCCCCATTTGCCTCAAAATTCCAGAGTTGTTTAGCATCCACTTAATCTTCCTTTCCTTTCCCTCAGTTATACAGTTGTCTTTTTTCTTTTTGGCTGCACAGAAGCCTGTGGGATTTTAGTTGTTCCTCGGACCAGGGATTGAATCTGGGCCCTTGGCAGTGAGAGAGCCGAGTCCTAAGCACTGGACCACAAGGGAATTCCATCCTTTTTAATATTAACTTCCAGAGAATCCCTTTTCCAACTCTATATGCAGGCTACCTCCCTCCCCACACTAGCAGAACCATTTTAAAACATTTTTGGATTGGGACTTCCCTGGTGGTCTGGCGGTTAAGACACCCAAGTTCCAGAGCAGGGGGAACAGGTTCAATTCCTCTTCAGGGAACTAAGATCTCTGCATGCCATGCAGCTCAGCAAACAACAACAACAAAAAACCTTGGGATCACAACCTCCCACTGTGCCGGGTCTGTGTTCAGGAAGTTGATGCTCTGATCTGAGGATTAAATAGACATCTAGAGCACAGGCTCTGAAATCAGACCAGGGTTCAAATCTGGGCTCTGCCACTTACTAGCTCAGGTAAGCTAAGCCTTTCTGAATTCAGTTTCTTCATCTGTAAATTGGGACTAAAAGCATTTACTAGTTGGCATTATGGTGAATGTGAAATGAGATAAGGCAGGTAGAACAGCTCCTGGCAACATCATTCAGCTCCTAAGTGGCCACTATAACCACATTTCTAGTATTTGGGGCTGTAGGGAGTGCTGTGGGCAAGAGTAAGGTGAAAGGGCAGAGGAGAAAAGAAGACTTTGTGGAGTTAGCTAGCCAACCAACACAAATCCCAGCACAAAATCCAACAAATGAGTACCGCATTGCAACCTCATTTCCAGGGGTGTCTCTGACTACCTCCACATTCCCCCCCCCCACCTACACACACACACACACACACACACACACACACACACAAGAGTACAGGAGCAGGCCTTGACAGCTCTTTGAAACTCAGAGGGTTTAAAATTTAAATGTCTTTGAGGGCAAGAGAAACACACCAAAACAAACACACCTCCGCGCAGCAGAGAAAGGGAAACTTGGCAGAGGCCCCAGAACTTTCCTCACCCCCAGCCCTCCCTAAACTTCCTCTTGTGGTTTCTCAAGAGTACAACCTGTTCTCAAGCAAAAGAACGGCGCCTGGGGCAGCGGGCTAGGGCATGCCAAGGCTTCCATCACACCCCACCCTACAGGAGGAGGAGGGGGTGTGTGTGCACAGGAGCGGCCTGGAGGTCCACACAGTTCTGATCTTCACATCCTGCTTACCTGTGATGGAGGTGTGACCACCCTCTACCCTCAACTCCCAGCATCAACACCCCCCACCCCCTCCGCCCAGCCCCAGACACTAGAGCTAGTCTGACTGCAGGCAGAGAGGGACAGCCTCTGGGCCTCCCCAGATCTGTGTAGAGGCCTCATGTGAGAAATCTAGTTTCAGAAAGATAACAGAAAAACAGCAGGAATCCATGGACCCTCTGCCCTGTGGCCTGGCTGGCATCATAGGCAAGTTCCATTCCACCTAGAGGGATGCATCTCAGATGTGCAGATGCAGTTTTAGGACACAGCTTTGGGATGCAGCAGCTGTAAGAAAGGTGCACATCTTAAGATTGCTTAAGGTCACTCCCTGACCATCTTCCTGACTCAGCTACCAAGTTGGGGTCCAAAACATGAAGGTTTCTGCTCTTCTTAAAGATTCCCAACAAAAGAAGTGTCTTGGTTTCCCATCTCTCTAGATTCTGGCACATCACCTCCATGCATCTTTCCTGCACCAAACTGGTTTATTCCTCTTTGTGAGTGAGGCTTACTCAGGAGAACACACACACACACACACACACACACACACACACACACACACACACACACAGGGTCATTAGGAAGGGATACAAGCTCTGTGTAGTCCCCACAACTCTGATCCAGGCCTGCTTGGGCTCCCTGTAAACGGCACCTGCACCCACACTCAGCTAACAAAGTGCTCTCCTCTGCATCATTTGAGATACAGGACCACAGACACCCTTTTGGAAATTCCTAAGCCCCTGGCTTAAGGGCACATTCCATGTGGTCAGTCAAGAAGGTGGACTAGCCCAGTGGTTAAGAACAGGGCCTCCCAAGTCAAGTAACTTGGGTTTAAATCCCAACCCTGTCCTCTTTGGAAAAATTATCTCCTCCTTGCCTGAATTTCCTCATCTGTAAGACGGGATATCCCATGAACAGAGGCACCTGATGGGCTACAGTCCTTGGGATCGCAAAAAAGTTGGATATGACTTAGCAAGTAAACAACAAAAATGGAGATAATACTAGTGTTCACTTTACAGGACTGTTGGGAGGATTAAAGGAGACATTACACCTAAAACATCTAGAAGAGTACCTGGCATGCTATATAAGCCTTAGCTAGTATTCTGAACCCTTGAGGAAAGGAAATGGGAAAGAGAAGGCACTTGGGACCGTGGAGGTCATGGTCTCAAACACTGGGCAGAGACTGGGATCTTGGCGGAATCCTCAGAGATGCTTCTGATCCTAAATTCCAGGGGAGTAGAAGTTCTGACTTGTTTGCCATTATGTCCCCACTATTTAGCCAGTGCAGATAGTGTGGGCTCAGCAGACAGCTGAATGAATTCATAAATTGTTGAGTCAGCCATCTCTCAAAATGCAGAAGCAGCAGCAGGAAAACAATGGCAGATCCACTTCTTTTCACTTACATCTAGTGCCAAGGAGAACTGAGCTGGGGGCTTAGATTTGTTACAGGAAACAGTCTTAGCATCCAGGGATGGGGAGTGGGTACCCCAGCATTGTGTGGACTCTTATATCACCCCTAGGGTGGACTCCCTGCTGCACCTACTTGGGAATTTCTGGGGTCCTGGGAACCAGCCCAGAAACATGCCTTTCCCAGAACCCATCCTGTTCATTCCTATCTCTTCTTCGTATCTAGACAGCAGGGTTAAAGACAGCAGCAATTGTTTCTGTGTCCCCACTGTTTCCCAATGCCCAACACCTCAGTCAGGGTTCAGTCCAGCTCTGTAGAATGAGTAAGTTGCCCACAAAGACCCCACCACTTTTCTACCTGCTGACTTTCCATCATTGAGAACCCAACTTAAATGTCCTCTTCACTCTGAAGCCTTCCCAGCCACCCCAACTTGGCACCTTGTCTCTGCTGTTCTATGACTCAGGCGAGACAATAACCCCATTGTACCCTCAGCATCCCAGCCAAATCCCAGACACACAGTAGGTGCTCAATCAATCGTTTGCAGATGAATACATTAAGGCTCCCTCAGTAACAGCAACCAGTGTCTTCAGTTATTCCTCTTGTTGACACATTAAAAGACACAGAAGAGGCTAGAGCCATCTCTTGTGGGTAGATGCCATCTACCCATCAGACACCAGAGAGACCACCACTGCGAGACCCCTCTTTCTGGTCCTGTCCTCCAGCCTGCTCCCCCAGCCCTGGATGGCAGGAGGACCCCCAAGGCTCCCTGCCCACCCTAATTCTGCCCTCCCTCCGCCTCCCAGCCCATCTCTGAAGTATGCAAAACGACGACAGACAGCCCAGTGAGGTCACTGGGCTTCCAGTTCAGCTTGGAGGGGGATTGTGGGACACAGAGAAAGCGGAGAGCTTTGGGGGGGCTTCTCTGTCCTTCAGCCACGTGCAACTCAGACAGAAAGTGAGTTGAGCTTTGAGAGACAACCGGGAGGTGATGAGACGCGGTGACCTCTTTAACCACCACCCCCCAACCCCGATCCCCCGCCAGTCTCAGCTTGGCGGTTCCAGGAAAGCGCGGTGTCGCTGACACCCATCTATCTTGGTTTCTCCAGCCCTCAAGCCTACCTTCTCCGCAGGTGAGCCCCCCGGAGCACGGACCGTGGCCGCACACACTCTCTGCCGCCGCCTCTGGCTTCTGTCTCTGGGGAGGTGTGTGTGTGTGTCGCGGGGTGGGTGGGGGTCGCCACCTCCAGCCTCGGGGAGGGGCGTGCACCCCTCCCCCAGGCGCCCAAACAGAACCAGCCTCCGCCGCCGCAGACGCGGCGTGTTTACAAAGTCGGCGCCTCGCCGCCAATCCCGAGTTTAAAGCTGGGCAGGAAGTGGGGGAGAGGGGGCGGGGGAGACAAAGGGGCCGGGTACTCCGCTCAGCGAAGGTTTGGGCCCCGACTCCTCCCGGCGGTCGCCCGGCGCCGCGACCCTGGCCCGCAGACCCCTCCCCACGCGCCCCAGGTGAGGGGGTGATGGGGGTGCCCCCCAGGCACAGGTGCTCCCGGCGGGCAGGCGCGGCGCAGTTTTCCAGACATCAGCCTCTGAGCGTTTTCCACTCATCCGTTCGCCACGCAGGAAATAAACATTAGGCGCTGTTGCTTGACCTCTTACTCTACGTCTGCACAGTCATAGACCCTTCGTCTGTATTAGCTCACCCCCCACGCCGCCATCCATCTCATCCTATCCTAGTTTTACAAGAGAGGAAACAGGCACAGTTAAGTCAGGCAATGTATCCGAAGCCCCAGAGCTGGCGAGTTCTGGGGTTCAAATCCAGCCTCTGCGTCCTGCCAAACACCCACGGAAGACCCCCGCCCCCCCGCCCCGCCATCCGGAGGGGGCTGACCCGCGAGCGAACCACAGAAAACCACAGGCACCGCGTGGACACAACGGCCTGGGAGGGAGACGGGCAAGCAATAGCCTCCAGCCAGCGGCGCCTTCGGGCTCGCCCGCAAACACCTGCAGATTCACACAGGGCGAGAGGGCAGCGTGATACACCGGAACACCGGGATTGGGTCTGTGAAGCTCTAGTTCCAAGTGGGGCTGCGGGGACGCCAGCACAAAACAGGGTTTCCTGCTCAGGAGAATCACCTGGAGACTTAAGAATACAGATTCCCAGGCCCCTCTCCTAGAAAGCAAATCATGTGGACCCAGCGGGACCCCACACAACCATCCAGGCAAGTTCGGAGCGTCCCAGGGATGTGCTTTTCATGAAAAAGCAATTTCACTTCAAAACAGGTGTGAAACCGTGGGCTTATTTTCCGGGGCAAACTTCCGGGGCTCACTGAACCCACCGCTCACAAAGGGTCACGTGAGCCGGGGTGGGGGGGGGGTGTCACCCTGCGGACCTCGCAGAGCCTCGGAAAGCTCCTCGGAAAGCTCCGCGGGGCGCGCGCCGCCCCGCCCCCTGACTCCCGCCCCGCCCCGCTCCTTGACTACAAGTCCCGTCGTGCCCCGCACTCGCGCACATTACGGCAGGGCAAGATGGCCGACGCGGCGGCCACTGCCGGGGCTGCGGGCTCCGGAACGGTAAGGGCGGGAGGCAGGCGCGGGGCCGGAGCCGAGACAGTTGGGGCATTCGGCAACTTTCCCTCTACCGGGCTATGAGCCCATACCCAGAAATCCAGCCCCACCCTGAGCCCTGCGTGGAGGAGGGTCTTTCAAGACGTACATGACTAACCCCCCCCCCCCCGCCCCCGCCATTCTCGAGACTTGGCGGCGGCCTCCGGAGTCGGTGGACCTGTGTACTGATTGGCCTATTCTTTGTTGGGTGGGAGGGGATTGGGAACCCGGAACAGCTCCTGATTGGTCCAGCGAGGCCGCTTTCGCCTTCTTATTGGCCCGCTAAAGTTGGGAGGGATTCCCATTTCAAAATAATTTAGGTTTCCTACTTTTTCCTGTCCTCTGCTCAGCATCATGTGTTGTTTGTTGCTTTTACTCTCCTCGTTAGTGAAATGGTGTGGAGATGGGAAGAACGAGAGAGAGAGAGAGATCACTTTTTTCCTGGGTGATGGACACGAGTTCCAATCCCATCATGCGTGTTTCTTCAGCTATATATTCTGAAAATCTGCTAAAATAGAAAAAACAGCCGCTTTGTGTTACTGGAATTGTTAAGTGTTAGGTAGGCAGAAAGGCTGTCTCCGAATTTAGAGCCCCTAGGATGCTCAGTTACTCTTCATTTGGCCAAGAGCTATAAATCCAAAGTACCGATAAGTATTTAGCAAAAGAACCTTTGATTGCCAGTGACAGTATGTGAGCTCTGTAATTGCACCACTGTCCAGTGAATAAAAATGTTCTCTCTCTCTGGGCTGCTGATTCACAGAGATCAGGAAGTAAACAGTCCACTAACCCTGCTGATAACTACCATCTGGCCCGGAGGCGAACCCTGCAAGTGGTTGTGAGCTCCCTGCTGACAGAGGCAGGGTTTGAGAGTGCTGAGAAAGCATCTGTGGAAACACTGACAGAGATGCTGCAGAGCTGTAAGTACCTGGAAACAAAAAACAATAAACCCTCTTCCAGTCAAACAAACATCTGTTCTGTGTTCTGCATCATGATAGTGTTGAAAATGTTTAAGAAAAGGAAGGACATTGTTAAGTGACTAACAGGCTTTAGAACAAGATAGACCTTATTAGGTCTAGGTGTAAGGATAGGTATAAGTTCTCACTCTGCCACTTAATAGCTTGGGTCAACCACTAAACTTCCTGGAGTTTTGAGTATAAGTGAGATATATATGTAAAACAGTCAAAGCTGAAAATGTAAGCCCTTAATGACTTGTAGGTGGTGTTATTATTACTGTTTGTTCTCTATGCTCAAAGAATTTACACTTTTATTGGAGAGTCAGGATTAAGTCCCATGAAATAGATGCCACACGTTATATAGTCAAATGCTATATTATGTGATAGAAAGAGTGAGGGTGAATAAGTTTTAGAAAATGGCGGGGGGGAACCACCACTGCTTTTAAAAGGAAGTATCTTGAGATTTTGGAGCCTGGAATGGTCTCACATAGGCTTGTGCCTAGTCAATGTATTTCCCTCTTTGGGCCTTGGTTAGGGAAGGGAAGGATGAGATGAGGGATGAGGCATTAAGGTGTTTTGGGAGGAATCAGCCCTGTGAATGGAAGTGAGAGAAAGGTTTAGGCAGAGAGGGAAAAGTTCAAACAAAGAATTGGCCAGCTTAGCAGGGAGCCCTGGAGCAATTATTGCCCATCAGAGTATCTGACATCAGGCCCCCAAAGCCCTGCCTTTGTAGTCTTGATCAGTCATGGATGTGGGCTGCCCCAGGAAGGGTGTGATCTGGGGTGAGATGACTCTCTGCAGCTGATGTTTGGGACTTCAAAATACCAAATGTTTTCCTTAAGCAGCTATCTCAGACACCTCTAGATTCTTAAATATTGAGGGTCCTAAGGAATTTTGTATACATGGGCTTTTTTTTTTTTCCTTAATATTCTCCTTTTTTTAAAAAAATTAAACCTTTTTGGGGGGAACTGCTCTAGGTCTTTGTTGCTGTGTGCAGGCTTCCTCCAGATGCAGTGAGCAGGGCCTACTCCAGTTGCAGTGCACAGGCTTCTCGTTGCAGTGGCTTCCCTTGTTGCAGAGCACAGGCCCTAGGGTGCATGGGCTTCAGTAGTTGCAGAGTGTGGACTCGGGGGCTGTGGTAGGTGGACTTACTTGCCCTGCGGCATTTGAAATCTTCCTAGACCAGGGATCGAACTTGTATCCCCTGCATTGGCAGGTGGATTCTTAACCACTGGACCACCAGCGAAATCTCAACATGGGCTTTATATGGAGAGATTTTTGCCACAATAGAAAATGAAATTGAGAACATCTTAAAACATAGGGATGCACACGGACACATTCCATTAGCCAGATGTCATCACAGGTGACAGCTTCTGGAAACCATGACAGAGAATAAGAGTAGAAAAAGGCAAAGAACGTCTCATTTTATCATGGAAATGCTTTTGACCTTTGAACTTGTCCGCAGACCTTTTGTGTTTGTGTAAAATGAAGCACAGTTTCAGAATTTTCCTGAAGCTGCTCACCCACCTCTGAAGCCTGTTCATGGAGCCCGGCTTCCTGTTTCCCCTTTCCCCTGAGGGACCCCAGAGCGACTGAAAAGAGGTTCAGCTTCAGGTGAAGAAAAAACACCTGACACCCAAATCATAAGACCTTTTTTGTGTGTGTGTGGCACAACATACATAGCATAAATTTACTATTTTAATTTTCAAGTGTTAAATTCAGTAGTGTTAAATATAGTCACAGTGGTGTCAACCATCAGCACTATCCGTTTTCAGAACTTTACTTTTTCATTGTTCTGAACAGTAACTCTGTATCCATCAACAGTAGCCCCTCATCCCTCCTTCCTCCCAGCTCCTGGTAACCTCTAATCTAATTTTTGTCTCTATGGGTTTTCTTTTTTTCTATCTACCTCTTGTAAGTGGAATCTTAAAATGTTTGACGGGTTGGCTTATTTCACTTAGCGTGATGTTTTCAGAGTTCATTCATGGGCTTCTCTGGTGGTCCAGTGGTTAAGAATCTGCCTTGCAATGCAGGGGACACGGGTACAATCCCTGGTTCAAGAAGATGCCACATACCATGGGGCAGCTAAGGCCGTGAGCCCTATAGCACATGCTCCCCAATAAGAGAAGCCCCCGCAGTGAGGCGCCCGCGCTCCACAAGGAAGAGCAGCCCCCACTCCCCGCAACTAGAGAAAGCCTGCGCATAGCAACCAAGACCCAGCAAGGCCAAAAATTTAAAAATTAATATGTAAATATTTTATAAAAACACAGGAAACCTAGATAGGGAGTTTGGAGGAGAATAGATACATGTATATTATGACAAGTCCCTTTGCTGTCTACCTGAAGCTTTCAGAATATTGTTAATTGTTTTGGCTATACTCCAATATAAAATATAAAGTTAAGAAGACAACCAAAACATCCATTCATGTTGTATCTTATATCAGAACATCATTCCTTTTGAAGGCTGGGTAATATTCCATTATAGGTGTAGACCACATTTTCTGGATCCATTCCTCTGTGGATGGGCATTGGGTTGTTTCTACCTTTTGGCGACTGTGAATAGTGCTGCTGTGAACAGGCACACACAAGTATCTGTTTGAGTCCCTGTTTTCCTTTCACTTGGGTATATACCTAGGAGTGGAATTGCTGGCTCATATGATCGTTCTGTGTTTAACTGTTCGGGAATTGAGAACACGACTTTCTGCTCTTGATCCTTCATTAGACATTTCAGAAATCGGAAGGAGTGCCAAGTCTTACTGTGAGCACACAGCCAGGACCCAGCCCACACTGTCAGATATTGTGGTCACCCTTGTCGAGATGGGTGAGTACGTCTCCAGTTACCATTTCTTCAGAGCGGCTGAGTTGGGAACATGAGAGAGAGGCGTCCCCAGGAGGCAGCCCGGTCTGCTGAATGTCCTTGAATCTCCTCTTGAGTCTCCTGCTTTGCCTTCAACCTGACAGTTATCAAAAGAGGGTTCCTCTGAAGCCCTGTAAGAGACCTCTTAACTCCTTTGGGGGACTCTGTTGGAGCGTCCTTTGAGTGGCAGCAAAGTCGGGAGTTTAAACTATTTCACCACAGCATGACTTCCCCTTCCGTGTTTAGGGGCCTAGGCAGTGATTTTTGTTTTCCTGTTTCTTAGGTTTCAATGTGGACACTCTCCCTGCATATGCAAAACGGTCTCAGAGGATGGTCATCACCGCCCGTAAGTGACTGTGAACTGAGGTATACAGTAGTGCTCAATTAATGCTGGTGGAGTGAATTGATTGAATAGGGCAGGGACTGGTATGTAGCTTCTGCCTCACTGCAGGCTCCTTTCCATTATTTGGGGCTACCTACAGTGTTATCTTTATTTGGGCCAATTGAATTAGGTTGTGAAATTCACTCACCACAAAGGCAAACCATCTCGATGCTACCAGAAAAATATGAGAGTTTTTATTCCTGCTTAGATCAAGAGTCAGTAAACTATGGATACTGTGGCCCACCACCTATTTTTGTAAATAAACCTTTGTTGGTACACGGCCACATTTACGTATTACCTATGGTTGCTTTCTTGCTATAATGGCAGGGTTTAGTAGTTGTGACAGACTGCATGGCTTGTGAAACCTAAAATATTTACTTTTTGTCCCTTTATACAAAAAGTTTGATGATCTCTGCCTTAGATACACTGAGCACCATAAACTGAGTTGGAGAAACTCGTTTGGGCTTATGGAACCTGGCAAGAATTCACTAGTTTGGTTTTTTTTTTCATCACTCTCTTCTGGCTGGCATCTTTTTAAGAATACCTCTCAAGGCAGCAGTGGAAGGTGCCGTTTTTAATCCCCTCCTCACTTAACTTTCCCTGGCTCAATGTTTGTCTTTGTTACCTGGGTTCTTGAAAAGAACGAGCAGCCCACCTAACTTGCTTAGTTTCTCAGCCCTCTCTTTTGCCTAGTTAACTGGTCACAGCCACCAACTCACCTACCTGAGAGGCATGTGGGCAGATTATTGTACATGGAAATGTCACCCCAGGTTATGCAGAGGTTGGGGGCAGGGGTACCCTTTCATGTCCTCAGGCCATCGAACGCCTTTTATTAGAAGAAGTACAAAGTGCCTGTTGCATAGAACACTGAGGTCCAGTGTTTATTTTGAGAAAAGGAGGGTTGGGTTAGAGACACAAGACCTGGGGTGGAAGACTTAACCAGTTGTGACTCTGTTGCAGCTCCGGTGACCAATCAGCCAGTGACCCCCAAGGCCCTCACTGCAGGACAGAACCGACCCCACCCGCCACACATCCCCAGCCATTTCCCTGAGTTTCCTGACCCCCACACCTACATCAAAACTCCGGTGAGTGACAAGGCCACGCTCGAGGCTGTGACTGATGTAAAAGCAGACTCAGTTCTACCTGGCTGTCAGACTGGAGTCCAGAAGTTTGTTGGTAACAGGGTAGTTCAGAACTTGGAATGTCTCTCCTCAAAAATGTCTCCAATATGGCGAAGGAGAATTATCTTCTCTACTTTGCTGGCAAAAATAGAGTTAATGAAGAAATTGGAGCTGGCACAATTTTGCCTGTCCCATCCAGACACAAAAGTCAGCTCAGTTGCTCAGTCATGTCTGACTCTTTGCGACCCCATGGACTGCAGCACGCCAGGCTTTCCTGTCCATCACCAACTCCCAGAGCTTGCTCAAACTCGCGTCCATCAAGTTGGTGATGCCATCCAACCATCTCAACTTCTGTCGTTCCTTTCTCCCTCTGGCTTCAATCTTTCCCAACATCAGGGTCTTTTCCAGTGAGTCAGTTCTTCGCATCAGGTGGCCAAAGTATTGGAGTTTCAGCTTCAGCGTCAGTCCTTCCAATGAACATCCAGGACTGATCTCCTTTAGGATGGACTGGTTGTATCTCCTTGCAGTCCAAGGGACTCTCAAGAGTCTTCTCCAACACCAGAGTTCAAAAGCATCAATTCTTGGGCACTCAGCTTTCAAAAACCAACTCTCACATCCATACATGACTATTGGAAAAACCATAGCTTTGACTAGACGGACCTTTGTTGGCAAAGTAATGTCTCTGCTTTTTCATATGCTGTCTAGGTTGCTCCTAGCTTTTTTTCCAAGGAGCAACCGTCTTTTAATTTCATGGCTGTAATCACCATCTGCAGTGATTTTGGAGCCCCCCCAAAGTAAAAGTCTGACACTGTTTCCACTGTTTCCCCATCTATTTGCCATGAAGTGATGGGACCAGATGCCATGATCTTAGTTTACTGAATGTTGAGTTTTAAGCCAACTTTTTCATTCTCCTCTTTCACTTTCATTAAGAGGCTCTTTAGTTCCTCTTTGCTCTCTGCCATAAGGGTGGTGTCATCTGCATATCTGAGGTTATTGCTATTTCTCCCGGCAATCTTGATTCCAGGTTGTGCTTCATCCAGCCTGGCGTTTCACATGATGTACTCTGCATATAATTTAAATAAACAGGGTGACAGTATACAGCCTTAACATGCTCCTTTCCCAATTTGGAACCAGTTTTTTGTTCCATGTCTGGTTCTAACTGTTGCTTCTTGACCTGCATACAGATTTCTCAGGAGGCAGGTCAGGTGGTCTGCTAGTCCCATCTCTTGAAGAATTTTCCACAGTTCATTGTGATCCACACAGTCAAAGGCTTTGTCATAGTCAATAAAGCAGAAGTAGGTATTTTTCTGGAACTCTCTTACATTTTCAATTACCCAACAGATGTTGAGAATTTGATCTCTGGTTCCTCTGCCTTTTCTAAATCCAGCTTAAATATCTGGAAGGTCACGGTTCACATACTGTTGAAGCCTGGCTTGGAGAATTTTAAGCTTTATTTTGCTAGCCTGTGAGATGAGTGCAGTTGTGCAATAGTTTGAGCATCTTTGGCATTGCCTTTCTTTGGGATTGGAATGAAAACTGATCTTTTCCAGGCCTGTGTCCACTGCCAAGTTTTCCAGATTTGCTGGCATATTGAGTATAGTACTTTCACAGCATCATCTTTTAGGATTTGAAATAGCTCAACTGGAATTCCATCATCTCCACTAGCTTTGTTCATAGCAATGCTTGCTAAGGCCCACTTGACTTCACATTCCAGGATGTCTGGCTCTGCCGGAGCCTGCCGGCAAACGAACCGGTCACGGGCGCAATCGCCGAAATACCTGAGAAATAAAAGAAAGGACTAGGAAAGAAAAGACTAGAAAAGAATGGGGTTGAGAGGGACAGAGTCTGCTTGCGTCTGACTCTGCCAACTTTATTGAAGAATACCACACCTATATATATGCTAACAGGAGTTGCTAATAGATCAAAGGTTTGCATATGTGCAGAGCTACAGGCACAGGTGTTTTAAATTCCTCCACTTAAGATCAGTAAAGCATCACCCTAGCACCCAACTGAAATCAATAGAACATTAACTGGATAGAAAACAGGCTTCAATCATGACGAGTTTATCAGCAACAGGTGACCAGGTGAAAGATCGCTACAGCAATTTCCTTGATGGAGGTGAGAAAGGCCAACCTGTGCTTTAATAAATCAGGGGTGGCGGGACAGAGAGGGATCTCTTGATCTCTCTCAGAGCCAAGAAGGAGCCTGAGCAGTCAGGCTGGCTCCCCGCATGGCTCTAGGTGAAGGATCATACCATTGTGGTTATCTGGGTCTTGAAGATCGTTTTTGTATAGCTCTTCTGTGTATTCTTGCCATCACTTCTTAATATTTTCTAGATACAAAAGTACCTAGCCACGTAAAGAAAAGACCTATTCCACAAAACATTGGTAGTAATTCTTGGTTAGAGTATAGCTAACTGTTGTTTTGTGTATGCTTTTCTGGGTTTTCCAAATTTTCCATAATCAGTAAGAGTTATTTTGAAATCAGGGTAAAAGTTACTTAAAACATACTTGGTGGGACTTCCTTGGTGGTCCAGTGGTTAAGACCACTCTTCCACTGCAGGGGCATGAATTCGATCCCAGGTCGGGGAACTAAGATCCTGCATGCCATGTGGCACAGCCAAAAAAAACTTGGTAATATGAAATGTAACTTATCATAGGAGAAGGCAGTGGCAACTCACTCCAGTACTCTTGCCTGGAAAATCTCATGGACGGAGGAGCCGAGCCTCGTAGGCTGCAGTCCATGGGGTCACTAAGAGTCAGACACAACTGAGTGACTTCACTTTCACTTTTCACTTTCATGCCTTGGAGAAGGAAATGGCAACCCACTCTAGTGTTCTTGCCTGGAGAATCCCAGGGATGGCGGAGCCTGGTGGGCTGCCGTCTATGGGGTCGCACCAAGTTGGACACGACTGAAGCTTCAAAGCAGCATCAACTTAACCATAACTGTGAGCTTTGGGTCTATATGGGACAAGTATAGTTTTCCTCTGTGGTTTGATATGTCCTAATTTGCCTTCTAGTAATTTCTCCTTCCCTTAGAAGGCACATGGTGTCCAGGAGTCTCCAGAGGCTGTTCTGCTCATTTCCTGTGTCGCCATGTCCTGGTGCAAATATGGCCGCAATGCGGGGTTAGAGCAAGTCATCCAGGAGATTTTTCCACACCTCAAGATATGAGGGCAAAGGAGCAAGTAGTCACCCACCACTGCAAGCACAGACATTGCCCTTGACCAGTGGTTTCTGTATGAGTGTCCTAGGGCTGCTGTAACAAAGTGCCACAAACTAGGTAGCTCAGAACAACAGAAATGCATTGTCTTACAGTCCAGAGGCCAGAAGTTCAAAATCGAGGTGTCAGCAGGCTCCCTCTGAAATCTCTTCTCAGCCTCTGGTGGCTTCAGGCAGTTCATGGGGTCCTTTGGCTTGTAGATGCATTACTCCAATCTTCCTTCCTCATGTGGCCCTCTCTCTGTATCTCTGCCTTCATGTGACAGCTTCTGTTAAGGATACCAGTCATGTGGCTTTGTACTGCCCTACTGCATGACACCTCATGTTCACTGAGTGCATCTTGCCCTGACCCTACTTCCAAATACTGTAAGATCATATTCTGAGGCCCTCGAGGTTGGGACTTCGACACATCTTTCTTTTTTTTTTTTTTTTTTCCATTTATTTTTATTAGTTGGAGGCTAATTACTTTACATCATTACAGTAGTTTTTGTCATACATTGAAATGAATTAGCCATCGACACATCTTTCTTTAGAGAGCCACAATCAACCCACAGCAATCTCACTCTCTCTCTTTTTTTTAACATTTATTTATTTATTTGGCTGCACCAAGGCCTAGGGATCTTTAGTTGTGGCATTCGAACTCTTAGCTGCAACATGAAGGATCTAGTTCCCTAACCAGGGATCAAACCCAGGCCTCCTGCATTGGGAGCACAGTCTTAGTCCCAGGACTACTAGGGAAGTCCCTGTCTTAACTCTTCCATAGTGCATCTCTGTCAGTAAAAGTATTAAATGCTCCATTATTTGTTTGCTTATTTACGTGCATGTTATAATGTAATTCCATATAAAAACAATGTACATTGGAAGATCATCTGACCCTTATTCAAGGTTAGGGAAACCTGTTGGTTCCTTTTTAGTGGCAACTACATGATAGCCTGTGCTCTTGCATTTTTTGAAATCTTGGTTTAAATCTTGGTGGAATACGAAGTCACAGGTCTGATTCTAGGTTCTGTTTATTTTGAAACTTTGACAGCTCTCATAGTTGAAAAAGATACATTACAAAGATAGGTGACATCTTAAACTGTCCTTAATAAACCATAAAAGTAATTTTTTTTCATTCTCATCTACCAATTATTTGAAGAATTTTGTTAATTAAATTTCTAACTTTTATAATAAATGTCAAGCAGTTGTCTTAAAAATAATCGTAAGATCTTGCTTTTTAATGTTTTTAACCAGAGTGTTCAGGATTTCATCAAATTCTTCATTTGGGGAAGATTTCAAACATGTCAGATAATCTTGTCATCACATTACATCAAGGGTCCCGGGTGGTCCCATCAGGGCTTGCAGGGGATTGGGAGGTGAGGATTCCCCACTCTCCCTTGAGGATACATTTCTTAGGCCTGAGTCCAGCTGTCACGGGAGTAAATGAAGGCCTAGGATCAATCACTATATAAATATTTGTACATTTCTTAATTTTTAAGATTCAAAGTAAATGTTAATGATAGTCTTACTGTTTTCTTTCGGCCCTTCCACTGTCCTTGGAGATCTCTGCTTTGGGTGATGGTAGAGGGTCATTTAAAGGGCGGGAGGACAGAGCAACAGCAAGGCAGAGACCCGAGGAGAGCAGTACAATCATGGGGATTTCTCTAGCGTCTTTGCTGCTCTCCCTTTAGACGTACCGCGAGCCCGTGTCAGACTACCAGGTCCTGCGGGAGAAGGCCGCGTCCCAGAGACGCGACGTGGAGCGGGCGCTCACCCGTTTCATGGCCAAGACAGGCGAGACCCAGAGTCTTTTCAAAGATGACGTCAGCACGTTTCCACGTGAGTCTCTCCCCTCTGTGGACCCTGCCTTGTCCTTGAGGCGATCATCCCCTCTTCCCTCCCTCATTGTGGTTGGAAGAAACAAGTAAGCTTTGTCCTTATCTTGGGTGGAACTTGTTCTTCAGATTTCTGGCTCTTTTTTCCAGATCTTTCGGGCCTGTCCCTAACTGATGACTCCAAAATAGTCATGACCTGTGTTGGAAGTGGGCGCTTGAGGTTCGTGGAATTGAGGTCACCTCGAGGGTGACTGAGCCCTGGGCATCAGAGAGGCTCATCCAGTGAGAGGGCAGCCCTGGTGGTAGAAGGACCTGGCGTCAGGGGCCAGGCAGTTACAGAGCCTCTGCCAGGCTTCGCCTTCGTGGTGTCCTCTCACAGGGCCCACCACTGAATTTCTCATCTCAGCACTACCATTTCGCTGGGTGCATAACCCCTCCATCCCTCAAGACCAGTTCCCTCCTGTCCATCAGCCTCAGGGTCTCCCTAGGGGAGCGAGGGTGATGGACTTGGAGGGTTCAGCAGGCTCCTGGTGGATCCTCACTGTGTTCCTGGCCCTAGATCTACAGCAGCTAGGTTACTGAGTCCAGAAACTGTGCTGATCACTTCCCTTCTGTTACCTTATGAGCTCCTTGAGTGAGCCTCTGAGTCAGGAACTATTTCCACTGCCCTTCCGGGAAGTTAAGGCTTCTAGAGAAAAGCAACAGAGTAATTTGCCGAAGGTCACATGGCGAGTAGATGGTATTCAGACCTAGTTCTCTCTGTGTGCAGGACCCACATCTGAGCCATGCTGAAAATAATCTTCCAAGTGTCTGTTGTTAATGACATTCTACCATGGATATATACACAGTCTCTCTCCTTTTTTTTTTTTAAACAATAATTTCTCCTCCTCAGCCTCATTGCTTTTTAGAGGAATTGGATCGCTCCTTTACCTGAACTGCCTTCTAGCTCCATGGATATACTTCCAGGCTGAGAGTTCTCAGTTCCACTGTCAGGATTTGAGTCCTTGCCTTGGGTATAAGATCACTAAGCTGATGCTTCGCTTGAATTCAGCCCCAGTCCTCTCTCATGCTTGGTAAAAGAGGCTCTGAAGTCATATTGCCTGGGTTCATTCCCACTCTGCCACTTCCTGTGTGTTTGAGGGGGTCGCATAACCCCTCAATTCCTCAGGTTCCCTGTCTGTAAGATGAGGCTGGTAGCTATAGTTGTTTAATATGGTGGAGACGAGGATTAAAGGTAACTCGTAAGTGTTACCTGGCCCGTGGTGAGTGCCCGAGCATGTTAGCTATCCCTGCCACTCAGTGCTGCTCGCTGATCTGTTGTAAGGCTCCCGGCCTCTCTTCCAACCCCCCAGTGATCGCTGCCAGGCCTTTCACCATCCCCTACCTGACGGCTCTTCTTCCGTCCGAGCTGGAGATGCAGCAGATGGAGGAGACGGATTCCTCGGAGCAGGACGAGCAGACGGACACGGAGAACCTCCCTCTTCACATCAGCCCGGTGGGTCCAGCCTTCTGTCTGCTTCAGCGCACCCCCCACCCCCCGCAGTAGCCCGTGCTGCTCACTGTCTCCCCGGGGGTTGGACAGGGCCCCCTCAGTCTCTGGCCTCTTGTGAGGACTTGCATGATGGGCCTGTGGTGACGTGATCTCTCGTTCCCTGGGGATTCGTTCAGTCATCCAGCAAATACTGAATGAGCCCCTGCCAGAGTCAGGCATGTGTTGGGTGCTGGGAAATTAGCAGAAGGCAAAATAGACAAAACGTCCTGTCTCACGGAACTAAGGAAAAATGAGACGTTAGGGGACAGGAGTAGGTATGGGCCTGGGTGGTGTGGTATTAGACAGGGTGAGTAAGAAGGTGACAGGTGAGCAAAGGCCTGAGGGAGCGAGGCTGCACATATCTGGGAGGGGAGCCTTCCCCGAAGAGGGAACGGCAGATACGAAGGCCCCCAGGTGGGAGCCGCTGTGTTGAAGAAGGGCAGAGGCCATGGGGGTGACCAGGGGATGCGAGTAAGAGGGCAGCAGCAGGGGCCAGAGTCAGGGAGCTCCCGGGGCTCAGGTCCTCACGGGACACCAGCACTTGGGCTTTTTGTCAGTGAGGTGGGAGCCGCGGGACCCACTAAGCAGCGGTGGGTCTCGGGATCGGTGAGGTGGTGAGGTTGTCGAGGTGGACTGCACAGGGTGAGGGCCGAGCAGAGAGACCGGTCGGGAGGCTGGTGCAGGAAACAGAGATGGTGGTAGAGGGAAAGACGTGGTCAGGTAGATGATTTGGTCAAATTCTAGATAATTTTCAGAAAAGAACCAACTGATGGAGTGGATGTGAGATGTGAGAGAAAGAGAGTCAAAGACAAACGCAAGGTTTTTTGCCTGAACAGTAGGGAAGAGGGAGTTGCCTCCAGCCAAGAAAGGGGAGGTTTTTGGGTGGAACAGGGGTCGGGGGAGACCAGGAGTTGAGGTGTACTGAGGTAAGTTTGAGATGCTTGTTAGACATCCGGGTGGTGAAATCAGGTGGGGGCCTCCCTAGTGGCTCATGGTAAAGAATCCTCCTGCCAGTGTAGGAGCTGCCAGAGACACAGGTTTGATCCCTGGGTTGGGAAGATCCCCTGGAGAAGGAAATGGCAACCTACTCCAGTATTCTCACCCGGATAATCCATGAACAGAGGAGCCTGGTGGGCTACAGTTTGTGGGGTCACAAAGAGTCGTGGTGATGTCAGGTAGGAAGGTGGATTGGCAAGTTGGAGTTCAGGGAGCTGTTTGGGCTCAAAGTGCAAGTCTGGGAATCCTCAACATGTAGATAGTGCTGAAAACCACGAGAGATCAGGTGAGCACCTAGGGAGCAATGAGGATAAAAAAGAGAAGTACCAGGAGTGAGCCTGGGGCTCTGCACCATTCAGCAGGTAAGGAGACAAGGAACCAGCCACGGATGTGAAGAAGGCACAGCAGGAAAGGTGGCGCGTCCTGGAGGCCAAGGGAAGAAAGTGTCAGAAAAAGGAGAGTGATCCGCTTGATCTGCTCTCTCTGCACCTGCAGCTGGTTCCAGCCTGGTGAGGACCGAGACTTTGTCCCTTAGATCTGGCAACAGCCATTTCAGGAAGAATGAGAGCAAGTGAATTCAAAGAGAATGGGAGGAGAGAAATTGGAGTTAGTGAGTACAGACTTGTGTTGTCCTTCACAGTGGCCAGTAGTCCACAGGCAACTAAGTCTAAATTGATGTAAATTAAATATAACAAAAAATTCATTTCCTTAGTCACCCCAGCTACATTTCCATAGCCACCTATGACTCCTGACCCTGCTGGGCAGTGCAGATATGAACAGTTAAATCATCACAGAAAGTTCCATTAAATGTAGACCGTGGTTTCAAGGAATTTTGCTGTGATGGGAAGGTGAGAAATGGAGTGGTAACTAAAGGGAGAGAATTAAGGAGGTCAGAGAGGTGTAACAAGATGCCTGTGCTGATGGGAGTGATCTGGTAAAGTTGATTCAGGAGAGAAGAACATTTTGGAATGATGATCTTTGGTAGGGCAGGGAATCCAGTATCCAAAAGGAGGGGTTAGCCTAATTGTGGACTTTTCCGAGCCAGGGTAGGAGACAGAGTGTGGACAGAGACAAAGGTTGAGGAGGGGAGTATGCTTGTGGGAACTTGTGGGTGTTCCTTTCTGGTTATGATGTACTGTCCTCGGCAGGTAAGAGGGTAAGACCCACTCTTATTTATGCATCAGGGGAGAAAGTTCCAAGTAGAGGCCCAGACCTGCCAGAAGCTCTTAATGCCTTTAAGGCTTATTGGACCCTTAGAGTGAGGTTGCTATACTCATCCATCCTTTAAAGCTGGCCTTGGCTTTTAAGCAAGGGATGGCTTAGTGGTCGTAACTAGACTGAGGGCTCTCAGGTGTGAGACCCCAGGTAGCAGCCCGCAGCCCCGGGATGCAGGTAGAGAGTGCCATTTCTGACTCTAGTATTTACTGATGGTCTCCCTGATCACATACCTCTTTAATGTTGAATTATTCCTTTCAGAATTAGGGCTGGTAGCCCATGGCTTTACGTAAAGCAGAGGAGCTTGTTATCCCACGCTTCTGTTTTGGACTCTGTTAAGTCGGTCTGAGATATGGTGATTGGGTCATGGACTAAGATGAGGTTCACCTTATGAGAAGGAGGAATCTTCTAAACAGACATCACAAACCCTTTGTAAGTAAGCTCAAGGGCTTGCAGTTGAGTTACCTAACACTCTGGGGAGTGACATAGGTGAGGCCATGGCGGTGAGTGCAGCGAGGCGGACTGGATGCCAGGAGCTGCCTGAGGACTCCTGGATCCCTGGAGGCCAAGCCAGACAGCAAAGAGTGAAAAGACCTGAGCCTTGAGATTCAGACTTGAGTTGGCTGCCAATCCAGACTGGGCTGCTTTCCTGCTAAGTGACGTTGGTTGCCTGATCCAGTATCTGAGTCTGTTTCCTCACAAATGGGAACACCTACTTCCAGGGGAAGTGAGGAGCCTGAGATAAAATCAGCTCATCTACGTTGGGTGCTTGGCATACGGCAGCCCATGGCACCCCTGCCCACCCCCTCCCCGCCCCTGTTGTATGGCCATGTGCTCTTCTGTACAGAATAGAGAAATAAAAAAACTTCAAGAGAAGGATTCCAGCACCAATTTATGGACAGTCAATTGGGCTTGTTATTTTGTTGGACTGGCCACAATCACACATTTGAAATCTGGAATGTACAAAAAGATGTGTGGTGACCGTCTTTCACTCTCCCTTTCCCACCTACAGAGCAGCCAGTGTCACCACTCTCTTGTGAATCCTTCTAGAGACTTTGTTTGAATTTATTTTTTGGCCACGCCGTGCAGCATGTGGGATCTTAGTTCTCCGAGCAGGGAGCAAACCTGTACTCCCTGCATTGGAAGCGTGGAATGTTAACCACTGGACCGCCGGGGAAGTCCTTAGAGATGCTTTTTTAATTGTTGTTTTGAACATACACAGCAAATCACAGTTTTACCCCTTGCTTCCTTCCCTTGTGGAGCTACTTGGCGGTCATTCCACATCCTTGTATGCAGAGCTGTTCGCCCCTCCCCATAGTGCCCCCCTCTTGTTTGGACTTTACAAGCCAGTCCCCTGTGGACTCAGGTTGTTTCCTGTCTTTTGTGTTTACAGACGTTGTTAACAGTGAGTTCACTAACTGGTGTGTTAAAGTGTTCTTTTATCTCTGGAGGACGAAGCTCTCACGGACTGTTGCTAGGTAGTTCCTTTGTTGAGCTTGGTTCTGGTTTCTCTGTCCATGAACATGAAGGGGCTATTCATTTTAAATTGGTGTGTCAGATGATTATTTTCTCTTACATTTGAGCCAGCTGCCATCTGCAGGCAATCCCGGTGCCTCACCCTTTATCTTTTCTGAACAATGTACCATTCACTAATTCAACAAGGATTTATATAATACCTGGTAGGTGCCAGACATTGTTCTGGGTGCTGGGGGCACATCAGTGACCAGCACAAAGACGACAGCTGCCTCTTGGCAGCCCGTGTGTTGGCAGTGGGGGCTTGACCATGAAGCGTAGTATATAAATCCGTCACTGTATAGTATGTTAAAGATGAAAAGTGCTCTGGGTGGAGGTGGGGGGCCCTGAGTAGGGAAAGATCCAGGGTAAAGCGGGGAGGTTTCAGTTTTAAATAGGGTGCTCAGGGTCCACATCACAGGGAAGGTGACATCCGAGCCGTCCTGGAGGTGGTGAAGGATTGAGCCTTGGGCTCTCTGGGGCAGTGTCCTGGAAAGGGAACAGTAGGGAGGCAAGTGGGGCTGTGACTGAGGAAGGCGGGATGGGTGTGGGGGAGAGGGAGAGGTCAGGTCAGGAAGGGCCTTATGAGCAGTTTGAAGAGCTGTCTTCCCATGGGGTGAACTGGGAGTCATGAGAGGATGTGGGAAGGAGGAGGGACAGGTCTGAGCTTCTCCAGGAGCACTGGCCGTGCTGGTGACCACAGGGCCGGCAGAGGATGGACTGTGACGGGATGGCCATTAGGAGGCGGCTGTCCATCTAGGTGGGAGACAGCAAGGGGTCCTACCAGGGGGTTCCACTAGAGATAATGGAAGTAGATTCTGCGTGTATTCTGAAAGTAAGGCCAAGAAGTTTTCCTAACAGATTGGCTGGGGGATATATCAGAGAAAGAAAAAAAGCAGGCCTGACTGCAGATTTTGGGGCTTGGACCAATGGGGATGGAGTTGCCGTCACTGATGTCAGTGGGAGGAGCTGTTTGTGCTTGGGGTTCAGTTTCAGGCACATTGAATTTGAGATGCCCAGAGATAGCAGGTGGTCGAGTGACAGCGGCCATTCAGGAGAGGTGACAATCGGGAGGGTTCAAGTGGGAGATGTTGCTGTGGAAATGGTGTTGGAACCTGTGAGGCTGGAGGCAGCACCCTTGGGTGCCTGGGGTTCACACAGAGCATGCACATTGCCTGAGTCTGGCCTTTCTGGGCCCAAGTCACTCCTGGCACACCTTTTTACTCCCACCTCTTCTTTACAAATCTGTCAGTTTAGTACTTCTTCCATCTACTCCTCCTGTTGCTGATGACAGCGTCCTCGGCTCTGCTGTCTTCTGACAGCGCCATCGCCTGCTTGAGGTCAGATCCTCTTTTACCTCAAGTTGCACAACAGCTGACCTGGTGGCTCAAATGGTAAAAAATCTGTCTTCAATGCCGGAGACCCCAGTTTCATCCCTGGAGCAGGAAGGTCCCTTAGAGAAGGAAACAGCAACCTGCTCCAGTATTCTTGGCTGGAGAATCCCATGGACAGAGGAGCCTGGCGGGCTACAGTCCATGGGGTCGCAAAGAGTTGGACACGACTGAGCGACTAAAACACGTTAAAAGTACAGAACAGGAACCTCAGTGATGGAGCCTTCAGCCTGTCACCAGGGTTGCAGCCCAACCAGCAGCTTCTGGGCACTTACTGCCACCTGGGCCTGAGCCCTTCGTGTGGTTTCCCCCAACACCTCTCCTGCAGCTTCTGCTCATTTTAAAGAACTTGGAAAATAGAAGAGAGTGTAAAAAAGGAAAGGAAAATCAGTCAGCCATATTTCCAGAAGCAGTTTGTAAAACTTCAGTATCATTAATGTTTTCTATGTCTATATCCAACTGTGATTTTTAAAAAAATCTTCAAGATCATATTGACTGTACTCAAACTTAGAAACTTTTCTCCAAAAATCACTTTTCTCAAAAAATGAACAGTGAGAGGCCTGATCCATGGGCCACACGTGGGGGTGGTGGATGACATTCCCGTGTTGGTGCCTTCGTGGGAGCTCTCGGGGCTCCAGCAGTTTCTGGCCTCTGCCGGGATATGACCATTGGCAACATGTTGCAAGTACCAGATGCTTAAGAATTTGTGGGAAAGTAGATTATGATTTATATGAGGTTAGCTCCAGGAGGGGCTCTGTGCATACCATCTGTTCTGGTCCTGTACGTCTCAGTCCTGCAGGGGATTGAGGGCCTCTTCTTTCTCTCTCTTTAAGTTTTAAAAAGTATTATTTATTTATTTGATTGCGCTGGGGCTTCCTTGTGACACTCTGGATCTCTGATCTTTGTTGTGGCATGTGGATTCTAGTTCCCTGACCAGAGATTGAACCTGAGCCCCTGCCTTGGGAGCGAGAAGTCTTAGCCACCGGGCCACCAGGGAAGTCCCACTTCTCTTTTACTTCATCTCCCCACAGGCTGAAGCATTCCTCCCTGAAGCATCTGACTTGTGGTCCCTGACTCCCTGCCCCCCAGGTCTCTGTTCCCTTCCGACTCCTGTCCCTGCCTTCTCGGGGGTCTTGTGTTCTGTGCTCCACTGTGTCACCGCTGGTGCTCCCGCCTTCCTCTGATCTCAGCCGCTGCCTGGCCTCCTCTGGAGCAGAGAGAGGCACTTTAGCCCGGCTTCTGATTTCTCAGTGAGAGGCGTGCTTGTAGTAGTTCTTAACCACAGGCATGATCTCTTTCCTCACGCTGCTGGTTGTTTTGCTTTATTTCGGCTTTTGCTCAAAGGATGATTCTGGAGCCGAGAAGGAGAACACCTCTGTTCTGCAGCAGAACCCCTCCTTGTCAGGGAGCCGAAACGGGGAGGAGAGTATCATCGATAACCCCTATCTGCGGCCCGTGAAGAAACCCAAGATCCGCAGGAAGAAGTGAGTTGGAGGCTGGGGTGCAGAGAGGCCTCCCTGGCCAACCAAGGTGGTCTTCTCTGCTCCTGGGCAGAAAAGAGAGGCTCACGGTGGGTCTGAGCCTTGGGCAGAGCTACTTGGTGAGAGGAAATGTTTCCCCCCCCTTCCTCTCCAGCCTCGTCTCCTGCATGTACCTCTTTCTTGTTGCATGGACGTTGAGCATCCTGCAGCCCAGGGACCAGCCCGCACAGCCCAGCAGTTTGTTCCCCTCACTAGAAGGAGAGCTAGCGGAGCCCCCACCAGCTGGGCTCCAAGGATTCCTCTTCTTTCTAGGTCCCTCTCCTGAGCCGAGAAGGAAGCCTGCCTTGTACAGAAATGTGGATGCCACCCTCCTTGGCGAGTTAAAGCCTCTCGAGGGAAGAGGAAGGTGGTCGTCTCGGGGTCGAGCTGAGGCTGTGGGGTGTGAATCAGGCATGATTTTAATAGCCAACTCTGTATTACGATTACCTATTTTCACTGGATTTTGAGGTTGATGAAGAAATGAAATGATGAGACTTTTAATCAGCTGGCCATACCGTGGGGTACAGGAATGGTGAATTCATTTATAATCATGGAACTTGATTCTTTGAAACCTGGGAGACCAGAGAAGGTGGCAGAGAGAGAGGGCTCTCTGCCTGCTGTGCTTATTGCCAGAAAGACAGTGTGCTTAAAGTGTTTCAGGATATCTGGATCCTTTCATTGGCTGACGATTTGTGGCACCAGTTTACCATCCTAGAAACTCCTTATTTCTCTGCTCACCTGGGCTGCAAGCACCCTGTTGATTTGGTTGAAGGTGACTTGCTCTTCTTCAACATGTTGGAAGCAGGAGACTCACCCATTGCAGCCTCATTGTGGGGCCGGCAGGAGTCAGGAGGCGTAAGCAGATGCCTTCATGGGGAGGAGAATGGAAGACATCACTGACTCTCATCAGCATCTGATGAAATCTCCCTGAGGCAGGGCAGTGCCCTCTCCTGAGAGATTTATCATTTACTGTCCCATCATGGAGCATGTGCTTGGAAACGAACAAGTTCTGCACCATCCTGGGAAAAGAGGTTTTTCTTTGGCAAGAGCCTACATCAGTGGATGTATTATGCTATGATTTGATAGCAGAATCATTGATTTTTATACAATAGGAAAAGGATCGATGGGACTGGGAGGTGGCGGGGATGAGATTTTGAAGGCCAGGCTTGGCCGTATGGTCCAGAGGCTGAGAAACCTCGCGGGTCTGCTGGAGGCTGGCACGGATTGAAGGCCATGTTCCCACCTATGGCAGAAGTGGGCCAAGAAGAACCTGCACATCTGAATCTACCCAGGCTCTTTGCCTCTTCATCCTTGATGTGCCTACAAACCAAGAAAGGAAGATGCTGGGCAAGCTGATACCTTTTTGACTGGTCTCCATAGGAAGAGGTTTTCAAACTAAGAGGAAGAGAATGCCAGTGAAACCTGGAAGTTAATACACGGAAAACACGAGACCCTGGGTAAAGTCCTTAGTCCATCCTGAGCTCTCCTGATACTCAGCCTCCACAGTCATCTCTTAGTCCTCCATCCTCTTGGTCGAATTTGAAAACTCAAAAAACCTGGTGACAGCAGGCAGCAGGCTCCATGTGCTGGCCTCGCTGTTCTCTAAACACTTCATCCCACTGGCTGGAAGGAAAGTGCTGCTATCAGTAACTGAACAAGGGAAGCAGAATGAGAAAATCGGATTCCCCAGCTCTGGACCAAATAAGAGTTTCCCCCATCTGTAGTGATCTGAAACCCTTCCAGTTATAGTTGTCAGATCGGGCCTGTGCTGACCCCTTCCAAGCTTGTTATTTGGCTCTTTGTTAAGTTTAAATACAGTCCCAGGGTTGAGCCATGGCAGGTACAGGGCTAAAATTCTACTTCCTGGAGTGGTCATCGTAGCAGTTTCTCCTGATACTTCCCAGACGAGCACCTGTTGATGCTGTAATGCTGAGGGATGAGGTGAACTTTGGAAAAGAATTGCCCTTCTGCTGTTGAGACTTCAGAGGCCAAGCTGCTCTAATTCTGCCCTGAACGAGACACTGGGAGATGCTCAGACAACCTGAAACATTGACCCAACTCTTACTGTGTAAAAACTGCATGATCCTCACTGTATATTTATAAATGTTTATTTTTTATAACTTAGGGAGAATGTGTGGAAGGAAAAGGTAGTCAATGACATTGGATTAAGCATGTGATTTATGAGCTCTCAATCAAAGGTCATAATAAACTTTGTGAATGAAACAATTACAAGCATTGAACTCAAATTTGTGTGCAAAAGTTACAGCATCGAGTAAGACTGTGTGAGTTAGGCTTAGTACTTCTAAGCTGTTTAAAACTTTTTATTTGGGAAGTCTGCAAACACAAAACTAGTGTTTTCCCTGTGTATTCACCCAGCTTCAACATTTAGCAACATCTTTTCAATTCTGTTTCATCTATGTATTCTACTGTTTTATTTTTTTAATTCCTAGAATATATTTTAAAACAAACCTAAGAGCTGTATCATGTAATCTGTAAATATGTTGTTATGCATCTCTGATAGACTTTTTAAAGTTTTTTTTAAGGTAATTACAGATTGAGAGGATGTTACCTCCCCCAAAAAAAATGTTTTACAAGGGAGGTGCTACTAGTAGCATCTCAAATAACTAGTATAATGTCAAACCCAAGAAAATGACATTGGAATAATCCACAGAGCTTATCCAGATTTCACCTTTTTGTGTGTGTGTAATTCTATGTAATCATGTTGTGTAAATTCAGTCAAGATGTCGAACATCGGGAAGCAGGCAGGGATAAACTGGGAGGTTGGAATTGACATACACACTACTACAGATAAAAAAGATAGGACGCCCTTGGTGGTATAGTGGATAAGAATCCACCTGCCAATGCAGAGGACATGGGTTTGGTCCCTGGTCTGGGAAGTATCCACAGGCAGAGGAATAGCTAAGTCCATGTGCCAGAACAAGAGTAGCCTGAGCTCTGGAGCATGCAAGCCACAACTGCTGAGCCCATGTGCGGCAACTGCTGAACCCCGCGCGCCTAGAGCCTGTGCTCCGCAACGAGAAGCTCGTGCACAGTGATGAAGATAGCCCCCTGCTCGCAGTAACTAGAGAAATCCTGCATGCAGCAACGGAGACCCAGTGTAACCAAAAAAAAAAAAAAAAAAATCACCATAAAAGTTATAAAATAGATAACTAACAAGGACCTACTCTATAGCACAGGGAGCTCGACTCAATACTCTATAGTGACCTGTATGAGAAAAGAATCTAAAAAAGTGGATGTATGTATATGTATAACCAATTCACTTTGTTGTATGGCAGAAACTTAACACGACACTGTAAATCAACTTGCCCCAATAAAATTCTTTTAAAAATATAGAACATTCTCATAACCATGAAGTTCCTTCATATTGTCTCCTTATAACCGTATCCACCTCTCACATCTTCCCCATCCCTCCCCTCTGGCAACCACTGCTCTCCTTTCTCCATTTCTTTAATTTTATTTTTAAAATATCATAAGTGAAATTTTAAGGTTTGTAACCTTTTGAAATTGGCTTTTTCACTCAGCATAAGCAGCAAGAGCCATCAGGTGGTTGTGTGTCAGTAGCTCCTTTATTGCTGAGCAGTCTCCCAGCTTTGGATGTACCATGTTTGTTTAACCATTCGGCTGTTTCCAGTTTGGGGCTGTTATGGCTGAAGCAGCTGTGAACAGCTGTGTATAGGTTTTTATGTAAACATAAATTTTCATTCCTCTACAATAAATGCCCAGTAATGCAACCACTGGGTCCTATGGTAACTGTATGTTTCATTAAAAAAAAAAAAAACTATTCCAGAGTGTCCTGTATCATTTTGCCTTCCTACTGGCAATGTATGAATAAGCCAGTTTCTCCACATCCTCACTGGTATTTGATGTTATCATTTAAACAGTTTTTTTTAGCCATTCTGATAGGCATGTGATAATACTCATTGTGATCTTAATTTGCATCTCCCTGATGGCTAGATGTTGAACATGTTTCATGCAGTTTTTTTTGCTGTTTATCTTCTTTGGTTAGTTATCCATTTAAATCTTTTGTCCATTTTCTAACTGGATTGCTTCTTTGTTTTTAGATTTCTTCATATATTCTGGATACTAGTTCTTTGTCAGATATGTGGTTTGCAAATACTTTCCCCCACTCTGTAGCTGGCCTTTTCATTCACTTCACAGGGATCTTTTGGAGAGCAAAAGTTTTTAATTTTCATGAAATCCAATTTATTTTTTTCTTTTATAGATTGTTTCTGTTGACAGGCCTAAAACCTCTTTATTGAGTCCTAGGTCCTGAAGATCTTTTTCCATATGTTTTAGGCCTTGATCTGTTTTTTCTTTTTATTTTTTTATTGAAGCATAATTGCTTTACAGACTTTTGTTTTTTCTGTCAAAGCTTAACATGAATTAGTCATAGGTATACATATATCCCCTCTGTTTTGAACCTCCCTCCCGTCTCTCACCCCATCCCACCCCTCTAGGTTGATACAGAGCCCCTGTTTGAGTTTCCTGAGCCATATTTTACATATGGTGATGTAAGTTTCCATGTTACTCTTTTCATACATCCCACCCTCTCCTCCCTTCTCTCCATGTCCGTAAGTCTATTCTCCATGTCTGTTTCTCCCTTGTTGCCCTGTAAATAAATTCTTATTTTTTTTGTCTTTAGATTCAACTTTATTTTTTTTTCCATTTATTTTTATTAGTTGGAGGCTAATTACTTTACAGTATTGTAGTGGCTTTTGCCATACATTGACATGAATCAGCCTTGGATTTATATGTATTCCCCATCCCGGTCCCCGCTCCCGCCTCCCTCCCCATCCCATCCCTCTGGGTCTTCCCAGTGCACCAGCCCTGAGCACTTGTCTCATGCATCCAACCTGGGCTGGCGATCTGTTTCACCCTTGATAGTATACTTCTTTCAATGCTGTTCTCTCAGAACATCCCACCCTCGCCTTCTCCCACAGAGGCCCCAAGTCTGTTCTGTACATCTGTGTCTCTTTTTCTGTTTTGCATATTGGGTTATCGTTACCATCTTTTTAAATTCCACATATATGCGTTAGTATACTGTATTGGTCTTTATCTTTCTGGCTTACTTCACTCTGTATAATGGGCTCCAGTTTCATCCATCTCATTAGAACTGATTCAAATGAATTCTTTTTAATGGCTGAGTAATATTCCATTGTGTATATGTGCCACAGCTTCCTTATCCATTCGTCTGCTGATGGGCATCTAGGTTGCTTCCATGTCCTGGCAATTATAAACAGTGCTGTGATGAACATTGGGGTGCACGTGTCTCTTTCAGATCTAGTTTCCTCGGTGTGTATGCCCAGGAGTGGGATTGCTGGGTCATATGGCAGTTCTATTTCCAGTTTTTTAAGGAATCTCCACACTGTTCTCCATAGTGGCTGTACTAGTTTGCATTCCCACCAACAGTGTAAGAGGGTTCCCTTTTCTCCACACCCTCTCCAGCATTTATTGTTTGTAGACTTTTGGATAGCAGCCATCCTGACTGGTGTGTAATGGTACCTCATTGTGGTTTTGATTTGCATTTCTCTGATAATGAGTGATGTTGAGCATCTTTTCCTGTGTTTGTTAGCCATCTGTATGTCTTCTTTGGAGAAATGTCTGTTCTTTGGCCCATTTTTTGATTGGGTCATTTATTTTTCTGGAATTGAGCTGCAGGAGCTGCTTGTATATTTTTGAGATTAATCCTTTGTCTATTGCTTCGTTTGCTATTATTTTCTCCCAATCTGAGGGCTGTCTTTTCACCTTGCTTATAGTTTCCTTTGTTGTGCAAAAGCTTTTAAGTTTCATTAGGTCCCATTTGTTTATTTTTGCCTTTATTTCCAATATTCTGGGAGGTGGGTCATAGAGTATCCTACTGTGATTTATGTCAGAGAGTGTTTTGCCTGTGTTCTCCTCTAGGAGTTTTATAGTTTCTGGTCTTACATTTAGATATTTAATCCATTTTGAGTTTATTTTTGTGTATGGTGTTAGAAGGTGTTCTAGTTTCATTCTTTTACAAGTGGTTGACCAGTTTTCCCAGCACCACTTGTTAAAGAAGTTGTCTTTTTTCCATTGTATATCCTTGCCTCCTTTGTCAAAGATAAGGTGTCCATAGGTATGTGGATTTATCTCTGGGCTTTCAATTCTGTTCCATTGATCTATATTTCTGACTTTGTGCCAGTACCATACTGTCTAGATGACTGTGGCTTTGTAGTATAGTCTGAAGTCAGGCAGGTTGATTCCTCCAGTTCCACTCTTCTTTCTCAAGATTGCTTTGGCTATTCGAGTTTTTTTGTATTTCCATACAAATTGTGACATTATTTGTTCTAGTTCTGTGAAAAATACCGTTGGTAGCTTGATAGGGATTGCATTTAATCTATAGATTGCTTTGGGTAGTATAGCCATTTTCACAATATTGAGTCCTCCAATCCATGAACACGGTATATTTCTCCATCTATTTGTGTCCTCTTTGATTTCTTTCATCAGTGTTTTATAGTTTTCTATATATAGGTCTTTTGTTTCTTTAGGTAGATTTGTTCCTAAGTATTTTATTCTTTTTGTTGAAATGGTGAATGGTATTGTTTCCTTAATTTCTCTTTCTGTTTTCTCATTGTTAGTGTATAGGAATGCAAGGGATTTCTGTGTGTTAATTTTATATCCTGCAACATTACTGTATTCATTGATTAGCTCTAGTAATTTTCTGGTAGAGTCTTTAGGGTTTTCTATGTAGAGGATCATGTCATCTGCAAACAGTGGGAGTTTCACTTCTTCTTTTCCTATCTGGATTCCTTTTATTTCTTTTTCTGCTCTGATTGCTGTGGCCAACACTTCCAAAACTATGTTGAATAGTAGTGGTGAGAGTGGACACCCTTGTCTTGTTCCTGACTTTAAGGGAAATGCTTTCAATTTTTCACCATTGAAGATAATGTTTGCTGTGGGTTTGTCATATATAGCTTTTATTATGTTGAGGTATGTTCCTTCTATTCCTGCTTTCTGGAGAGTTTTTACCATAAATGGATGTTGAATTTTTTCAAAGGCTTTTTCTGCATGTATTAAGATAATCATATGGTTTTTATCTTTCAATTTGTTAATGTGGTGTATTACATTGATTGATTTGCGGATATTAAAGAGTCCCTGCATTCCTGGGATAAAGCCCACTTGGTCATGATGTATGATCTTTTTAATATGTTGTTGGATTCTGTTTGCTAGCATTTTGTTAAGGATTTTTGCATCTATGTTCATCTGTGATATTGGCCTATAGTTTTCTTTTTTTGTGGCATCCTTGTCTGGTTTTGGTATTAGGGTGATGGTGGCCTCATAGAATGAGTTTGGAAGTTTGCCTTCTTCTGCAATTTTCTGGAAGAGTTTGAGTAAGATAGGTGTTAGCTCTTCTCTAAATTTTTGGTAGAATTCAGCTGTGAAGCCATCTGGTCCTGGGCTTTTGTTTGCTGGAAGATTTCTGATTACAGTTTCGATTTCCGTGCTTGTGATGGGTCTGTTAAGATCTTCTATTTCTTCCTGGTTCAGTTTTGGAAAGTTATACTTTTATAAGAATTTGTCCATTTCTTCCAAGTTATCCATTTTATTGTCATAGAGCTGCTGGTAGTAAATAAATTCTTAAGTACCATTTTTCTAGATTCTGTATATATGCATTAGAATATGATGTTTGTCTTTCTGACTCGCTTCATTCTGTGTAATAGGTTCTAGATTCATCTGCCTCATCAGAACTGACTCAGACGCATTCCTTTTTACTCAGTGGCTGAGTAATATTTACTCTGTATTACTAAGTGGCTGAATAATATTCCACTGTATATGCACCACAACTTTATCCATTCATCTGTCGATGGACATGTAGGTTGCTTCCATGTTCTAGCTATTGTACATAGTGCTGCAATGAACAATGGGATACATGTGTCTTTTTCAATTTTGGTTTCCTCAGGGTGTATGCCTAGGAGTGGGATTGCTGGTCATATGGTGGTTTTATTTCTTGTTGTTTAAGGCATCTCCATACTGTCTTCCATAGTGGCTATATCAATTTACATTCCCACCAACAGTGCAAGAACATTCCTTTTTCCCCACACCCTCTCCAGCATTTATTGTTTGTAGACTTTTTGATGATTAGGCCTTGACCTATTTGGATATACCTTTTATGAGGTTGAGGTTTAGGTTGAGTTCACTATTTTGCCTGAGGATGTCAGGTAACTGATTCAGTTACCCTTTGTGGAAAAATTACCTTTCTTCCACTGAATGATGTTTGTGTCTTTGTCAAAAATTCGGTTTTTGTATGAGAGTGGTGGCTCAGATGGTAAAGAATCTGCTTGCAATGCAGGAGACCCTGGGTCAGGAAGATCCCCTGGAGGAGGGCATGGCAGCACACTCCAGTATGCTTGCCTGGAGAATCCCATGGACAGAGGAGCCTGGGGGGCTAGTCCATGGGATCGCAGAGTCAGACACAACTGTGCAACTAGCACTTTCACTTTCACCAGGGAAGTACCCTGAGCAGTGATTTTATAATATCCTCTCATATCCAGTTCGTACTCAAATTTTTCCTATTATCTCAAAGATGTTTTTATTTTATTTTTAATAGTTGGCTGGTTTGAATCAGGACCAAAACAAGATCCACACATTGCCCTGGGTTTTCACATCTTGAAAGTGTATGACAGTCCCTCCCAGTTCTGGCCTGGGGGTGAGATGCTGGGCAGGTCCTTTTCTTCTTTTCTGATCATGAGGCAGTTAAATAAGGTGATCAGTGGAGTTAATTGAGAAACTAATACAAAGTGGCCTGGTTTGGGGGCTGGGTGGGAGAACCCTAAATGGAACTAGCCTTCCTGAACTTTGATTTTCTGGAATCCTTAAGTTGCTCAACTTAATGGTGGTGGTTCTATAAAACAAGACTCAGTGACATTTATTTGTATTTATGGCTCTACCACAACCTACCAACTGTGTGTGCATGCGTGCTCAGCCGCTTCAGTGATGTCTGACTCTTTGCAACCCTATAGACTTGTAGCCCGCCAGGCTTCTCTGTCTATGGGATTTTCCAGGCAAGAATACTGGAGTGGATTGCCATACCCTCCTCCAGAGGATCTTCCCGACCCAGAGATCGAACCCAGGTCTACTGCATTGCAACTGGGTTCTTCGCCACCTGGGAATTAGCTGTGAGATGGAGGGCAACTCCCTGAATGTCCAAATCAGTTTCCATAAAATGGATAATGATGATACCTCATCAAGAAGATTTAATGAGAACATCTGTACCTGTGCTTTGTAAGTGACAATGTTACTCAGTTGCCAGACTTTTTTCTTCTCTGTTGCTGTAAAAATGACATACAAGCGAATACTAATTGAGAACTTAATGCTGGTCAGTCACTGTTGTAGATGTTTTCCACATATGAACTCATTTAATCCTCAGTCACCTCAAATGTAGATGCCCTTACTGTCCCCACTTGCAGTGGAGGGTCTGGAGGCTCCAGAGCTCAGAAACACCTCAGTCTGCTTGGCTATAAGGAGCAGAGCTGTGGTCCTGCCCACAGGGATCCCTTTCAAGCCCACACTTGTTCACCTTCCATGCTCTTGCTTGACGGCCACACGATTCTGTTCCTCAAAGGCATTGCCACTACTGTGTGCCACGTGGGTCCAACCGCACACATTCCCACACTGTCCCTAGAAGCTGGAAATGAAATCAGTTGCAGAGAGTGTTGGTGAGGCTTCTAGTCACTGTTATTCATTCCTTGATGAAGTAGATGGCAGGTTTACTATCAAGGATTTTGAGTGGTTTCTGAGTAATGGCTCTGTAACAGATCGGTAAGGAGACTTACAATTCCTGGTATGTGGAGAGCGTGAGTCTTGTCAAGGGACATGCCTGTGGCCCCCTCTCACTCCCCTTGGGGCCCCTGGCAGAGATGGGCTGGAACGACTTTTGGTCTGATCCAAAGTGGTATTTCTGCTGGATTAAATGTTATGTTCCAACCTGAGTTAGGCTGCTCTCACAAAAAGTCCCCCAAATGGAGTCGCTTAAGACAGATTATGTGCCTCCTGTGAAAGCCGGGGTGGGTGTTCCAGGCCAGCTTGGTGGCCTGATGATGTCAAGGCTCCGTCAGTCTCATGGCTCCCCCGTCACCTCAGGAGATGCTCACGTCTGTGCTGCCGCCCCTTCTGGGTCCACGCTCCAGTGGGGAGGAGGGGCGGGGTGGAAACGTGTGTGTGAAGGGAGCCCGGAGCCCAGAAGCTGCCCCCCTCCCAGGCCCTGCCGAGCTGCCCAGCAACTGAGGAAATCAGGCTCTGTGTCTAGGACAAACGTGGGGGGCTTGTCAGCAAGGAAAGAATAGATTTGGCGGACAGCCAGCTATCTCTGACACAGTGAGTGTTAGGACACGTGCCCGGGAAGGCTTTGGTGGGACAGGCAGCAAACCCTTCTCCAGCACTGGCCGCACCTGGCTTGGCACTGTCGGCGCCCCCGGCCAGTCCAGAGGCGGCAGAAAGGTGCTTCCCGAGGATGCGGCCCTCAGTGAGCTCCAGCCTGGCCTCGCTTCTGACAAGTGGCCTGCTGACTGCCCCTTCCTTCTTCAGAGTCGTCCCTTTGGCTCCAGGACATTGTCTTCTGATTGTTCTCCCTCTTGGCCTCCCTTTTCTTTGCTGGCTCTTATTCCCCTCCCTGACCCACCCAGCTGGGTGTGATCCCAGTCCACCCTCTGCTTACATAGAATTAGCTCATCTGCTCTTCCACCCCAGGCTGTCACCACCCTGCAAGTCCTCAACATCTGTCTGTTGCTCTCCACTGAGCTATCTGGTTATACCCTCAAAGCAACAAGGTAGATTGGATTTTATTCACTCACCACCACCCTCTCCCCCCACAAACCACTTCCGCTCCCCAGCGTTCCCACTTGATGCAGAAGTTATAGAATCAGCAAGGCCAGTAGCAGCCAGGTCCAGAGTACTTACCTTGGGCCAGGACCACCAGCTTTGCAGCATCATCTCATCCTCCAGACGGTCTGAACCCCTCATCCTTCATCTGCATCTGATCGCTCATCAGTTTCTGCCACTTCTTTCTTCCTTGCCCGCTGGAGGCTGCAGCAGCCTCCCTGCTCATCCCCAGCCTGCATCCCTCGCCAGGCTTTCTGTAAGTTCTTTCTTTCTGTAAGCTTTGTAAGTCTTTCTGTAAGCTCCACCTTTGTCATCCCCACCCCGACTCCTGCACTAGACTTGTAAATTCATCCCTACCACTCTGCATGCAACTTCTAAACTGCCCAACCAGGCTTTCCAGGTCCTCTGCCAACTCACTGTTTTTTTTGGATAACTCATGTATCTTTCATTTATCTGACAAGTGTGGATATAGAGCCTTTTATGTATATCAGGCACGGCGCCAGGCTCTAAGGATACCAGAGTGAATAAGACAGACATGGACACTGCCCCCGGGGAATCCATTCTAGTGGGAAGACATACAAAGAAAACAAAACTACGATCACCGCAGACGGTGAAGTGCTAAGAAGGACATACACAGAGGTCTTTGTGCTGGCGGGGAGGCGACATCCTCATCACTGCTGCTCTTCTTCCCCATCACCTCCTAAAATCTCGGCCTGTCCTTCCCGCCTCCATAGCCCTTCTCCAGATGACAGATCCTTCCCTTCATTCACTCATTCGACAGATATTGAGCTACTATGCGCAGGTGCTGACTCAGACGTTGGGATGCCACAGAGGATAACTACGCTGCTACATTCTCTGAATTTCTGGTCTAGTTGGGGGCCAGTTGGGGTTTGTGAGACAGCTCACAAACCATAGACATGCAATGGGTGGTCAATCGAGGTCCTGAAAGAAAAGCCACGGTATACTCGGGCTATGGGAATTTGAGGAAGGTTTAATAAAGGGACTACCTCCTAAGGTGTGGATGAGGTAACAGGGGAGCGCAACACAGGTAGCCGGACCTGGGTGAGTACAGGGAAGGGAGGGCGCAGTTACCAGGCCTGGAGAGAGGCTGTTGTGAGACCCTTTTGCCAGGAGCTGGGGCCAAGGCCATTGAGGGGGGCCAGTGGGCAGCGGCCACCCTGCAGGGAGAGAGCCGATCCAGGGATTAACACCCTGGCCTCCCATCCCCTCCCTTCCTGTATCCTGCCCATTCTCTGCTGAATGGAAGCCAGAGGACATGGAGCCTATCCATGCAGGCAGAGTGGCCAGCCTCCCCGGGGCGTGCGTGGTGGAGAGATGGAGAGTGAGCGGACTGGATCAGGAGGGGCAAATGTAAAGGGCTAGTTAGGGTGGGGAAGGAGAGCTGTCAGAGCAGGGCCCTGCCTGCATTAATGGGGCCAGCTGCCTGGAAGAGCATTCCGAGGAGAGGGAAGAGCAAGCCCAGGAGCTCTGAGGCAGGATGTGGGCCCCCTAGACCCTGGAGAGCAGTGGGAGAGGGCGCTGGGGAGGAAGATCAGGGGGCCAGGGGGCAGCAGGGCCCACACAGCACACAGCCCGAGTAAGGGCTTCCGGTGCTACTCAGAGATGGGTCACCAGGCAGTGACAGCCATTGACTTAACTCGTCAGAGGGTCATTCTGGCTCCTGGGTGGCCTTCTGGCTGGAAGGACATGAGAGCTGCCGTTTCTCTTCAGTTACTTTCCCGTGGTCTGGCACTTAACAAACACGATCAAGCTGGGGGAAGCGAGTCCTGGCCCCAGGACAGCCAACAAGGCCGAGGGGGACTGCTCCCTGCATCCTGAGTCCTGTACCTAGGGGAGAGGAAGAAACACAAACACACTCAGATAACTCCCTCCTCCCGGGCGGTTGCAGAGTTGTCAGGGAGACAGATAAACACCAGAACCTGCTTACCACCACTCACCAAGACAGAGGAGCCAGGGCCAAGAGAGGGCCGGACTTAAGGGATAAAGGGGCGCTGAGATCTGAGTGGGCAGGGAGGGTGTGAGCGAGTGAAGCTTCCGGAAGAGGTGAGGAAGGCTTGAGGAGGGCAGAGAGAGCTTGAGGGAAGGCAGGTGACCCGGCTTTGGGGACTCAACTGCCCTAGCGCTGCCCTCCCGTGGTCTTCTCCCGTGAGGTTACTTTGCTGTCAGCGGGAACCAGACTTCTCCTGGTGGAGCTGGCGGAAGTCCTCCCACCCCTGCCGGGGCACTGGCCCTCAGATTGTACCCCCGCGGGGCAGGTTGGGTTTTGGAGCGTGTCTGCCGGCTCTGTACCAGCCTTGCCCCGGGAAAGGGGTCACCTGATCTGGCGGGGTCCAGGGCTGGAAGGGGCCCTGGCCCAGCCCCTTTACTCAGATGAATTGCTGATGATCCAGGAGGCTTTTAAATAGAAGGGCCAGGATCCTCGGAGGCTCTTAGAAGTGCTTATGTTGTGACCAAAGTGATGGCCCAGGCCTTGTCAGTTATTTGCCATCACGAAAAAGCCCTGGGGCCCCAGATTCTAGTGGTGTTTCTTTTGGATTTTTAGGCATTCGTTTATGCATTTTCTTCAACTACTGATAGTGGGTCTACCCTGCTTCTGTTTAACTCAGGCTCTACTGAAACAAGTCTTTAACTCTCTGATGTCGTCTGACAGTGCGCAGGTACAGGTGGGGAGCAGCTGGCCTGAGGGTACAGATTTCCTGTGGACACTCTCACTCCTGGAATTGGGTTCAAGGTATCCTCCCTTCCTGTTGGAGCAGGGGGCTCACCGTCATCTCTATTTTATTATGGTGTTGTTGTTTTTTTCTTAGTTTACTAAAAAGTTATTTAATCTTGAATAGATAGTAAATATATGTCTACAATATAACATTTAAAAGACAGAAAAAGATCTAAATAAGAACTAAGCATCCCCCTTCTGCCCTCTCTCCCAGACGCCCAGTTCTCTTCCCTGGAGGCCTCCAGAATGTCAGTGTCAATATCACCTGATGTATTTTTCAAGAAATAGTCTATGCATCAAACACAAATGCCTGTGTATACTTCCTTCCCTTTTTATATAATGGGAGATGCTGTATAAACTACCCACGTTCCCCCCCCCCAACCTCCCAGTGTATATTTGGTGGTGGTTCCATGCTAATAATAAAAAGCTACTTCTTTCTGTCTTACGGCTGCACCGTCCCCATTGTATGGCTCTACCACAGTTACTTATTTAACCCATTCCAAGGGGAGGGACACATAGTAGTTTCCAACTTCCTGCTATTTCAAGCATTAATGTGGTGAGTGGCTTTGTGCCTCTGGGATTTCATTGCATGTGACTACTAGCTCGATGGATGTGCAGGTAGGAGGTTTGCCTTCCCAACCTTCTCTCCACCCCCTGCTCAAACATCTCTGACCACCTCCACCAAAGCCTGCTCTCTAGTGGTCATCAAACTGGGAGTCCTTGAGGGTAAAAGCAGCTGGCAGACTGGGCTTTAAAGCCAGATTACAGAGTTTCTCAACCTCAGTCTGGGCTTCCCTGATAGCTCAGTGGTAAAGAATCTGTCTACAATGCGGAGACACGGGTTCGATCCTTGGGTCAGGAAGATCCCCTCAAGGAGGAAATGGTAACCCACTCCAGTAATCCTTTCCTGGGAAATCCCATGGACAAAGAAACACACACACACAATTATAGTCTACTGATATGTGGGGCTAGATTTACTTGCATTGTAGGACATTTAATAGTAACTGTGACTTCCACCTGCTAAACGCCCTTAGGATCTCACAGGTCTTTTTTTTTTGTTATTTATTTATTTGGTTGCCCCAGGTCTTAGTTGCGGCATGTGGGATCTTTAGTTGTGGCATTCAAACTCTTTGTTGCGGCATGTGAGATCTACTAATAGTTCCCTGACCAGGGATTGAACCCAGGCTCCCTGCATTGGGAATATGGAGTCTTGGCCACTAGACCAAGACTGGAAGAAGTCCCTTCTCCCAGATCTGTCAACAACAACAACAATAAATATCTCCAGACATTGCCAAAGTTCCCTAGGGAGCAACCCCCCTCCTCGCCATAAGAACCACTGAACTAAAATTAGGCACCAGGGCTGCATATTCAGGCACCGGAGAGAGCTGTCTGAAAAGAACTGGGAGCAGTCAAGACTTTTTTTCCTCTCAAATCAGAATAAATCTCCTTTGGCTGATTGCTTTAATTTCTTTGAAGCTAGACCACAGAAATGTTCTAGAAGAAAGTGTGTGTAACACTTCAGAGCTTGCATAGGAATCCTGGCTGTGCAGCTTGCTAGCTCTGTGACCTTAGGCAAGTTACTTTCCCTCTCTTTTCTCATCTGTAAACCGGAGATGATAAAAATACCTACATCTTGGGGTCATTGGGAGGACTCTCTGAAATAATATGTGTAAATGCTCAGAACAGTGCGTGGTGTGTAACAAGTTATGGCAGGACAGGTTCCTGGGACACTGTGATTTGTGTACAGGACGTGTTTGGGGAGAGCCTTTAGGATGCATGCCTGTCAAGTAGGGAGGGGTGAGGGAGGGCAGGGAGAGAAGGCTAGCCTCCCCGGGGGGAGCCCAGGAGTTGTGGGGAGTCTTCAGAGTTGTCCTGACTTGGAAGGAGGGGCCATCAATGAACGTGGGCTACCTCCAGGGAGCCGACATGACCTCGGGTGAGGTGGCTGTCTCATGGAAAGGGCAGTCAGTCAGTCACAATGGGAAGGACCGTGGGGAGGGACCCAGCCGAGCACGAACAGATGCCACATCTCTGCCAGCAGGGGGAGCCAGAGCTTCAGTCCTGAAAAGGGGAGGGGTTCAGGGTGGCCACACAGGGTCCGCCGTGTGAGTGCTCATTGGCCAGTATTACGAGGCTATATATTTTTTTTCCCCCTCTCTTTCTTCTTTAAAATATTTATTTATTTGACTGTACCAGGTCTTAGTTGTGGCATGGGGGATCTAGTTTCCTGGCCAGGAATTGAACCCAGCATTAGGAGTGTGGCATGTTAACCACTGGAGTACCAGATAAGTCCCCCAGACTATATTTCAATAGAAGTAAAGTGCTTTTAAAACACTCTGGACCCCCAGGAATGCCTGCCAGCCTAACAGCGCCTCATCCTTTCAGCACCCTGCTTATCCTTCCCTTGTTCTCTCTTCTTACTGCCCTACGGGAATCAGGAGGGGTGCTGAGGCGCCTGAGGCAGAGGGCGGGGCCCCGGGTGGTTGAATCTTTCCTGTCCTCCACCGTGTGGCTTAGGCCATGTCTCTTGGCCTGTTGGGAATTTAGTTTCTTCACTGATAACTGGATACTGCCTTCCCAGAGAGGAGTGGGATGATTAAATAAGATACTGCACTGCAGCAGTTCTCAAAGTGTGGTCCTTGGGTCATCAGGACTGGCAGCCCCATCTGGGAACTTTGTTGTTCATTTGTTAAGTTGTGTCTGAATCTTTGCGACCCCATCGACTGCAGCACCCAGGCTTCCCTGTCCTTCACTATCTCCTGGAGCTTGCTCAAACTCATGTCTGTTGAGTCGGTGATACCATCTAACCACCTCATTCTCTGTCATCCTCTTCTACTCCTGCCCTCAATCCCAGCATCAGGGTTTTTCCAATGAGTTGACTCTTTGTATCAGGTGGCCAAAGTATTGGAGCTTCAGCATCAGTCCTTCTAAAGAATATTCAGGGTTGATCTCCTTTAAGATTGACCGGTTTGATCTCTTTGCTGTCCAAGGGACTCTCAAGAGTCTTCTCCTGCACCACAGTTCAAAAACATCAATTCTTTGGCACTCAGCCTTGTTTATGGTCCACCTCTCACATCCATACATGACTAGAAATGTGAATTCTCAGGACCCACAGCAAACTCACTGAATCAGGAGTGCTGGGTATGAGACCCAGGGATCTGTGTTTTCACAAATCCTCCAATATATCTAATGCAGCTCGAGTTTGGGAAATACTGGCAGATGGGGCAGCACTTAGCTCTGTGCCTGGATTCTAAGGGGACCCCTGTCAACCTCATCAGGAACGTCCTTTTCTGGGCTTGAGGTCAGGTACCTGTGAGCAGAGCACCACCTGCTGGTTACATGCACAGCCAACCTCACATGTAAAATGATGTTCACACACAGGGACTCAGCCTAGACCTCTGGGGCAAGGACAGCAGTACTATGACACAAACTTCCTCTCTTCGCTCCCCTCCACTCTCCCTGGAGAAATCAGGTTAAAGTGAATGTCAAGGGCAGCCTTAAATGGCCAGGAGAGGTCATCGAAGACGACAGCAGTGTGTATGTTTGCATCAGCAATAACAGGTACCCTTTCCCAAGGGTTTGAGTGTCAGAATCTGTAGAGGAAGCAGGTAAAGAGATGCCTGCCCTCCTTCCTCTGCCCTCTCATGCATGAACTCCCACTGGGGTCACAGGGCTGAGGGCGGCCTTGATGACCTGGTCACAGGCCAGCAAGGGGGACCACCCGTGGTGCCAGGCCAGCAGTGTGACCTGTGTGGCCACCTGCTCTATTTGGCCACCCGGCTCCCCTGGGTGGGAGAGCTGTGGAATGTCTTGCTTTATATCCTAGTTATTTGTGTGTGTGTATGTATGTGTGTCCTGCACTCGACTGTGAGATTCTTGCCTGACTCCTTGCCTTTGTTTGTTTTCTGGCTGTACTGGGTGACTTGTGGATCTCAGTTCCCTACCCAGGGATTGTACCCAGGCCCTTGGCAGTGAAAGCATGGAGTCCTAACCACAGGACCACCAGGGAATTCCTGCTGGCTCCTTGCCTTGTACTGTGCAGCCCTCTAGCACTGTGGGAGGGAACTGCCTCAGGTTTGTGCTGCCTTGGGCATTTGGAACAAATGCTGGAAAGTTTTGAACCAAAAGGCAGGAAGCTCACAGATAGGGTAAGAGAGAGAAAGAGAGGAAGCAGGCACCCACCAAACCCTCTTTGAGTGGCTCAGAACACAAATGACAGTGACAAGAAGTCAAGAGACATACTTCTCCGGGAGGAAGTCTTAAAGGAGACCGGAGGCTCAGTCTGGGGAAGACAGATTGAAGAAATACAGTTTTCAGGGATGAGAAGGGAGTGCCCCACAGACGGGCTTCCAGCGACATCCCGCCTCAGCGGCACACTGCGGTGGGAGAAGGGAAGACGGCAGTGTCGCTGGGTCCACATTCTGTGTGTGGGTCCCTCCTAAGGCTGAGGACCTTGTGCAGGGAGCTCGCTGTTTAACAGGGGGCAGAAAAAAAAGCAAAAACAAACCCAAACGCCTTGAGCTGTCAGGCTCCCCCCTGAGGGAGGGCTCTGTAGGAGGGGCGGCGGGGGGGGGCAGTGAACAGGCTGATCCTGACTGGCTTCTGCCACCCTGGCCCCCAGAGGTGCTGCTGCTTCTCACTGTCCGGCCCACGTTTGACAGAAGCATTCCCGGTGACCCTGGTGGCACAGGGGCAGGCTGGAGACCCATCACGGCGCTGAGGATGGGAGGTCCGCAGGGGAGTGAACGTGCAGTGCAGGTCGTTGGGCTGCTTGGTGCTGGCAGCTCCAGGGGGCAGCAGCTCTGACCTGATACAAGGATCATCTGAGGATGACCTAGCCCTCTGAGAACCAGGTGGACCACACCTGGTAGTACCGAGCTCCTTCTGCCTCCACTTAGAGAGCATCAGGTCTCACACACCAGGCAGGAGCCTCTTCAAGGCATCTCGACACCTTTATGATGAAACCTACGAGGTCTGTCCCTAAAACCATTACTTTACATCCTGCAGGAACCTCAGCATTAGATCAGGTCACAGACATCTAGAAATAAGAGGGTTGGGATTTCCCTGGTGGTCCAGCGGTTGAGAATCCGCCTTGCAATGCAAGGGAGGCGGGTTCGATCGCTGGTCCTGGAAGATCCCACATGTTGTGGAGCAACTAAGCCCAGGTGTCGCAACTAGAGAGTCCATGTGCTGTAACGAAAGAGCCCCAGTGATACAACGGAGATCCTGCATGCTGCAGCGAAGACCCAGTGCAGCCAAAAAAAAAAAACACCAGAGGGTTGTGTGATCATGAGTCCATAGGAGACAATGCCTTTGCCCCCAAGGAACTTATAGTGCATGATAGCATCTGATTACATACTAACAGGTAGCCATTCAACAAACGCATATTAGTACCTGGTGCACCCAGGAGCAGCCCGAGATGCTGGGGATACTGTGATGAATAAGACAGGCATCCTTGTGGAGAAAACAGGCTGCTGGGGAGGGAGATGTGTGAGGGGAACCGGGGAGCTTTAACAGGAGCTGAGGTGGCCGAGGGCGTGAGGGATGTTTGGAGGGCGTGAGGGATGTTTGGGGGGCCCGAAGGATGAGCCAGCCAAGGGAAGTGGGTGCCGCGGTGTGGAGGAACGAGGGCTCTCTGAGCAACTCGGGGCTGGCTGGGCCTTGAAGAGCAAGTCAGCCTTGAGGAAGCCGAGGGGGCGGATAGTGAGGCCATCGGTCTGGCTGCTCCGGCCTCACGATTGTGTGAGAAGGAAGGAAGAGGAGAGGAGAGGCCGAATCTGAGTGGCCGGCAGGATCCACAGGGAAATGGCCGGGAGCAGAGCACTTTCAAGTTAGAAACGGGGACCTCGGGGGCAGGCCGGACAGGGATGCCACTGAGTCTCCTGACAAGGACGCTATGGAGAAGGAAGACTGGCTGGTGGTGGAAGGAAGGAGACAGGTCTCCTGAAGGACAGGAGATCTCAGAGAACCATCTGTACGCGTTCCGAGGGCAGTTCTCAAGGACGGGAGCGGGGAGGGGCTCCCCTGTGCCAAGTGTTGACAACTGTTCTAGAGCTCTGAGAGCTGGGCCGGAGCACAGGACCGTCCAGGTAAAGACGGCACATCCGCAAGGCGCCGCCTGGGTCTCCGCCCCCTCCCAGAAGCGCACCTTCCTTCTCTCACCTTCTTGGCCAAAAGCGCCCCCAGAGGCCCCAGCAGCGGGCCCGCGGCGGCCGGCTGGCCCTGCCCCTTGGGGAGGAGGCGGCCCAGCTCCTCTGCCTGGACTCAGGGGCCGCCCGTTGCCGGCGGCTGACTGACTCACGGTGGGAAACCCGCACTGCCCTCGAGCTGCGGAGATGAAAGTGGCCGCAGGGGGGCGGCCGGTGGGGGCGAGCAGGCGGGGCAGGCCCGGAGGGAGCGCCTCCCTCAGTGGAAGGCACCTCTCTCTCCTGCAGCCTCCCACAGGGGTGGGAGGAGGCCTCTCTGCTTCCAGAAAACCCCACCCTGGAGAAAGCCGTGCTTTCTCCTTTGGGAGAAGAGGGCCCTTCAGACATCACTGCAGGCCCCAGCACCTGACCCGCTGCTGCTTTGGGCCAGACCTCAAAGGGAGATGGGGATGGTGGTTCTGGGTACCGGGACTTGGGCCACGTCCAGGAAGCAGTGAGGAGGCTCCAGAAACCAAGGTGCGACCACCCCGATCCAGGAGCACCTGTGCCACCTACACCCATTAACTCTGCCTATTAGCTTTTCCCTCCTCAGGCCCTCCCCATCCCTGCTCCCACAGGTACACAGTTTGGGGGAGGCGTGATGTGACTGGGGGAGGGATGAGACATGGGGATGGCGGGAGGCAGGCAGCAGGGAGGAGCAGAGGCTGGAGGCAGGTGGGCTATTCTGAACAATTCACTCTTCTTCTTGGAGCTCTTTCTCACGGAAGCCCTAATTTCTCAACATGGAAGTAGGTATATTACGAGGCCAGCACATCTTAGACAAGTCGGGAGTAAACGAGCAAAGGAATGAATTTTCCAAACTGTCAAAATTAAGTACACCATTGGTGGTTACCATGACCACGACTTCATCAGGAGTTCTCACCGTGAAGTCCATGGAGCTCAGTCTGGGGGGATCTGTGGAGTGCCTGAAATAACCTGTAAAAATGCATGTGGGGGCATCTTTCTGGGGTGAGGATGCATAGCTCTCAACAGCTATTTAAAGAAGTCTGGGACTAACAAAGTTTAAGACCCACACACAGGGTGGCCCAGCGGTTAAGACTCTGCATTGCCAGTGCAGGGGACTCAGGTTCAATCCCTGGTCGGGGAACTAAGATCCCATATGCCATGCAGCAGGGTCAAAAGATTCCCCCCCCCCCCAAAAAAAAAAACAAACCCACACAGCATGCATCCATCCCGGTCACTTTCAAGATGAGTTAGAGATGACTCAAGGTGATCCCTTGATCCTCCCCTCCCGCAGAGCAGCCAGAGGCAGGGCCCCATCCTTGCTCACAGTTCAGGGTGGGGACAGTGAGAGGCAAGAGAACCAGGGAGCCCCAGGATGCGAGAGGGGAGGCCCTTCTAAGTTGCCGGACAAGTGAGTCACCTTCCCAGCCTCCCTTTCCCAGAACCCCCCCCCCACAAAAGACTCAGCCACAGGAAACACCCCAAGCACTCTCTCACACTGTCCTGAGATGACCTCTGGTTCTCAGTTTCCTCTTCTGGGAAAGTTAAAGATGCTTTACGGAAAACCATGCAGGGCCACACACAAGATGCAGTTTATTGAGCAATTACTGAGTACCAGATATATGTTGGATGCTTGACTGGGATCACATAAACGGCACCCTTTCAAGAGGCCTCCCCCTGACCAGGCAGTGAAAGTCAATCCACTCCTCTCCCCCACCCTCCAGTTATTCTCATAGTCCCTGTTTTTTCCCCTCCCTACCATTCTTTACAATCGAGGCTGTTTCTATGCATTCCTTCCATTCTCTCTCCTCCACGAGACTACAGTCTTGCCATGGGTAGGAGGCGTGTGAATGTTGATGGCTGTGTATTGGTGCTAAGCACAGTGCCTGCTATCTTGTGGCCACTCAGATCCCTGTTAAATGACTGTCTTTAGTCGTCACAACAGCCTCATGAGGTAGGTTATCATGTCCATTGTACGGAAGAAACTGAGGTTCAGAGACTCAGAGATTTGCTTTGGGGCACAGTCTGTTATCACGAGACTTCAGCTCTACTCCCTCCCCTTGAAAGGACTTGGAGAATGAGAAAACCTAAGGGTCAGAAGAGAGAGTTAGACCCAGCATAATGGCTCCAGTTCAGCCACCACCCTGTGCTCGGCCTTCCCCAGCTGAGTTCACTTCCCCAACCTCTCATCACAGCCCAGTACGTTCCAGTCATCAATCCGCAGCCACAGGACTGGAGGCCATCCAGACTGGCCTGTTTATTTCCAAGCCAAGAGAGAATCAGTCCTTCCCTGCCAACCCCAGAGCAAGATACAGCTAGGAGTCCACATCCCACCCCTCAAGCCTTAACACAGCAGATAAATTAGTGAAATCTTGTATAAAACATTGTACAGGGGGAAATACATACATATATATAGAGCCAGTGCTGGCACTGGGGTGCGGTTGGCTTTTTAGACACAGATAACCAGATCCTGCCCCATCAGAGCACCTGCCCACCCCAGCACTCTTTCCCTGAAGTGGTCCTCTGCTCCCCCCACCCCGGTACTGTGAGTGGTTAGCACACATCACAGAGGTCCAACATCATGCCCCCAAAGGGAAATGCTTCCTGGGTGCCCCCACCAGCCTGCTCCTCTGAGGCGGGCACCCTGCCCTATTCCCTCACCCAGGTAGCCTGCCTTGGCCTGGCCCCAGGAGTTCAACCCACCAAGACCTGAAGACAAGATGGACCAAGGAATACTGTTCCCTGATATGTCTGATGGCTAGACATCATCTACACCAGGACTGTTTTTTGAAAGTGGAAGGGGTTCTAATTCACTGGAAAGCAGGCCTAAACCCAGACTTCCCACCAAAGAACAAATGGTCACCCTACTGATCAGGTTTCCCTGCTCTGAACAGGCCTGGTCCTGCACTCTTGACTTTCCAAATCACAGTCCCTACTCGCAGCAAACTCTTCTTAGACCTCTATTCCCATCTCTGTCCCTTTCTACTCTCCAAGGCCTTCTGGCATCTTGGTTACACATCCCAAGGCCTCGATAATATTGGGGACCTGTAGTACTGGGGTTGGGAGGGGTGGTTGGGATGATGCCCCTCCAAATCCCATACAGGACCTGACCATCACTCAAGGCCTTTGGTGTCAAGCCCCAGGCTTTCTAGCTCCTTGGCCCCAACCCCCCAAATCATGGCTGCCTGGGTCTGAGTAGTAAAGCAAGCCTCCACCCTGTGTCTTCCATCCCAAACTTGCCAAGTCTTCCCTCTCTAGGCCCTTCTGTAGCTCAAGGCCAGGGAGGAATGAACCTCCAATTCCCCCATCCCCACTCATGGTCAATGCAAAGCACTTTGTTCAGGTACCTCCCCAACTTGTGCCTGCATGTTCCTGGTCCCACCTCAATGTGGCTTTCATACTAGCAACTCTAGGTATCACCTCTGGATTGGCAACTGGTGGGCGGGTGGAAGCTGAGATCAACCTGTAGCACCCTGCACCCCCACCCAGACAGGGCTGGTCCCCAGCCCCTCATGAGAACCTGACCGGTAACCACAGCCATTCTGATGGGTTCCCCATTGGGTTCCCATTCAGAGCCAATGCCCCTGCCTTTGCTTTTAGAACCTGCTCAGCAGGGCTGCTTGGAAAACTGCTTTCAGTAAACCCTGCTAAGGCAAATAGTCCCAGACAGTGAAAACTCAGGCTCCGGGTCCTTAAAGGTTCCTTCTCTTCTCCTTCCTTCTCCCTCCTACCCTCCTCTGCAGACGGCCCACAGCCACATCAAGGCTTTGGGAAACAGAAGTCCAATCCTGATCTTCCTGGGGGCACTGCTTCACTCGTTGTCCGTCTGTCTGTCTTTGGGAAACAAAGACTCTTCTGTGTCTGAGTGAGGCTACCTAACACCAGTTGCATCCCTCCCAACCCCACCAAAACAAGCGCCCAGATCCGACCCCTTGGAGGACAGCTGAGAAAACCCTGAGCTCAGGACGGGGCCTTCCAATGGGCCCCTGAGTAGGCATAGGAGATGGGATGGCGGGTCCCAGGCCTCACAGTGAATGTGTTGATGGAGCTTCCGTAGTGCGTGTTGTTGTGGGGAGACCTGGTGGGGAGCAGGAGAAGAGATGAGGTTAGTATCTGCAGCTGGTTAACCATCACCCCGAGAATCTCCCCAGGGCCATCAGAGGAAGGATGGAGCTGCCCCTCAAGCCCAGGGCTTATCCTCCCCAGTGGGACCCAGTATTAACTCATCAGCCACAGGGTTCCCTCCTGTCCAGGCCCTGTTGCCAGAGTACATGCGCAATACCCTCCTTCTCAGAACCCTTCTCTCCTAGCCTGGCTCTGGATGCATCTCGGTGATGGGAAATCTCAGCACTCAAGGACCACTCAGCTCTCCCCTACCCCACACGGGGACTCTAGGAAGGGGGAGACAGGAGAGAAGACAAAGGAGAGTGGGTGTTAGGGAAGCGCGCCTCCCTGCCCGTTCTCTCTGCCCTGAGAGCCAGGATGGAGAAAAGCAAATATCTGGGGGGATGGCCACAGCCTGGCCAGCTCCGGGTGGTCTGGGGGTGAGCCTCCGTCTCCCCTGCCTTCCCAGCCCAGCCCCCATCTCCCCTGCTTTCTCAGCCCACTATCACCCTGGCCACCCTGGCCCACCGCTCACCTGCCGGTAGCCGGGGCGCAGCCGTAGTCGCCGCCGCCGCCGCCGCCGCCGAGAGCTTTGTACTTGGTCTCTCCGCGAGGGGCGCCCTCCAGGGACATCTTCCGCGAGTGCAGGCCGCCGGAGGGCCCGCGGCCCGCTGAGTTGACGCGCCGCATCTCGGGGCCGCTGGGCGCTGCAAAGAGGCCCCCGGGCTGCGGCCCGAAGCAGTTGGGGGAGCTCAGGCTGCGGCCGGTGCCGCCGCGGGGCGGCCCGGGGTTGCGGTGAGGCTCCCCGACGTAAAGGCGCTTCTTGATGAGCGAGCGACCCCCGCCCCCGCCCGAGAAGCGCTCCAGGCCCCGGGCCGGACCTGGATCGGCGGAGAAGTGAGAGAAGCTGCGAGGTGGGCCGGCGTTGGCGGGCTGCCCCAAGTCTGAGAAATTGTTCCGGGGAGGGGAACCCCGGCGCCCCAGATACTGCAAGGGGGCTGTCGGGGGCTCGGGGTCATTGCTGAATTCTGGCGGTGGCGGGATGACCTCAAAGTTGAACTCCTCCTCCTTGTCTTCCTCCGGTTTGTGGGAAGGAGAAGGAGGGGAAGAGAAAGACTTGGGCAGCAGGCGGCCCTGGAGGCTGGAGGGCTCTGGTCTCTCCCAGGCCGCCGAGGCCCGGGGCTCCACCTTTGTCCAGCTGGGCCCACGGCCCGACTCCGTGCCCTCTGGGTCCCTGCGGGGCTGGGGTTCCCACTGACGGAGTCCTTTGGGCTGTCCTGGCGAGGTTAGCTGGGGGACATTCCCAGTCTCCTTGGACACCTTGGGGACCACAGTGAAGGAGTTGGGCTGGCCCTCGTTGTACAAGATGGTATCAGAGCCTGCCTCGGGCTGGCTGGGGCCTCGGACACTCCCTGGTAGGGAGGACCGGCCCAGGGCAGCCCCCCTGGGCCTCCCCTTCTGGGCCCTCTGCTTGGCTGCAAGGAGCAGGGCCATCGGGGAGCCCCGCTCCACCACCTCCCCTGTCACCGGGTGCCTGAGGAGCTCGTCAGCAGCCTGGGGTGAGGCTGGGGGCTTGGGTGGCAGCTCCTGGGGCTCCTTCCCCTCCACAGGCTTGCCTGACCCTGCAGCCTCTCCTCTGGACAGGGTGGGCGTCACCACAGCCACCTCTCTGCTGGGGCTGTTCTGGCTGCGATGGGACTTGTAGAAACAAGGCGCCTCTTCTCGCCCAGGTGATATCTTTGGGGGGAAGGCTGGAGATGAGTGGGCTCCCTGTGTAGGAGGCTTACTGGCCTCTGAGGAGTGCCCCTCTACCTCTGGCTTGGAGGGCACTGCAAGTTCTTCATGTTCTGGCTTCTCCCACTGCCCAGCTGCGACCAGGTTCTTTTCTGCTATCAGTTGGGAAGATGTGATGGGTAGAGGTGTGGCCGTGGGTGGTGTGATTGGTCCAGGTGTGGCCTTGGGTGGTGAGGCTGGTCCAGGCATGGCCTTGGGTGGTGTGGCTGGCCCAGGAGTGGCCTTGGGTGGTGAGGCTGGTCCGGGCGTGGCCTTGGGTGGTGTGGCTGGCCCAGGAGTGGCCTTGGGTGGTGAGGCTGGTCCAGGCGTGGCCTTGGGTGGTGTGGCTGGTCCAGGCGTGGCCTTGGGTGGTGTGGCTGGCCCAGGTGTGGCCTTGGGTGGGGTGGCTGGTCCAGGCGTGGCCTTGGGTGGGGTGGCTGGTCCGGATGTGACCTTGGACTGGAGTGGTGTGTTTGGCAGAGGGGTGGTGGATAGAGGTGGCAGATTCTTGGCCACAGGCTTGGAGAATTTGCCGTTATCAACTCTGTTTTCAAAGATTCTTCCCCCTTCTGGCTGAGGTTTGGGAGGCAGAGAGCCTCTGCTGGGCCTGGCCTCCTTCTCAGCTGATGAGGAAAGCTGGGCCTCCAGCTTCTTCCGGATCTCCCAGACGCTAGGAGTTGGCACGTCTTGGGGAAGGTAATCCACAGGAGGAAGGGTCAGGCTGGTGGCAGCCTTCTTTGGTCGGCTGCAGGGACTCTTCTCAGGAATGCTTGAGGGGGCCTCCTCCTCTGGCAGGCTTGGGGGCACCTCCTTCTGTAGCAGACTCGGGGGCGCCTCTTTCGCTGGCAGGCTGGGACGCTTGTGGTCCTCCCTTCCCTGAGAGGCTGCCACTGGACCTGGTCTGTGACTGGCGAGCCGGTCCTCTCTCCTGGAGCCGCAAAGATAGGCTGACAGCTCGTCCCGCAGCTTTGCCATCTGGCTGGGATCCCGCCAGTCCATGGGCTCCGAAGAGGCTGTCTCCTCCGGGCTCGGGGGGTCAGGTTTGGGTTTGGGAGCAGGAGAGCTGGCCTTGGGTCTTTTCATCAACCCAGCAGGTGGAGGGGCTGCCTTCTCGGCAGATGGCAGAGGAGGGGCGGCTGGGGGCAGCGGGGGTGCTGGCGGAGGGAGCGGGGGTGCAGGAGGGGGCAGGGGAGGGGCTGGAGGTGGCGTCTCGGCTTGTTCACTGCTCTGGACCTGAGGCTGGCCTGGCCTCGGGCCAGCCGGTGCCACAGCGCCGGGCTCCTTGGGATGCGCTAGCTCAGCAGCCCTGTCTGGGTAGGCCTGGCACGCGGAGCGGATCTGGAAGCTGGGAGGCAGTGAGGGTCGACTGGGGCCCTTCTTGGTGGGCTCTTCGTCCTCAGGAGGAGCCCCTTGTACCTCTGGAATGGAGATGGACGAAGTCCTGACTGGGGTTGGGGGAGGCACTTTGAATGACCGGGGGAAGGTGAGGTGGGACTCAGGACCCGGGAGGCCCCCCTTGGGCTCAGCAGGGCTCCTGGGGGGGCTGCTTCTGGGGGCGTCAGGCTGCCTACCATTCAGCGTTACTTCCGATTTCCACTTGGTGACACCTCCAGCGGGGAAGAGGCGGGTCCCCGCGGTCTGGGGAGACCCTGGGGCTGGGGGTGTCGGGGTTGGCATGAGGGGTGGAGGTGGGGCTTGAACGGCCTGGGGTGGGGCGGGTGGAATGAAGTCAGGAGGCGTGGGTGTGGATGGGGAAGAAACGGTGGGGGCGGGGGAAAGGGCCCCCATTCCTGGGAGCAGAGCTGGGGCCGTGCTGGGTGGGGGTGGGTGCAGTGATACCAGCAGGGGAGGAGGTGGGGGAGCTGTGGAGGGTGGAGGTGGCGGTGAGAGTTCCTCTGCAGGCTGCAGGGTGCCTAGGGGCGGCGCCGGCGCCGGGCCTGGGGGAGGTGGGGGGATGAGTAAGTCCTGGCCATACTGTCCAGGCCTTAGATCCCCCACAGAGCTGTATAGTCGGAGGTTGCCATTGACGAGCGTGCTGGTGCCTGGAAGGAGGGAGAGGCAGAGATGAGGAGGGTGAGCAGGCAGCGCGGGCTTGCTGACCTCCTGAGAGAGCAGCTGGCTGGTTTTGCGAACACCAAGCGAGGAGCAGCCATGTCTCCAGTCTCCTGACCTCTCCTGAGAGGGACCCTCTTCTTTCCAGGGAGGGACCCCTGTGCCCCTGGCACAGCCTCTGGAGCCTGTGCTGAATTTTCTCCATTGGCTTCCGAGGCTCAGGCTCCACGCTTCTGCCCTGCTCACAGTCTTATATATCATCCCTTTACTAAACTCGCTTTGGTTAGCCCCTTGGAGTGCACCGGGTGTTTCTTACAGGTGCCTCAGATGGTACAAAGCCAGAAACACCAGGGTTCAAATCCAGGCTCTTCTGCTTACTAAATGTGTGACCTTGGACACACTGGTTAAACTTGCTGAGCCTCAGTTTCATTATCTGTAAAATGGGAATAACGTCAGCAATTGCCTCATAAATCTGTTTGAGGATTAAGAGAATTTATATAAAAGAATGGAAAGAGCTTATCAGGTGCTAGGTCCAGAGAATGATAATCACTTTGACTACTACCGCCTGTGCTTAACTTTCCATTCTGCGTAAGACAGGGAAGCTGGGAGACACAGGAAGTCATGGATGGGGGTAGGGGCCTGGACACCTCGGTGAGGAAGTTTGGGTGAAGGTTTGGGAGGAAGAAATCTGCATGAGCAACTCCTGCTTTCTAAAGATCCTGAATCTACCAAGAATCCAGAGAACCTCGCAGAGAACTGGAACAGACTCTGGACTGCCAGATGGATGGAGTGGGAATGAATTGACTTGGATGACTCAGGCACTAGAGAGATACTGAGTCTCCCACCCTGGCCCCAGGCTCAAATCCCTACCCTCTGGCCCCAGTCCCTGCCCCCTCCCTAGTGTCTGCAGGCCACCAGGATGCCCGTTACTCCTCTCTGAGGGGCACACATCCTTTGCCTCCCCCACCTCTCAATTTCTGGCACAGAATGAAACAAACCCAGGAATGTGCAGCTCTGAAGGGCTCCTCCCAGTTTCCTGACTTCAAAATAAAGACCACATCCAGTGAGCACCCAAGTGTTAGGAGCTGCGACACAGCAGTAAAAGACAAACCAAAACATAGTCAAAATACTGGCCCTCTTGCAGCTTGTGATTCAACGAGACAATGAGATAGACAATGAACACATCAGTAAATTTCCAGCACATCGAGGTGATGAGTGATATGGGGGAAAACCCAGGAGGGGTGCTGGGGGTGCAATGTGAATAGGGAGGTCTGGGAAGACCTGGCTGAGAAGGTGACATTGGAGGAAAGATGGAATGAGAGAGGGAGAGAGAGCTGTGCACACATGCAAGGGAAGAACAGACTGGACCGCAGGGAGTGCAAAGGCCCAGGGGTGGAAACGAGCCTGGATACTGAAGGAGCAGCAAGGAGAGTGGGATGAGACGAGAAAGCCAGCAGGAGATTAGGCCAGGTGGGGCCGGATTCTGGCCGTCCTGGCAAGAACCCTTCTGTTAGGTGACAAGGGAAGTCACTGGCGGGTTTTGAGCAAGCGATATGACAAGAAGTGACTCACATCCTATCCAGTACTTTGTTTGTGCCTTCAGAACTGGAATTGTCTTGCCCGGAGATACGGAGGGGCAAGGGGTTAAGTGACTTGCCCCAGGGAACGAGGCTAATATGCAGGGGAGCTGGGATTCAAGGCCAGGGCTGCCTGACTCCAGGGTTCTTTCTATCACTCACGCTGCCTTTGTTCCTGCTCTGGCCCCAGCCCTCACCATCTTTCCTCCCCTGGGCCTTAGCTCTGGCTCTCCTCATCTCCCACCCACAGCAGATAGCAGCCAAGAGGCCTGGGGACTCCAGCTTCATCACCAGCTGGGGAGGGAGGTCCAGATGCTTGGGCTTAAGGAGGAAAAAGAGAAAGATGGACAAGCCTCAAGCCTGGGGTCCTCTTACCTGTCATTTGTTTGTCTGCAAAGTTGTCTGGCACACAGGGGGTTGGTACAGCCAGTCCATGGTTCTCCTGGGCATCCTGAAAGACAGCAGAACCGTAAGGGGACAGGGAAAGACAGTTCTTAACTTGCTGCTCTGTGAGGCCGTTATAACTGCTGGAAAATTCACAGGGATAACCAGTGAGTATACTGAAATATGGGCTTAGTTAAAAGGGTGAATTTTATTATATAGTCAAGTCTTGTTATTTGCAGTAGTTAGGGTCTATGAAATTGCTGTAAACACTGAATTAGTAAAAACTGGATCCATGCCCTGAGGGAAATACAGGGTTCAGTTCAGTTCAGTCGCTCAGTCGTGTCCAACTCTTTGAGACCCCGTGACCCACAGCACGCCAGGCCTCCCTGTCCATCTCCAACTCCCTGAGCCCACCCAAACCCATGTCCATCGAGTCGGTGATGCCATCCAACCATCTCATCCTCTGTTGTCCCCTTCTCTTCCTGCCCTCAATCTTTCCCAGCATCAGGGTCTTTTCAAATGAATCAGCTCTTCGCATCAGGTGGCCAAAGTACTGGAGTTTCAGCTTCAACATCAGTCTTTCCAATGAACACTCAGAACTGATCTCCTTTAGGATGGACTGGTTGGATCTCCTTGTAGTCCAAGGGACTCTCAAGAGTCTTCTCCAACACCACAGTTCAAAAGCATCAATTCTTTGGCGCTCAGCTTTCTTCACAGTCCAACTCTCACATCCATATAGGGTTGTGTGTGTGTGTGTGAGTCACTCAGTCATCCGACTCTTTACAAGCCCATGGACTGTAGCCCACCAGGCTCCTTTGTCTGTGGGATTCTCCAGGCAAGAATATTGGAGTGGGTTGCCATTTCCTTCTCCATCCATACAGGGTTAGGATCCTGTAAATCTTGGTCAAGTCACTTTCATCAGATGATCAATATACAACTTTGTCTTTATGCAGGTTTCTCTTTAAAGACACCTTATTTAATGTCTGTTGTTAACACATTGACATTGAACTCATGGCCAGCAGCACCATAACTCGTGCCTTCGAAGCTTACCTAACACACGTATTTTCTCTGTAAGGCACCTCGTAGCTTCCTTGCACGTAGGGATGTTAGACAGCACATCAGCCCTGTGCTTAGGGGGCATTTTATTTAATTTTTAAAATAAAAAAAAAGTTTTCTAGCCATTCCATGCAACATGTGGGATCTTAGTTGCCCAACCAAGGATCAAACCCATACCTCTCTGCATTGGAAACACAGAGTCTTAGCCATTGGACTGCCAGGTAAGTCCTTGAGGGCCATTTTTAAATAGCAAAATCACCAACAAAAGGAAAGAAATATGAAAAGCCTGGCACTAAACAGAAAAGGATGCTTATTTACAGTACAAGGGCTGAAACAAGGAAGCAAAATGTCTTGTTCGACCTCAGCTGGTTCCCTGTGCATCAGGTGAAAAACTTTTCACTGCTCCACTCGTGCCAAAGTGTCTTGAGTCGATTTGGGGGTTACAAATAAATTTTAGTGAATAGGCAAATTACAGATACCGAATCTGCAAATAATGAGAACCAACTGTATATAAATTATATCTCAATTGAAACAGATCCAAAAAAAAAAAACTGTGCCTAACTCCCCAGGGATGTCCACAAGATCAAAAGCCAACCCCCCTTGGCCTGGCTTCCTGTTCACTCTTAGTTTTCATTAGGTAGTTACAGAAAAGTAAATAAGAAAAGAGCGGTGACCTGGAGTATTGACAGCACTGCAGATGCCTTTCTGATCTCTAGGCTTGCAGACCATAATGCGTTTACACAGCTGTTGGTCTGTACATACTATTTTGCATTCTATTCCCCCCCCCCTCCAAACACACATTTCCATATGTCAACAATGGCCACACACCTGTCCTTTGGAGGAGCAGTGGGGCATTTTATGTTAGCTTTCAAGGTCCTCAACACCCTGGCAGTATCCTTCAGGATAGTGTTTATTTCCACTCACCTGTTACAGCCAATTTGACAACCTAACTGAACCAGCTCCCTCTCTAGGATCCTTCCAACATACCCCTCTGGTTCATGTTCATCCCTGATACCGGGTGTTGGTCAGGCTGTGCCCCTCTTCCCACCCTCCATTTCTAACAGTAACACCCCTTGCTCTGTGCTCTAAACACATGCTCACCATCACACTACCCTGTGATGAAGAAGTTGTTCCCATGAGCCAGAGAATGTGGAGGTTTAGAAGTTTGATAAGTTGTTTACAGTCTCATGACCAGTGGTGCTAAGCCCAGGTCTGTGGAGCTCCCACCCCTGAGAATTTTGCTTCACTAAAGTCCAAGTCTCTAATCCTAAAAGGATTCACAGAGCCCCTCTCGAAAGATGGTAGAGGGAATAGGAAAGTTCTGGAGCCAGACTGCTTGAATTTGAATTCTAGCTCTGCCTCCTACTGGCTATATGACTCAGCCAGTGACTTAAGTTCTCTATGCCTCAGTTTCCTTGACTATGAAACTGATTTAAAGATAGAATTTACTGGGACTTCCCTGGCAGTCCAGTGGTTAAGACTCCACACTCCCAATGGCAGTGGGCACAGGTTCCATCTCTGGTTGGGGAATTAGGTTCTCACATGCCACACAGCATGGTCACAAAAGAAAAAATAGAATGCACCTATTCTAGGGAAGTTGTGAGGATTAAGTGGTGCAATACACAAGAAGCACTTAGCTCCTGGCATGCAGTGAAAACCCAATAAACGTTAGCTCTTGTTATTCCTACAGAGCCATCCCTGGTCTGCACCAGGCCATGCTGACTGACTGCTGTTCAGAGCAACCCACAGCCAAGTCCCACAAGGGAGGACTCCTGTTCGCTCTCTAGATACTCCCCCAGTTCCTCCAATGAGATCTGGTTGCTCCTTGGAGCCCAGGGACATGTCTTATATGAATCCCACAAACATGGACACATAGTAAGCCAAGCTGTTACTCACTGATGGGCTGATGGCGCCAACTCTCTAGACTTAATGGTTTAATATATAAGAAGGGGGATTCAAGGCAGATGTTTCATAAACATCCACAATACCTCGGGGTGCCAAGGGCAGTCTCAGAATTACTCTCTGGTTATATGAGGGCAGCAAACAACTCATTTTGTTCTTAAAAGAAATCTGAAGAACTGGAATGGCCTTGCTTCATCATCTACTTTTTTTCTGCCTCTGTTTGAGTCACATGGCCATATACATGTTCTCAACATCTCTCAACCCTGCATTCTGAGATGCGGTACATACTGCAGTACACAAGAGTGTCTAGTTGTTCAGGCGCTAAGTCCTGTCCGACTCTTTGCGGTATATCCATGACTGATTGTCTAATAACCCTCATGGAGTATGTATACTCTGATTTTGATGAGATGGAGGCCAGGCCTTTAAAAGCCAGGGTTGAGCTCTCATTACTCTTTTGCACATAACTGGAAAATAGACAGACCTAGGGACTTATCATCAAGAGTTTTCAGATTCCAGTCATGCTCTGGATTTTGCTTGTGCATGTGTGATGTTGCCAGTGGAGTGACCTTGGATGAGCCGTAGCAAACATGATGTTAATCTATCATTTATGCACCTACTATGTGCCAGCATTATGTTATCTCAAATCTCTTAAGAGACAGAATGTAAACCTAGGCCTCCCAACTTCCCTTTTCTACAAATCTGAGACTCATTTTCTTCTTGTATAAAGTGAAGATGCTTCCTGCTTTGTGGGGCCATTATGATGACCAAACGAGATAATGCTCCTAACCCAGGAATCTGTGGTTCTAAATCTTCTCCCCACAAAGGTGAAAATATTGTGAACAATCAAAGCAAGCTGCCTGGAATCCTAGAAGCACCTTCTGGATCACCCTGTAATTATGTGTAAATGAGGAACATGGACGGACTTTGTGGGCTGGAGGTAATACTGCCCACCCCACCTTTGATCTTATCTCTGAAAATGCATTAGACCCCAAAGACCACAGGATGGAAGTCTGTCTCCTGAGCGGCCTTGGAACGAACACACCCGTACACACACACACACACACACACACACACACACACGAGTCCAGGACACACCTACCACATCCCCACAGTGCTTGAGGTGCTGTGGTACTCTATTACCCTTGGGGTAGGTCCCAACGTCCAGACTCACCCCTTCAGGAGCCCCCAATACTGAACTGAATGCAGCCCGAGCCCCAGCTGACCCTGCTTCTTCCCTTCCCACCTGCCTGGGCTAGCTGTCCCTTCAACCGGTGTGGATTGGGGAAGGCAAATAAAAAACTCTTTTCAATGCAAATGCTTGTAAAACAGACCTGGAAGGTCTTGTTTGAGGACCTTGTTGAGAGGTCACTCCCCTCTCAACACGGGGACCCAGGGAGCTGGCATCCAGTGCCCTGGCTTGGGTGGTGACAGAGTTCAGTGTACAAATGCACAGGTGTGAACAGCATCCATCTCCACGGGGAGTGACCTTCCTCACCTGCCTCCCTTAGCCTCAGAGGACTGAGGTGAAGCCTCTGGAAGAGGGGCTGGAGGTCACATCTCAATGCGATGTGTGATCCTGCTACGGGGGAAGTATGTGCTGTAAAAGGGCCTCAATGGACAATCAGCGATGATTGAATGTAAAAGGTATATCAGAAAATGGTGTCGTATCAATATTAAATTCCTAAATTTGCTAGTTGTGCAGAGAATATCGCTGTGCTTACATAGCACACACATAGTATGTAAGATTTTTTCTTTTTATTTTGAAGAAGGGAAGGTTTTTGTTTTTTTTCTAATTGCATTATAGTTGATTTACAATGTTGTGAATAGGTAAGTATTTAGGAAAAAGGGATGCGATGTCTCAAATTACTCTTTAGAAACAAATGTGTAAATAACAAGAGAGAGCAAATAAAGTAAATGGAGCACGATGTGGTGAATCTAGGTGGCGGTTCTAGGGAGTTCTTTGTACTATTCCTGCAATTGCTCTGCACATTAGGGTTGGTTAAAAAGAAAAAGTTACTTAATACCCTTGAATGGTCCATTTTAAAATGGTTAAAATGGTAAATTGTATGTTATGTATCTTACAATTTAAGAAGTGAAAACATAGCAAACAAAAGACCAAGGGCTTCCCAGGTGGCGCCAGTGGAAAAGAACCTGCCTGCTGATGCCAGAGACTTAAGACAGGAGAGCGCCATCCCTGGGGCAGGAAGATCCCTGGAGGCGGGCACGGCAGCCACTCCAGCATCCTCGCCTGAAGAATCTCAGGGACAGAAGAACCTGATGGGCTACAGTCCACAGGGTCACAAAGAGTGGGACATGACTGAAGCGACTTAGCACACACACCCACAAACAAAAGAACAAGACCGTCAAGAGAGAAAGTGTTGAGGGAGACTTAGAGCTTACCCATCCACTGGACAGACATCAGCATCTCACTTCTTTCTCTCATTTCTAATATTCCCGACCTTAACCATAACCTTAACAGCTGCTGCTTAGCACTTACTCTGTACCAGGTGCTCTGTCTTCCATCTCTTAACTCATTTACTCTTCACAACATAAGATGTGATCGGTGTTATTACTACCTCCCCTTTACAGATGAGCAAACTCAGGCAGAGAGGTTAGGCAACTTGCCTAAGAACTCACAGCTAGTTAGGTATCACTGTCTTTCCAGGCATCCACCCGTCACCCACACCCCCAGCTTTTCACCTGGCTCTGCCAGGCACATCCTGTGTCCCTCCCTTCCTGCTACCCCGAAAGCTCGGCCCCCCTTCAGTCCTGTCTATTACCCAGACAGACAGACAGACTACTGCCATCATCTCCCTGACTTCTGCCTCACCCCATTCTTTAAGCCTGATGCCAGGATGTTCTTTCTAAAATGCATCTCAGGGAATTCCCTGGTGGTCTGGTGGTTAAGACTCTGCCTCCCAACGCAGGGGACACAGATTCAATCCCTGGCTGGGGAACTAAGATCCCACCTGATTCGCAGCAACTAAGTCCGTGGGCCACAACTACTGAGCCCACAGGTCTTAACTAGAGAAGCCCAGGCGTCATGACTAAGACCCAATGCAACCAAAAATAAATATTTTTTAAAAAATAAAGAAATAAAATGCATCCCAGAGCAGGTCCCTTCCCTGTTCAGCATCCTTCCATTGGTCCAGAGGTTGACACTGAAACGCCTTCGCATGGCGTTCTAGACTTTTCATAAACTGTCCTGTCCGCAGCTCCTGCTGCCTTCTCCCACCCACTCCACAAACTCTGGGCTCCGGTTAGTGGTTCTTGTGTTTTTCCACCAGTGTCCCTGGAGACCTGCCTCACTCAAGAGCAAATGGGCTCCCTGCAGCAGGGATCTTCAGTACGGCAGAGAGACCACTCCTTGGAGGGAGTATCTGGGGGTTCTGGGGGTGAATCTATTGCTTGAAAAAGCCCCTAGATGATTTGGCTCTGCTCCCCTCCCCCACGGTGGAGAATCACTGCAGCTGCTTGAGATTCACTCCCACATCCTCTCAGACCTCCCAAATCTTGCTTTGCTCTTTTTTTTTTAATTAGAGTTTAGTAGATTTAAAATGTGTTAGTTTCTGCTGTCCAATAAAATCAATCAGTTATGCATATACCTATATCCACTCTCTTTAAAATTCTATTCCCATATGGGTCATTACAGAGTATTAAGAAGAGCTCCCTGTGCAGTAAAGTAGATCCTTACTCATTATCTACTTTAACTTTGGCTCTTATTCTCTCTTGGATGCTCTTCTTTGTCCAGCAAACTCCTACCTATCCTTTAAACCCTAGATTAAATACCCCTCCTCCATGAAGCCCTCCTTGGCAACCTCAGCCCGAGTTCATCTCCCTTCTCAGTGTGTTCCGCACCCTGTGTGTGCGTTCTGCTGGCTCACATTTATTAGGTGCCTGCTATGTGCTAGGCACTGTTCTGAGTACTTCACACGCAGCAACCTAGTTAATCCTCGTAGTAACCCTAAGAGGTAGGTTGTTGTTTTTATTGTATAGAAGATGAAACTGAGGCACAGAGAGGCCAAGTACATCGCCCAAAGTGATACAGCTAATAAACAGCAGAGTCGAGACTGGAACTCAGAGCCTGCCCTCTTTACCATGACAGCATTCATCCTCACACTTTTCCTCCAGCATAAACGAAGCCTGTTGCAGGTGGCTGTGGTCTCTTCTGGCCCAGTCCAGCCTATTTGTGGGTAGGGGGACGGCTGAGTCTTTTTGCCCCACCTGGCACAGATGGGGCAATTCAGTGAGAGATGAGTGAAGAAACTCCTGGATGAATGAATGAGCGGTAGAAAGAACACAGGACAGAGAGGTGTAAAGTCTGTGTTCTGGCGCCAGACCCACCACCAATTAACTAGGAACAAAAGGCCTCCTTCCCTCGCCTCTCCTGTGAACACTCTTTAGGATCATCTCCAGCCTGGTTCTGTGAGTCCCGGCCCATAAGGCGCCCCGTCTGTGCTCGGCTCACCTGTGCCATGTGGGCAGCGGCCTGAACATGGAGGCCACCCTTCCACGACCAGATGTTGGGACAGACCTCCGCCCTCGCCCTCCTCTCGGGAGCGTTCTTGTGGGGAGGGGGCGGCGGAACAAGTGGGGGTAGAGGAGGAGGAAAGGGGAGGAGGGGGGAGGGAGGAGTTTGTGAAGCTGCTTTTCCAGGAGTCACAGGGCGAGGCCAAGCAGGCAGGACTGGGCCTGAGGTCACCGCTGGCTCCGCCGTGGGCCTGTGACCGCCGCAGTCAGCCGAGGGCTGCCCCACCCTCAGCAGGCTTGCCCTGGGAAAATCACAGACCCCACGCCCCAGGGGGCTGGCGTGCCCCTCAAGTAGACTCAGGAGGGAGACGTGTCTGGTCCTTGAAGGACAGCGGCCCCACATCGAGGGACCGGGTGTGCCACCCGGTGGGCAAGGGAAATGACCAAGAACATGCAAATGAGCATCGAGCCCCTCTGCTGGGGCAGCCCCCTGGCGCCTCCGTCCTCAGCCAGGCCACCCCCACTCCGCAACAGCAGACCTTGCTCAACGCCTGGGGCAGAGTCCAGGTGGGGCATTCCCTGTGAAGCTGGGCCTCAGCCCTTCCCGAACCAACACCCGGACAACACCCAGAAGCTAAGATCCCCGTCACCTTGCCCACTTCACAGGGGTGCAAGCTCCAGCTCCCCAGCTCAATCAAGCAGCCCCAACACAGCCTCGTATACTGAGAAGTCACCAGGCAATGATTAGCTGGCAGGGATCCTAGGGACGGAAGCGCCATTCTGAGAATATTTTTATATATTTCCTTCCTTATACTTGTCTCTATTTTCAGTTCTTAACAATGAACTTCTGTTTCCTTCACAATTAAAAAATACACACACACACACAATACGTAGTTTTGTTTTTTAAGTTCTTGTAATCAAGAAGAGCATGGGGACTGACTTCCCTGGTGCTCCAGTGGGTCAAAATCCATGGTGCAATTCAAGGGACATGGGTTTGAAACCTGGTTAGGGAACTAAGATCCCACAGGCTGCATAACAACTAAGCCTGCGAACCATAACTAGAGAGTCCAGGTGTTGTCACACAAGATCCTGCATGATGCAGTGAAGATCCTGTGTGCTGCCACTAAGACCCAGGGCAGCCAAATAAATGAATACTTAAAAAAAGAAGCAAAGCATGGATTTTGTAGGCAGGCAGACCACACTGGCAATTTTAACTCCATCATCTCAAAGACAGAATCAGACACACACTCAGTGGTCGGGAAGTGTGCCCTCTTCTTGCCTTTTGAGGTTCAGTTTTCTCATCTGTAAGACGGGGTTGATCCCACCTCCATGGGTCTGCTGTGACATCAGAGGCCTCCTCACACCTAAAGAGATCCCGCAGAGAAGCATTCAAGGAGGGGGCATCTCCCCGGCCCCCCCACTGCTCGGGTCCGAACAAGGCTCAGTGGGTGAGCAGTGGCCAGAGACCATGGATACTCTGCTCTGGGAAGGGCTTCTGGGATGTGTCTGTCTGGTTGGGTCTGAAGAGATAGATGGGTGCTTCCCCAGAGTCAGGGCCAGGTCACCGGGAATCCCCTACTGTACTTTTGACCACAAATATTTCAGAGTTAAAGAGAAGGAGGAAAGAAAGCAGAAAAGAGGAGGGGAGGAAAGCATTCACTATCTGAGGACTGAGGTTGTCTCCCCCTTAAAGTGATAGGGAGTCAGAGCCCACCACTAGCCCCCTGCTGCACCACCAAGGATCTGGGGGACAGCCTCTCCCCACCGATGGCCCCAGCCCAGTCCCCTTGGCCTCCCTGGGCCGGAACACACATCCTCATACCTGGGGTTCCTCAGAATGCAGGCAAACCCCAAGGGTGGGTCACAGGGGTTGGGCCAACGGGCTACACACAGTTGACCTTGAGTACGAGCCAGCTCAGAGCCTCAGTGATACACTGTGGAATGCAAACTTCCTCACAGGCTCCTCCAGGAGCCTGGCTGGGATACCTCAGGGTGGGGTGCAGCGCTCAGGGGGTGAGGGAGGTGACCCTGAGTCAGAGTCAGAGCCGGGAATGGTTGGGAACACTGCTGTAGGCTGGGGAGCAGGGGGACAGGCCCCCGGCGTGAAGGCCACAAGGAAATCCCTCCAGGCACCCAACGTCCCCAGCTGGGTGAAGCCCAGCCAGCTGTTTCCTGGCTTTCGGGGGCGGTGTGAGGGTCGGCAGCTTGCCACCCACACAACAGCTTCTCTGAAGCTGGGAACCAGTGAGCATTTACAATCAAGAGCTCCAGGACCTTCCTGGTGGTCCAGTGGTCAAGACTTCACCTTCTGGTGCAGGGGGTGTGGGTTTGATCCCTGGTTGGGGAGCTAAGACCCCATGTGCCGTGTTGAAACCCCAAAACACAGAACAGAAGCAATACTGTATCAAATTCAATACAGACTTTTTTTAAAATGGTCCATGTAAAAAAAAAAAAATAACCTTAGGGAAAAAAAATTTCTTTTTTAATATAAAAAGAGCTCCAGGACTTCCTTGCCCCAGCCTCTGCCCTCTGCCAAGGCTCATGCCCCCTTCCTGGGGGACGGAGAATTCCACCAACAATGCCGTCTTACTCTGGACAGACCTGACACCCCAGGATCTCTCAGACGGGCTACAGGGCCTGGCCCTGGACCCTCATCTATAGAGGGCTGTACTCTGTCTCCCTGCAGGGCAAGGAGTCCATAGGCTCAAGGAGACAAGCCCTAAGAGCCCACACCGCCCCCTTCCTGACCTTGCTCCAGACACTAAGGTCCCTAGAATCCTCCATTTAAATAGGCCCTTAGGCCTCTTCTGGTGCCTCAGTGGTAAAGAACTGCAATGCAGGAGATCCAGTTTCAATTCCTGGGTTGGGAAAATCCCCTGCAGAAGAAAATGGCCAGCCACTGCAGTATTCTTGCCTAGAGAATCCCCACGGACAGAGGAGCCTGGCAGGCTGCAGTCCACGGGGTCAGAAAGAGCTGGACACAACTGAGGCAACTAACGCTTTCACACTTTAGGTCACTTCGAGAGCTTCTTTCCCAACCAGTCCTTCTGAAGGCAGCCTGAGCGGGGGGCAAACATCCCTGAACCCACAGGGTGGCCACGTGTGTGTGCTAAGTCACTTCAATCGTGTCCGACTCTACAACCCTATGGACTGTAGCCTGCCAGGCTCTTTGGTCCATAGGATTTTCCAGGAGAGAATACTGGAGTGGGTTGCTATTTCTTCCTGCAGGGGATCTTCCCGACGCAGGAATATAGAACCCACATCTCTTACGTCTCCTGCATTGGCAAGTGAGTTCTTTACCACTAGCACCACCTGGGAAGACCCATAGGGTGGCCAAGGGGTGGTCATATGTGGTTAGGATGAGGGTGTGTGTTGGGCTTTGGGGGTTCAGGCTGAGGCCCTCCCTGTGGAAGGTGGGCAGAGGCAGGGTGGCTTCGGCGGGGAAGGGGTGCTCCATCTGCACACTGGCTGCAGGCTTCTGACACCCACTCCCACAGGAACACACAAAGCTCCCCTACCCCAGAGCCCTGACAGCCAACTTCAGCCAGGGGAATCACTCAAAAGCCAATCATGACCAACCACCCTTCCCAGGGCGGTCCTTGGCACCCAAGGAGCGCCAACCCCAAAGGGAGCCTGGGCCTTGGCTTCCGAGACAGCTCCCGGGGCCGGGGGATGGAGAGGAAGAGTAGAAAGGAGAAATCCAGCTGACTAGGGCTGCATCTCTGCTGAGTAGAGGGTGGGGCCCAAAACAGTCAGGCTTCCTGCCCGGAGCCCAGCTTGACATCTCCCCAGGCCCTGCCAGCCCTGCCTGACTCAGAGGGTGGGGTGACCCAGGGAGCTCTCGCCGCCGGAGGCACCCCGGGGACCTGTCTGGCCAGTTTCCCCATATTTGCCTCATTGGCATTTCTTTAATTCCTCATATGCATTGCCCTGGAGATGGTCGGGTTCAGACTGGGGTAGGGCCACAGGCAGCCCCAGAGACAAGTTTGCCCTTCCCACCACCAGCCGTCCTACCGTCCTACCATCTCAGCTCTCAGAAGCTAGGGACAGGCTCTGGCTTGAGTTCTGGGCTGAGCTTCCCCTTGGAGGGAGAAGGAAGTGGGAAGAAAGGACACTTCCCCCACTCAGCCCAGGCCCATCCATTGTGGTATAGACTGGAATTGGGAGGAGAAGACCTGGGCTTGGGGTCTGTCTCTGCCTCCATGGAGCTGAGGGAGTTGCATGCATCCCTCCTCCCTGGGCTTCAGTTTTCTTATTCTGACGCTAACCAAGTTCCAAACACCCCCCTCCCCGAACCCCCAGTTTTGAGGTTTGCCATGCTAATCCAGCTTCTTGGAGCTATCAGAGCAGGAAGTCAGGGTGGGGTTGGGGGGGAGCCCTGGAGGGCCTGGCATCTCTGGGGGCCTCCAGGGAGCTGACCCCACCTCCTGCCCCTCTGTTATTGAGTTATTTGAACACAGAAAGTCACAGCTGAGGAGATCCTAGCAGATCATCCCACGTAACCCTGCTGACGGGGTGAGGAGCCAGAGGCCCCAGGAGAGGAAGGGCCTCACGGCCCAGAGCAGAGCCAGGACTGGTGCCCATCACCCGAGGATCAATCCAGAGCCCGTCGCAGACCCCGAGAGGTCCCAGGGTCCTTCTCGTAACTAGCCTTTGGTGGCCAGCTGCCTGGGGAAGTATGCAGTTGGCCAAGATATTTCTCCATCCTCTGCACTTTCACCTCAGTAGGCAAGGAAGGTCTAGGAAGGAAGCAAAAGCACCAGCCATGCCCTTCCCCCCTCATCTTGCCCTCCCCTCTCACACCGTCCCACGGGGGGCTCGTGAGGGGTCGTGAGAACAACTGTGAGCTCAGAACACGGCCCAGCCTGGATGGCACTCAGGGAAGAACATGGGCCTGTCATGGGCACTGCAGCCTGCCCCCTCCCCTGCCCCAGGGTCAGGCCTGGGAGGAGCCCCCTGAGTGTGGGAAGGCAGGACAGGGAGGGGCGAGGCCCCGCTGTGAGGCGGTGTCACAGCCCAGCTCCCCACCCCACCTGGCTGGGCAGGGGGGGCGGGGCTGGGGGGGCAGGGTGTGCATGTGCTCGTCTGTGTGTGAACCCGCACCACCCTCAGTTCTGTCCTCCTGCCTCTCATTCTCCCGGCCTTCTGCCCCGGCGAGAAGAAAGCAGAGGCCCCAGTCCAGAGCCTAAGGCAGAGGAGCTGGATTCCCCGTAACCCAGGAGTGGGTGATGAAGGATGCTGAGGCTGCTTTGTATCTTAGGACCTGAGTCAGGAGCAAAACACATCCCAGGGTCACAGGCGGTCAGGCTCAGGGTTCCTAATCTCAAGGTGCATCATAGGTAGATGTCCGGGGCCTGAGATCCCTGTGCTGGAATTGTAAGCAAAATCGTGTCGATGTGGCCCACAGCCTCAGCATGGTCTCAGAGGGGTCGGTGATCCCCAAAAGGCCAGGCAGGAGTTTAGAGAGGCAGACACAGGAGATGCAGGTGGTTCTGCAGGCTGATGCTGGCAGGGAAGAAGGAAAAGCTTCTAGGTTGTAGGTGGAGGGGCAGGTAGGATGGCCCGATAGAACTTGGACCCTGGAGCCTGGCTACAAACCCCAGCTCTGCCATTTATGAGCTGCGTGTCCTTGAGCACGTTACTTCCCCATCCTGAGCGTCAGTTTCTCTATCAGTTCAGTTAACACACGCTAGGCATTGGGATGGTGCCTGACACATAGGAAGGCACGTGTCGGTCACGATCTCATGGCCACGCCAGCTGCACAGTTGGCACTGAAGGCATGGAATGACCTTCCCTTTCTGGGTTCAGTTCCTGCCAGTGTGAAGGGAGGCCGGTGTGGACCCCACGAGGCCCCTTTCAGTCGTGGATTCACAGTGTGTTCGTCCCCTCGTCCTCACCAATGAGGGGCTGTGAGTTTGCTGGGGGGAAGCCCCCGTCTCCTGGGACAGAGTCTGAGGCTGGTCCTGAAGGGCTGTTCCCAGGCCAGTGCCAGCCAGCAGACCCTAACCCCGGGCAGCACTCCCAGTCAGGCCCTGGTTGGCCCAGATCAGATCCAAACCAGAGGACCCAAACCAGAAGGGAGGAGGGCAGAAAGGCATGGGGCTCTGCTGTTACTCAAGTGGTCCAAAGTGGATGGGTGGGTAGAGGCAGGGATATGGGATGCTGACCAATCAGAACAAACTCAGTTATGCCGCATTAACCCTCTACTTGCTGGTGCAGACGTCAGAGAGGAGCTAAGAGAGCAAGAGCCACTCAAGGGGCGACAGCCATTTATTTCAATATTTTATCAACCACAGTGGGCACTGGTGTGTCAGCCCTGGGTGCCCACCGCTGCAATTCTGAGTATGCGGAGGTGGTTGTGCCAGGCGGTGCTGGGCAGAACTTGTGGGTGCAGGGACCAAGGTGTTGGGTGCTGTGAGGTCTAATGGGCCCCTGAAAACTCAGATCAGGATTTGGTGCCTTCTGAGTTGAGGCAGAACAGAGCCTCATGGAGGTATGAGATGCTGTGATCCCTGTGACAGCATTGTCCCAACCGGGACCCAGGTCTCACAGATGGTAATGAACCTAGAAGTTATGAGGCTGAATGTTTAGGTCTAAATCTGGGCTGTTGTATATGCTAGCCACTGACCATAAGTGGCTATTGAGCCCTTGAAATGTCAAGTTCAGAAGCAGGATGTGTGCTCAAAGTGCGACACACTAGACTTTGACAACTTAGCGTGAAAGAAAGAATGTAAAACATCTCAGTCATACCTTCTACGTTGGTTAGAATTGGAATGATCATCTCAGGGCTAATTTTACCTATTTCTTATTCATGCTGCTACTAGAAATGATAAAGTTATACACGAGGCTTGCATTGTATTTCTATTGGACAGCACGGGCCTAGGCTGTCTTGGAAAAGCCAGAGCTCTCATCACAGTAAATAGAACCAGTCACAGAGAGATTGTTTTGAGTCTCTTTCCCTTGTCAGAGAACAAAAGCCCAACCACAGGCTCCAGAAGGGAGTGTTTGGTTTCTGGCAGTTTCAGACTCACAAATAAAGCAGTCCACATGCCCTTCTCCCAAGGGTCACTGCTATTTGACCTTTGAGACAGTTGAGGTGTTGCCTCTTCCAGGAAGCCTTCCTTGACCAACCCCTGTGGCTAGGTCGGCTGCTCCTGGTCTGGCCTATGTATTAACAGTCTCTTTACCAATTCATCCCCTATACTGGGCAGGGGGTTCCTTGAGCAAAGCTGGCTCAATCATCTCTGAATCCCAACATTCTATGCAAGGCCCGGCATGGAGCAGGCAGCCCCTGGTAAATGTAGAATAGGAGTCCCATTGAGCTGGAGGTACCCACCGCTGCATTGCTTCTGCACCCAAGTTCCCCATAACCTCTCCTGAGGTTTCGACTCAAAGGAGCTGACACCGCTAATCTCAGCCTTCCTGTCGTGAACCATGCCTCCTCCCAGTAGCCGCCCTCAGTTGGCATCAGGAAGGAAGAGGATGGACAGAGGGTGAGGCTGATGACCACTGGGACAAAGGCAGGTGGGGCTGCCTCCTCTGTGGCAGCCCAGATGGCCCGCCCAGAGCAGACCCTCCGACCTCAGGGCAGAACATACTCACCAGCGGAAGAAAAGTGAGCAGGGGCCGGACCCTTGGCCGAGCTTTCAGCGTGGCGGTTCCCGACTCACTCACGGTGTCAAACCGGTTGTCTCCATAATAGATCCCATCTAGAGGAGACAAGAGGTGGGAGACCATGACTGGGGATCAAGGGCATGGGAGCCGACTGAGTTTAGTCTGCCCTGCAGTTCCCAGTAAGGAAGACCAAGCCCCTGGTGGCCCCTGCTTGGCTCTGCCTGGCGCCTCTTCATGACAAGATCCTATAGGTGGGTGTGCGCTGGAAACAGCACTGCAAGGGACTCCAGCCGTGGTTTCTCGGGGTCTCCTGGGGCTTTCGGCCCCCAGCAGCCATCTGTCTTCTGATCCACCCTCTGCAGGATCTGAGCCTTCACTCCCACAACAAGACCCTCCTTTGGGGGCGCTGAGAGCGTGGCCAAGGCCCCGGCTAAGGCTTATCTGAGACAGGGAAGAAAACAAGCTGTTTTCTCCCGAGTGTTTGAATTTCTAATCTGAAACAAGCAAAGCAGATAAGGCCACCCAGTGGCTCAGCACCCACCTTTTACTCTGCTAACCTGAGATCTCTTTTATTTATTTGTTTGTTTATTATTTATTTGGCTGTGCCGGGTCTTAGTTGCGGCATGTGGGATCTTTAGTTGCAGCATACAAACTCTTAGTTGCAGCATGTGGGATCTAGTTCCCTGGCCAGGAACTGAATCCAGGCCCCCTGCACTGGGAGTGCAGAGTCTTAGCCACTGGACCACCAGGGAAGTCCTTAACCCAAGATTTCTTTAGCCCCCAAACCATTAATGATTGGGGGTCATGGCTCCATTTGAGGTGCCCTTGAGGGCAGAACAGAAAGAATAGGACAGTAGGGTCCACCTGATTTAATACAAATCCCAGCTCCACCATGGACTTGCCATGTCACATAACCTGTCTGAACCTCAGTTTTCCCATCTGTACAATGGAAGCGATGATGGGGCCAGCAAATGTGGTTCTGTTCCCTGTAGAAAGATGATACAGAATATTTCTCTTCCTCTAGTTGCTGGACCTGTGCTCTGGGTTGTTTCTACAGGAGTGGGAGGGAGTGAGATGCTAGTCACATTTTCTCAACCAATCGCCTTCATGACTCTTAGCACACTTTGATGGGAATTTCCCATCCTGCCCCCAGATTCACACTGTCACCTCCGAGAGGCAGGAGTCACTGCGGACCTACTACTACATGGGCCATGAGCAAGGAGGACTTTCTCCATTTATGGGACGTGGGGGACTTCCTCTTTAGCCAGAGAGGACAGAGGAGAAAAGTCAAAATTCCAACAAACTAGTATCCTACTAACTGAAACATTGGATGAATGGTGATTACTTTTCCTCCTGTACGTGACTTTAGGGAGAAATTGCAAGAGTTTACAGATCTGACATAGAGGACCTTGGATATGACATGGAGGCTCCAGGGGGCACCCTAGAAATGGGGCCCAGAAACCTTTGTGTGTTGCCCTACCAGGCAGAGAGTTGGCTGGCACATTCCAGATTCTCCACCTTTCTGAGGGACCAACACGGCAAGCTTTTCCCTGGTCCCTGGAAATTCCAGTTCCCAGCACTGCCACATCCCATAAACTCTGGGCAAACCCGATTTCCCAGTGTGGCTGCCAGGCTCCACGCCTGGGCCTGGAGTCCAGGATGCCAGGGGGTGGGTGGGGAGGGAGAAGAAGATTCTAAGAGTGTAGATTTGGCCCAATCAGAAACAAGAAAAGTAGAGATAACCACAGCTCCAACAGCTAACACTAGAGCCCACCCAGTTCTCGCTGGCTCTAATGTCTCACCAGTGCACTGACACCAGGGTTTCCTGGGACGTTATCTAGACAGGGCTGTTTTGAAACCAAGGACCTAGATCTGACCTGGCAGCCAGATCCATGGCTACCTGGCCCCTTAGTAGGACAGGGGGTGGGGTGGGGACTAACCCAGGCATGCTCCCCTCTCTCTCACTATTTCATTTAAATCTGTACCAGTGTTGGGGTTAAGGGAGCATCCTCTCTGCAGTTGAGTTACCACAATACTAATAGTTACTATTATTGTGTACCAAGGAGTGTTAGGGGTTTCCTGGTAGCTCAGCTGGTAAAGAATCCACCCGCGATGCAGAAGACCCTGGTTCAACTCCTGGGTTGGGAAGATCCCCTGGAGAAGGGATAGGCTAGCCACTCCAGTATTTTGGGGCTTCCTTGGTGACTCAAAGAGTGAAGAATCTGCTTGCAATGAGGGAGACCTGGGTTCAATCCCTGGGTCGGGAAGATCCCCTGGAGGAGGGCAGGGCAACCCACTCTAGTATTCTTGCCTGGAGAATCCCCATGGACAGAGGAGCCTGGCAGGCTACAGTCCATGAGGTTGCAGAGTCAGACACGACTGAGCTGACTAAGCATAAGAGTTTTAGAAGCAAGCAACCTGGAAAGCTGATCACTATAATAGTAGTAATAATATAATACCAGGTAGAATTTATTGGACACTTGTAATGGGTCAGGCACGCTTCTTAGCATCTTTCATGCATGCTCAGTCACTCAGTTGTGTCTGACTGTTTTCAACATCAGGGACTCCTCTGTCCAAGAATGCTGGAGTGGGTTGCCATTTCCTCCTCCAGGGGATCTTCCCAACCCAGGAATCGAACCTGCATCTCTTGCATCTCCAGCATTGGCAGCAGGATTCTTTACCTCTGAGACACCTGGGAAGCCCACAGATTTCATGACTCAGCCCATCTTCTGAGGCACTGCTGTCTTAGTTGGTTTGTGGTTGTTTTGAACTGGGGAACCCTTTCTAAGAACATGATTGTTCTCTGGAATACCTGTGGGAAAGAAGCAGCTCTGGTAGAGACAGGCGTGGAAGGCCCAAGTGGCTCCCTTCCACGGGAGCACCTCTTGGAAATACAAGCTGCTTTCCCAGTTCTAAGAGGTGTGACTGGGATTCAGGGAAGGAAATATGATGAGGGAAGCAGAGGCAAAGTGGTGTGATGCGTGAAAGACTCAGCTGGCCGTTGCCAGCTCTGAAGATGGAAGGGGCCACGAGCCAGGGAGTACAGGCAGAAGGTAGAAAACATTCTCTCCTAGAACCTCCAGAAAAGAACAAAGTGTTGCCGACACTTTAATTTTACCCCAGTGAGATCAGACTTCTGATCTACAGAACTATGAGATATTAAATGTATGTTATTTCATGGGGGACAAAAAAAAAAAGAAAAAGAGGTGTGTCTGGAACCTGACACACTTTCCTGGGCCCTCATACCCGGGCTCAGTTCCCAGCTGGTCAAGTCACACCAGCAAGTGGGGTAAGTGTGACCGCTACTGTATGCTGGGACGCCCGAGAGTTCAAGGTCAGGGCTGGGGCTTTCTGAGTCTCAAGGTCAAGGTCTAAAATAAAGAGAAAGACAACAGAATCAAACTTTGGGGATTTTCCTGCAGAAGTAACTGAACTCTGCTGGGATCAGTGTCAGGGACACTAGAATAATTTTCTGGGAAGCCCCATCCTCAATGGAGGAGATAAAGGAGGGCCTCTTGAGGGAGATGAAGTCAGGAGATGAAGCTGGTGATACAGAGGAAGCTGGATGACTCTACCCATGGGGGCAGAGCCACCAGGAGGCAGGTGGCCCTTTGCTCCCTTGTCAGGGAGAATTCTAGAGTCTGGACCCTTGGGGCTGCCCTCTGTGCTGATGGGGAGACTGAGGCACAGAATGGCTGGGGCGGTGGCGCTGACCCAAGGTCTCAGAGCAGCAGTGGTGCCAGGGCCCAAACGGGGTCCCCCCTTGCAGTGTTGGGCTCCAGGCACAAATAAGGGGGTGCCCTACACATGGCACGTGGCTTACTGCCTCTCCCCAAATAGGCTGACCTAGTTTTCTTGGTTTGGAGCAGGATGTGTGTGTGTGTGTGTGTGTGTGTGTGTATGTTATGTGGAGGGGGGAACCGCCAGCTCTGGGGGAGCTGAGGACTGGGTACCCATGACTGCCTCACTCCTAGCCCTTCCTTTCTGCTTCTCCCCAAAAGGAGGAACCTCTCACTAGGCTTTCTTTCCTCATAGAGCTCAGGGTTGAAAGTCTGACAAAATGCTCTTCCTGCCCCAGCCCCAAAGCTGCCCATGGGTCTCCATGGAGGCTGAGGTTCAGGACAGTTATTTAGCTCCTTCCTCAAATCCTAGATAGGTCCAAACTAGAGAGGAAAGGAATGATAAAAATGTAACTGTCTGGAACTTGCCTGGTGGCCCAGTGGCCAAGACTCCAGGCAGCCAATGCAGGGGGCCCGGGTTCGATCCCTGGTCTGGAAACTAGATCCCATATGCTGCAACTAAGAGTGTGCCGCAACCAAGCCCTGGTGCAGCCAAATAAAATTAGTGTTTTTTTTAAATGTAACTGTGTGATACCTGATACGCATATTATGAGCTAGGACCATTCTAAGCTCTCTTTACATCCCTCTTCACACACCTGTGTGGGAGGCACTCTTACTATCCTCATCTGCCAGATGAGGAAACTGAGGCTTAGAGAGGTTAAGTCCCCGGCCCAGGGTCCCACAGCTGGTGAGTAAAAAAGGCCAGGATTCAAGTCCAGGCAACCTAACTCTAGAATCCAATTCCCTCTGGCTACAGCCAGCACACCAGGGAATTAGCACAGGAATTTGATATCTCTTTGCTCAGTGTCCAGTGAACCTGAAGAGTTGGTGAGGCCTGGAGGAGACAAACGCATCCAGGAGTCAGATCTGAGGTCTCGCCCCAGCTCCTCTGTGTAGCACTTGAGGACTCTGAGCACTTGCTCAGGCTGGGTTGCCCCACCGTCAAATGGGGATCCTTTTGGGAGAAGCCTCCCAAAATCAAGGGAGAGACAAAAGCTAGCAGAGCTGAGAGGAAGGCTGGGGTGACAGTGCGGGGTCCCAAATTGCCAGGAGCCCCCAAATGACCCCACGAGCACTGGCCACGGGTCTCATCAAATTCCAGGTGCTGGGGGCTTCTCTGGTGGCTCAGTGGTAAAGAATCTGCCTGCAGATGCAGGGGACAGGGGTTCAATCCCTGATCTGGGAAGATCCCACATGCCACGGAGCAGCTAAGCCTGTGCTCTAGAGCTGGGCAGCCGCAACTACTGAGTCCTCACACTGCGACTACTGAAGCCTGTGTGCCCTAGAGTCTGTGGTCCGGAACAAGAGAGCCACAGCAATGAAAAACCCGTGCGCTGCAACTAGAGAAGAGTCAGCAACGAAGACCCAGCACAGCCAAAAATAAACAAATAAATATTATGTTCTTTAATAAAAAATTCCAGGTGCTTAGAAAGGGTGGTGTTTCTAGCTGGGAGAGTTTGCTACCTTGACCAGAGTAACCCAGAACCCCAAAACAGGCCCCAACTTCCACCCCACCGAGGTAGGGCATCTCATTCTTGTCCCTTGGCTGGAGCCCCAGCCTTTCAGGGACGCAGCTAGGGGGCCCCATGTGAATGTAACCCACAAACGGCTGATGAGGCCCTTCCTTGCTAATTAACAGGGCCACATGACAGGAACCTGAAAAGGCTGGTCTGTCCCAGCAAGTCTCAGCAGGTCTGACCCAGGGTGCCAGAGAGAAGCCTTTGTCCAAGGGCAGAGGGGACGCTGAAGGCGGAGCTGGGCTGGGCTGGGAGAGCCACAGAATAGGGGAGGGGGGACCACTGTGGGGAGGAGCCTCCGGGTTGGGGACTGGAGGAGGAGGAGCGGAGCAAACAGGCACCCCCCCACACACAACCCCGCCCGCTTCCAGGCTAGGACACGCTCCCCAAAGTATGGCCTACAGCCCTGGTGAACTTCACCTGAGAACTTGTCTGAAGTGCATCAGAATCTGATCTTAACAAGGTCCCGGGTGACTGGATGCACTAATTTTTGAGCTGCCTGGAGTCAGACTGACGGAACCTCTGAGTGTTTCCTCAATTGAGAAAACACAGTTTTTAGTATAGTGCCCATTTCAGTAGATAAGCGCCTGCTAATGCAGGAGACTCTAGAGACATGGGTTCCATCTCTGGGTGAAGAAGATCCCCTGGAGTAGGAAATGGCAACCTACTCCAGTATTCTTGCCTGGAAAATCCCATGGACAGAAAAGCCTGGTGGGCTACAATCCATGAGGTTGAAAAAGAGTCAGATATGACTGAGCATGAGGGGAGAAAATAATAATGATTATGATGGTATTATTATCATTAATTTATTGGCTGGGAGAGAAGGGGCATGCTGTAGCCTGTAGTGGTCAAGGAAGGGCCTGGCTTTCTAAGTTGAACTACAGGAACAAGAGGAGATTATATAATGGGACAGCAGAGATGGGGATGTGTGTGTGTGTGTGTGTGTGTGTGTGTGTGTGTGTACAGAGCTGCCAGCAAACCACAGCACACCTCCAGGGGACGGAGTAAACAGAAATCTCCTTCACACTCCTGCCACACACAGGTCAGCTTTCCTTTCAGGAGGCTGGTGCCAGCCTGTCCCGGGCCAGAAATATGTGCTCAGCGCCTGGAGTTCATGGCTTTCTACCCGTTAGCTTGGCCTTAGACACAAGGTCCCCATGAGCATGATTAGTAGAACCTGCAGCCACCTTAGGGAGAATGCCCAGGGGTTCTCATGGATAAGGAACTGGGATAGGCCCTATACATTTATGTAGAGCTGCAGGAAGTCCTCAGTTGGGGAGAGAACAGCCCAGCTCTATCTGGGGAAGGATTCTCAAATTTTGCCATAGAAAAGAATCACCTAGGGGACTTCCCTGGCAGTCCAGTGGCTAAGACTCTGTGCTCCCAATGCAGGGGGCCTGGCTTTGATCCCTGGTCAGGGAGTTAGATCCCATATGCTGCAACTAAGAGTTCATATGCCGCAACTTAAGATCCCACACAGACAAATTAATGAATTTAAAAAAAAATCACCTGGGAGTTGGTGAAAAGTCCAGAACCTGGGTCTTAGCCCAGAGGTTCTGACTTCCTATACCTCAGGTGGGCCCCCTGATACAGGAATCTGCATCTTAAATAAGCATCCTACATGAGGAAGGTGACTTACATTTCAGAGGAAGGGCCCCCAGCAAGCCGGGCGTCCCATTGGTGGGGTGGGGTGGAGTGAGAGTAGATAAGGAAACTTGGCTCAACTAATCCAAGAGCCAAGGGAGGAGTCCAGAGCCACTGGCAGCCCGGTCTCCGGCTGCAGCAAGTCCCTTATCATGAGATTTGGAAAGATCCACATCTCTGTTTTCTCACGTACTTTAAAAACAATTGTGTGGCCTTTTAAGACCCTTGCCAGGCCCTGGTGGGGAGGCCTAGGCTTCGTTAGGAATGCAGCTGCATTAAGTGAAGCGCTTCTAATAGTTACTGGATAAATACCAGGGAAATCCTGTAAGGAAAAATCTACCCATCACCACACTCACATGACTGTTTGCATTTTACCTGCTGCACCCAGCCTACCCTTGTGCAAACAGATTTTTACATGCCTGTGGCCAAAGAGCAAGTGCGTACTCCTTAATTCCCTTCCATACTCCCCATTGATTTTCTTCCCGCTCCGTCCTACCAGCTGTTCTCCAAGGGTATGGATACTGCCAGCATCTCAGAGAATGTCACAGACTCAGGGACCCTATGAAACTCTAATCCCAACCCCTTTGAGACCTCTTCACAGATCAGTTTCCTCCGGTCTACAGCAATGTTAGGAGGAGGAACTGGAGCAGGAAGTGCTCAGAGCTGGACATGCCCTGATAATAATAAACCACACAGGAGTTGACAGATTTGTTCTGTAAAGGGCCAGCTAGTAAATACTTTTGGCTTTGTGAGCCACACTGTCTCTGCTGCAGTCACTCAATTCTGCCCTTAGTAGCAGGAAAGTAACCAGAGATGATATGCAAATAATGGGTGTGACTGGCCATGTTCTAATAAAACTTTATTTACAAAATCAGGCCATGGGCCATAATTTGCCAATCCTTGTTTTAGCGTTTTTCCTTTCAATGCTCTTCAAAGCACTGCCATATACAAATTTCAAGCAATCATTCTGTAAGGAGCCTGGACACCAGACTGCTGGACCCACTTAACAGAAGCAAAAAAACCTGAAGCCTAGAGAGTGGTTTGGCCCCCAATTATTGACAGAGGTGGACTCCAAAATAGGTCTAAGGTCTCCATCACATCCTAGAATCCTCAACACTAGTCCTTCCTGTCCCCAGCTCCAACACATGTCCTGCTTAGCAGGAAGACTTCTGCTACACCCACTGGTGTCCCGGGAAATACCCTGGAAACACTGGAGAGCCATTCTGCTGGCTGCACATTGCTTCCCACCTCTCCACGTGGTGCAAACAGGCTGAGTCAGCTGGAGACCCACCTGTGCCCTGGGGAGCAGGAGGCTCCCTGGGCTCCAGCCCTGCTGGTGGAGGCAGAAGCTGGCTGGAGGTGACAGGGCACCATGCCCACATCTCTTTACTAACCCCACTAACTGTTCAGCATAGGCAAAAGTGTTGGGGAAGTTATCTATGGCAAAAATGTAGAGAAGTATGTAAAGCAAAAATGTAGGAAGTGTGCAAGGAAGGCATTCCCCTTGGGGAAGGAGTGTGGAGGGGAGGTATTCTCAGGTAGATGCCTCTCCATCCAAATTCTCCCTTGATTACCTTCCACTTGCAGGGCTTCCCTGGTGGCTCAGATGGTAAAAAGTCCGCCTGAAATGCAGGAGACCCAGGGTTCGACCCCTGGGTCAGGAAGACCCCCTAGAGAAGGAAATGGCTACCCACTCCAGTAGTCTTGCCTGGAGAGTTCCAAGAGAAGTCTGGTGGGCTACAGTCCACGGGGTCTCAAATGAGTCGGACACGACTGAGCGACTTTCATTCATTCATACCTTCCAGAAAGTCACCTCTGCAAGCTGGAGTGTGGTCTCTGGAGCCCCACAACCTGGGTTCAAATATTGGCTCTGCCTCATGCGGGAAATTTGGGGGCAATAAAAATGTTTTAAACTGAATTGTGCTGACAATTACACAACTTGATAAGTCTATTGAAAAAAAGGAAAAATCAGTGAACAGTTAAGAAAATCCTGGCTCTGGCTTCCCTGGCTCAGTGGTGATTTGATTCCTGATCTGGGAAGATCCTACATGCGCAGAACAACTAAACCCGGGCACCAAAATTACTGAACCTGTGCTCTAGAGCCTGGGAGCTGAAACTACCAAACCCCACGCGCCTTAGAGCCATGCTCAGCAACAGGAGAAGCCACAGTAAGAAGCCCGCGCACCACCAACTACAGAGTAGTCCCCACTTGCCCCAAGCCTGAGCAGCAATGAATACCTAGCACAGCCATAAATAAATATTAAAAAACAGAAAAAAACAAAATCCTGGCTCGATCATTTAAAGCGGTGTGCTCTCGGGCATGTTACTTAACCTCTCTGTGCCTCCATTTCCCCATCTGTCCAACAGGAATAACAGTCCCTACATCACAGGCTAGATGAGGATTAAACAAGTCAACAACAGGAGGACTTTAGAATGGTACCTTGCACCTAAGAAGAGGTCAATAAATGTTTGGGATTCAGGTGAGGAGAGGTGTTTAGGCCTTACAGAGTTGTACTTGGCAGGACACATGTATTTGCTAAGTTCCTAAGCCCTGCCTCCAAACTGCCCTGGCCCTCCTACCTTTGCTCCTGCTGTTTGCTGTGGAAATGCTGGGTGCCCTTCTCTCAGCTCACATGCTAGTTCCAATCAGAGGTCACCTCTCTGTTCCTTTTGCACTTACTCTTTTATAACAAAGGCCCAGAAAGGGCTAAACGGCATTTGCTCATCTCTCTTCACCAGCCAGCTGAGATCCTTGGGTCAGAGAGAGGTGATGTCTCATTTGCCCTCTCCTGTCCGGGTGTCTTGTGTCCTGATCCTGATAAGCTGGGGGCTAACCTGAATCCAAGATCAGGGGCTGAGGCTGTGACATCCTCTGGGGGTCCCCACATTGGCCATAAAGATCAGTGAAGGTAACGGGGTGACAATGAAGGCAGGTGAGCTAAAGCAGTGATGGGTGACCCTCCTTGGACCCAGAACCTCTGATCAGACACAAGAAGTGAGTTCCTGGCCTCACCCGATTAGATTCCCTCTCAGTTATAGAAGGTACAAATTGCAGAAAGATGCAGTGATAAGATGACCCACAGGCAGAGCCCAAAGGCAGGGCAGGTATGATATTTTCAAATACTGCAGACACATCAACCCGACTCAGGGGCCAAGGGCAGCTGGCAGTCAGGAGGGGCTTCATTCATAGGCACCTGAGGTTGACCTGACAAGGGCCTGTGACCCCAGAAAGAGACTGGGTGACTGGCACAGCCTGCTATCCTGCTGGCAGTAGTGGTTCTGGGCCTCCTCAGGGTAGAGGCGGGTGTGTGGGCACCCAGATAGCAGCTCCTTCTATGCCTGCAACGCCAGGCCAGGTGAGGCCCGGCTGGGAACTGAGAGAGGGGGAACGGTGGAAGAGGAAAGAGTAGGGGTTGAAGGGACCATCCCCAAGTCCTCAGATCCAGGCAAGGCTTCAGACTCAATAGAAGTGCTGCGGGAAGGGTGAGGGAGGGCACCGCAAATCCCGGGAAGCCTTTCTGGCAACAATAAAGCAAACATAACTTCCTCCGAGGAGGGAAAACAAACACCTCGGGAGAGGGACAAGGATCAGATGCGTCCTCCCCCTCAAAGATCTCTGACCTTGCGGTGGGGAGGGGCCCCTCCTTCCCTTTCCCAGAGACCTCCCTTTGCCGAAGGCTCCTGCCCGGCCAGCGCACAGGTTCAAACGCGTCGCTTCCCCTCCGCGTTGGCGCGTCTCCCGCCCTCGCGGCCGCGGAACACCCAGAGCCCGGGGAGAGGGCCGCCCGCGCGGGGTCCCCGCGCGCTCCCGCTCCCAGCGCACTTACCGAAGCCCCGGGTCCCCTCCTCCGGGGCCTCCTGGGTGAAGATCCAGGGGGGGTTGGTGGCGTAGAGGGAGGTGGCGGGCGGGTTGGCATGCTTCTTGCCGAAGAGTTTGCTGAAAGTGCCCTGCACCGTCGGGTTCTTTTTCATGCTGCCGCCGGCCGCGCGGGCGCCGGGGGAGGACAGTCCCTCCCTCGCCTGCCCTGCTCGGGACTGGACTCCGCGCCGTCTCCCCGGGGGCCTCTACCAGGCCATGCCCCGCGCCGTCCTCCCCGCCCGCGCACCGGGCGACAGGTGCTGGGGGCGCCGCCGCTCGCCGAGAAATGCGAACTACCTGGACAGGTAAGAGGCTGCCGCTGCGCCCCGGCCCCGGCCCCGCCCCTCGGCCGCCGCCGCCCCGCCGCCCGACTCCCCCGGCTGCATTCCTGCCGCCTCCTTCCACAACTGGCCATTGTTGGCGGGTCCCGGTGGGCCGGGGAAACTCGCCCAGCCCACGCCCAGAGCGGAGACGACCCACCCCCTCCCCGCGGTGGCCTCCCGGGCCTCCTCCTCCGCCCCCTTCCCCCGAGGAAGGGAGGGGGCAGGCCGGGTCCCCGCTTCTAAGGCGGTTCGCAACCAGGACAGTCCGGAACTTGGGGAACAACTCGAGCGTCCAGCACTGGGGCGGCGGCTGGCCGCAGCGCGCACGCCGATGGCTCCTAGAGGCCCTGGAAGAGTGGGCTGGGAATCATCCATGCCTGTAAGGAAAAGCCCATAGGAAAAAAAGGGAAAAGCGATAAATAAAAGCAATAAACTAGTGTCCCAACCTGATGACTAGGGTGGAAAATATCCTCGTTGACAAGCGCCAAGAGAATGCAGGATGACTGAATCTTGGCGCGGTTTTGTTTTTACATCAAATTCTTTTTTTTCTGTGAAGTTGTGAATATATATATATATTGATTGAAATACAGTTGAATCACAACATTATATTATGTTCAGGTGTACAACATAGTGATTTAATATTTTTATAGATTATATACCATTTAAAGTTATAAAATATCAGCTATATTCCCCGTGCTGTACAATACTTCCTCGTAGCTTATTTATTTTATCCATAGTAGTTTGTGCCTCTTAATTCTCTACCCCTATTTTGTCCTTCCCTCCTTCCTTCTCCACTATTCCCCATCCCAACTATTAATAGTTTTGTTCTCTATGTCTGTGGGTCTGTTTCTGTTTTGTTACATTCATTCGCTTTATTTTTTAGATTCCACGAATAAGTGAAAACATTTAGTATTTGCTTTCTGTCTGACTTTATTTTTGTTTCATTTATTTTTATTAGTTGGAGGCTAATTTCTTTACAATATTGTAGTGGTTTTTGTCATACACTGACATGAATCAGCCATGGATTTACATGTATTTCTATCTGACTTTATATGCGTAATACTCTCTAGGTCCTTCTATGTTGTGGCAAATGATAAGTTTTCATTCTTTTTATGGCTGAGTGGTGGCTCAGTGGTGAAGAATTTGCCTACAATGCAGGAGACACAGGTTCAATCTCTGGGTCAGGGAAGATCCCCTAGAGAAGGAAATGGCAATCCACTCCAGTAGTCTTGCCTGGAAAAACCCCATGGACAGAGGAGCCTGATGGGTAACAGTCTATGGGGTCGCACAAGAGTCAGACACAACTAAGCAACTAAACAACAACAAAAGTATTCCATTGTGTGTGTAATGCATACATACTTATATGTATACTTATAAATAAAATATCTTCTTTATCCATTCATCAGTCGATAGACACTTAGGCTGTCTCCATATCTTGCCTATTGTAAATAATGCTTCTGTGAACATTGGGGTGCATATATCTTTGGAACTTTTTTTTTTTTCTCATTTTTTTCAGATATATACCTAAGAGTAGAATTGCTGGATCACATAGTAGTTCTATTTTTATTTTTTTGAGAACCTCCATACTGTTTTCCATAGTGGCTTCACCAGTTTACACTCCCACCAACAGTGTCCAAGGTTTCCCTTTCATCCTCTAAGTGAATGTAATTTTTAAAAACTTCCGGTGGTTCAGGCCCACTGAGGTTCAGTTCATTCCCCAGGGGGACGAGCTGTGCACCTTTAAGACGCTTCAGATACTATTCTAGCTTGGCCAGGGGGTGGCCTTCCACCAGGAGAAGTCCCATCAGATGAGGACCTGAGACTCTGCGTGGAAGATTGAGTCAGGCCATGGGGGCGGGGGGGTTAGATTTGAATGCTTTCTGGGCACCAGGGGTGGAAGGTTAGTGTGTGTGTGTGTGTGTGTGTGTGTGTGTGTGGCGGGGGACGGTAATCGAGTCACAGAGTTGAAGTGCTTCCCCTGAGCTATCCCATCAGAACCCCTGGCTGCATTTCCCCTCCTCTTTCTCCCAGACAGTTGGAATGGCACCCCTCTTTTACCACAGACCTTTCCCCTCCAAACTTTTCATTTTGAAAACATTGAAACAGTAAAATGACCACCTGCGCACACACACACACTTCATTTTCATTTTGCTGACGGTTCATAAGTGCGGGTATGGCACATCTCCCCACCCTGACCACTACTTCAGTATCCACTGCCTAAGATTAGGGACATTCTCCTAATGACCACAATGCAGTTATCACACATCATAAATTTAACATCGATCGATACACATTAATATCTAAAATATACTCCCTATTAAAAATTTCCCATTTATCCCTCAAGGTGTCACTTCAGTTTTTTATTTTTTTCCAACCCGCAGTTCAATCAGGATTCACACATTGTGGGACTTCCCTGGTGGTCCAGTGGCTAAGACTTCCTGCTCCCAGTGCAGGATGCCCAGATTAGATTCCTGGTCAGGGAACTTAATCCCACAAACTGCAACTAAGAGTTTGCGTGCCACAACTAAAAGGTCCCACATTCCGAAACGAAGATCCCTCATGCCGCAACTAAGACCTGGCACAGTCAAATAAATAATTTTTTTTTAAAAAAGACTCACCCATTGCATTTGATAGTCATACTCCTTTCATCTCGTAATTTAAGACAATCCTCTGCTTTTGTTTTTCATGACAGTGGCATTCTTGAAAAGTCCACTCCAGGGTCAAGGGACAGGATGAGAAGGGCCCTCAGGGCTTGTGGCTGGGAGGTCATCATTTTCCCACCAGGAGGGGAGAGATTGAGGAACAAATCGGGGGACAGAGCATCTTTAAAGACGCTGTGTTCCCCCAAATGTTTTTGACTGGTGACACATCTGTGGTCAACCTTGTCCTACCCCACCCACTCCCAGGGCACTCCTGTTCAGAGTATGTGTGGAGGCTTCCCATGCCTGTTGCCGTGCTGAAGGTTTGAGGTAATTGGAGCTAGAAGACAATTATAGAAGTCTTATTTCTACCTTGCAGGATCTTGGGGTCTCATCAGGGAACTGGATTTACATGATTCAAGGTGGCAGGCCATGATGACTAAGTACAGAACAGTGACTGCTGCCAGTGATACATACACAACAGGAATTCAGAGGAGGGAAGAATAGCCTGGGCTTCCTGGAGAGGTCCAGGAAGGCTTCTTGGAAGTACTGAGGCTTGAGCTGGCCTCTGAAGGATGACAAGGATGGTGACAGAGACAGGAAGGGCATCCACACATACCCACAGGATCCGCCCCTCCACCCCCTACCTCTACATCATGGCTCCTCCCACCGTCCACACGGGAAGGGCATAAGGGGACTCCTGATGCCGCCTCGTGCCCTGGACATTATCACAACCCAGTCACGTGCTCTAGACACTCAGGCACAAGATAGGGGCTTCCTTCTTGGAGACCTCCCACCTTGGGTAGCTCCTGGGCTCTTAGACCCTGAACCATCCCCAGGAGAGTCACCATCCAGCAACTCCATTCATACACAACTTCCACCATATAAATAATATTCTTGTTTTTAAATATTTATTTATTTGGCTGCATCAGATCTTAGCTGTGGCATGTGAAATCTCGTTCCCTGACCAGGGATCAAACCTGAGCCCTCTGCATTGGGAGCTGAGAGTCTTAGCCACCGAACCACCAGGGAAGTTCCTATAAATAATATTCTTGTGAAGGATCCAGAGAAATCAGAGACATGGTTCCTGAGTTCAAGTTGCTTTAGTCTATTTGGGGAGACAGGGAGAGACACGTGGAGAGGTGAAGGGTGAGGAGGTAAGTGAAGAGGAGGAGACTAACAATGGGATTAACAGAGATTCAGAGAAGGAGAAAACAGGGTGGGCTGGAGGATCTGAGGAGGGCAGGCAGGAAGAGCAAAGGCCTCTGCAAGGGCTCAGGGTGGTGAAACTAGGAACTGGGAGATGGAAGAGAGGTCACAGCAAGGTCAGCCAGGGTGTGACGGGCTTAAAAAGGCAGAAACAACCCAGATTGTCCAGTTAAAGATGACTGGTTAAATAAATGATGGCATAATCACACAATGGAATAATCATGCAACTCTAAAAATGAATGAGTCAGCCGGCTGTGTCCAGTTTTCTACCAGATAAACTGATAAACTGTTGACAAAACCATGTGTACGTGTGTGTGTGTGTGTGTGTGTGTGTGTGTTTTACCATTTGGGGCAGTATAGGTGGCTCAGACGGTAAAGCATCTGCCTGCCAGTGCAGGAGACCCAGGTTCGATCCCTGGGTTGGGAAGATCCCCTGGAGAAGGAAATGGCAGCCCACTCCAGCATTCTTGCCTGGAAAATCCCATGGACGGCGGAGCCTGGTAGGCTACCGTCCATGGGGTCACAAAGAGTTGGACACGACTGAGCGACTTCACTTTCACTATGTATAATCTTATCTGCTTGTATTGGCACAGAGACATTAAGGAAAGACAACCGAAGATAAAAGTGGTTACTAGGGGGACGTGGTGGGACCTGGGCAAAGAGAGTGGGAGGGAGAATTCTCACTGAATGCTGTTTTACACTTTCTAATTTTCAAACCATGGGAAATATATTTGCTGTTAAAAAATTTAAAAATAACTTGGCAGGAGAGTTTAGTCTAGAAGCACCATGGGGCTTCCCTGGTGGCTCAGTGGTAAGAATCTGCCGGCAAATCAGGAGACTCAGGTTTGATCCCTGGGTTGGAAAGATCCCCTGGAGAAGGAAATGGCAACCCACTCCAGTATTCTTGCCTGGGAAATCCCCCAGACAGAAGGGCCAGGCAGGCTACAGTCCATGGGGTCTCGAAAGAGTCAAACATGACTTAGTAACTGAACAATAACAATAACAAAAGGACCCACCACAAACCAGCCTCTGCATCACCTGGGATCTTACTAGAAATATAGAATCTCTAGCTCCATTCCAGATGTTGAGCAACCTCTTGAGATGTCCATTTGTTCATCTGTAAAATAAGCTGTTAATTTAAAATCATTATGAGATTCAGTGAGCTGTTGCATTAAGGTACCCAGCAGAAGATCTGCAATATATATTTTTTGAGAGTGTAATTTAAGCAGTTTTTTTTTAAATTTTATTGCAGTATAGTTGATTTAAAATGTTGTTAGTTTCTGCTGTACTGCAAAGTGGGTCAGTTGTATATCAAGACCCCCAGGTAATTCAGGAGCATGTTATAGTTTGAGAAGTTCAGGCCTAGAGTTGGTGGTTACCAGGTGACAGAGCAGGCAAGGGTAACCAGTGGTAACAGCTGTTTGTAAGGATCTTCAGCAGCTAGATGAAAGACCAGAGAGAAGAAGAAAGAGTAGGCTGAGGGACTGTGGGAGGCTGTGTAATTGATCAGTTAATTGCTTAATCATTTGGTTAATTGACCTAGGCAGGAGGGGATTTGGACTGGTGGTAGAAAAAGAAAAAGTTGTTAGTTTGTGGGACACTTCTTAGGAAGAAGAGAAGGGCGTGGTAAACAGCTTGCATATAGGGAAATAAAACAACTCTGAGCTCGTTTCCTCATCTGTAACATGGGAGTAATAACAGTACCCTCTCTGAGGGTCATTAGGAAGATTAAATAAAATAATAGATGTGAAGTGCCAGCACAGGGCCTGGCACCCAGGGGCCATTCCTCAAGTGTTTGCTCATTTCTTCCCCTTCTGGTCCCTTTTCCTTAGGGGTTAGCCTTGGGTGGGGGTGGAGAAAAGGGGGGAACTAGGGTGACGCATGAACATCCAGAAGGGCTTGAGGCTGCAGAGACAGCAGGGCTCTCCCTGCCCTCTACCCCCATTTCACCCAGATTCCTTTTCCAAGTTGGTGCGTGGAGAGGTGGGGGGCCGTTTCTGACAACTTTGGAGGCAGGCTCGGGGCTTGATTCTCTGTCCAGCTCAGCCCCTTGTTGTAGCCCCACCTCATCTAATGACGACATCTCACACCTGGTCCCCCAGGAAAAGAAACAGCCAAATAACAGACTCCCCTCCAAACAGCCAAAAGCCCAATCCTGTAATTAAATCCTGACTTGGCAGTTACTTAGTCACCTCCAAGAGCCGACTTTCCTGGCCGGTTCTGGAACGTGGGGTGGGATGGGGGCCCGGCAGGTGCAGTCTCCCCAGAGACCCAGCGGGCCTTTGTCAAAGTGGCGGTCTCCCCTCCGACAAAGCCAAACGCTCCTGGCTGGGGAAGTGCACTCCGCGTGCGGGAAGGGCAGGCTGAGAGACACCGAGAGTCACCGCATCCCCACCCCAGGTCTCGGTGGCGAGCTCCGCAAGGGCAAGAGTCAAAACTCCCATCATGGCAACTCCCATATCCACTGAGCTGCGAATCACCTCGTCCCACCGCATGCTCCAGGTGGGAGATGCCTTCTCCCATACCAGCTCCTGACACTGTTCCCAGCCTCCAGGGTGGAATGGGCTTCAGTCTCCACCCACCCCCTCTGCCAACCCCAGCCTTCCTCTGGGCTGGGCAGGTGCCAGGAAGTGTGGTCAGGCTAAGAGGAAGCCTGGCTAACATGGACTCCTACGTCCTGAGAAGGCGGTCAAGGTCATTACCTGGTGCCTGAGAGTATGAGGATCCAAGATCCAGCCCTGAGTGGGGAGTGGTGTGTTTGAGGGTGCTGGGGAGGGACGCATTTCCCTTCGTAACCGTGGGCTCTGTGGGTGGTACCAAGGCAGAATGGGAAAGATCCTTGCTAGGAAATAGGTTTGAATCCTGACTCTGTTGTTTAGCAAGGGTGTGACCTTGGCTGAGATACCACCGCTCTGAGCCTCAGTTTGTTCATCTGTAAAACAAGGGCTATTAATGTAGGTGGTTATGAGATTCAGTGAGATAGATAAAATACCCAGCAGAGAGTCTGACTCATGGTGGGTACTTAGTACCTCTGTGCCCTCACCCCAGTTCCCTGCCTTGACTTTGGGCATGGATGTGCTGAACAGAACAACAGACAGAACGGAGGCCCTGAGAGGCTGCACGAGAGCAGTACCCATTCAACAAAGAAGGAAAATTCATTTTCTCAAGAAGGAAAATTCCACGGGGGCCCAGGAGATGGGGTGGGGTAGGTGTTTACAAGGTTAGGCTCAAAAGCCTGGCAAAAATATTCCATTGTAAAACACATCCCACCATCTGAAATCATGTGTGTATATTTAAAAAAAAAGATTGTTTAGTACAAAAACAAAAACCCAAATCTCATGTATATTGTGACTCTAGGTAGATAAGGTGTATTTGTGAATGGACAGCCAGGGGTTCGCAGGGACCAAGACCGGGGAGCTGACTGGGAGTGTGGGGGTAGCGGGGCCGGGGAGCAGGCGGGGAATGCTAGGATGACAGGTGGGGCTTTTACTTTTCAGTAATGTGCTCTGTCGGTAGATCATTTGTCTTAACTTAAAATTCTACAAATAATAAAGAATATTATTTATTTTTTAATATTGGCCGTAAGGGTTGTTAGGTAAGAGAGCTTTCTCTCGCTGTGGCTCACAGGTGCTCTAGTTGTGGTACATGAGTTTAGATGCCCCACAGCACGTGGGATCTTAGTTCCCCGACCAGGGATCGAATCTGCATTGGAAGGCAGATTTTTTTAAACCACTGGACCACCAGAGATGTCCCAAAGAACATAATTTAGCATGGAATGTATTTTTCCTTTTTTTAAAAAAGGGACACTGGATGGGGGCCAGCATGGAGATGTGGATTTCAGTGCCACTAACCTCCTGTGAGACCATGCAGGCTTCCTGAGCCTCAGTCTCTCCATCTGTAAAGTGGGATGCTCCTGCTCATGTCCGACTCTGCGACCCCATGGACTATAGCCCGCCAGTCTGCTCTGTCCACGGGATTATCCCGATAAAAATACTGCAGTGGGTTGCCATGCCCTTCTCCAGGGGATCTTCTTGACCCAGGGATGGAAACTGCTTCTCCGTTGGCCCCTGTATTGGCAGGCAGATTCTTTACCGCTCAGTCACCTGGGAGACCCTGTGAAGTCACATGGTGCGCTCCAACACTCAGGTGTGGTTTCCCATCTGAGTAATGTGTTCGTTAGCTGGCAGAGCGGAGGCAGAACAGCAGACGAGGATCTCTGGTGCCTCCTGTGCAGGGGGCGCCCCGGGGAAAGAGAGGCGGGCACTGAATGCAGGGAGTATTTCCCCAGGGCATGGCCGTCTCCTCCGCATCAGCTCTGTGCTCTGGTTCTAGCCTTCAGGATCGGTCCCTACCCTCTAGGAATCAGCACAACCCTGCACACTTTTCACGTGTTCTGAAGACCAACACTTGAATGGGGACTTTGAGCCCTGAGTGTGTTTCCATGCACCCTCTCGTGGGTCCATCTTGTCTCTCCCTCTCTTCCTGAGACCTGAAAGTAATAGCAGCTGCATCTACCATTCACTGAGCATCTTTGCTGTGTGAGGCACAGGGCCGAGTGGACTATGTGCATTAACCCAATATCATCTTCTAAAAGTGTTTTTTTTTTTCATTTATTTTTTGGCCACGCCACATGGCACATGGGAGTTTAGTTTCCTGACCAGGGATCAAACCCGCGCCCCCTGCAGTGGAAGTGTGGAGTCTTCCTAACCACTGGACCACCAGGGAAGTCCCAACCTACTACCAGCAAGTCAGCTCTACAAAGGAAGAGGACAATACATCCATGTTGTGGATGGAGGGAAAAAGACTTCAAATGACATCTATTGTTGTTTAGTCGCTAAGTCACGTCCAACTCTTTTATGACCCCATGGGCTCTGGCTCGCCAGGCTCCTCTGTCCATGGTATTCTCCAGACAAGAATATTGAAATGGGTTGCCATTTCCTCCTCCAGGGGATCTTCCCTGACCCAAGGGTCGAACCCGAGTCTCCTGCATTGGCAGGCAGATTCTTTACCAGTGAGTCTTCAGGGAAGCCCCAAATGACACCTACTCATACCCTGTGACCAGTCGATTCTCTCTTAGGAGTAGGCCCCAAAGAAACCTTCACCCTGGTCCATAAGGGCCTGTGGATGTAATGTCATTGCAGTGCTGTTTGTGGAGATGGGGAGTTGGAGATACCTGGGAGGAAAAACATACAGAGCCTTTTGGAAGCAAGGAATGAGGCTCAAGCAGCAACATGGATGGATCTTAAAAACAGAAGGTAGCGATCAAAGTAAACAACAGAATGAGATCTGGAACACACAAAACCACTTATGTAAATGAACACTACCTGCACAGAAAACAATATGTATTTTGAAAACACATTTGAACAAGAAGATACTTATTAAGAACATTAGAATAGCTGCCTCTGGTGGGCGTGGGTGGAGAGTGTGGTTGGAGATTGGAGATAAAGAGGGAAAATTAATATAACAAGAGAGGAAGCCTTCATGGACCAATGGTGATAAGGCACCCTGATGTGAGCTGTAGGAATAGCTCAGTCGTTTGTATTTGAAGTCCAGCAAAGGAAACTCAAGTAAGGATCAGAGAGGTTAAGTAATTTGTCCAAATCACACAGCAGACAAGGAGGAGTAGAAAGAGGATGTTCGAATAAGTAGGCTACTTGAAGCAAGACAGTGGCAGGACCCTGGAAGCCACATGTCTGCACTGTTAACAGCAAAGAGGGCAGGAGGGACAGAGGGACAGAGGACAGGTGTGTGTGGCAAAGGGTAGGGATCTCCACAAGTCAGCCCGGCGTGTCACCAGCTCTCCCCATCCTTCCCAAACACCCACTGAGTGCTGTGGGGTACAGATCACCCGCCTTACCTTCCAGGAATTATGATGAGGAATAAAATGAGCTCATGCTGGGGGTGTGGCAGAGAAGTCAGAAAGGGTGGGCTTCCAGGAGGCAGGACTGATTCAGTGCTGTCTGGGGCTTAGAAATGATAATAACTGTATAACTCAGGCCCTCCTCCCCACCCTCTCCCAAGCAAGATACCATCTGCCCAGAGCCTTGGAGATCCCAGATCAGAGGCTCCACCAGGGCAGCCCTTCTTCCCCGCTCCTCCCTGCCTGCCTCCCCTCCTGGTCGCTCCCATCTTCTCCAGAAATTAGGGGTCATTACCACTAGGGTGTGAGATCTGAGCACAGTGTACAAGTCATTAACACCCCAACTCCCAGTCCGCCTGGGGGCCCCAAAGTCTACACCACACTCAACAGGCAGTGCTGACGGTGCCAGGAAGGAAACAGTCCTGCGCCCAGCCCTGGCCAGTGGGCGGAGGGCAGGAAGTCACCAGCTGTTCTGCCTCCCTCACCCTGGGCCTCCTCCTTTCCTCCCTCACTGACCCAGGGAGAAGCACAGGGCAGTCCGACATGGGGCATTTCTGATACGTTCCTGGAAGTCTGATGTTGGGGAGATCGGGCCCGAAGGAGGTGTGTTGGGGGGAGACATCTGGGTTTGAAGATGGCAAGAGGGCAGCCCATTCAGCCACCTACCCCTCAATACAGTTACCCACCCACACATAATAATAGCCAGTTTTCTTTTTGTGTTTGTTTTTTTTCAGTCACATCGTGTGTAATGTGGATCTTAGATCCCAAACCAGGGATCGAACTCATGCCCCCTGCATTGGAAGCACAGAGTTTTAACCACTAGACCAGGAAAGTCCAATAATAGCTAATATTTATTGAGTGCTTCCTCTGTGCCAGGCACTGTCCTAAGTGTGTTGCCCTACTCTATTATTAGTAGTTAGGGACCTTTAGTCCAACCATTTTACAGATGAGTAAACAGAAGTACAGACAGGTCAGTTATTTATACTCGCCCAAGGTCACACAACTAGTAAAATGGTAGAGCCAGGATTCAAGCTCATAAAGTTTGGCTTTGAGCCTGAAGTCCCATCCTCTATACAACAACCCACCATCTATCCGCATGGACCATCTTCCCATCCACTCACCCGTGGCCACCCCACCTAACCACCTGTCTACTCACTCATCCATCCATCCCTTCATCTTCTAACCCCTTGTTTGAAGAGGTTTAGGAAAGGGAACAGCAAATTCAAAGACTTAGAAGGGAGAGAGCAGGGCATGTTAAGAAAGTAGCTGCTACACAGAGTGAGGGAAAAGATAGCAAGAGATGAGACTAAGAAGGTGACCAGGGCTCAAATCAGGAGGGTCTGCTCATCCACCATCTATCGACCTACTCACATCCATCCACCTCCCACGCTGCTCTCCTACTGCTCTGTCCATTCATGTGTCCATCCATGAGTTGATGTGTCCATCCATCCATCTGCCCATCCATCCATCCATCCATCCATCCATCCATCATCCTTCATTCCTATACTTGAGAAGGCAGACAGAGAGGAAGAAAGCGAATAGAGAGTTAGCCGGCTACATTTCTTCCATGCCAGTGATTTCTTGTGACCTTTTGGGGAGCTGGGGGGACATTAGGACTCCCCAAGGTACCTGAATAAACAGAATGATTTCCCCCACTCTCCTCTCACCCCACTACCCATAGCTCACCAGTCCTGGGCACCATGGGAAGAAGGAATCGCAGAGTGACTAGGTATTAAGGTTCGAAGAACCATCCAGACCTTGTAACTTCTGCCCCCAGCCCTGCCCCGTATCTCCTCAGGAAGATAGAAGGAATTATGTTGTCAAAGCGGTGTCACAATGCCCCCAGCCCCATACAAGTTCTCCCTAGCTTGGTGTCCCAGACCCTCCCAAGAGTCCCTGAATACCTCTGGAGCCCTTGGCCGCCAAAAGTTCCATCTCACCACCAAGGAAGGTGCTGGTCAAGGATGTTCCAGGTGAGATGCATCATGGTGTGGGATCAGGGCAGCCCAAAGTGGCAAGAAGTTTGATTGGCAGAAAGGAGGGTGAAGGCCCCTGCCCAGCCCACCTGTGCTTCTACCAAAGGTTTAGGTGCCAATGACTCCTGTTCCCCAGCTGTGGAGCTGTCCTAGTCTCCCCGGGTGGGGGTGGGGTGGGCGGAGGGCAGGTGACCACCATTCAGCTCCTTTGGTCTCTGCCCCTTCACTTCCCCGAGAGGCTTCCTGGACCGTTAGTTTGCATGGCCCCACCTCCTAGGCACACTTGTGATAAGTAATAATGCTGGTCAACGTTTACTGAGAGCTAAAGATGTCCAGGCGCCTTAAGGAGAGTATCTCATTAACTCATCATAACCCTATGAGATAGAGTTTCTGTTATCCTTCGTAGATGGGAAAATAGGCAGAGTGTATTATAAATGACCGGAGAGACTCCCCTGGTGGTCCGGTGGTTAGGACTCTGAGCTGCCACTGCAGGGTACAAGAGTTCGATCCCTGGCTGGGGGACTAAGATTCTGCACGCAGCGTGGTGTGGCCAAAAATAAATAAATAAATTACCGGAAGAGCAGGTACCCAGTGGGTGGTACAGGCTTCCTGAGGAAGCCAAGGCCCCCCCACTTGGCCTCCTCACTGACTCCCTTCAGAGTCCCCATCCCCCCACTGAAGGCAAATAAGTGCTCATAAAGCTTCGGGGGAGCATGTGTGACACCTCCATGTAACTTCTGGATGGGACTGATGATAATTACCACTTTCTTTTATAGCTCCCACAATTCATGGCACCCCCACCACAAGCTGTGCAGTACATAGCCTTATTAGCCCCATTTTGCAGATGAGGCAAGTCAAGCTCAAAGAGGTTCAATGACTTGCCTGAGGATGCCTGACCTGTAAGGGCAGAGTCAGGTCCTGAGCTTAGACCTTCAAACTCCAAAGCCCGGGCACATTTCCAGCATCAGGTGCCCTGGGAGGCTTCACCAGCTGCCTCACCCAGTGCTATTTGCATTTTGACAGGGCACAAGGCCTTCCACGAAAAAGGGAGGTGCTAATGGTGGCATGTCAGGCGCAAGCTAGGCCAGCAGATGGGCAGGGGCCGGAAGAGGGGCCTGAAGTATTGGACCTCATCTCACATACGAAGTCTTCTTGCCCTACTCAGAAAGCGCCACCCTGAAGCCTCCCTCTTCCCCACTCTTGGCCTGGGTATAAGGGACAAATGTATGCATGATATATCTAAAAAGCCTGGGTGGGTCTGCCTGCGGGTGTAGGGGTTATGGAAAGAGGGCGTCAGATTCCTTCCTTTGGCTCTTAACCAAAAACTCAAGTGAAAACAGGGGAGTGCGATTCAGCAAGGAGCAAAAGGGCTGGTGGGACCTTCTCCTTGCCCTTTAAACTTCATTGCCCCCTGTGGAATGGGAGGAGTGGGAGGCTTGAGGCAGCAGAAAGCAGATAGGGGAGATGGGGGCCTTCCTTCCACCTCTAAACTCGTTTTCTCGACCTCAGCATTGTTGAGCTGATGGTTCTTTGTCATGGGCGGGGCAGGGGAGGCTGGTGTCCTGTAGGATGTTTGGCAGCATCCTTGGCCTCTGGACACCAGTAGCACCTCCCAGTTGTGACCACTGAAAATGTCTCCCTGCATTGCCACATGTCCCCCTGGGGTGGGGTGGGCGAGGAAATACCCCCCACCCCCTCCGTGTGAACCACTTCTCTAAATGCACACACTGTGCATTTGACAGGGAGGACCTGAGAGGGGAGGAGATGGTTAAATGAAACCAGATGTTAACCTGGAAAGTATGCAGTCGGGCCCCACCCTCCCTCCAGAGCTGGCTGTGCTGGGCTGAGCATGGGATGGGGTGTTCTCAGCTTAGTCACCTGGAACCTGGCTGGGCCCCGGAAGGGGCGGAACGAGGCTGGGGCTGCCGGGCTTCCTCCTCCTCTTCCCATCCGCCGCCTCCTTTCTCTCTTCCTCCTCCCTTGCTCCTTCCCAGGACGGTCCCTCTGCCCCAATTCCTATGTGAGCCTCATCCCTGGATGTGCTGGGGGTCCTGGGTTGCCCAAGCAGGGTCCCAAGTATAGCGGCAGCAGCAGCTGGGGCATAGCTGACGGGAGACTCAGGGTCTGGGCTGGGACGGAGCAGAAGAGGAGGATTCAAACCCTGGCTCCTGCACTAACTGGTCATTAATTGTGAAACTTCTGCAAGGTTCTTACACGCCACTCACTAGCCATGTGCACTTAGACCAAGCTTGGCTTCCTTGGAGCCTCAGTTTCTGCATTAGAAAGACAGGAGGCTCCTCTGTCCATGGGGATTCTGCAGACAAGAATACTGGAGTGGGTTGCCATGCCCTCCTCCAGGGGATCTTTCCAACCCAGGGATTGAACTCACGGCTCCTGCATTGCAGGTGGATTCTTTATCATCTGAGCCACCAGGGAAACCAGAAAGATGGGAATAACATCTCACAATGGCTCTTTGGGGCTTTTGGTCAGTGGTTAGTCCCTGGCAGTTGGTAGATTCTCGATCCTATTAGGAAAGAGTGTTGCAAGCCCTTCCCCTTGCAGGAAGAACCCCCCACAACAATTCTCAAAGCACCTGCCTCTGTCACCTCTCACACCAGCTCCGGAGCCTGAGGGGCAAGGCCCAGGAGGCCTAGAGCTGCTGGGGAGCAGGGGCTGGTGGGGGGCGGGGCCTCTGCTGTTCCCTGTCTCCGCAGGCACAGGCTGAGCCTCCCCGCCATGTCAGGAGGACCAGAAGCCCGCATCCTCGGATTCAGGCTTAACACAAAAAACCCGAGCCACTTGTGTGGCCCAGGAAAGGAAAATTCTACAACTCCAAGCTATCAGCCTCAATTCTGAGGGAAAGGAAACTGTCATGGACTCTATAGCACTGATTCTCACCACCCTTGGAAGGACCTGGCAATACCGAGAGATGCTCTCAGCTGTCACAATTGGCGGGGGGTGCTAGTGGGCAGAGGCCAGGGCTGATGCTAAGCATCCCTTGACACACAGGACAGCCCTATACCAAAGATGTATCCAGCCCAAAGTGTCAACGGGGCCGAGACTGAGAAGCACTGTTCCCAGGGCTTCATATTTGTGTTCATATGAGTAGTGTCTCTGCTATTTGTACACCCAGAGCCGGGTGCGTAAGAGGAGCACGAATGGATAGAACAACTGATGTCACATCCTCAGCTGCGCTGAGAGATAATTCATAGAATAAACCTCAGACTCCTGGGGTGTCATCCTGTCTGTGCCAGGTCCAAGGACCCAGAACCAAAACCCAGCATTCAAAACCCCACAGTGTCCCCGCCACACCCGGGACATCAGGCCACCCTCTCTGACCAGCGAGCCTGGGGCCTGGAGAGGGGTTGCCCTAGCTGCTCACCTGCCTCCCAGCACATCCAGCAAGGGGCCAGCAAGATGATGAAATGAGAACAGAAATGAATTGGCAGGCCCCATCCCCACAATGCTGTGGACACGGCATGTATCGTGGGGTACAGCATGTGGCCCCTGGAGTCAGCCAGGCCTGGGTCCCCATCGCAGCCTAGCTCCTCACCAGTCACATGACCCTAAACTTGGGAATACCCTTCTGATTTCTGTTTTCTCAATTATAAACGGGGCTCATAACGATACCTTCCTTAAAGGGTTAATGTGAGGACTCTCAGAGGAAATCCACTGAAAGAGCTCGGGGCTGTGCTCATGGGTGGTGGTGAAAAACGACCACGGATTGTGACTCTTCATACCTCATTCCCAGTGTGAGCCCCAAGGCTGAGCCTGGACGGGTCTGGGGGGGCTGCTGACTGCTTGTGCACCCCTCTCACCAGCTTGGCTGTGTGCCAGCACTGGCTTGAGCCCCGGGGACCCAAGTGAATAGGGTGTGGTGCTGACCTCTGAGAGCAGTGTACAGGCTGCTGGGACTTTAGCCAGAGCCTGGAAGGACCACTATTTGGGATGAAGATGAGGCAAGCACAGGACCTAGGGCGCAAAATATTTGAAAGGAAACACTCACTGTGTCCTTTCATGGGTCTGTATACGAGCCCCTCCTGAAAATGCATAGCCTTGCCTCACCCTAATTCCAGCCCAGCAAAGGACCACATCCCGGGAGGAGGGCCTAAAGGCACGGAGGATGGTGAGATGGGTGCAGAGGGCACAGCATCAGAGGCTTCCTGGAGGAGGTGTCATGAGAGCTGCTGGCATGGGAGGATAAGGGAGAATTTTGAAGGGCAAGGCTGAGGGTCATATATTGCTAGGTGGGAACCTATGGGAGCAGAGACTGCTTTGGAGAAAAACCCTGGGCAAGTGTGAGTTGGGCAAATAGTTTATAAATTAAACACAACAGAACGTACATTATGATTTGAGTATTGGGGATTTCTTTTGTCAGATGGCAGGGGTTCAACTTCCAATAGCTCTACAGCTGGGGTTTCCCTGGGGCCTCTGCAAATGGGACATGGGTGGTCTTGAGAGTTCCAGCCTGGGGGAGTGCAACAGAGCGGCCTGACACTCAGGGATCTCAGACTTCGGGTTGTTCCATCACAGCTATGAAGATTCCTAGTGAGAGGGCACCCAGGATCCTGGAGATGGTACAGGGGCTCAAAGGTGAGGAAGATGTTTCAGTCACAGGGTGGTCAAGGAGGGTAGCAACACAGGACCAAATAAATGTCAGTACCATGGGATAAAGGCTGCAACAGGGAACTCCTAGGAGGGTGGACCTCCATATCCAATCACCCAAGAGTGGTTATGAAGGGCAGACATTGTTGGGTGGGAGACACAATCTGTAACAATGAGAAGTGTTCTAAATTAGAACGGGGCTGGCTGGTTGGAAGGCCAATGACCCCTTACTAGAATCCAGTTCTGCTGAACCAATAGTTATTGAGCGTTCGCTCAATGTCTTGGTCTGGAGTAAGAGAAGGAGTAGGATTTTGGAGGCTATTATGTCAAGGGTAAGGGTAAGAGAGAGCTGCTCTTTAGGGGCTCAGGGCTGAACAGGAAAGAGTATCCCTGATGGGTGGGAGGGAGGGCAGGCTAGTTTTGGGGGACAGCCTGAGCAAAGGTAAAACTGCCTGAAAGGATCAAGTGTGACCAGGAAGTGACAGGCAGACTGGATAGCTGGAACTCAGGGTTTGGGGGAGCCCTGTCCTTCCGGGCTGGGGACTTGGTCTTTATTTTCTGGGCAGCAAAAGATGCTTTGAGGACAAGCCATACATTCTGGTCATTAATATATTGGGTTGGTCCAAAAGTTCGTTCAGGGTTTTCAGTAGGACATTATGGACTTTGGGGCCAACCCAATAGAGACTAATTCAGAGTGTGAAGCATAGGCTGGGAAAGCAAGAGATAAAGAAACAGGAAGAGTTGGTAGAAAACTGGAGTCACCTTGTAGGAGAGAGGATGGAGGCCTGATGGACAGGTGGCAGAGGCCAGGGAGAGAAGGATGTGAGGGACATTGATGGACAGACCAGACGTAGGGGGAAGGGGCAGGGGTGGGGTTGGGGATGACCCCCGGGTTCCCAGCCTCTGAGCTGGTCGAGGTCTCCAAGAAGCAAACCCAGGTTTGTAGAAGCAGGTCAGGTTGTGGAGCTTGAAGGCTTTCTCCTGCCTGCAAGTGTCTAGCTCCAGGGCCAGCAGAGCTGGGCTCCAGGGGTAGCTCTGTGGGCCTCTCAGCAGTGCCCCTGCCCCCTCCCTCCTGCCCTTGGCCCTCGCGAAGTCCCCGGCTCTCCCCTTCTTTCCTTCCTCCCAGGACTCACAGAAATCCTCAGTACCCAGTCATGGGCCGAAGACGCCATCAGGCCAAAAGGTGAAGGCTCCACACCGTCCCCTGTCCTTGTCATGGAAGCAGGACCGTGAGCGGACTCTGGCAGCAGCCTATGTGCCGGTGGTGGTGGACCCCAGAGGGCAGAATCCAGACAAGCTCAGGTTCAATTTCTACACCTCCCAGTACTCCAACTCCCTGAACCCCTTCTACACCTTGCAGAAGCCCACGTGTGGCTACCTATACCGCCGGGACACCGACCACACCCGCAAGCGCTTCGACGTGCCTCCTGCCAACCTGGTCTTGTGGCGCTCGTAGGCCTGTGCCAGTCAGGAGCCCCCTACCCTGCACCCTCACCCCCATGATGCTGGGTCCCCAAGGGGAAGGGCTGCTCCCTCCCGGAGGAGCAGAAAGTGCCCAGGCTAGGACGGCTGTGCCCTGCCCACTGTCAACAATGGCAAAGGGAGGTCTCGCTTTTCAGCAGCAATTAAAGTTTCTTCTTCCTTTCCCTGGCATCTGAATGGGTGGCTGTGGGTTGGTAAACTGAGGCCACAGGGATGTTGTAAGCAGGGTTATGGCCAGAGGTGCCCAAAGACTTGGAAGGACCTAATTCTCATCAGCTCACCCCAAGAGTAACCCCAACTCCCCTGCAGAGCCTGAGTCCCAAGCAAAGCCCATGCTGGCCACACCCTGTCTGTGCTCCCAGTTTGGCAACCTCTCCAATAACAAGAAAGAGCTACATCAATCGACCATGATCTGGGGTTGGAGCAGGCACTGGGGAGGGGGGATGTCCTGCAGGGAGTGAACCTGATCTCCAGGGAGCCTCCTCTCTAGCTCCTAGTTTTACATAAAACTGCCTCTTCTGACTGGTAGTGTTTTTGGTGAGGGATGGACTTCCCATCTCAAGTCTCCCTTCTGGTCCAGCAGAGCTGATGCTGATGTTAGTTAGGCTCATGGGCCGAGGTTCACGGAGAAGGAGAGTAAAAGCGCAGTGCGCTTGACTCCGAGCCAGAGTGAGTCCCTGGTCACTGCCGCCCAAGGCTGGATCCAATGGCCTGCTGGCGCCAGCTTCAACTGGCCTGTGGGAGCTGGCAGTGGGCAGCTCCCGACTCCACAATCAGTGACTTCACGCTGGTAGCTTGAAACCAGCACAGTGGAAGTATTTACACCCTGGAAACCAGCAAACATCTATAAAACAGGATTTCTTTTTTCCAATAGAGCCAGTAGTTAAATATTTACCAGCAGACAACTGAGTGATTCCAACTGGTTTCATTTCTAGGAATCATGTCTTATTGCAGGTAGAATAGTGGATTCAGTGGTGCATACTTCTAGGGCACAGGAGAAAAGGGGGCTGGTGTGGGATGAAGAGACAGGATGCTGGGGACCCAGACAAGCAACCAATGCACTGGCCAGATTTCCCTGGACACCTTTCTCTGAAAAGAAGATGGCAAGCCAGAGAAAAAGGATGAGAGGGTGTCCTAAATATCACCTAACAGCAAAGGATCCAGGTTTTCCTATGTATTATATTTGAAGTAGGCTGTCTTTCAAATTAGAGGCTTTCCTTGAATGTCTAGTGATCCCTGGCTGGAAGCAGGCCATTTGGCATCTGTATCAAGTCTCTCCTTCCTGGTTGCCATTGTTCATGGAGCCAGTGTGGGAAGGAGCTGGGCAGGGGTCTCACTTTTCATAGGCACACTTTGCCATAACTTCCTGTTTTCCAGAGCAGCCCTTCTCTCCTCTCGAGCTATCTCTCAAGGCTAGAGCTTGTCCAGTTCAAGTCTGAGAATAACCTTTCCCCAGGGCCAGGAGGAGAGAGATGACACCTTAAGATGTCTGTTCTGCTACCTTGAGGAGGGCCTCTGGGGAACTAGTTGCTCCTGACACAAACTTCCCACCAGTACCCCTACTTCTGCCACCTGTCCTGCACCCCAGCCCCTACGGCACCTTCTGTGCCTATCTCCTGAGCTTCCAGAGTCCTGTGGTGGGAATTTAAGATTTTATTTATTTTTAATTTATGTGGCTGCACTGGGTCTCAGCTGCTGCACTGGGGATCTCTGTGGCAGCATGCGAACTCTTAGTCGTGGCCAGTGGGATCCAGTTCCCTGACCAAGGATTGAACCCAAGCAGCCTGCACTAGGAGCATGGAGTCTTAGCTACTGGACCACCAGGGTCCAGCTCTCTAGCACTCAGGTTTCAACTAGCAGGTCTCCTGCTCTCTAGCACTCAGGTTTCAGCTTTCCACACTCTGGTAAGGCACCACTCGCCCATCTGTTTCTCTCGTCCAAAATTTTTATTAGAACCTCTCATCTGCTGTCTTCTTCCTCTTGGTCTCTCTGGATCTGCAGCTTTTAGAAATGAATTGCCATTTCAGCGTGCTTTTCAAAAGAGGCAGAGATAAATGCAAGTTTTCAGTCTACACACAACCCAAAGCTGTACCTCTCAACAGTCATCCCACAGACACTGGGTGAACACCTAGCGCATGCTGGAGCCTTGGGCTACAAAGATGAACAAGAACCATCTCTGCGCCACCAGACCCGACAGTCTCGAGGAGTGGGGGCGGGGCCCGTATCTGCACGCGCTCAACTGACGCCTCCCCCACCCCCGCTCCTGGAGAAGGTCGTCCCCTAGAGGTTCACCTTGGTAAAGCACCCTCCACCGACGCTTGCAGGACACCTTGACAGAAGCCAGCCAAGGTGCCAGGTCGGTCTGGGCGGGACAGTCTCTGGAGGCCCAGAACCTGTGTTCCGGGCTCTGTTGTGTTTCTGTGGAGGTGGCCAGTGGGCACACGGGCACGTTGGAGCGAGTCAGTCGGGACTGGGGTTGCCACCCCTCCCATTCCTTCCGGGCATGGCTTCTGCCTCTACACCCCTGCCCGCCATGCTCCCGCTCCTTGGCATCATTCAGCCCCGTGGGTCCTCTCACTCTGGTGTGGCATCTGTCCTGGGAAGGAGTCCTGCAGACAGAGCAGCCAGGGGAGGCCACGGTCCTCTCTCACGCGGCCACAGCATGAGCCTTCCGCTCAGACCCTCGGTACTCCTCCCACGGGTCCGTCTCCTCCTCTCATGTGTTCATCCCTTCCTGGATGCCTCGCTATGGAGCCCCGTCTCCCTGACTTGGCACCTGTGTCTCTGGGGGAGGGATGGGGAGCAGGACTGCGAGAGCCCCTGCGAGGGAGAGGCTGGCCTCTGGGGCTGGGTGGCCGTGGGTTCCATTCGCACCTTGGGCTGGAATGAGGGGTGGGCCCCACAGCCAGCGGGAGCGAGCTCCCTGTTGGGGGATTGCTCAGACAGAGGGCCACAGGGAAGGCGCTAGACTCAGGGGCTTATATATCCTCGAGATTCATCCAGCCTTTCCCCCAGAGACTTATTTTCGTCCCCAGCTGTGTGGCTTGTGGGAATCTTAGTTTCCTGACCAGGGGAAAGGCTGGTGTGCTGCAGTCCATGGGGTCACAAAGAGTCGGATAGGACTGAGCGACTGAACTGAACTGACCAGAGGTTGAACCCTGGGCTTTTGGCAGTGAAAGTGTGGAGTCCTAACCATTGGACAGGAAGTTCCCTTTCCCAGCGATTTGACGACTTAGCCTAAAAGCAAGAATTTAACATGGAAAAACTTTGGTACATCACCACTTAAAAATTTTGTGAACCTGAGAATGTGATTTTTCTGCCCCCAATTCCTCCCGTCTCACATGGAAATAATAGCATCCATCCCACAGGACTGTCTTGAGCCTGTTCATCAAGCTTAACCTGGTGTTTCAGACATAAAAGCTCTAGTCTGTGTTAGCTCTCTTGAATCTTTTCTTATCATCTTATCATTCATTCATTCAATAATGTTTTATTGAGCCCCTCCCAGTGAAATGTTACTCTCGGAAAGATAATTGAGGGGGGGTGTAATGAAGGAACTGTTCACAGATAAGTGGGCATGGTTAAGGGACTGATGATATGCCCAGAGGGTAGCAGCAGAGGGAAGCCCTTCTTACCCCTAAGCCTGAGGGGTAGAGGGACGAGGCTTTGTCACAGGAGCCTGGAGAGAGTTCTAGCAGGAGCTGTAGCTGAAGGTCAAAGAAAACAACCAGGACCCAAACTGTGGCCCAGCAGGGAGGGAGGGGAACAGATACCCAGCCTTGGTCTCTTTCCATCCTCTAATCTCCTAGCAGTGCTTCCCAAAGGATGAACCTAGCTTGAAGCCAGAGGGTCAGGGAACCCAGGTGATCCCGTCCACAGGTTTCATCCTCCTGGGGCTCAGAGCAGACCAACAAAGGTAGAGAAGGAGTGAGGGAGGGGCCCACAGCATAACCAGCACATGACCATGTGGGATCCATGCTACTGGGTGCTGGAGTGTTGTAAAAAAATGAGGAAGACAGAGGAGCTTGCTCTGGAGAGCTTGCTGGATTCCTGAGGACAGGCTGGTAATAACCAGCTGCTTATAATTCCAGAAAGAAATGAGTGTTTTGTCTATGTTATTGTAAAAGTGTGACTGTCATAGACTATAAAGTGAGCTGTCATGATTTCCACCTGTTGTTCCTGCCTTTGTACAGTCCCCTCCCTCTGAGTGTGAGTGAGACCCGTGACTTGCTTCTACTCCACAGACTATGGCAAAGGTGATGGGTGTCACTTCCTTGATGAGGTTCCATTATCTGAGATTCCATTTTAGCAGATTACAGAGAGGATCTCCTCGCTGACCTGATAAAATAAGCAGCCATGTCGAGGAGTCGATGTAACAAGGAACTGTGGGCAGCTCCTAGAAACTTGGGGCAGCTTCTCGGACCTGAGAGTGTCCTCCAGACAATATCGAGCAGAGAGCTGTGGCTTCCGTCCTACAGTCACAGGAAATGAGTTCTACCAAAGACCTGGATGAAGTAGAAGTGAATGCTTCCCCAGTCAAGCCTTCAGATGAAAATGTAGCCCAGATGGTCCCTTGATTCAAGCCTTGTGAAGTCCTGGGCAGAGGACCCCGTTGAGCCATGCCTAGACTCCTGGTCCACAGAAGCTGTGAGGTAATAAATGTGCATAGTTTGAAGTTGATGACTTTGTGGGTAATTTGTTATGCAATGTAGAATACTAATAGAACACATAAGCAATATGTCAGAGTGCTGAGGCAGGGAAGGTGAAGTCTGCAGAGATTCAGAAGGCTTCACAGAGGAGGTAGCTTTTGTGCTCACACATGAAGAGTGAGAAGGATATGAGCAGAGATGGAAAGACGAGCTGTCACCTCCTCTTTGACTTCTTCATTTCAAACCCTGGGCCTGAGAGGACTCTGCAAGGGCATGAATCCTAGCCTGGGTCCCAAGCAAAATAAAGGGAGGAGCCCTCTCTGCCCTCTCATCCCTGGAAAAAACCATGCTCCAGAGAATCTGATCAAAGAAGACAGATCCCAGTGTCCCCCTCCCTGCAGTGCACCCTAAGTTGATCGTTTTAGGTGAAAGAGAAGTAAAACAGTCCCATTTGATTCTTTTTTCAAAAATGGTTATCTTCTGTTTATGTGAGCAACATATGTACATTATGAACTGTTATTTTTAAATTTTCTACTTATTTTGGCTATGCAGCATGGCTTGCAGGATCTTAGTTCCCCGACCAGGAATTGAACCTTGGCCTTAGGCAATGAAAACACCATGTTCTAACCATTGAACTGCTGGGGAATTCCCATGAACCATTTTTTGAGATGCAGATTTTTTTTTTTTTTAAGCAGAGATGAAAAATCACTGGTGATCTCATAACTTAGAGATGACCCTGTTAACATTTTGGTGGTTTCCTTCTCATCATAGGTATCATGTTCACAAGTGACAAGGACAACAGTATTGACATCACTCTCGTCTCAGTCTTTCTCTCTCTCTGGGCTTCTGAAGGGGCGTTCTTAACTCAGGTCCTTTGGATGAACTTTCTCAGGATAATGGGCAAAAAGAGCTGTAGAACTGGAAAGGAGACCATCTAGTGGATAATGGAAAGGAAGAAAACTGCTCCCTGGGGGAAAATCAGATCTGAGAAGGCAGACAGACCTGGTCCAGAGCACATAGCCACCAACCCCATCCCATCCTTAGTTATATCTGGCAGATGCCTGTAGAACAGGGCCAGAGAAACAGCCCCCAGAGGCTCCTCTGTTCCCAGGGAGCTTTGTCTCATTCCATCTGAAGCATCTTGGTTAAGGAAGGAAATCTCTCCCTAGGTGCCCAGGGTTCTGCTTCAGGTGCTTCCTCTGTGCCCTGAGCTGTTGGAAGGGGATGTCCCCCTGAGAGAGGGCTTCTAGGGCTGAGCAATATTCAGGGGCACAGACCCCATCACTCCAGGCTCCTCCCTCCACCCAGCCAGTGCTCAGAGCCCCTGGATACACAGGACTGGGCACTGATGGCTGGAAGGCTGTGACTGCCCTTCGTTGAACTGGGCCACCTCTCTGAGCTGACCTCTCCAGGCCCAGTTCCTCTGTCTGGTTCTTAGGGAGTAATCTTAGGATGACAGCCTGACACTCTTCCCACAAAACTGTATAAGAACTACCGACTTCCTGGTGCCTCCATCCTCAAACTGCCTCTGAGGGCTCTAGTTTGCTTTTATTTTTAAATATGTTTTTGATGTGGACCATTTTAAAAGTCTTCACTGAATTTGTTACAATATCACTTCTGTTTGATGGTTTGATTTTTTGGCCGTTGAGGCATGTGGCATCTTAGCTCTCCAACCAGGAATCAAACCCAGCAATCTAACCTGCACCCCCTTTATTGGAAGGCATAGTCTTAACCACTGGACTGTCAGGGAAGCCTCCTCTAGTTTACTTTTTTTTTTAATGCAGAGAGGGAGGTCCACATAGCAGATAAGGGAGGCAGACAGGGAAGGGACAGGACAGAGCTGGGGCTCAAGTGCTCTTGAATGTTGGCCGGGGACTTCTCTGATGGCCCAGTGGCTAAGAATCCATGCTTCCCACATGCCACGACCAAGAGTTCGCATGACACAACCAAAGACCCCACATGCTGCAACTCAGACCTGGCAGTGCAGCCAAATAAATAAATATTTAAAATAAATATTTTAAAATTATATATATATATAAATAGTCTATGGCCGGAGAGTATCCCACTAGAGATCAGAGAAAGATGTCGCTGCATAGATGGGCTTCTATTCTCGGCCAGGGACGCTTCCAGGACCAGCAGGTAGCAGCACGTTCACAAACACACATACACACACCCACACATGCCCCAGGCCACTAGGCACACAGTGTCCCCTCCCCCTGCCTCTGAGTGGTGATGGTGTCAGGTTCAGAGTGAGATGGAGGGCTGAATTCTAGCCTCCCACGATGGGAAAGATGCAGCTTCCAGGAACATAAGTGTGGTCAAAACAGGACCAGTGTGTGTGTGTGTGTGTGTGTGTGTGTGTGTGTGTGTGAGGCTATGTGTATTTGTGCAGCTTTATGTAAAAGGGGTTTCCCTCTGACTTCTCTGGTCTCGTCTGGGGAGCCCATAAATTACGCATCGCCCAGACCCTCTCATATGTTAACTATCCGTGATATGATTGGAACTCCTCTGTCATGACAGCCAAGTGCAGTGCACAGCCTGGGTAACTGTACACAGCAGTCCTCTCAAGGGCCCTCAACTGGCCCAGCTCTGGAAGAGAAACCAGATCTTTCTCATAGGTACCTCAATTCCGTGTCTGAGGACAGGAGCCAGAAACACTGAGCACCCATTCAAACCAGGAGAAGGGAGTGGAGGTGACAGGATCAGAATAGCTGTTGGCTGGCCACCCACTTTGTCCCCATAAGAAGGGATCAGGAGATTGCAAATTGGGTAAGAAAATCCTCTCACCTCCAGCTCAAGACTGTAATCCTGGGCCTCTGGACCCCTAAGCTTTGTTCTATTTTCGCTCCTCTTCTCAGAGTGAGCGGGTCTCCATTGGCTGCAAGGATTTAGTGGGGACTTTTAACACGCGTTCTCCGGCAGCCCTTGGATCTGGTGTAGGCTTGCACAGCCCCCGTGGCCTCCTCTCTTCTGCTTACCTCCTCTAGTCATTTCCCTGCACTTTGGGATTCGTCAGGCCCTTCCGCGCTCAGATCTGGGGAACTCAGGCTCGTGAGCGAGGAGGGCCCAGTGTTAGGAAGCCCAGCCGCACTGGTGTGGGGGCCAGCGGTGACCAGCGGTGACAAGAACCAGTGCCCCTTGGGCATCAGCCTCCACGGGCCTGAACGATGGGGAACATCATGGACGGTAAGTCGGTGGAGGAGCTGAGCAGCACCGAGTGCCACCAATGGTACAAGAAGTTCATGACAGAGTGCCCCTCCGGCCAGCTCACCCTCTACGAGTTCCGCCAGTTCTTCGGCCTCAAGAATCTGAGCCCATGGGCCAGCCAGTACGTGGAGCAGATGTTTGAGACCTTTGACTTCAACAAAGTGAGCCGGGCTCTGGGTGGGGAGCGCTGCAGGGATGCCCCGGGGCTAGTGAGGGGGTGGGAGGGGCAGGTGTGAGGACGGCTGGGGGAATGAATGTTTATCTGAATGTCTACGTCAGGGACTCCAGTTTTCAACATCCACTGAGCACCTACTGTGTGTCAGGCACTGGAGGTTTAGAGACGAATCAGCCCTCGTCCCCGGGGAAGAGAGAGACTCCGGTCAGTGCACTCGGAGGCTAGACGTTGGTTTCCTCTGCCTCTTCCACATGTGCAATTTACCCCAGAACAAGCGTGAACACTTAACAAGACGGTCGTCGAGCACCTACTAAAAATGCTTGATGCTGCTCCTGGTGTCTCTGCAGAGGCCCCGAGATGCTCCCAGGATGCAGAAGGCAGAGGGGCGGAAGGCAGAAAGCAGGGTGATGAGCTTCAGGCCTGCTGGTCTGGGGTGGGCAGGTCCACGTTGTTTGGGTCACCCATCCCATGATGATCTGTGGACCCTAGAACTGGGGACAGTCAGGGTTGCCTGGTCACCAGGGAACCCAGGCTACGCCAGCTCCCAAGTCCCCGGTGACCTCAGTTCATCCTAAGAGGACCTAATTATAGACGTTTCCCCAAGGGATCACCTGGACGCACCAGGAGAGGGCTTCCTGAGAAGATAGAGGGGGCACTGTGAGTTTCCGTCCCTCGTTTTCATCAGCTGGGTGGCCTCGGAGCCCATTTCTTCCCTGCTCTGCCTCAGCTTATTCACCGTCAACTGTCATGGACATCAGGAGCATCAGTTAAGATGTTTCTTGGTATTTTAGAGCAAACCTTCCATTTATTTGGAGCAATTCAGTCAAGATGTGGTGGTAGAAGAACGTAAATCCACACATCTATCTCTGCCTCCCTTCTGGCCCCCACCTGGGCTGCTGCCTCCTCCAAGATGACGACAGGAAGCTGCCAAGTATCCACTGCACGCTGGGGAGACATTGCCCAGAGCTTTTCCGGCTCCCATCACTGCCCAGAGAGTCCCAACATCATTGTAGGTGGGGCTTCTAGGGAAAGCTGAGGCTCAGAGGCTATTTAAAAACTCGCTAATGTTTAGGATCAAGGGGCCAAAGCAGCTTATGGGCTTTGAGTCCCAGCCTCAAGGGCAGCATTGTGGTGCCTGAGAGCTTTCCTAAAAGGGGTGCGGGGTCAGAGTACTGGAGCCCAAGTTACAGAGACCAAGAAGGGATGGCATCCTCACGCTAGACCCCTGAAATACTCCAGAAGAAAGGGTCTTTCCTGAAAAGGTGTCAGAGTCCATGGTTGAGCCTCAACTCATTATACCCACATGCACTGAAGGAACTCAGCTTCTTGCCTGTTAAGGAAACCCTTTGGATCAAGATAACCCTTTGGATCTGAGATCTAAGATGACAGTTATGGGGGCGGGGCAACCCCTCAACCCTGTATTTGGCTAACCGAGTCATTCAAATGCTAGCTCTTCAATTTCTGTCAAAGTAAGCACCACTGGTGACTCGGACAGTAGAATTCGCCTGCAGTGCTGGAGACCCGGCTTCTATCAGTGGGTCAGAAAGATCCCCTGGAGAAGGGAATGGCAACCCAGTCCAGTATTTCTGCCTGGAGAATTCTATGGACAGAGGAGCCAGGCAGGCTACAGTCCATGGGGTCACAAACAGTCGGACACAACTGAGCAACTAATGCTTTCACTTTTTTTTTAAAAGCACCACTTGTATTGTCCCAAACCCGACCTCTTTAATTCTACTCACACCCCCACCTTAGGGCCTGGATTCCACCAGGCACTCTTCCTCCAGAATTCCACTCAGCTCACAGCTTCCCCAGCTGCAAGGCTCTGGTCAAATGTCTCCTTTTCACTGATACATGCCCTGACGTCCTGGTTTCAGCCCTATTTAACTGGGACTAGTCACCACCCGGGCATTTCCTCGACCTTCCCTTTTCGCTTAGAGCATGTCTCCTCTTCGTATTACAAGATGATGTTGAATAACATTTAGCTGCTATGATTATGGTCAAGCTCCCTGATGGAATGTGAGCTCCACAAAGGCAGGGATTTTTGTCTTTCTTTTTCATTGCTGTATCCTTTGCACCTAGAACAGTGCCTAGAACACAGTAGGAGCTCAATCAGTATTTTTACTTGAGTGAATGACTATATGAGGAATTATGAGTTTTATGGACTACTTATATATAATATATATTAATTTACATTCATGCTTGCTAAACTGAAGAGCATCTTTGTAACATTTGAAGTGTCTTGTACACTGAAGGCATAAATCACACTTTGGACACTACTTCCACCCACTGCCACCAGCATAAGGCAGTGGGGCAGGTTGGCTACAAGATGGGACCCAGGACTAGGAAGTTTTGATACAGAAGACTGGAAGTTTTGGGGAGTGCCAACAATAGCCCTTTGGGCCTATTTTTGTTGATGAAGTTTTGTTAAAACACACCACATGCATTCTTTTACAGATCATCAAAACTGAAATATGTGCTATGTGGCCCTTTGTAGAAAAAGTTTGCCAGCCCTTGAATTAGAAGAGAGTTGTATCCTAGGAAACTGTACCGGGTGGGCAGGGTTTGGGGGTACGGCCATGAGTAGGGAATGTGACCAGGGCAACCCGCATATGCTTTGCTTACTTCAGAGTTTTGCCTGAACTTGATTGTGACTGGCAATCACACAGGTGCACACAAATCAATGTAAATCTCCCATCCCTGCATCTGAGCACTGGGTGGCAATTAGGAGACTCAGTTTATTAATATTTATTTATTTATTTTTTGGCTGTGCCACGAGGCTTGTGGGATCTTAGTTCCCCGACTAGGGATTGAACCCACACTCTCCCGGCAGTGAAAGTGGCCGAGTCCTAACCACGGGACAACCAGGGAATTCTCAAGGAGACTCGGTTTCTAGGCAAGGCTTTGTCATTCACTAGCATGTGGCCTAACCTCTCTCACCTTCAACTTTTCATCTGAAAATAGAGATAGAAAAACCCAGAGGTGGTTGTGAGATTAAATGAGTACAGTGAATGAAACACACATCACCTGAAGCACAAAAAACAAGTTAGTATTGTCATAGTCTTATTACCGATCTAACCCAGACCACAATCCTGAAAAGCACACACTGTCCTTCTGTTTCAGAACTCAGACCCTGAGGCTATCTGACTTGTCCAAGGCCACATCTCTCCCAAGACAAGGTTTAGGTCTTTCTGGCACAAACGCACGTGCCTTTCCATTGCCCCATTCTGGCCATTTTTTTATTACAAAAAATTCTAAAATTAAAAATTTTAATTACCAAGAAATGACAGCTCATTGTAAAAGTTTCCAACAATACAGAAAGATAAAAAATGAAAAGCAAAGTGTCCTTATCCTGCGTCCCCTTGCCGGGGGCGGGGAATCTCCACAGTGGTAAGAAAGCAAACCTCGCTTCTCTGAACATGGCTGCAGGGGGGCCTGGCTCTACCATGACAAAGACCCTGAGAGGAGGGTTGGTCAAGGAGTGATTGAGGGACTTCCCTGGTGGTCCAGTGCTTAAGATTCCGCACTTCCACTACAGGCGCATGGATTTGATCCCTCGTTGGGGAACTAAGATCCTGCATGCCCCATGGCACAGCCAGCCATGTGTAGGAAAGCCCTTGAACACGAGGAAACACCCTGAAAATATTCGCTATGATTTTGACTTCCATCGTGGAGCTCAGAATGGTCGAGGCCTCACCTAAGGCCAGCACACGATTGGGAGCTCTTAGAGGCCTTCCTGTTCCATCTCTGCCACGTCCCTAATAACAGTACCCCAGCCTCTGCTTGCACACTTTCAGGGACAGGGAACTCATTACTGCACGAGGCTGTCCCTTCCACTGTGGGCAATTCTGTCTGTTAAAGAGTTCTTCGTACAGACCCCAAACCTGCCACTCAGTAACTTCCTGGTTCCAGAGTGAGGGTTGTAAGTGGAGCAATAGGGGCTGGACTCCGGGTTCACAGGCTCTGAGTCCAGTACCCCTTTCCTTTCAGCACTCAGCCTCTCTTCAAGACACAGGCTTCCCTTTCCCAGCTTCTCTTGGCTTGGGCAGAAGGTGGGCAGAGGCAGGCCTGTGTTTCCTGCTTCCCTGACCTTATTGGTAGGGCTGGCAGGGCCAGGTGGAGAGTCAGCTGCTGAACATATGGGGAGTCCTGGGGAAATATCCTGCAGGAATGTCTTGTACCGCCTTCCCCCATGGCCAATCCCTCCAAGACTCAATGAGGGCACCGCCTCCCCCAGGAAGCCTTTCTGCTGCCTTTGCCTGGCCGCTCTCCTGTCTGAGTCCATAATGTCCCGTCCAGATGTGCTGTCCCCGAACATATGTCATGATGGCATCATGATTTCCCTATGGTGATGGTAGTAATAATGTGCGTGTCAGTTGTTCAGTCGTGTCTGACTCTTTGTGAACCCATGGGGTGTAGCCCATCAAGTTCATGTGATTTTCTAGGCAAGAATACTGGAGTGGGTTGCCATTTCTTTCTCCAGGGGATCTTCCTGACCCAGGGATCAAACCTGGGTCACCTGCATTGCAGGCAGACTCTTTACCATCTGAGCTACCAGGGATGCCTTGGTAATAATAATAATAGTAATAATAGCTGGCATTTACTGAGTGCTTACTATGTGCCAGGCAGTGTTGAGTGCCTTACATACCTGCATTTATTTAAGTCCACATCAATTCCATGGAGGTGGGAGCTATTATAATGGATCAAGGGTCATGTTGAATCCTTCCTCCCAGATCCTACATATTTGAGAAGGTGGGGCAGGATTCCAGCCTGTGTCCTCAACGGTGCGCTCCCATCAGGACGGGCTTCTATCTTACTGAGTTCTGGATCCTCAGTCTATCACAGCACCTAGTCGGTGTTCAGTAAGCTTCCAAGAATAAAGGGAAGGAGAAAGGCACTCGATGCCTCCAAATCTACCTCTATTCCTTATCTAGGCGCCTTAAATCTCATTCAAATTACGCCCCTGTTCCTAGGGGGTTGTGTCTCAACTACACACATCTTGTAACAACACCCACCAAACTGGAAAAGGGCTGAAGTTTGAGGATCACAGTGACGGCTGGAACCAAAGTACCTGTGAAGTGATAGCAATAAGCCATTTACACTCCAGTGGGGGGTTGCTTTATCGGATTTGATAAACCAGTGGGGTAGGTAGGTTGGACTAAGAAGGACTATGAAGGACGTCCAGGAGACAAAAGCAGGTGGGCGCCAAGGGGGCGGGGCTCAGCGTCTCCAGGGCCCCTGGGGGCTCCGGGGGCGGGGGCATGGGCGGGGCCTAGACAGACGAGCTCAGGCGGCCACGCCCCCCGCCCAGGACGGCTACATCGACTTCATGGAGTACGTGGCGGCGCTGAGCCTGGTCCTCAAGGGGAAGGTGGAACAGAAGCTGCGCTGGTACTTCAAGCTCTACGACGTGGACGGAAACGGATGCATCGACCGCGACGAGCTGCTCACCATCATCCGGGTAACTCCAGGTGCCGAGGGCCGGGCAGGGGCGGGGCCGAGCTGAGAGCCGGGGTTGGGTCTTCAGCCGTCTGGGGTCTGTCCGCGGGCTCGGAGGGGGACGGGATTGAGACTTAGGGTCCCCGCGGCGGTTCGGGCCTTCACCAGCTGCGTGACCTGGGCCAGGTTCCCCTGGGCCTCAGTTTCCTCTTCTGCACCAAGAGCTGTAGATGCGCATCCCCAGCTCCGTCTGAGGCCCCGGGACACCTTGACTTCTACTCCCCTCGCTCCCCGACTGTCCCGTCGGGAGCTTGCCGAGCTCTCTCTGCCCCATCCACCGCTGAGACGAGTTAGGACCGGTCCTCTCACTTCTCCTTCTTCCCTCCCAGGCCATCCGAGCCATTAACCCCTGCAGCGACTCGACCATGACCGCCGAGGAGTTCACAGATACAGTGTTCTCCAAGATTGACGTCAATGGGGATGGTGAGGCCGCTCTGGGGCTCCCCAGGGGAGGGTCACTGGGAGCGTCACCAGGCTCAGAGGGGGAGAGGGCAGGAGGCGAGAGGGAGGCGCAAGGCCGCTGCCTCCGCCCTGGCCACGGAGCTGGCTTTGGGGGATGTCTGCGCCAGACTTTGGTCTCTGGCTCCTTGGCCGTCTCTGTTCACAGCCACTTCCTCCAGCCTTGGTTCTCTCCCCCTTACAAGACTGCAGCTCTGGGCCCGGGTCAGCAGACGTGAACGCCTCCTGCCCATGATGCCCTTTCTTTCTACCCCAGGGGAACTCTCCCTAGAGGAGTTCATGGAGGGCGTCCAGAAGGACCAGATGCTCTTGGACACGCTGACCCGAAGCCTGGACCTTACCCGCATTGTGCGCAGGCTCCAGAATGGAGAGCAGGATGAGGAGGGGGCTAGCGGAAGGGAAACTGAGGCCGCGGAGGCTGATGGCTGAGCTCACTGCCTGCTCTTTCTGTACTGGGGAGGGTACGGTGTACGGTGGTGCCTGGTGTTTCATTGTTGTTTTAATACTAGATAGAGTCTACTGAAATTAAAGGCCCAGCCCACTTCTTAGGGGTCCATGGTGGTAGCGCGGGGGCAGGAGTCCAGAAAGGGGCTGGGGGGGTGGTGCGTTCTGGAACTCTCTGTGTGACTCAGCTGGTGGTGACTGCTTCTTGCAGCCTTCAGCATCCGTCAGGCTCCTCCCTACCCCCTTCCTGCACCTCCCCCAGCTTTGACCAGCTCTTCCACTGAGCTTCTCTGGTTCCATGCTGTTTTAGACACAGAAGCTCTGAGGCAGAGGTGGGCATTCCCAGGACTCCAGTGGGACCCTGCAGATCTGGTGGCTGCAGCCTTCATCTGTATTGTCACATGCCCTCCCTGCCCCCAGCATCCCGGAGCCTGCTAGAGTGGTCTGTGTTGATTCATTCCTCCCTTCAACAAGTGTTTCTCGAACAGCTACTTATATTAATGCTAGATGTTACACGTGCAAAGAGGGCAGTTTGCATTCTCAAGAAACTCACAGCATCCTTATCAAACAATATGCCAAGAGAACTTATGATACTATAGACAGTCCGCCTTAATCCATCGGGAACCTGTATTTATTCAGAAGTGACTGCACAACGCCCTCATTCTTCCCCTGCTGGCCCCTCGGTGCTATGTGGTACCACATGGTACCCCATAGGATTGCGACTCATTGTTAATGGCAAGTGTCCCGACCATCCCTGATCTAGCCTAAATCCCTCTTACCACAGTGAGACCTGGCACCCGTTGGGAAGTGGAACAGTCTCTTACAGGGGGCCCTTTCTGCATTCTTTGCACACTCCAGCTTTAGGAACACCTGACCAAGACCCTGGGGAGAGACACAGGCTGGACTAGTTGTGATCACTTTTTTCAGATATGCTCTTTCCTTCTGAGCTTTGAGTCTTCACTTCAGCTGGGTAAGGGGGAGGTTCTGGGAGCAAATGGAAATCCAAGGGGGTGGGAGGGAGCAAACAAGGGGAAAGTAGGGGTGGAGCCCCAGCCTGCAGAGAGCCCCCTGGGATGGAAGAGAGGGGGCATTTTGTTCACACCTGGCCTGTCCATCACGCGGACCACTCTAGACTGGAAGTCAGCCGGTGCCAGAGCACAGACATGGAGGGAAAGTGAAGCTCAATGCCAGGGGCAAAAGGGAGTTGACATTTCTGCTGCTTCTCTTGGTGGCTGCCTCTTGGGAAATGCTGGAGGTCAGAGCTGGGAGGGTATCTGGATAGAATTGGACATTTCCCCAACCTCATTCACATACCATCTTCATGATTTGGAGCATATCTGTATCCCAGCTGGATTACTATTAGTTTTTAATTGACTATTTTTTTAACCTTACATTTATTTTTACAGTTAACTTTATATGGATATCACGTCCATGAAATCACAGGATCTACAAATTAGTTTTATTCTTCATACTTCAACACAAAAACATATCTATTCGCATGGATTTCTTTTTTTAGTTCCTCAGTACAGCCCCCTGCAACCAGAGTGACTGCCTTTTTTTTTTTCTTTATTTTTTGGCTGTACTGCATGGCTTATACGATCTTAGTTCCTGACCAGGGATTGAATCCAAGCCCTCAGCAATGAAAGTGCAGAGTCCTAACCCATGGATTGCCAGAGTGACTGCCTTTTAATCTAGTTTCTGTATGGAGGTTGCACATAGAATTGTATAACAAAAAGAATCCCATATCTAAAAAGTAATAATCTGAAAACTGCTTGTCGAGTCCAGCCTGCTCATGGTGCAGACAAAACACCTAGGTCATGGAAAAGAAATGCCTGCCATGGGTCACACAGGAGTTGGAAGCAGAGCCTGTCCTAGAACCCAGGCTGGCAGGCCCCAGTTCTCCCCAGAGATAGAAGAAAGGTTCCTCCATCCTTTAAGGAGACATACTTGGCTTGTGGACTTGGGATGGTGAATTGTGGAGGGTCCATTCTAGGGGTCAGGGTTGGAGAGCTGAGTGTGAGGGATGATGGGTAGGGAGGGTTGGAAAGGGGCTGGCGGAGCAGTACCAGGGCAGAACTGAAACAGCCCCTTTAAGTACAATCTACCCCCTCCAAGGGCAGGAAGAACAGTCCTCGGGATCCTCGCGGGATGTAATTGTTATCCATCCCTTCTCCCCAGTTCCTACCTTTCCTTCAGAGTCAACAACACCTGCCAGCCCCACCCTTCTACTAGTCAGTTTCACACTATGTGGGCATTCTCATCGCTAATTTCATCTACGGAACCCCTACCCCTAGATCTCCCTGCTTCCAACTAAGAACCAGGTAGGAATCTGTGGGAACCCCACAGTCACCTAGAAAGGCATAGCTTTCCCAGAAGCAGCTGAAGGGGGAGAGGAAGCCAAGTCCCTTCAGTACCCAATGAATCCTCCCAATGGAACAGCCCTATTGGCCATTTCAGACTAATGACCCCTGCCCTCCCCACTCAGCTCCACTCCCTGCAAGGGGATGCCGGGAAGTTCAAGCCAGGATAAGAGTGGGCATAAGCAGTTTGAACCAGGGACCCTCCCACTGCTCTGGAAACCTGGTGAGTCTGGAGTCTTGGAGGGCTCCTAGGGCCCTGGAGCCCTCAGAACATGGCACTTTTCCGCCTCTGCTGAGAGATCCAGCTACTGGGGTTCAGATCCATCTGCAGCATCTTCATCACCCACTTGTCACGACGGGCACCTTCAACGAACTCATTCAGGGATAGCTGGCCTGAGCAAGGAGTAGGAGAGACAGTCATGCCAGGTCAGGGAATGAAGAAACAGGGTGGGGATGTACACAGACGAGCCTGCGGTCTCAGGGCCTGAGCTTGGGCTTTCCTCCAGGAATCTCCTGGAACCTCCAAGGGTTTCTTCAAGGGACTTGCTTTGCAAATGAATTCAAGTTTTACTTTTGCACGTGGGACCCTTGAAATGTTCTTTTGCAAATTAATTCATTCAAGTTTTACTTTTGCACATGGGACCCTTAAAATGTTTTTGAGGGCTCTTCTGGGTGTGTTCCCAGCCAACTGCCTCTTTGCACAGCCTGGGGCTGGGGCACTGAGCTACAGTGATGAGAGTCCAAGTACGTGACCCCATTTACTCCTTTCAGTTATTCTTATTCCCGCTTTCCAGGTGAGAAAACTAAGATCAAGCTGAGAGGGTAAATGAAGCATCCTGGTCTGCCTGACTCCAAAGCTCCTCTTCTTCCACGGCACTTGCCTGGCAACTCCAGTAGGAGTTTTAATCCCTCTCACAAGCCTCACGGGGCTTCCCCAGTGGCTCAGCAGTAAATAATCCACCTGCAATGCAGGAGATGCAGGAGATGCTGGTTCGACCCCTGGGTCGTGAAGATCCCCTGGAGGAGGGCATGGCAAGTCACTCTAGTATTCTTGTCTGGAGAATCCCCATGGACAGAGGAGCCTGGCGGGCTAGTCCATAGGGTTGCAAAGAGTTGGACATGACTGAAGTGACTTAGCATGCACGCACAAGCCTCACATGCTAGTGACAGCCTTGTTATTTTATGTTCTCTTCTCCACACCCATCTCACTGCCGGGAAGTGAAGGGCCTGGTCTAAGGTGACGTGGAGAAAGTGGGATGACCCAGGATGGGGAGCCCCCTGCCCCTGCCCCACCATCGTCTCTGCTCCAGTTACCATCTCCATTTTCATCCACCAGAAGGAAGATCCTGTCCACGACCTCCTCGGGCGTGAGCAGCTTGTCTTGCTGCTCAGCCTCCATCTCCACGCTGCAGGCTTTCTTCAGCTTGTAGATGGACTGTGGGAGGGAAGCCAGTGACATCCCAAAGACCCTGCACACTCTGGACCCCCCCACACTCCCCGCCATGACCCACGTCCCTCGGCACCTCATCTTCAGCACTGCCCCCAGTCTGTACATCTGAGGATCACGGGACCCAGGTCCAGACTAAAAGTGACCTGTGCTAAGGCTGTTTCCTCAGGGTTTCACGGCCTAATTCCCACCGAGGAGTTCCTGGCTTCACCCACTGCCCCATTCCCACACCATTGGTGTTTCCACTGTGAGCATCGGAGCTGACACCCAAAACCTCTAACGAAGGCACAGTGATGGCCTAACCTCTACTTTACAGCAGAAGACACGGAGACTTCAGTAGATTTATGGGTGTGTGTGAAGTGTATGTGTGTGAGATAGGATGATGGGAGACACAGGTGTTTGGGCTGCAGGGATAAAGCACAGGTGTCTCCCTTGCCCTATTTCTGGCAATGAGGCAATGTTCAGAAGTGAAAAGGGGCAGAGACAGACAGACGTGAGGAGAATCCTCAGTCCTTGGCTGGGGCTTTCCTAGGACAGAGGTGTGCACTGGGGGTCCCCACACCTCACTGCCCAGCAAGCACATGGCACAAAGCAGGCACCACTACAGGCAGCCCAGCATTTCCTGGTGGATGAACTTGAGTGAACCACACAACCTCAGTGGGCCAATTTCCTTTTCTGTAAAATGGGCCAACATCTCCCTCCTTAGAGTGAAGTTCTGGAGAGTAAGAGGCTAATGAGGGTTTCAAGCAGAGTCTGAGCCAGAGCACTTTTTCCCCTTGCTCATTCTTGCTAATAGTCAATCAGCTTTGTTGATCTTTCCAGAGAACCTACTTTTGCTTTCAATGACTTTCCTTGAGCGTTTGTGTTCTGTTAATTTCCATTCTTTATTAATTCTTTTCTTTTGCTTTCTTTGGGCTTACTTTTCTTTTTTTTAACTTTGTTGAGATGACTTCTTGGACTGCTGATTTTCATTTCAGTCTCTCTTATTTTCTAATATATACATTTTAAGGCTACAGATGTTTCTGCAAGCTCAGCTTTAGCTGCATTCCAAAGTTTTGTTATGTTAGTATCATTACTCAGTTCATGATATTTTGTGTGTGTGTGTGATACTGTTTTTTTCGATTCATGGAGTATTAGGAAGTAGTGTAATTTTCAAACAGATGGGGATTTTCTCATTCTCCTTTTGTAATTGATATCCAGCTTAATTTCTTGGTAGTTGGAAAGCACATTCTGAATGATCCCAATGCCCCTTCCCACCCCCAGGCCCAGGGGCCCCACTTCAGCATCCAGCATGCCCAGGTGCCCTCACCCCTCATCGTGACACTGACCTCCACGATGTCCAGCAGCTCCTGGCGGTCGATGCTGCCATTGCGGTCCTTGTCGTAGATCTTGAAGGTCCACTTGAGCTTGTGCTCCAGGGTGCCCCTCAGCACAAGGTTCAGAGCTGCCACGTACTCCAGGAAGTCAATGGTGTTGTCCTGCATTGGGGGTGGGAGCTGTGAGGCACCCTTCAGCCCCCCACCCCGTCTCTGGGAGCACTGGTGGGAACTCTATTCCAGGCCACGCTCCCTGAAACTCAGGGCTTGGCCTCCCTGGTGCATGCATGTGCCTCTGCATCTGTGCTCATGGCGTTTTCTACCCCGGGATTCATTCTCAGTCTCCATGATCACCCAGTCCCACCTGTCCTTCAAGGCTCAGCTCAATGGTCCCCTCCTCCAGGAAGCCTTCCATCTCACACCACTTCAGCCACAATGACCGCCCTCTCCCTCTTCTGACACTCCCAGCTGTTGTTTCAGTAGCTAAAACAGTCAATCCTAAAGGGAATCAACCCTGAATACTCATTGGAAGGACTGATGCTGAAGCTGAAGTTCCAAGACTTTGGCCACCTAATGTGAAGAGCTGACTCACTGGAAAAGACCCTGATGCCCGAAAGATTGAAGGCAAGAGGAGAAGGGGGTGACAGAGGATAAGATGGTTGGATAGCATCACTGACTCAATGGACATGAGTTTGAGCAAACTCTGGGAGACAGTGAGGAATAGGGAATCCTGATGGGCTACAGTCCATGGGGTTGCAAAGAGTCAGACATGACTTAGTGACTCAACAACAACAAGATGGACTGTAGCCCACCAGGCTCCTCTGTCCATGGGATTTCCCAGGCAAGAATACTAGAGTGGGTTGCCATTTCCTTCTCCAGGGGATCTTTCCGGCCCAGGGATCCAACCCACGTCTCTACCACTGAGCCACCAGGAAAGCCCAGCTCCTACCGCCTCTTCTACCCTTAACTGCCCTGTACGTGTGTCTCACTCTCGAGCAACAGTCTATCCTCCAGGAGAAAGGAGAGGGGTTTACATTGCTTCTGTTTCTCCTCCACGCCTAGTACAGTGCAACTTCTGCCCAGAGTCTCATAACTACTTACAAATTTATAAAGAAATGATTGACTTAAGTCTGAATATAAGATTAACATAGTTTTGAAAGGAGATTAGAAAGCAGGACCTCACATATTTCCAGGTTGGGATCTCAGCTCTCAAATCCCAAATCAAAAATGGGAATCATCAACTTCCCCAGGAGCATCCGTCATTCCCATGACTCTGTAATCAGAATGGCATCACTAGCCCAGAGCCCCTCTGTCCCACTGGGTCAGGCTGCATGGGAGCCTCAAGCCCTGTTCAAGGGGTGCCTGGGTGGGCAAGGTATAGACAGCAGGAGAATACAGCCCCACATGAGGGAAATAGAAAAGCTTAAGGGAAAACCAAGAAAATAAAATGAGCCTACCTCAACACCTCCAGAGCTTAAACCAACATCCTTTATATAATTCCTCTGGTCCTCCATACTCCTCATTGTTTAAATATTTACCTAATTGAGGTCAGGCTGTAGCTATAGTTTTAGTTACTGGGTTTTTATTTAAAATTTCCCATGCCTTCAAAATTATTTAAAATAATACCATTTTCTTTTTTTGAGGAGTACTGGGCAGTCCCTCTTGTTGAACATGGTTTTGATATTTTACATTACACAATGAACATCTTGTGCATACGTATTTCTTATGTTTCTGGTAATTCCTGTAGGGCAGATTCTTAGCAGTTGCTATTTTTTCTGTTTTTCCCCCACTAGTCTTTAATGCATTATTTTTGTAGGTATATAAGTTCTATGAATTTTTAAATTGATGTGTAGTTGATGAACCATATAAGTTCTAGGTATACAATATTGTTGTTTAGTCGTTAAGTTGCATCAAACTTGGACTCTTTTTCGACTCCATGGACTCTAGCCCACCAGGTTCCTCTGTCCATGGGATTTTCCAGGGGAAAATACGGGGGAGGGTTGCCATTTCCTTCTCCCAGCGGATCTTCCCAACCCAGGAATGGAACCCGAGTCTCCTGCATTGATAGGCGGATTCTTTACCACCCAGCCATAAGGGAAGCTCCTAGATAGTGATTCATAATTTTTAAAGATTATACTCTATTTGCTGTTCTTATAAAATATTGGCTATATTCCCTGTGTTATACAATATATCCTTGTAGCTTATTTATGTAATAGTTTGTATCTCCTAATCTCCTACACCTGAATTGCCCCTACCTCCTTGTTCTACAAAATTGTATCACATGTGTAGACACATGTAGATATGTAGATACCAGTAACTCTCAACACAAAGAACCTCTCTTGTGTTACCTCTCAAAGGTCACATCTTTCTCTCAACCATAACACTTGGCAACCGCTGTTTTGTTCTCCATCAATAATATTTTTCACTCTGAAAAGAGTATAAAAATAGAATCATGTAGTGTGTAGTTTTCTTTCACTCAGCACAGTGCCCTGTAGATTCATTTCAGTCACTGTAAGCATCAACAGTTCCTTTTTTTTTAATTGCTGAATGGTTCGCCATTTTATGAATGGTCCCTAGTTTGCTTTCTGTTAGCCCATTGAAGGTTATTTGGCTTGTTTCCTGTGTTTTCCCCCAGCTTTATTGAGGTATAATTGCACAATAGCCTTTTAAAGAACACTGTATAAGTTGAAGGCGTACAATGTGGTAATTGGTTGTCCTTTATAAGACTGTTTTCATTAGTAATTATTATTTGTTAGGCTTTCTAAAATTAGATCTTAGGTTTCTTTTTATTGTGCCCTGGGGCGTATGGGATCAAACCTGCACCCCCTGCATTGGGTGCATGGAGTCTTAACCACTGGATCACCAGGGAAGTCCCTTAGGTTTCTTTTTAAGTAAGAATTCAGTTAGGAAATTATGCAAAGTGGGCCATTTGTTTTACATACATCATCTCCCTCAGGTCTGCTATCCCCATTTCATGGATGAGGAAACTGAGACTCAGAGGTTTAATAAGTTGCCCAAGAAATCCCCACCCAGCAAGTGGCAGAGTCTTTCAAGCTACATGCCTTCTCCAGTTCATCAGGTTGGGAGAAATTTCTTACTCCACTCAAGGTCTATTACTGTCTAAAAAATGAACCTGGTGGCTAGCACCAAGGGGAGTAAAACACACAAACCCCAAATCACCAGCAAAATTCTGCTCTTCAGATCTCTAGATTTCCCCTCATTCTCTGTCTAGGACTTTCTGTTCTCACAACATCCTGTCTCAACATGATGCGGTTTCCACCGTGACCCCTCTCCTCACATGCGTCTCCGTGTGGAGCAGCCCTTTCCTGACAAGTGGTCTCATGTGTGAGTTTACTGCAAACCCCAGGACCAGTTCTGGGACCCTCCCAGCAGGGGCTCCGCTCATCCAGTGCGCACGCGCTCTCGTCAGCTTCAGTTACCCACGGAGGCTGAAGATGACGGAAACGCCTGTCTACGCAAGAGCTGGAGCAGAAGTGACAAGCGTGTGATCTGCTCTGTGGGATTACCTGCCTCGTTTCTCCCTGAATTGGCTGCATTTGGGAACCGGCCCTGACCTCCCCCCCAGCACTCGTTACATAAGGACCTTGAAGGACATTTGACCTTCATCCTTCCTTTTCCTCCATCCAGAGCATTACAGGCAAGCACCAGAGATGGTGTCACTACCTCCACCAGGAGGGAGCATGGCAGCAGAGACGAGGTGCCCCTACCTCCTTGCCACCACAAGACTCTGTTCTCACCACCACAGATCTTGACGTGTGAGCTAAATCTGAGAGCTCTTTTGATTTTTATCTGCCCCAGAAATCTCAGATCAGTTGCTCAGAAATGAGACTTGCTGATTGTAAAGGTTGTTCTGAGGTGGGAAGTGGAGTCGGGCAGGAGTTTGGAGACAAAGACTAAGTGGGAAAAGAAAAGGAAGAAGGCTTAGCTTCTGACAGAGGAGCTGAAAACACCTGCTAGGAGAGCTCTTCCTTACAGCAGGAGGCCAACTAATAAATAGAGAAGGGACAGTGGAGATAGAAAATGATCAATGGATGCCAAACCTAGGGGCTGATCATTTGATGAGCAATAGGAAGTTTACTTAGTCTCGAAGTATGAATACCTCCCTATAAGATTCTTATTAATTACAAAGAAGAAATAGTCATTTTACAGTGAAATCCGGCAGATACCACATAGCTAAATGATCGAAGGGACAAACCAACATCATGTGCCCTCTGATGTCACATGCTCAGAAGCACACAGCATCTCTTCTGGGGCATTAATTTCTGCCAGAAGTGTAACCTGTGTCTCATCACAAGGCAACACAGGGTAAACCCAGATCACTGACTTGCAGTCTTCGAAAATGTCAGAGTCAAATAAGATAAAGAAAAGCTGAGACTAAAGGATCCAAAGGGCATCAGGTCCGGGGGCAGAGGGAAGGGATGGACAAATTGGGAGATTAGGATTGACATATATACAATACCATGTGTAAAAGAGATAGCTAGTGGGAACCGCTGTAAAGCATAGGAGGCTCAGCTTGGTGCTCTGTGATGACCTAGCGGGGTGGGATGGGGGTGGAGTGCAAGGGAGTTTCAAGAGGGAGGGGATATACAAATAAATATGGCTGATTCACTTCATTGTACAGCAGAAACTAACATAACATGGTAAAGCAATTATACTCCAATTTTTTAAAAAAGGCTAAGGGGGAGATAGGACATTAAATGCAATGTGTGATCAAACTTTAAAAAAAAAGGTTGTAATAGGTGTCATCAGGACAGTAAACCAAACATGAATATGGATTGTTAATTAGATAACAGAACTTATTAATGTTGAATTTCCTGAGTTTGGTCATTTATTAGGTTAAGAGAATGCCCTTGGTTTTAGAAAATACATATTAGAATACTTGGGGTAAAAGGGTGTGATGTCTATATAATTTTCTCTAAAAATATATATATTTATATATATAATATACACATATATTGTGTACATGTATGTATACATGTATATATATAATACATCACACAGAATAGTAAAGCAAATGAGTCAAATGTAAACAATTGGGGAATTTTGATAAATTGTAAATGGGAATTACTTGCACTACCCTTATAATTTTCCTGTAAAGTTAAATTGATAAATTCATGGGTGTGAACCTTGCCACATACTACCTGATATATTTGTTTACTTTTCTTCTGACGTTCAACGCTTCAAAAAATCATTTCCTCTCTTAAACAGCGCAACAGACCGCCTTCTAGGCAGGAGCGCTTGCCTGGGATGCAGGACCCCTGAGTTTAAGATCCTGGGCAAATCAATTCACTGAATTTGGAGTAACAACCTCGGCCTGCTCCCTTCCAGGGCTGCGGCTGATTCAGAGACGTCTGTGGAAGGAGCTTTGGGAAGGCTGAAACTCAGTTGAGATCTGGAGAGTGTTCACCTCCAAGGTTTTTGTTGCTGCGATGATGCTGACCCCGCCCTACCGCCCCCTACAGGCGCAGAGGAGATGTGCACTGATAGTACCAGAGGCAGAAAGAAGAAAAGCGTTAGTCGCTCAGTCGTGTCTGACTCTGCGACCCCGGGGGCTGCAGCCCGCCAGGCTCCTCTGTCCTTGGAGTTCTCCAGGCAAGAACACTGGAGTGGGTAGCCATTCCCTTCTCCTGGGGCATGGTGGGACCTAAGAAGCGTTCCCAGTGACTCACTCTGAAAAGTGAAGCTCTCCTCCTACACAGAAGTGGGGTATCCACTGCTTTTTCCAGATTAATTATCTAGGTCCAACCCACTGGCCCCTCAATTTGAGGGAGTGAAACAGGGGTTTAAGGCAAACTTAATGGTTTAAAGGACTGTGGAGGCACTGGACTGGGTGGCCTTAAATAATGACGGGGTTTCAATGTTTAAGGGCTTTTCTGGTGGCTTACATAGTAAAGAATCTGCCTGTAAAGCAGGAGACCTGGGCTGGATCCCTGGGTCGGGAAGATCTGCTGGAAAAGGGAATGGTAACCCACTCCAGTATTCTTGCCTCGAGAATTCCATGGACAGAAGAGCCTAGTGGGCTACAGTCCATGGGGCCACAAAGAGTTGGACACGACTGAGCAACTTTCACTTTTTTCTATGTTTAAATTCAATTCCCAGGTGTACATTTATAAAATATATTATCTTCTTAGCTCCTGGTGCCAACCATGGACTTGCAGAAACTCTGTGGATGGATGATTTCATGGAATCTTCCATGGCTTGAAGAGCAGAAACAGACTTTTGCAATAATCCTCCATCCTCAAAGTCCAGGAAGGAGCCTTCTCCAGCGTTCTGGGTGGGAACAGCTGATCTGTCTCAATTAGAAGGACCCTCAGCAAGGGGTGACTCATGGGCTGTGCCAAGATAGCTCCGCCCATTAAACCCCTTATCTTTAGAGCAAGGGGAGCCCTGATGGATGTGAAAAACCACATCCTGTCCATAAATACACATAGAGAGGACCCTGGGTCTTTCTGCAGAGCCTCGCTTCAGCTCTCAGGAAGAGGAAAAGTCAGATGAAAGTGGAGAAATGGAGAGAAAAGATGGGAAGGAAGAATGATGGGAGAGGGAGAAGAGTTTGGAGGAAGAGTGAGACAGAAAAGGTGAGAGAGGATGGAGAGGAAAGAAGAGCTGAGGCCGAGCAGGAGGACTGGCAAACGGAGCTCCCACCGAGGGTGCTCCTTTAGTCAAGGATGAGCCCTGATCATCCTCAAGGATGAGTCAAGGATCCTCCCCCTCGGGGCACCTTACCCCATTCTTGTCGAAGGCTCGGAACATGCCCTCCACGTATTGGGTGGCCTCCTCGTTGTCCGTGACCTTGAAGAAGCGCTTAAACTCGTGCAGGAAGAGCGTGCCGCTGGGACACTCCTCCAGAAACTTCTTGTACCACTCCTGCAGCTCCGCCACGTCCACCGTGCCATTCTCCTCCGCCTCCTCCCAGCTGAACTGCTGCCCCATCCTGGCCCCAGGACGGCAGGGAGCAGGGTCTCTGCCTCCTGCTGAGACGCAGCTGATCGATTCCTTTGGCGAGGGCCCTCTTCCTACCTCTCCTCTGATCTGCCAGCCTCTTCATCATCTCCTGGCCAACCGAATGGGACAGGCAGTGGGGGGTGCTGGCAGTGAGGGGGCGGGACCAGGCCAGCTAAGTGCCTTAAGATTAGAAGATTCCCCTGGAAGGTCTGACCTCCAGTCAGCTAAGCTCCCCCAGCCTCACCCCTCCCTTCAGTCTGGTCAACCACTCAAGTAAGCTGCCCAGTAGATTCTGAAAAGGGAGAAGGGGCAGAAACAGAGGTAGGCAGACGGAGGGGGAATTGGGAAGGCAGGCTGAGACCCTCCCATCGTACACATGGGCCCTGTCACTTTCGGTAGGGCACCATGCAGCTCCAGGGAGGCCCACCTTGGAGACGCAGGAGACTCTGATATCCAGGGAAGATGCACGTACACCTCCTAGCCCATAAAACAGAACGGCTGGTGAGCTGGGGCTGGCCCTCCACTTGGTCTAGTGAGAAGCAGCAGGATCTACAATGTGAAGGGCTCTGGGTGAGCAGCTCTGTACCCCCCCCAACCCCATTGTTGGTCCCCAGCACCAGGGGTCCCCAACCTCTGGGATCTAATGCCCAATGATCTGAGGTGGAGCTGATGCAATAATAATAGAAATAAAGTGCACAATAAATGTAATGCGCTTGAATCATCCCCAAACCATCCCCTATTCCCAGTCTGTGGAAGAATTGCCTCCTATGAAAACAGTCCCTGGTGCCAAGCAGGCTGGGGTCTGCTGTCCAGCACGATACCTGAAGCTCCTTTACAGGCCAGACCCTTGAATCTTCACCCATGACCCAGGGGAAGCTTGGAGTCTTAACCACCCTACAGGGGAAGTCCCTTCTCTCGCCCAGAGATGACTGTTCCACCACCCTTCCAACCCTTGAAACTTCCTCTGGCTTGCACATTCAGCTGATGACCTTGTCACATCCTTCACTTCACAGAGAAGATGCATCAGACACACCTCTCTGCACCTGTGCTCACATACCTGGCCTCTCTTCCTGGTTCGATGGACACAGTCCCTTTCCCACTTCTCCACCTGTCAGCTCCTCCACTTGTTTCTAGCTGTCACCTCCCTTTGCCCAACCCAGCACTCCAAGTCCACAGCCATCCCTTTCTCTTCTGCACCCTCCACGTGTCCTGCGCTAACAGATCATTCCCATCTGCAGACGTGCCTCAACATTACCCCTACTAAAACAAAATAAGACAAAAATTCCTCCTTGACCCCATAGTCGGAGGCCACCTGTGACTTTCTGGGGCCTACTGTTGCCTTCATGGGTTATAAGATAAAGATTGATAATTAAATAGTAAATAATGATATATTAAAAGTGCTATTTTGGGACTTCCCCAGTGGTCCAGTGGTTGGGAGTCCGCCTGCCAATGCAGAGGACGCGGGTTTGATCCCTGGTCCAGGAACTAATATCCCACATGTCACGGAGCAACTAAGCCTGTGCACACAACTCCTGAGACCACGCTTCCTGCAGCCTGTGCTCTTCAACAAGAGAAGCTACCACAAATGGAGAGCAGGCCCTGCTCACCACAACTAGAAAATGCCTGCGTGGAGCAACGAAGACCCAGCACAGCCATAAAGAGAAATTTAAAACATGAAAGTGCTATTTTATCATTCATTGGTAAAAAGAGGAATATAATCCAGTTCCAGTCCAGACTGAATTATATTATTTTTGAAAGAAATTAAAACATTTAAATTAAAAATATTGTGGGCCCTAGACACGGTGCCCACTAGATCCAATAGTACTGCCAGTTACTGCTCCCCTCCGGCCGCTGTCCTCACCTTGGCCCCCTCTTACAACAAAACCCCTGATGGAAGATGTTATTTTCTGAAATTGGCACTGCAGTGGGTCTGGTCTCACGTGTTCTTTGCAACCTGGGGAAGAGCCAATTTCTCTCTCTTCAACCTGGATGGGACTTTGCAGTACTCAACGAAGAGAATGGGCTATGTGGTGCCTAAGGCTGGGTCATCAAAGGCAGTAGGGTTCATCCCTGGCTCTCCCCCAGGACTTGCCCTTGGAATGCAGCCATCATGTTGTGGGGAAGCCCAGGGCTTCTGGGTGACAGCCAGCTTCAGCCACCAGACTTGTGGGCGAAGGGGGCCAGTGAACCTGCTGATGCCTCCAGCCCTGGCCTTCCAGCCGCCCCAGCTGATACCACACAGGGCACACCGTGTCCCCACAGAGCACTGACCTAACTGTCATGGAGCTGTGATGTGTTGGGCATTTTTGAAGGTAGCAACAGATAACTGAACCTGTTTCACATCCCCTTCTTTTATAATTTGGCTGCACTGGTCTTAGTTGCAGCCCATGGACTCTTTAGCTGCAGCATGTGAAATCTAGTTCCCTGACCAGGGATTGAACCTGGGCACTGGGATCTCAGAGACTTAGCCACTGGACCACCAGGGAAGTCCCTCCTCTTCATTTCTTATTCTCTCCTCAACTTACTCCAACTGGATGCTCATCCCCGTCACTCCATAGAGAAAGCTTTATTATGACCAACTTTTCTTGCAGCTTCAACACCGCCTCCCAAGTTCTTTCTTCAGACACTTTAGGGTTCAAGGACTCACGTGGAGCCTGGCTCCACTCCAGCCTCACTGATTGCTCATCTCCTTTGCCAGCACCTCCTCCTTTTAAGCAAATCTCTCTGCTTGGGCTTCCCAGGCTTGTCCTCAGGACTGTGCTCCTCTCTACTCATATATGCTCCCCAGATGAGCTCATTCACCCTCAACATTACACACCATTTGTAGCTTCCAGATTCAGGACCCCAGCTACCTACTGAACATTTCCACTCAGATTTGCAGACTTACCAAGGCCAAAGCCAACATACTGATAGCCTTCCTAAATCCCTGCTCAACCCTTCTCCACCTCAGTCATGGAATCACCATTTATCCAGTTGCTTAGGCTAAAATCAAGGAGTCAGCCTGGAGTCCTCTCTTTCTCTTAGATCTCCTTTCAGCCTACTAGAAGGTCTTTCTGTTAGCTCCACCTCCAAACTTATTCTTAATATAAGTTTCCCATCCCCTCCATCCCTGCTGCTCTGTCCAGGCTACGTCCTCTCACTGGTCCACTGCAGCAGGTTCTGCCCCACCCTTCCCATCACCCCTTCCTTTCAGTCCATACCAAGCAGCCAGAGGAATGTATTCTAAAGGGTAAATCAGATCCTATCACTGTCCTGCTCCAAACTCTCCCACGGCTTCCCACTGACACTCAGGATAAAAGCCACACTCCTTCCCATGGCCATGATCTAGTCCCACCCACTTCATGTTGCTCTGCCCTTGTCCTCAGACGCGTCACACTCTCTGGCCCTTAGCATTGACTGGTCCTGCTGCTTGGACTGCCCTTCCGCAGACTCTCATTCAGCTGCCTCCTTCCTGATGGTCTCCTCTCCTCAGGGAGAACTTTCCCAATCTCATCTCAAGTAACAGTGAAAGTATCAGTCGCTCAGTCGTGTCTGCCTCTCCGCGACCCTATGGACTGTAGCCCACCAGGTTCCTCCGTCCATGGAATTCACCAGGCAAGAATACTGGAGTGAGGGATCTTCCCAACCCAGGGATGGAACCCAGGTCTCCTGCATTGCAGGCAGATTCTTTACCATCTGAGCCACTATTAGTGGCTTTCATCCCAGTAACCACTCAAGTAATTTTGTCGTTATCCTACTTTAGTTGCTGCCTAGTGCTTAACTGCATTATCTATGAAATGATCTTATTATTTTTTTCCCCATATCATGTTTTCTCCACTAGAGTCTTAAGATCCCAGAGAAGAGGGGCTTCACCATACACGGTGCAGAATTTCCAAAGCCTAGAACAGTGCTTGGCATGAACAAGGAATTCTTGGCACAAACAAGACTTGTTGAGTAACGGAGCAAAGCGCTTGGCACATGATCAGAGTTGAATTCATGTGAGATATTACTTCATACTTTTACAAGACAACTGCCCTTGATTCCTTGGAGTGTCTGGGTTAGCAGATATATGTTGATGTGAAGAGACAAGGTGATTTTGGCACTGGGAGAGGCCTCCAGTTATTTTCAACCCTGTCCCCATCTCAGAACACCTGAAGACAACATATGCTGTCACTATGGCTGTGTGAAGATGGTGTCACCCCTATCTACCTCTTCACATTTGTCGCTATTTGGCCTGAGCAATTTCATTTTCACTTTTCACTTTCATGCATTGGAGAAGGAAATGGCAACCCACTCCAGTGTTCTTGCCTGGGGAATCCCAGGGACGGGGGAGCCTGGTGGGCTGCCGTCTATGGGGTCGCACAGAGTCGGACACGACTGAAGTGACTTAGCAGCAGCAGCAGCACCAGGCAATGTTGAGGAATAAAGGATGATACCTGTGTTTAAGAGACCATATGAATGAAATAGAACTTCACTTAGCTTCTGGCTGAGGAATCTAAAATTCAATGGGCTTTTCATGTGGGTCAGTTGCCCATGACCTGCCCTTAACTACCGCTGAGCTGTTGGGATATAAATATATCGTTTTAAAGAGGCTTAGGACTCCACAGACAATGATAGCTCGCAGTGAGTAACAACAGTAAGGCTTTAAGGAGGGCAGGGTTAGGAATTGAGCAGGGATTTGGAAAGGGAACTTTGGGGATCCCAGGCACTTAGCCCTAAGCCTGGCTCCAGGGGTATGGAAATGCATGTGAGCGACAAACCAGTCTACAGAGCCCGGGACGGCCCTGGCCTGCAGCCCCACAGCTGCACCAGGCTTCCTGTGACCCAGGAGGCTCCCCCCGACTGGCGCTTACACTCTCCTGTGGCCACTGTAGACAGTCAGGACCAATGTCAGCCTTGAGACCACAGGGATCCAGCTGTGGGTTATGCTTCTGGCCTTTATTCATACACATTTACATCTTTTATTCCTTATTCCCCCCCATCTCTTTATTTCTAACCCTTGGGGGAAATTAGTATACTTTGCTAATGTGCAAGGGGACATAAATCTGGATTTTAGGTTTGAACAGTCTGCCTTTAATATGTGGGCATTCCAGTACATATTTCCACTTTATCTTCCTGGACCAGGGAACAAACTCATGTCTCCTGCATTGGCAAGTGGATTCTCAACCACTGGACCACCAGGGAAGTCCCACCCTAGCCTTTAAAAATTAGGTTCTAAGGCGGCTGTCTCTGTTGTTACTAACTGGAACTCATCAGTTTCACCTTTTTCGTCTGTTTTATCTGTAAACTGAAAGGGCAATTGAGTGGGCAAGTCAAACTTGATTTTCTCTTCCATAAAATGGGGATAATAAGAGTAACTACTTTATTGAGTTGTTACAAAGATTACAAAGATAGTATCTGTAAAAAAGATGGTATCTATAAATGCTTGGTAGAACGTATGGGGGTTATTATAATGAGCACACTACATGTTTTCTCATCTAAATTAAACTTTGCAACCACTGTAAGGTATCCTCACCTTGGAGGTATTCTGAAGTCCATTCCTGCTGGTTTTTAACTGTACAGCACATGAGCATCTGGAGTACATTGTTTGTTCTGCCACCTGGTAATAACTGTCAACTGAAAAAAACGCACAATCTACAAGTGAGAGTTATGTTTTATTTGCTGAATGAAACTGAGGACTTAGGCTCAGGACACAGCATCTCAGATAACTCTGAGAGGCTGCTCCGAAGAGGCAAGGGGGGAGGGCCAGGATATATAGGGGTTTTTGCAACAAAGATTAGGTATTCAGAACATTACTGTAAAAGAAAAACCAGGTATTTAGTTAACGAATTTAGCATTTTTCTAAGTATGGGAAGATGCAAGAGTCTGGGCTCACTGAAATCCTTTCTTTGCTATCTGGAGTCAGTATCCTGTGCTTCTTATCCTGCGTCTCCTCAGCATGCACAGTTGGGGTGGCTGTAATGTGAGGGCTTGATGGCTGTGACATTCTTTGTTTACTGATACGGCAGGCAGTATTTCTCATTTACACACCTGATACTTATTGAATGTCTTATTATCTGCCTGGTACTGTGGTACTGTGTGAGGGGCTTTGTAAGTTACCTGATTTAATGCTCCAACCTTCGTAAGATTTCCTACATTTTTCTGAGTAAACTGAGGCTCTGACAGGGTTAAATGTCTTGCCTAACTTCATAGCAGTTAGTGGGTTTCAACTCTTATCTGCCTCAGGCCTTTTAGGCTCCAGAGTCCATGTTTTATTTACTTCAGTTCAGTTCAGTCACTCAGTTATGTCCGACTGTTTGCGACCCCATGAATCGCAGCACGCCAGGCCTCCCTGTCCATCACCAACTCCCGGAGTTTACTCAAACTCATGCCCATTGAGTTGGTGATGCCATCCAGCCATCTCATCCTCTGTCGTCCCCTTCTCCTCATGCCCCCAACCCCTCCCAGCATCAGGGTCTTTTCCAATGAGTCAACTCTTCACATGAGGTGGCCAAAGTATTGGAATTTCAGCTTCAGCAACAGTCCCTCCAATGAACACCCAGGACTGATCTCCTTTAGGATGGACTGGTTGGATCTCCTTGCAATCCAAGGGACTCTCAAGAGTCTTCTCCAACACCACAGTTCAAAAGCATCAATTCTTCGGCGCTCAGCTTTCTTTATAGTCCAACTCTCACATCCATATATGACCACTGGAAAAACCATAGCCTTGACCAGATGGACCTTTGTGGACAAAGTAATATCTCTGGTTTTTAATATGCTATCTAGGTTGGTCAAAACTTTCCTTCCAAGGAGTAAGCGTCTTTTAATTTCATGGCTGCAATCACCATCTGCAGTGATTTTGGAGCCCCCCAAAAATAAAGTCTGACACTGCTTCCACATCTATTTCCCATGAAGTGATGTGACCAGATGCCATGATCTTAGTTTTCTGAATGTTGGGCTTTAAGCCAACTTTTCCACTCTCCTCTTTCATCAAGAGGCTTTTTAGTTCCTCTTCACTTTCTGCCATAAGGGTGGTGTCATCTGCATAGCTGAGATTATTGATATTTCTCCCAGCAATCTTGATTCCAGCTTGTGCTTCTTCCAGCCCAGCATTTTTTTACTTGGCTACTCATAAATGTTGTAGTAAAGCTAATTTAATAATACAGCTTAAGGAACAAGGAATGGTAGCTGACAAACAGAAATGTTAAGAAAATAGACTGACTTAAAATCATTGCTTTACGTGTTTACTGTGGCATAGCTAAGTGGCCCAAGGACATATTAAGTAATTCTCTTTGAAATCAAAACTACTAGGTACTGAACAAGTTTAACCTGTAGAGTCTACCGATAGTTTAAGATAGACCTGAACATTATTTTATATAATATAAAAAGAAACTATACTTCAGATCAGAGAAAGCAACAATGAATTCAGGGCTTCACTTCAATAAGACCATCTTAACTCATACCTGCCTTCCGGTTCATCGTGACATCAGGTCTACTCTTCTCACTACCTCTCATCACCACTACAAAGAGATAGTGAGACTTGGGCATTAATTCTAATTTTCAGAATGTGCATTTTACTCAGGAGACCCAATTTAAAAGAAAAAACAAAACTTTCTCAGTCTGAGGATAAAGAAGTTACCTAGTTTATATCAAGTAGGCTTCAAATATGCCAATTACTTATGTCAAGGAAATACCACTAATTTTAGTTGTGTAGTTTATCTCTGTATTTATCTTAAAGTGAGATTTTAATATATAATGTGAAGAGCTAAGTTATCTGGTTTACAGGCTACTCTAGTCTGAAAACAGTTGGAAGTGGAAGTATACCTTTAAAGGAGAGCCACCAGAGGTGAGTGTGCACAAGTCATCCTATTATGTGACTGATACCGTCTGTAATAAAAGCACAAAAAAACGGTTAGATGTGGGTCTGTATTTATTTTTAAAGAATCTTTTTATAGTGAAAATGAGCCACAATGGCTGCTCTGTTATGTATATTTACTCTTATATTGCTTGTTTAATTAATTAGCTCTTAATCCTGGCGTTTATACCTGGGCGAGCCATGCTTTATACATTTGTGAATGAGTCCACGACTGAGCTGAAAACAGAATGAGGTCTTGGTGGACAAGGCTGTAATTCTTTTCAAGTTAATGACAGTAATGTAAGTCTGATACATAAGCAGAGTGCATTCAGAACACTCATACCTGATAGCAGGTCAGGAAAAGAGAACAGGGACTCCAGTTTAAGGGGGGGAAAACTGAGAAGTCATAACTACCCCAAAGATGAGAAGGAAACCATAAGACAAGCACCCGATTCTTCTGTAAAAAGGAAACGAATCAGTCCCTTGGGGTTGATACACCAACAGCCTCAGCCCATTGTCATCCTGCCTCTTTCAGAGCTTTTTACTACTATCTAATTTCATGGAAAAGTAGACATCTCCAAACAAAAAGAGTGCTATTCACCAAAAGAAAGAGGTCTTATCAGCATGGAACTTAATAAGGAAAAGTATTTATTTGTGCCTTGCAAAATTTTTGAAAGCCATTATTGCTATTCAATTTTTGGTATTTACTACAGTGCAAAGCTAACAAAAGAAAAGCTTACTGAATAAACGAATTACAGGATGAATGAACCAATAGTCAGTGATTTCTCGAGAGCTCAAATTCCATTACAGTGACCCTTCTAGGCAGTCCCAGAGGGGTTCAGTGCAAGTCACAAACATGCTTGATCTGCTGCAAAGTACACCCTTTTTAAGAATGTAATGCTTACATGGGGCAAAACTTGGAGCTCACCATCCCAAACTATCATATGCCAGCCTACACTAACAAGGTAGGTTATCAAAAACTCGAACTGCTAGTGTTTAATTAACCAAAGGTTCCTTCTAGGTCCCTCAAAAGAAAAAAATGTGTGTGATGAGTATGTGGAACACTCATTTTTAGATGAATGAAAAGAGAGAAATCACAATCAGTACAAACTAATAACTAAACAATAGTGGAATAACAAAATGTAAATTTGACTGTTTTGGCACAGAGTAGTCCAAATGGTTTGCTCATATTTTTTTTTTTGGTTTGCTCGTATTTTTAAAAATCAGAACTGAAATATATGGGTCTTATAAAAGTACAGATAAAGTGGTTCTTGTAAAACAGTCCAGGGTATCGTAAAGTTCTGATCCCTGCGTTCCACTGATCAGGCCTTGTGGCCTCAGGAGAGCAGTGGGGTAGACTTGAAATAGTCCTTGCTGGAGGGTCCCTCCACTTGACAGGTTCACTCCACATCCTGGCACAAGTGGTCACTGCGGGACTTTATGACTTGCTGTCTCCTTTTTCCTCTGGTGTTGTTTCCCAGACTGGATTCTTGATATGTTCTGGTAACTGTTCTAATCTTGTCTAGAGAGAAAAACAAAATTATAGTATAATGGACTTAACTCTTTAGCCACAAACTGAATGTATGCATTTCTTCCCTCAAGGCCTCTGACCTTTTTCTTTTACCCCCTCATCTTGTTGCAGGACTTTGAAACAAAGAGAAGGAAACTCAATGGCAGATAAACTCTCACATACATAATCTGCTGTTCCTCAGTGATCTCCAGGGACCACCAATCAATGTGGAACCTGTGTTGAGACAACTGCTAAGAGGAAGGAAGGTGTCAGAAGTTGCTCTGGGAGGATGTGGGCTGCATTCTGTTGAGCTGCCCCCACTGCTCTGGGGGCCGGGGGTGGGGGGGCAGAGAGCCCAACCACTGGGGCAAGTCTGCCTCCAGGTCCTCCCCTCCACTGGGGCGGCTGGAATCAGGCAGCAATGTATCAACACAACGATATAATCGATCTCCCTGCAACTGAGGTAGAAATTTAAGCCATACCTTTGTAACTTCCATGGCAACTCCTTCAGGTAAGTTTCGCTGAATATATTCCAAGTAGACATTTGCTGTACTTCCAGTGAGATGTTCTAACTAAAATTTCAGACATGAAATTGGTTCATGCTACGCTGTAGAAATTTTAAGACTTTTTTTGGGGGTGGGGTAAAATCAGCAGTCATTTCTTCATTGGTGAAATCTTCAGAATCCCAATAGGAAAAAAATGTAGCTCCTCTGGTTGAACTGGAGAAATATTACTCCCAAATGCCTTAAAGTCAGGGCTCCATGAAACCCAGATGGCAAACATGGTATCAAAACAGCACAAGAATTTCACAAAATAACTCAAAAAGGAAACAAAAAATTAAATTATAAGACAGTTAAGTGTAAGATTTTCTTATGCTCTATGGCAAGGTGAATAAAATTATGGATTTTTCTTTTTCATTGAAGGGCAGGGCAATGTCTTAATACAATGCCTAGTACAGAGCTTCTCATATAAAAGATGCACAAGCAATTGTTTTAATAACATTTACCAATCATTTATTGTGTGAAAAAATAGTCTAACTGCTTTAGATAAATACTCATTTAATCCTCATATTAATCTTGAGAGATGAGTCCCGTTATTATTTCCAATTTAAAGATGAAGGACTTAAGTAAGGCACAGGTCACACAGCCAGCAAATGCTAGTGCTTGGACCTGACTGGTTGACTCCAGATCCCATGCTTTTCTCAACCACAAGACTGTGCTGGCCTGGGTGGCTGCACAAATGAATGATAATCAGTGAATGAAAAACCTTAATGTTGGCTATCATGGATGTGGAGAATTCAGTGAGGATGAGAAAAGAATTATTAGAGTTGTGTGAAAACTCACCTAGAGTTTCTGAAATAGAAGCAAAATTATTCCAACGTTAGCTTAGTGTGTAAAAATCAGTAAACATAGGGACTTCACTGGCTGTCCAGTGGTTAAGAATCTGCCTTCCAACACAGGGGATGTGGGTCCTTGGCACCAAGGTCCCATATGCCACAGGGCAACTAAGACCATGCTGCAACTAGGGAGAAGCCTGTGCACCACAATGAAAGATCCTGCATGCTGCAATTAAGATCTGTCACAGCCAAATTAAAAAAAAAAAAAAAACCCTGCCTGCAGTTTCTTATTAAAAATACTAGTCAACATAATGTACACTCCTGAGTTAAAGTCTGAACTACTCCAAAAAGGGTTTCCTTGGTGGCTCAGACAATAAAGAATCCACCTGCGATGCAGGAGACCTGGGTTCAATCCCTCGGCAGGGAAGATCCCCTGGAGGAGGGCATGGCAACCCACTCTAGTATTCTTGCCTGGAGAAACCCATGGACAGAGGAGCCTGGCAGGCTACAGTCCATGGGGTCACAAAGAGTTGGACACAACTGAGCGATTAAGCAAACACACTCTGAAAGATGGCTTTACTTGAATATTTTTCTATCACGCTTCTTCCATAAACACAAAAACCACTCATCTTCTCTACAACTATTGGACATGGACTGACTAAAAGGAAGCCCACAGGCAAAGTTAAAGGAAAGTTATGATGCACTCATGTGAAATTTGGGGCATTAAAAAAAAAAGCCTGAATATCTGAAATAAACTCACCTCTAAACATCTGTAAAGTGTTCTCATTTCATACTGAACTCTGTGCTTCTTGAAAATATGCACTGATTTGAGAAGAGTAAATCGCTCTATTTTCCTTGGAGGTTCATGTCTAGAAAATTAATGGGCAAAGCAACACACTTAAGTGATGTTAAAACCTGAGTCACTGATATCAAAGCATGATTCCACAATTTTGTAGGTCAGGCTCATGCTCAATTATAGGCATTAACTATCATTTACAGACTTCCACTTGTTAAGAATGTCATCTCTAACAACTGTTGCCATAAAGCTCAGGCCAAAGTAAACGCGCAGACAGCAACAGGAACATTTGCCACAGACCCAAAAAACAAGCCTTGGCATGCAAGTGCTCACGCGCACACACACACACACGCCTCTGGCTTTCACACCACTGAGGTCCTGCACAGACCAAATATATGAACTGGGGGAGCAGCACCGTGTGTTGGACACAGCTGTGGTATCTGCTGTGTGCATTACAGACACATTGCTAAGCACAAACTACAGTCTGTTATGGGAAACGTTCGAGTTCCTTCAGTTCAGTTAGAAGGCAAGACTGGCAAAGCTCCAAATGGGTCTTGTTCAGCATCAGAGAGCAGAAGACAAGACAAAGGAGGTAGTTATACTTGACCCTGCAGAGACTTCAAGGCCATATAAAGTCACTCTACTCATGCATCAAAGTATTGGGTTGAGTGATGTTTCTTAAGGCAGTTTTAAAACAATGGATATAATAGCAAAGATCATCAAATCCAACAGGTCTGAAAAACTATGTGTTCACCTAATCCACCTCCCTGCCTGTGGAGATTTCAGACACACAGGCTTCTTCGGACTCCTATGTCTGTGCCATTTCTAGAGAAAGAAATGTCATTTTCCTTGTTCATTCTAGTATTTTAAAATTCTGGTAGACAGGAAGGAATGATTCTGCTTAGAATAACAAACCTCAACTCTCTCCATCATGAGTTTCTGTCCCATTTTAAGGGATCAGACCTAGCTGGGACTGGCACCATTTTCCTGACTGTGTTATAGCAGCTAACAGGTCAGATTAAGAAATATCATACTTACACTTTAATAGAGATACCAAGTTCTCTAGCCGCAAGCACTGCAAAATATTCGTAACTGTCCAATACAGCCTTATCATGGCCTTTTACTAAAACTGATAGGCGCTTATATAATGTGTCCGGTTCATCAGAAATGGTTATCTGCAATTTTAAAATCAAGAAGAAAAGCTTCAGTCATGACTCCTCTAATATTTATACTGGAAAATTTAAAATACTATCCTCAACTGAACAACTTCACAGTTTACTAGTAAGTGGGGAGAAAAACACAGAGTAACATCTTTAAATATCTAGATATGACTACATTCAAACTCCAGAATGACCCTTAAGAATCAGTTATAACACAGTTTGAATCAAAAGGATTTTCAAGCAACCTACAAAATCACCAATGGAACCCTTTAGCTTAAGTTACTGAACCCAAATACACAACAGGAAAAGATTTAGGGGTTTGTTAATAAAACTAGCTTGGTCAGAAGAACTGGACTGAGAATTAAATTCTCCTACTTCAGGCTAAATGACAACAGGCAAGTCATATACTAATCTCATTGCACTTTAGTTCTCTCATATATAAATAGGACAATACCTGTGCTATAGTTCACGGCATTTCTGCTGGGAACAAATAAGAGAGCACAGATTTAAGTGCTTATAAATTATAAACATCATTAAACAAAAGCGAGCTATTGCTACTCATATTCTTTTTATTAGGTTTGTCCATGTTTATTTTGCCTGCCCTAATAGAAAAATGACTCATTTCTAATTAAAATGTTATGACACTGACTATACATCTAACTTCTACCTCTTCCACCCTAATACTTAAAGATCTTAGAAATAATGGGTTTGACATTTCTGACTTTCTTCCAAGAGGTGAATTACCCTCGCTTCATTCATCCATCAAACCAATAATTTATATTACTAATCTGATGTTTCAGAGTTAAATCACTTTGTCCCTGAGAGCAGATCTACTTATTCACCAGGAAACTAGATACTCATTCACAAGTACCCCCAAATATGGTTGTTGGAAAAACAGAAAATACCTGTACACTATCCTTAAGTGAACGGACAACAGAGGGGGAATATGGCCCTAAGATGTGTAATGACTGGTCTCTATAGGGTTTTAAAGATATTTTGAATGTTACAAATACTAAAAATCAAAAGATTTCACATAAATATTGGAATTTCATTTCATGTGGAAAATGTATACAATATGACATCTCTAGGTCTGATTTTCCACATAACACAAGGGGCTATAGCAAGTAGCAGCTATTTGCTTAGAAAGGGCACAGCCTGCCCCTGTGGTCACCCTGTCACTTTCCTTACAGGTCTGGCTCCTGCAGGCATCTGGAGACCCAGCATTCACATATGCTACTAAGTGAAAACACTGAACCAGCAGTCCATTAGATATACCGCAATTCCATTTTGATGTGTGTGGTGTGCGTAGATGATTACATATAAAGGTCTAGAAGGATTCATACCAAACTGTTAAAGAGGATTATTATTATTATTATGGGTTTTTTTTTTTTCATTTATTTTTATTAGTTGGAGGCTAATTACAATACTATAGTGGTTTTTGTCATACACTGACATGAATCAGCCATGGATTTACAAGTATTCTCCATCTTGATCCCCCCTAAAGACCAATACAGTATACTAATGCATATATATGGAATTTAGAAAGATGGTAACAATAACCCTATATGTAAAACAGAAAAAGAGACACAGATGTACAGAACAGAATAAAGGGGATTATTTTTGAGGGGTGGGACTGCAAGCATTTGGTTTGGAACCTGTAAGGATTTTATAAAAACTACAAATAACCCAAAAACTGGGCTGGTGGAACCATGACTTTCACTTAAAGGAAACAAGGTTACACAGCTGTTCCTGGATTTTGCTTGTGATAATGCTCACTGTGAACAATAAAGCATTGTCCAGGCCCAGACTCACTGTCTTAAAATGAAAATAAAGACCTGAAAGCCCCCCCCCCCCCCCCCCCCCCCGCTACACACAAACCGCTTCTATAATACCAAGTATTCAGCATCACTAATTATGATAACTCTGCACACTGTACTGAGCTAAAAGCAAAAAGCTCATTCCCACAGTTATCTGGGGTAAGTAATTTATTCAATTAGCTCTCACCTTGACAGCCTGAAAGTGACCCTGAGCGCTCAGGGATATCAGAGAATACTTTCCTCAGGCTCACTGTGGGTCTGCCAGTATTCTAGAACACATTTGTTTTACTCATAAAGTGTTTGGGAAACAGCCTCAAATGACATAAGGAGGAAAATTTATCGCTAATGTAGCTTCTTATGCCAAGAAATAGGGAGTGCATACCGTAGGCTTGGTCAAATCCTTGGGGACATCAACGTGTAGGTTTGAAAACTGTACCCACTTCATACTGGTGCTGCTATGTGTGGAAACAAAGAGAAACCTAAGTAAAACAGCATAAGAGTCTATTTTCTTATCAATTTAGCAAATCCAATTATATACTTACAGAAGAAAGCCATCGTTTTTGGCTATACTGCTCCTAGAATTGCTTACAGAAACATTCCTTGAACCCTTTAAAAAAAAAGGGGATGTGTATCAGAATTGAAGTCAATTTCCAAACCAGTCATTGTTTCCATTAAAACCCAAAAGGATGCTTCAAACAACAGGTTTTCTCTTTATTTTAGATGAAGATATGGGGGTAACTTCCCAAATAGCGTAATGACAAAGAGTCTACCTCCCAATGCAGGAGATCCTTGGGTAGGGAAAATCCCCTGGAGAAGGAAATAACAACCCACTCAAATATTCTTGCCTGGAAAATCCCATGGACAGAGGAGTCTGGCGGGCTACAGTTCATGAGGTGACAAAAGAGACACGACATAGGAACTGAACAAACAAAACAAACAACTAGGGTAACTAAATGCCAAATTAGGCTTCATTAGGGAAAAAAGAAGACAATGGTAGAGTTGATAATCAAAAAGGACTCTCAAAATACCACAGACTATATCTTTTAAAGCTCAGGAGCAAGAATTTTTTAAAAACAAGCAATTCTCACATGAATAGCTATGAATTAAATATATGGACATTAAGGAAGAAAACATTTGACTTCATTTGACCATTATTTTTTACAGACTAAATGTATTTCAATATAATACATACTTTACTTAAATATTTTTGAGCATTAAAAAAAGTGCCTTTATAATTTACTGGGCTGGAATAAGAATTCCAAAGTACTCTTGAAGCTTTCATCCTTTTCCAGTATATTTATTTCTTGCTTTGGCTGGGACAACTAGCTTATAAGTAACTAGCTATAACAACTAGCTTGTAAGTAAACTGAAATACACATTGGAATTTACACCCATCTACTATCACTACTGTGCCTCATACTGCAACAATCCAGCATTCCCAAATCCTTTATTATCAGCTCCCCCTGGTGGAACAAAACTTCCAGTTGTAGGAAATCTATCCTACTATATGTAACACATAATCTGCCACTTGCTTTTTCTTTTTTCTTAAGCTTTCCTGAGATTTAAAAGTGCAACCTGAGAAACTGGAAGCTTAACAGATCCTTAAAAACACTTCAAAGGTGAGAATACCAGTTTAGTACAAACAAAATTAAAACAACAGAGGGTCACCTAAGTTAAGAATGTCTATTCATAGCTTATTATCCTTTTCCCTCTCTTTGCCGAAGAAGGAGGCAAATCAAAACTTTCACAGTCTCCCTTGGATCAAGGGGGAAAAAACAAAAAGAAGAAAGGAAATCAAGCACAATACCCATGGTGGTTAAGAGGTACAGGCCTTTCTCCACACATACTCACAGAGGAAACTGCCTCCCATGTTTGTGGGCCAGTGAGCCCACAATCCAGTTGTGCTGAAGAACCACAGGTCTAAGGAATATGACACTTCCCAAGTATCTTCCCCTGCTTTTAAAATCTCAAACCCCACCCTTATGGCAGAAAGTGAAGAGGAACTAAAGAGCCTCTTGATAAAAGTGAAAGGAGACAGAAAACGTTGGCTTAAAGCTCAACATTCAGAAAACTAAGATCATGGCATCTGGTCCCATCACTTCATGGGAAATAAGATGGGGAGACAGTGGAAACAGTGTCAGACTTCATTTTTTTGGGCTCCAAAATCACTGCAGATGGTGATTGCAGCCATGAAATTAAAAGACGCTTACTCCTTGGAAGGAAAGTTATGACCAACCTAGATAGCATATTAAAAAGCAGAGACATTACTTTGCCAACAAAGGTCCTTCTAGCCAAGGCTATGGTTTTTCCAGTGGTCATGTATGGATGTGAGAGTTGGGCTGTGAAGAAAGCTGAGCGCTGAAAAATTGATGTTTTTGAACTATGGTGCTGGAGAAGACTCTTGAGTGTCCCCTGGACAGCAAGGAGATCCAACCAGTCCATCCTAAAGGAGATCAGTCCTGGGTGTTCATTGGAAGGACTGATGCTGAAGCTGCAACTCCAATACTTTGGCCACCTCATGCGAAGAGCTGACTCATTGGAAAAGACCCTGATGCTGGGAGAGATTGGGGGCAGGAGGAGAAGGGGACGACAGAGGATGAGATGGCTGGATGGCATCACCGACTCGATGGGCATGAATTTGAGTAAACTCCGGGAGTTGGTGATGGACAGGGAGGCCTGGCGTGCTGCAATTCATGGGGTCGCAAAGAGTTGGACGCAACTGAACTGAACTGAAAGTGCTGTTACATCCACAAACGAACCTTAAGAAGTTCTTACCTTTGCTTTCCTTTCTTTTTTTGAGGGCGTGGAGCCTCTGCTCTGGATAGATATGTCTTAAAAATAATTCAAAATTTCAACCTTTAATGCTACCTGACTTAAGGACAGTGGTTCTCAAAGTGTGGTCTAAGGACCTCTGAGGGACTTCTGAGGCACTTTCAGAGGCGGCTCACGAGGCTAAACTTATATTTTTTTTTAATAATAACAGTAAGATGCTACTTTCAACTTTCCCACTCGAAGTCTCTCACCAGAGTACAGTGAAGTCTTCCAGAGACTGTATGGCCTCTGACGTAGTAAGAGACTGCAGAAGCAGCTAGAGAAGCTGTCTTCTATTTAGCCAGACATTAAAGAGGTTTGCAAAAACATAAAACATGCCACTCCTCTCTCTCAATTCGTTTTGGAAAATCTACTTGCTTCCCATAAAACCGCTAATTATGTTAACATGTAATGAGTTTATTAGTGTTATTTTTAATTAAGTATTTTTAAGATTCTCGGTTGTATTTTCTAAGCTAAAAAATCGATAGCTTAAACACCACAAAACCCAAAGCTCCTTGGAGTCCTCAACATTAAAAAAACAAAACACTTTTTCTATTGTATAGAGTATAGCGGATTAACAATGTTGTGACAGTTCAGGTAACAGCGAAGGGACGCAGCTATACATATACATGTATCCATTCTCCTAAAGAGTAGAGGAGTGCTGAAGCCAAATAAGAACGGCTGCTTGAATTTTTTTATTTTTTCTCCAAAAAAACCCACAGCAGTGGCTATTTAACCCACTCCTCTGATTTCAGAGACTGTCATCTGAGTCTCAGAAACCTGGTTATCAGGAAGGTATCTCAATCTGATTCCGTGAGAAGCGTCTAAACTCTCAAGCCACCGAATTTTCGCGAGGTATAAAGCTTCCTGACTTCTCTGAGCCTATTCCGCAAACGTGAAAGGCGGGATCTGCAACATTCGCTCCAATATCCTTTCCACTTCTCATAGTCTACTCTTCTTCTCGTTCCTGTCTTTGCCCTGAATCATTAACTTCTGTTTTATCCTGAGAGAATTCGAGATAAAATCAGCCCTTTTCTCGCCACCTTCTTCCAAACAACGGGTCAAAGTGCGGAATAAATATCGCGGAAGATGGGAAGAATGACAAGTGGCAATCAGACGTTATGGTACCTGTCCCTGTTAGGCCGCCTAATTCACGTAGCACGCTCCTTACCTGCCAGAGACGCCGGCCCAGGGCCCCAAACACCGCTCGCGCCGCCATCTTGCCGTTCTCTCTCCCCCGGATCGCTTCCGGGATCACAGAGGCGTTCTCTGACCATAGAGTTCCGCAGAAGGAGAGAGTGTATCCTTGTGTTCCGGCACAGGAATAACCATAGAGACGCGATTCCACGCTCTCTTAGGATGAACACAGCCGGCTTCCCTCAGGTCTTAACCTGGCCCATCCGCCTTCTTGTCATAGCTTCAGCTTGTTTCTAGGTAGTTACTGAGTTCCGTCAGTCGTTTGTTCTTTGCAGTTCCTGTTTTGTTGGACGTAAACATAACCACACGATTGGAACAAATATGACTAATGTATTGACAGTGGTCATCTCTGAGTTGATGGTTGATTGATAGTTGATTTTCCTGTTATAACGGAGCAAAGCGCTTGTGTGCCTGTGGCTCGCAAAAAAACCCAGACTGACAGTGGGGGGTTGCAGAGAGTAAGGATTTATTGCACGGCGCCAGGCATGGAGGTATGAGCCAAGCCTCAGATCCATTCCATGTTTGTCTTTGAGTTAAGGTATTCTTGTCTGGTTTTTTTTTTTTTTTTAAAGGGGGAATAACCAAGAGGCTGGGTTTAGTGGTCTTGTGACATTTTTGAATCATAGTTTTGAGAGTCAGAATGTCTTTGTTTTAGGATTCCCTGGTCAGGTGGTCCACGATTTGGTGTCTGATACTCACGTTGCCTTGGAGAAACAACCTGCGTTTATAACTTAGAGGTGAGAGCTGTAACCGCAATAGCCTTGGCAGGAGCCAGTGTCCTTTTCAGAATCAAGCTCCCCCTTTCAGTTGTGACATTCGCAGTTGGCTGGTCCCTCTTAGCCAGTGGAGTTTTCTAGAGCTCTCCGACTCTGTTGCTCCTTCTAAAGCATCAGTCTCTCTTTTGGGATGGCTCCTCAGCTGGTCTCTGCTGCCTTGAACAAGCTGAGTGAGGGTTCTGCAGCGGCCAATGATGGTGACATTACAGCTTGCAAACAACATTTCCCTATGTTACCTAATCGGATCCTCACAAGATGATGTACAGTTTATCCGAATTTAACAAGTGAGGAGACTGAGGCTCAGAGATGAAATGACTCAAAGTCATGTGGTGAATTAGTTACAGCTGAACCAATACCAGCTTCAACATCCTAGTTCAATGCCTTTTCCACCCCTGCAACACCCCTGGAGTTGACTCTGTGATAAGGTCCAGTTCTACTTAAGTCTCTAGGATGTGAGGCATAGAGATCCCTGCTTCCCTATGCTCCTGCAAGAAAGGAGTTTATTTTTTATTTTTAAAGACCGAGATGGCCTTACCTACTCCTGAAACTTGAAAAGTGGGCTCAAAACAGCCTTGGGAACTGGATGCCCTCTCCACCCCTCTGGCCAAATATGGTCTCTTTATGGATGGCCTTTCTCTGCTTACAAATTGTGTCTGCTCCCTCAGATTTCCACCTTGCAGGTGACCACTGCTTGCTGCTTTTGGTTCACCAAGTTTCTCCATTCATACTCTAAAATGCAGGAATTGGATTTGGTCCCCTTGTTTTCCAGGGCTAAACTGTGTCATCGAAAAGACTGTGGGCCTAATAGCTTTTGGTCAGGTGCCAGCCCTGGACCAATTAGCTGGGGGCAAACTGGGCATCATTGTGAGGGGCCAATTGGGGTTTCGCCAGCAGTGGGGTTGTGGACAGGGTCTTTTGGTATGGTGTGTAGGCATAGATGGTGTGGGTTTTTTGTTTTGACACATTAAAGTTACTAGTTTATTAGCATGGACGGTGTTCTGAAGCTTGGCCAGTCCATTATGGGTCTCTTCCCTATGAACTAACGCTTCAAACCTCTGAATTAGTGTAAATGAACAGGAGATCAAGTGATTCTGGATGGTTGGTGCAAGTCTACCTTGCTTTATATCCAGGAAAAGTAAGTGTGTGCATCAAATATTTCTAAGTTAAATCATACTTTGATTGCACCAGTTGTTCTGTTTTAAAAGACACCCCTTCTCCCTTGATTGTGCTGGTTTCATGGTTATACACTTATCTCCAAACTCATCAAGTTGTACACAATAAATATCTATAGAGTTTATGTGTCAAACATACCTTTAAATACAGTGGTTGGGAAAAGAAGAAATATCAAGACCATCGAAAATAAAATTATAGAAGCAGAGGAAGTAATGATCCCAAACAGCCCAAAGAGAGATCCATGTTGTATGTTAAGGATATGCGTGCTGCAATGTAAATCAAGCATATATGACTGCTTGGCCTTTACACTCAAACAGAAGCATTAAACACATCTCTTGAGGGATGGCTGGAGGATAGCTTTTTTCAAAAGTTTCTCTCTCATATAAAGAAATAATCAGTCCTTTGACTCTTTTATACAGGGATATCTGAGACTCAAAAATCTATTATCTAAATAATAAGATAATATATTAATATTAGATATTAGTAATAATATTCAGTTTCTTAACATGACTTCCTAATTATGTTTTGCTTATGTCAACATTAAAACGCAGCCTCAGTCCCCAGCTGGCTGGCTGTGACCAAGGGAGGTAGACTGGAGGTCTGTGGAACTAAGAGTTGACTTTAGGTAAACTCAAAAGAGGTTTTATTTACACATACACACATGGAGATAGACTTCCCTGAAAGATTAGAGATAACCAATTTAACAAATAGTTGCTAGCACCTATTGCAAATTGCTGTGAATATGTGGGTGATGGTGAGATGGTTCAGTAATAGAAATAAACCATGAGCTTTGCTCTTCCCACTGGTGGACTTGGATCTGTTCCCAGGACCCTGTATGTTTTTTCTAAGTATGAAATCCCTTGGCATGCAGGCAGGAATGATGTCACAGTCCTCTTTATCCACTCAACTCCCCCATGTGTAATAACAGCGTAGAATAATGCCTGGTAGATGAGTAATGAATGCAAAAATTAAAATCTTCAGATTGGACACCTGAGCCTCTGGAAGCAGAATTTAAATTTCTAACACTGGCTAAATGCATAGTGTTTGTAAAGGAGGAGGCGTTTCCTTTGGTACAGGACCAGAATTGCCCAAATTAAAAGTATAAAACCCCCCCAAGCATGTAGAAGATCAAGGTCTTGGACAGCTATGTCCCACTTAAATCAAGTTCTGTATAAAATCCAGAATTTCAGATTTCTCCTGAATTTTGCTGTTGAGCATTAAATTCAGAATTTGGAAATCGAATTAGCCACGCCTGTAAGTCAGGGTGGGCTGGATTTTGTTGGCGGTTCCCTGTGAGGTAACTTGTGTATTACTGAACTCCCTGAAACTGCATTGTGACTACTGAGGGTTAGAGACCGTCAACCCTTCAAGTGCCTCATCCACTGCGTGGAGAAGCAGAAATATTCAGCTTGGCCTCCAGAGTGGCGGTGGGGGCACTTATATGAACATTAAACCTGATCAACACCCCTCTAAACCTGTCTCTAGAAACCAACTAATGGTAAATTAGCATTGAGAAGTCACTTTAGCGGCTAAAAAGAAGGAATGTTAAGCCAAATGAAACTCAAAAAGATAACATTTTATTTTCAGAGCAGCTGATGCAATATTGAATCAGGTTTTCACAAATAAATATGACAGTGTCTATTTGGTTACATCTCTGATGAATGCCTATCTATAAGAACTGTAATAAATTTCTGAGAAGGCTAATGACTGGAAACTTTTAAGTAAAATTCTCCTGGCTTTCTGAAAAATAGTATTGTGGCAGTTAAAAAAAAAATGCTCATCACTCAGGGGGAAACCAACCTAGAATGCCCTAGTTATTTTTGTTTTTTAAGGAATGCAACTTTTGAGGACAAGTCTATAAAACATCTTTGTTACATATGATGTTTAAATATAACTTTGCTTTCAAGCTTCAAACTTTTTTTTTTAAACCCCTGGGAAAATAAGACTTTTGGTTCACCTTAACAAAAACTGACCTAGGAAGAAACATTTTTAGCAAAATGTATTATAAAATTCACTAGAAAATACTGTCCTCTTTTTTTGCCAAAATGTTACACAAAATCCTTATTAAAAATACACACGATACAAAAGAAAAAATATGAATATGCTATACATACTGCTTTTGATATGGACCAAGGGACCTGCGTTCCAGGGGAAAATACAGTGAAGCACATTAGATATTATGATGTCAACTGAAAATAGTGCAAACCGGAATAAATTACATCCTAACATGGCAAGGCATGCAAGACATTTCCTGTGAAGAGAACACAATGAAGCCAGAACAGGAAGCAATCACAACCACCATTTAAAAATGTTTTCGTTTTTATTACATTAATTTTTTTCAAAAATACTTTTCTTTACAATAGAACTCCTAGAAAATATTTACAACCTTCCTCTAATAAAATAGAACAGCAGTTAAATATATTTGAAAATAAGATGGGTTTTTCCATAAAATATATCTTTTAACTTTTTATATACAAGCTTTCTCAAAGAGGTCTAAATTCACTAATGAAAAACTATCTGATAGTAAACAGTAACCTGTTGAAGACATAAACCATCGGGAAGAAAAGTTCTTCGGGGTGAGGAGAGATGGGGGTGGGGAACTAGAACACAGCACATACATGCAGGCAGAATCATTTCAGGAAAAACATAAGTGCAATATTTTACTGTGAAAATCCTCTAAGCTGATACTGTGAAGAAAAATACTAATTCAGCAAAGTGAACTGTCTCATCAAGGAGGAGTTCTTTGGTTATTTCAAGTCAAAAATGCTTATGGTATACTGCATGGAAAGTCAAAACTGAATTGTGCATTATATTTTTGCCTTGGCAACTCAGTTTATTTTAATGTTTTAAACTAGAACAGCCGGGCAAATCTCCAAACAGAATGCATACATTTGCTTTATAAACATTTTTCCTGGGTGTCTGCTCCTTTGCCAGATAAACTTTCAGAGATCCAATAGCAGAACGCTTCCAGAACCCTCTCATATACCCACATGTGGAGGGAAGTAGTCACTGGGGCAGATGGGATCAGCCGGTATTACACTTGGTACGGTTCTCAAATAGATCTGCCACAAAGCTGATGCCCTGCCCAGGCAGTCCTGAACTCAAAACATAGAATAACTTGTCAGAAATGGCAGCAAATGACACATCATTTCCCTTAAAAAAAAAAAAGAAAGAAAAGATAAAGGAAACTTTCAAGACCTCTTTTTTTCTGAGAACAGAAATGATGGCATGAAAGGAACCGTTGTATCGATCTTCTGTCCACGGCCTTCCTGAGATTCAGGGGACACTGCCCGCGTGGGGCCACTATGGGTCATGACTGCCCGCTAAACGCTTTTGCAAACAACGTAAAGGATGCTTTTTTCCTATCCTCATCCTTCCACTGACATCCTCTTTCACGTCAAGCTAGTTACTGTGTCAGCGAAGTGCCCTGGCAGGGTTGCCACGCCTGCAGGAGCTGGGGCATCAGCCTACCTGGGGTGGGGGAAGGTGGGAAAGCCCCCTGCTCGGAAGTCACCAGCCAGAAGCGTCAGCTCTGAGCTGGGACCGCATTCCAGTCTGAAGGCGCGCACTCGTTTGCCCTGATGAGGCCGCAGAGCAGTCTGACTCAGCTCAAAAGTGTGAGCTGAGAGCCATTTTTGAAGGATTACAGATTTAATACCTTCAGGTACAAACAGCAGCCCTGCTGGCAGGGACGGGAGGCAGAGCAGAGTTATGTCGCTTGGAGAATTCTAAAAGAGGTTTGGTAAATGACTTTAATGAATAAATTCACTTTGAATGCAAACAATGGAGCTGAAGGGGCATCTGGAACCGTTTTTGTTGGCCTTTAATGCTATTTCCCTTGTATTCGCCATCAGATTTGCTAGAAAACCCTTTTCCTCAGAGTTAGCGTCAAAGTAAACTTCGGTCCAGCACAGGTGTGTGACAGCCGAATCACAGTGAATCAGGTTTCATGGTACTTCCAAGCGGCACAGAGTAAGTCTGGAACCCCACAGACCATCAACGGTGTGGCAAAAAGGAATGAGCTCTTCTGAGCTAGTTTTTGGGCAAAAGAAGGCTGCTTGGCATTCTAGATACTTTGATCTGGGCTCCTTGACTATCTTCCCTAAAAACAACCCTAGCAACTTAATAGTGGGGGTTATTTTCCTCTGGACGGACTTGCAGTCAGTCAGCTCAGGCTGAAGTACGCCTCTGCCAACCGGTGAATTGGAGTCAACCAGTCTCCAGGGCACGGGGAAGAGGACACACTTGCTCTATGAACCACCTTCTCAGTGAACCACTGCCAGGGAGGGAAATTCTGAAATGATACAGTACTCAGTTTTTAGAGCCAGGCTGAGTGATGGGCAGGGCAGGGAGAAAAATTATTTTCACATTTGGTCAACTCTTCAAATGATGTGTATGCTGGAAGAAAGCTGTGGAACACAAGGCTGACTTTGCTCACTGGAAAGCTACTTCCTAGCAGGGTCTCTCAGCAAAGATGCCAAGTTCACTGCAAACTGTGGAATGAGGTCAACACAAAAATGACTGTTGGTGGGGAAGGATGGTCCAAGACCCCAGCACAAAGAAAGCAGCCTGCTTTACACACACACACACACACACACACACACACACACACACACACGCACACACTTGCTCACTCACGCAAGCTTTGGGATAAAAGGCAACCAGGATGGTTGGCATCTAAAAAGCAAAAGAACATGAATGTCAAGTTCATTCCCAGCCAGGAATGAGTTCTTGGGAATGTAGCCTAGCCCAGATGAAACACATCTTAAAGTAGAATTGTGCCAATTATTTATTCCCCCCAACCTCCCATAAAAACAATTGTTTTTAAATAAAAGGAAAAGAAAAAACCGATTTGTTTCTAAACCTGAAAAAAAAAAAAAAAACAACCAACCACTTTTTAAACAGGTAGTTTAAAATGGTTACAAAACAAGCAGGCAGTCCCAGTTTCCTGATGAGAGGCTGCAGGCTGCAGGCTGCGGGTTTTCGCTGTCTTGAAGCGACACGCGGGACCTTCAGAGTTCCGTGTCACCCTGAAGCAAAACTGAAGCCTGCTCATCCAGGAGGAGACCGGTGTCCACGACCTCGGCCTCTGCCATGACGCCTCCTAACTGCTGGACGACGTCGTCATCGAGGAGGTCCACGTCCTTGATGGGTTTGATCAGGCTCAGCTGGTCCAGGGGCAGCAGCCCCTGCGGCCCCACCGGCCCCGTAGTCCTCTCGATTGTGGCTGCCATCTCGGCCGCAAACGCCGCCTTCTGCGCTTTCTGCCTCTGCTGCTCCTCCTGCTGTCTGTGAGTTTTCATGTGTGCGTTTCGGCTTTTGATCTTGAAGAAGACTCTATAAAAATACGGAAAAAGAAGCATGAGACATTTAGAGCACCAGAGTTCTTAGAAATCCAAGGGGTCCTAGAGGGAACAGTGGGTGTGCAGTCTGATGTCTGGTTTGGGGTGGTGATGACAGTGTTCTGGTCTCCTTAGCTCCCAAGACCTCCTCTCCTGATGACCTGTCACCTCTCTTCTCTCCAAGGGAAGATGGGGATAGGAAAACATTTGTGTGTGTTGGGCTTTCTCCCTGCGACAATGAAGGATGGATTCTCAAAGCTGTCCTGTCCACCTGTGGCCTAGGGCCCATGCCCCTTTCCCTCCTTCTCCTCCCTCTATCTCCATCGCTAGGTAAGCCCGCTCAACCAACTGAGAATCCCCAAATCATGCGGCCCAGCTCCGCTGGTTCCCACCATAAAACAACGCCTCCTCTGCCTCTGGCCTCCCGTCCCTGTTCTTCCTGTCAAAATTCCAGAGGGTCTCTGCAGACATGGACTGCTCCTCCATCCTCCACACTCTCCAAGTGGAGCACCGTCCCCTGTACTCAGCCCGAGTGCTTGAGATCGCTTGCTAGTAATTGTGCGGGCAAATCCAACAGCCCCACCTCGGTCTTCACTGTACTTGACTTCTGCACCAAGCAGTCCTCTTCACCTAAGATCCCTTCTTATTTTGGCCATCATATGGCATAGTTGGCTCCTGTTTGCTTTTGAATGAAACAGTGGTTCTCAGCTGAGGGTGGGTCTGCCTCCCGGGGAGTAATGTCTGGAGATATTTCTGATGGTCACAATTGGGTGATGGTGGTACTTCTGGCTTTGAGTGGGGTAGAGGCCAGGGATATCACTAAACATTCTACGATATTGAGGGCAGGCCCCCTACCCCAAACAAGGAATCGTCAGACCCCAAATATCAGTGCCGAGGTTGAGAAATCCTGAGATGAGGGGTCTGCAACTATGGTCAGTGGGCCAAATCCCATACGCTGCCTGCTTTTGTAAATAAAGTTTTCCGGGAATATAGCCATGTCTCTCTGTTTATGTATTGTCTATGGCTGCTTCTGCACTAAAATGGCAGAGCTGAGTAGCTGTGACAGAGACAGAATGGCCTGCAAAGCCTGAAATATTTCTCTCTGGACCTTTTTCAGAGAACATTTGTCCAGAGGTGAGGCTGCCTGTTTTAGGGGACAGTGGGTAGCATAAATATTCATTCCTGGGTTCATAAAGGAAAAAAACCCCCTGATTTGTAAGACCTGTGTCTTAGAAGAGAGTTGATGAGTCACCACACTACACTGAAAACTGCCTAATGTGATGAACATAATTTCAGCAGCTAAAAGAAGCATTCTGCAAACATTTGCCTGATGCTATTCTTAGTGTGGAAAACCATAGAAAATATTTTTATTTTCCATAAAATCTTAACTGGAGTTATGTTTGAAAAAGGTCCCAAGCAACATAAAAAGAGGACAAGAAAAACAGTGAATGTCACCGAAAGACAGAGCTGAAAATACTCCGCTCTGGTTGTTAAAAATGTCCTTTGCTGCCACCTAGTGGAGTAAGGAGTTGCCTGTCTGGGGGAAGTCAGCAGAAGGTGCTGGTTCCCCTCAGGAGACAGTGGTGTGACCCTCTTCCCTGCCTCTCTCTTCCATCCCAGGGCAAGCAGATGGAAGTCAGACTAAGGAGGTTTCATTGTTTCAAGTAAATAAGCCCGATAGTCAATCCAGGGGCTCCCTATTTCTCGGTGACATGAAGATGACATCATGTCCTGGCTCTGAGAGCCCCGAGGAGGGGGCCCATCCTAACTGTGTCTCCCTATCTCTGCAGGAAGAGAGCTGCTGGTTCCAACTCGCCTCGGCAGGTGCCACCAACCTAAGGCTAATAGTATAAATTCACTGGGCTGAGGAATAAATTAATACATGTAAACATCCTTTACAACAGAGCCAGGCAAGCACTGAGTAACTGATAAATGGAAGCAAAATGCCTGAAATATTCCATGAGGATGAATATTATAAACAGAGGTCCTGGGTGGCCTCACTCATACAACCAACGATGTTCCCTTAGTAGAGTTTGGCAGCTACCTGGTGGGCATCTCTCCAGGTCACCCTGCGTGTTTGCAGCATTGCAGGTTACAGGAAGAGCAACTTGGTAAGGCTCCTAAAGGAAGTCACTCGTGACAGCCCCTCTTAGCACAGACTCACTGAGAAATAAACTGGAATTTTATACCGGATGCTGTGGCAGGGGACTGTGTGTATCTTACCAGTGATAAATAAGCAAACAAAGCAAACCAATGGGATGGAACAGTGGTCAGACACCCAGGCTCTGTATCTGAACACTGACGGCTTCAAATCTCAGTTCTGCTCTTTCTGGGGGCGTGACCTGAGGCACGCCCTGAACATTACTTAATGTTCAGTTCTTATTTGTAAAACAAGGATAAAGTAATATCTGCATCACATGGAGTTTTTGTGTGGGGATTAAAAGAGCTCAGGAACATAAAGTATGTAACAAAATCAAGTTCTCAGTAAATGTTAGCTGTTGTTACTACCCGCCGTCAGTTTCTCCCTTTTCTCTGTTTAAAATTATACTTAAAAGGGCAGAGATGACAAATAGGTTTTTTCTCGTGGGTCAAGTCTGATCAACTGGTTGTGCCTGCTTGAAGCATGAGGATTTAATGGATTGAAAAGTATTGGAGTCTTATCTTAATATGGTACCAAGGAGCGTAGCAATTGATTAGTGGTATCTGCCCTGGGTGCAGGAATCATCAGTGGTGTTAGAAAAGCCATTTCTGCTACAGAGAGTTCCTGACTAGATGTTTTAGAGCCATTCTCAAATCACTGGGCAGGGATGCAAAGAGAGCGGTACTGGTGAATATGGTTTGGGTGTGAAGGGAAGAGGAGGGAATCAGTCCCATCCGTCATTTCTGGAAAAGAGTGAAGTTCTGTCACTAGAGATCTGCTTTCTGATGATGTCCATCCTCATTAGGGTTTAGGACATCAGAATGACCATATTCTGAGTCAGAGACAAGGTCCGCCTGCCACGAGGTACCATGCCAACCCCGAGGGTGGTACGCGGAAAAGCTGGAGAGTTTGGGTTCTTTTTCTACCTGGAGGCATCTCAGACCACCCTGGCCCAGACCCCACAGGGGCCTTATTCATCACACACTTAGATCCAGTCCCTGGCCCAAGTCTACCTACTTGCCGCACTCTTTGCAGGGGAAGATGGTAGTGGGGTCTGTCTCGCCGCTGGTGGTGCTGTGGGAGGGTGAGCTCTTCACAGAGCAGTACCCGCTCTGGCCACTGCCAGCCTTCTGCTTCCCAGAGGGGACAGCGCCCCGAGCTTTGGTCACCTGGTTGGTGCCACCGTGGATGCGGGCATGGCCGTTCAGTGCCTGCCGGGAGCTGAACACCTGGGGAAGAAAGGGAGTGACATGACATCTACAGTCCTGAAAAGGAAATTAGGGTTATTAGTTACTCATCAGTAGAAAATGAGATACTTGAAACAGAGTCTAATGACAAGGCACAGGGGTTTTACATAAGCAAATTCTGGGCAAATGCCACCGAAAGCAGAGATCAAATACCACAAACACAAATGCTGTGCCAACAACAACAACAAATCATTCTTATGACCAAAGACTGGGGGCTCAACCCAGAGCCTCCAACACACATGGAGGTCATTGGGCCATCTCCCCTCTGAATGCCTTATTTTTTCCATCTGTAGAATGAGGGGGTTTGGATCAGCTTTCCAACATTTTTTTCAGCCAGAAACTTCTTCCCACTTTTTTCCCTTTATTTTTCCCTCCTCTTTCCTTTTTTTTTTTTTTTTCCCTCCTCTTTCTTTTTTTTTTTTTACTTAAAAAATCTTATTCAAAAGTTCAAAGCTAAAAGCAGAGGTGCTCTGGGTGAAAGACACAGCATCCCAGAACTGGGTCTATTTGCTCAGCTCTATCTATCTCCCCTAGGAATCCCTAGAACCCTAAGAGACACGGCTCTGAAAACACTGATTAGCTGCTCTGCTCTATTCTATGTTACATCTAAGCCCCAGTCAGTAGCGCAGTGCTGAAGCCACATTTCAGACCCCCAAATTTCACTGCAGGATGATAAAAAGGGGAATGACCCAGTCTTTTGAAGCTTGCCGTAAAGCATAGTTTCCCAACCCCAGTATTGCTGACATTTTGGGCTGGATAACTGTTTGTTGTGGGGCTGTCCTTTGCATCATGGGGTGTTTAGCAGCATCCCTGGCCTCCACCCACCAGATGTTAGAAGCACCTTCCCAGATGTGACAAAAATGTCTCCCTCTGGACATTGCCAAATGTTCATGGGGAACAAGATCATTCTCCAATGAGATTCACTGCTATAAAGGGAAGTGATCCACCCCCTGAATTCCTAGAGCCCTGACTTCCAGATCGCTAAATGCACTAGCTAATGCAAGTACTCACTGAACCACCCAGCCACAGACGGTTGCTGTGTTAAGTTCATGAGTTCCATTTATAGTCTTGCAGGGAAAAAAAATCTTTGGTTGATTTAGCAACCAAAACTTCCATGGTTAGGCAATGAATAAAACCAACACACTTTTTTTTCCCCTGTTGTTTTTTTGAAGTCACGAAAAAACATTCATCCTGCTAAGCATTTTTGATTGGGTAAAGTAAAAGATGATTCCCCTCACAGGAAAGAATTTACTATAGACCCAAACTGTGAACAGAGGAAGCAACCAATTTCTAAACAAACTCACCAAAAATACCATCATTTAAAGTCACTTTTTGAACAGAAGTGTTCTATACAGTATGGTAATGATGGAGTGAAACATCTAGGTCTTTAAACATCAAAGACAGAAACAAGCTAGCAATTTATGTTCTCTTCAAAGGTAATGCAAGATGTATATATCATTTTTTTTTTACTTCTTCATTTTTTTCTTAGATGTGAATCAAGTGAATTTCAGCTTTAGAGCCTAAAATATTTGAAAGATTGCTGCTATCTTCATCTAAGTGACAGACTCAATAAACAGCATTCAATACACTCTGGGAAAGAGTGTTATCCTATGTAACAAACAAGCAGAGATAATCATTAACTTGGGGGAAACAGGGCTTCATATGAAAGGAACAATATTCTAATTTTTTTTGCATAATACCTCTAGACTTGCCTGTACAGCTGTGTACAGCTTTAAGAAACCTGATTTGTGAAAAGCTCAACAACTTAGATGAGGAGGAGACCAGTGGCCTGGAGTAGGAAATGGCAACCCACTTCAGTATTCTTGCCTGGAAAATTCCATGGACAGAGCTATAGCCCATGGGGGTGGCACGAGTTGGACACAACTGAGTGACTTTCACTTCACAGGAGACCAGTGGAGGATTGAGAGTCCAAAGTTAACAATTTAAAAAATCTATTCTTTAAAATACACAGTGAGTCTTACATCAGCCAGTACAGATTCTGTAAGGCTTTAGCACTACAAATGATCAAACGGTGAATTGGTTTTATTTTAGTAAGATGATGCTTCTAATGTACTTATTAATAAAAAGTACTAGGTTAAGTAATTAAACAGACATGCTTTCAGCCTGTTTACATGATTAATTTGCTTAGTAAATCTTTTTTTTGCTTCCCTCAAAGAGTACAAAGATAAACTTCAGCCAAATCTTTGTAATTATGCCATAAAAGGAGACTCCTTCTCTGGGGGCTCTCCCATGGCATCTGAATGCATGTTTCCAGGGCGAGCCTGGTGGGATAGCTCAGAGGAGTGGGGAGGCACCAAGAAACGGGCAGTGTGAGTTCTGGAGGCCAAGGCCACTGCGGAGCCTGAATCAACTGCTTCCTGAGGCCCGGAAAGGACTTGCATCCTCTGAACATGTGGCACAGTGTTTGACTCTGCTTGACTCCAGAAATATCTGTGGGCCCAACAAGTAAATGGACGAAAGAAAGAAAGAAAGGTATGGCCACGTGGACTTCTCTCTGCCCAGCTTTCACTGCTGGAAGAGCACCCTCCTTTGTAAAATGCATCATCTCTTTAAGCCGACTATACGCACGGCTCTCACCAGTCCCAGATCCTTGGAGGACGCAGAGACACTTACCGCCCCGCAGTTGGGCATTTCACAGATGAAGGAGCCCGAGGGCTGGCCCAGGGCCTGCAGCGGCGGCCCCTCTGCGGGAGCCAGGACCGGGCCCGGCGGCGGCTCCGGGGACTTGGGCAATTCACTCTCCTCTTCTCTTGTGGATTTCCTGTCTTCTTCCGGATCCTCCTCCTCCTCCACCTCTTCATCTTCTTCACTTGTCTGGTGTTAAGGGAACACAAGAGAAAGGGGGGAACCCCCCAAATGACATTTTTAGTGATGAACAGAACCCAGGGGCCAGGGAAGGAGAGAGGGCCAGGACGCTGGGGCTGTGGAGGCATCTTTGTGCGTGAGAGAGTGGCTGGCAGAGGCCTCTCAGGAGGGACAAGGTTGGTCACTGGACACCTGGAATTCTGAGAGCAACCAAGTCCCCGAGGCCCACTCTGGGTCCCCTCATCACTTATAAAAAAATATGCTAAGGCAGACAGGAGAGATTTTTCTACGTAGTTTCTCCCCCCTGTTGGAGACCAGCAGAACAATGACATCGACCAAAACCCAGGCAGGCTGCCCCACTTGTAGCTGCTCTGTCTTCCCAGGGGAGTGAGAAGGATTTTCAAGCAGAAATGACATTGTGGAACTCCGTTGGGCAGAGACCAAAGCCATATCATTATATTTTTTAAACTTTCTACTTATTTTGGCTACACTGGGTCTTCATTGTGGCTCGAGAGCTCTCTAGTTGCAGGCTTGATCCCCAACCATGGATCAAACCTGGGCCCCCTGCATTGGGAGCATGGAGTCTTAGCTATTGGATCACCAGGGAAGTCCCCATGTTTGTTTGTTTGTTTAATTATTTTGTTTTTAATGGAAGGATAAATGCTTTTCACTACTGTGTTGGTTTCTGCCATACATCAACATGAATCAGCCATAGGTATACACATGTCCCCTCCCCCCATTATTTGTTTTTAAAGGCTATCACACTTCCTTGCAAGATGCCCAAGATATTGATTTGACCTTCAGCAGGCACATGACCCACGGCATTCTGATGCGCTCTTGCTCTCTTCTTGTCAGAATATAGGATCAAAGAGTGAACCACAATGACTCTGAAAAGGGGCAGAAATGGAAGGGGATTGGGTATTTCCTTTTACTTATCATGTTTTTTTGTTTGTTTGTTTCTGGTCATAGGCTCTTGAAGAAATGCCTTTCAGAGGCACTCTATAAAAAAGAACAAGAAAAATATTTTTATGAATAATTATCCTCTCTGCAACTGTGTCCCTTCTGTCTACTTCAGAACAGCAACGAGATGAATTAGGTAGAAGATTCTGACCATCCTTGAAGTTAATAAGACAGTTAAAGGAGCAGCCTGGAGGAGGTACTGGGTGGGCTGGGAGAGAGGGCAGGAACCTAGGTGGCCCTTTTATTGAACTGAGTGCCCTATTTTGCAATCTCCATCCGCATGAGGAGGCGGGCTGAGGAGGGCTTGCTCCTAGGGCCTAGAAGGACTGAGGACCAAGGATGGGAACTCTGTTCCAGCAACCTCATTTCAGCTTCTGTTTTACAGCACTTCATGGTGTATGAAGTGTTTTCACATTTGCTATGTCACTGGATAGACTGTAAACCACCTGTTTAACAAATGAGGAAACAAGATGGGGGTGGCCAGCTGCCTCCCACCCTGATGGATCACTGGTCTCTGCTGGGCTCTCTGCACACGCACTGCTTGAAGCATGTGGGCTCCAGTTTGGTTAACCCTGGGCAGCAATGTAATGCTGGTTGAGCCTGTGAGTCTTAGAACCTGGAAGCCAGAACCCACCAGCTTTGTTTTTCCAGTTCGGATTGGAGATGGGAGTGAAAGACAATCCCAGTAATATGGGCATTTAGCACACTCTTCACTCATTCAGTTTTAGCCTTATTTAATATGGTATATGGGGCTTCCCTGGTGGCTCAGATGGTAAAGAATCTGCCTGCAGGGTGAGAGACCCGGGTTCAATCCCTGAGTCGGGAAGATCCCCTGAAGAGAATGGCTACCCACTCCAGTATTCTTGCCTGGAGAATTCCATGGGCAGAGGAACCTGGCAGGCTACAGTCCATGGGGTTGCAAAAAGTTGGACACGACTGAGCAACTAATACTCACTCACTCACAGTATGGTATATATGCCTATTTGAGACCATGTATTAATAGGGTATACTTAAGAAATTATCCCAGTTTCCAGTGGGTTAATTAGGATTACTCAGTAATGATTACATTTGCTGAAAGACTTCAATAAATACAGATATAGGCTTAACTTATTTTACAGAGTGATTTATGATATAAACTTATAATCTCTTACTAGTTTAGAACAGACAGGTTGATTTCACTTAAATGGCCTTACTCTAGTATGAATCCACCACCTTCCAATCTCAAAATTTCAGGTAAAACCATGTTATGTCAAACCCCACGGGTTCTCTCTGTTCCTTACAGAACTGGAACTTTATGGTGTCAAGTATCAGGTTATTAAGCAGGCCAGGGCCTACAGCTCACCATTTAAAGTAAATTACACAGTAACTTTCAATGACAATGGCATTTATTTCATGGCAGTTGTTATAATTACAATTTTCTCACCATGCCATTGTTTGGGCTTAAAAGCTCTTAGAAAAAAAGTTCCAGAGAGCCATTAAATTACAGATTAAATTATACTGTCCTGTGATTATATATGTCTCAGGAATGCAGACAGCTTTTAATTCAAATGACAATCTATGCATGTTCACAAAATGATTTATCATCAAGCCAAAGGGCTCACCAAGGTGACTAATAGATGTAAAGACAGGGGATGAAAGCCTAACGTGTAGGACTCTGTATCAACAAGTTGGCCATTTCGTGATGTATTGTGAAAAGGAAACACTTGGTAATATTCCAAACCTGGTAGAAAGGTAGGCAAATACAGTGCCGGCAGACTGGTTACATATTATACAAGGTGCTCAAAACTTTGAGAGTCCAAGTAAGAATTTGTTGAGGAGGAGGAGGTTTTTATTTCTTAGGCCTGCAAATGGCATTTGTATTATGAGAAATTTACAAGTTAAAACACAGATGCTCAACAATCCAAATTTCTTCAATGACACACATTTGAGTGTTACAGTCACCAATGAAAGATGTTGGTGATGACAACACACTGAAGGCCTGCTTTGGATCAGGGACGACACACACACACACACACACACACACACACACACACACTGCTAATTCTCACAAAATCTCTGCATATTTTTTTGTCTTCTTTTTTCTGTTTATTTATTTTTTTTGGCAATGACATGCAGCTTGCAGGATCTTAGTTCTCTGGCCAGGGACTGAACCTGGGCCCTCAGCATTCTGGCAGTGAAAGCATGGAGTCTTAACCACTGGACCACCAGGGAATCCCTACAAGTTTTTATTTTTTAAACAAATAAGAAACTTGGCAGAGAACTGATTTTCCCAAGAGCACACAGCTGGTAAAGAAGCTGAATTGAGATATAAATCCTGCACCATCTGATTGTAAAACCTCAGCCTCCACTCCTTGCCTGCCTGCACATGTCCATAGACGCACATCTGTCCATCTGGGCATGGCTTAGATTTTCAGCTCAAACATAGAGCTTTTAAACCTCTCAAAACCATTAGAACCAGCTGCTTTTCTGTGCCAAAGGGAAGAGGGATGTTGCCCAGGCCCCTTGTCAGCGGACCCTGCTACAGGTAACTCAGGCCAGGGACCTGGGGAAGCTGTGCTCTTGGTGCCCTGACTGCTGTCTTCCGAAGTCAGTTACATTTCTCGGCTGGTTTCTTGAATTGTGCTGAATTTTGCTCCTAGTCAGACCCAAGGATTTACCCTGAGTGGGGGCAGGAGCCTGGGCAGGAGACAGGACAGTGTGGTCAGCACTTCCCTCCCACCTCCTCAGCAGAGCACACCCTGGCCCTCTCTTCTGCCCAAAAGAGTGGGAGAGGAAGGCCAGAAGTCAAGTCACCTGCGAGGTGAGCAATGTGCTATGCTGACCTCCTGGCCCCTCAAGAGCAGTCACTCCCCATCCTCGTTCATCACTCTTCTCCCTGGAAAAGTCCCTGAGCTGCGGACTGTGCTCCATCCAGGGGAATACAGTCACCTGTCCCTTTAATAAATTACTGAGCACACATGGTCAGGAGAGCTACCCAGGTAGACCCTGAGGACCCAGAGCAGGGCCCCCTCCCAGGGGGGTGCTTCCTACACCCTCTCTGTCCTTGCCTGTTCCTAGTTTTCATCTCCACTTGGCAACCGATCCTCAGAAGGTGGACTGTGGGACTTCCCTGGTGGTCCAGTGGCTAAGAATCTGCCTGCCAATGCAGGGGACACGGGTTCGAGCCCTGATCTGGGATGATTCCACAGGCTGCAGAGCAACTAAGCCCGTGTGCTGTAACTACTGAGCCCACAAGCTCTAGGGCCCATGTTCTGCAACAAGAGAAGCCACTGCAATGAGAAGCCTGGGCATCACAACTAGAGAGTAGGCCCCGCTTGCCGCAACTGGAGAAAGCCTGAGTGCAGCAACAGAGACCCAGCACAGCTAAAACACAAACAGGCGCTGAGTCATCTCTGCACACGGCTTTTTGTTCTCTTTAAGCTCACAGGTCACAGGTATGGCACACCTGACCCAGCTTAATGCCAGCCTGGCAAATAATCCCAAGAAGGTGGGGTGCCTGGAGTGCCATCTTAACCCTTCCTCCTGGGTCTGAGGCTACACACTGGCTCGGGCCTTTCCACCCACCCGCGAAGGCCTGCCGGCCCCAGACGGCGCCTCTGCCTCCGGGAGTGACACCGTCTTCAGCAGCCCTCCTCTGCTCAGAACCCCCTGGTTCACCCCATCTCCTCCCGGGGAGCTCGAAGAGGGATTGCTGCCATGACCCAGAGTGACTCCTAGCTGGGAAACATTTTCACTCATTCACTCAACAAATATTTACTGAGTGCCGATATCATGCCAGGCAGAGTCCTGGGCACTTGGTAACATCCAAGCCAAAGGTCTGCCTTAGGAAACCACAGCCTCTGATTTTACTCTCCTCCAAAACATGACTCTGAACATTCCAGAACTGGAAGGGACCGTCCAGATCATCTAAACTATTGGCCCCATTTTATAGGTCAGTAAGCTTAGGGGCCAGGTCTTAGGTCTCCCAGGCTGGGATTCTTTGTGCTTCCTCATCTACTGTCTACCCCCTTAGAAAGCAATGCTCTGTGTGACCGTGGGCAATCCCCTTCTCCTCTCTGGGCCTCAACCTTCTGCCTGACGACTGGAAGAGCTGGATAAGAGAGAGTTCCTGAAGGTCATATCTAATAATTTCTGGTTCTCACCTCCCAGTGTTTTTAAAGACTTGAAGTTCACGGTAAGCTTTCTCTTCGGGTGTGCCACGTCTTCCAAACGGTAACATATGCCCTGGGGCAGGGGCCGAGGCCAGTCAGCAGCCCTGGCTCACCCACAGCACTACAGACACAGTGAGGACTCAATTTCTTTTAGCGGATTGAACCAGAAGAGATCACGCTGCTTTATTTTAAACATTAGCCACAGATGAGAAAAAGGCTATTCAGATATAAGGCATCACTACTTAAGCCACTCAAACAACAGTCCTGATCACAAGAATACTGTCGTCTCTCATCAAATGAATGACAATACCATTCTATTCTACAGATGTCTATTTTTTTTTTTTTATATTTGGGTCCACATATAACTTTAAATATGTGTTTATATTTTGTAGTTAGGATCAAATTCTTAGGAACTCAAGCTTCAAAACCCTAATGACTCCAGGTGTTTTTACTTTTCAGAAGGCACAACGGTAAAGAATCTGCCTGCCAGTGCAGGAGACGCAAGAGATATGAGTTTGATCCCTGGATTGGGAAGAACCCCTAGAGTAGGAAATGGCAACTCACTCTAGTATTCTTGCCTGGAGAATTCCATGGACAGAGGAGCCTGACAGGCTACAGTCAGGGGTCGCAAAGAGCTCGACATGGCTGAGCACACACATGCATGCACGTTTTTACCCTTCTGTAAGAGGATTAGCGTTTGCTTGCTCCTGAGTGTTACACAGGGGAGTCAGTCCCAGACCACACATTCACCAGCCTTTGCCCACGGCTAAGTTACCTAGGCTCTGTGCCTCAGTTTCCCGCCTCACAGAATTGGTACGAGAAGTAAATGAGTCATTATGCGTCAAGTCCCTCCTAGTACAATGCTTGGAACGTATGAAGTGCTATGTGTAAGTGTCTGTGAAAGAAATTAACCTGCATATGTGCTAAGAACGCTTACGCGTGGGATACAATTAGGAATAAAAGTATAATTGTAAAATTCATGATATTTACGAATTTGAAACCATTTCCCTAATGGCTGCAGACTGGAGTTTAGTAATCTGTTGTAAGACGTAATTTCTACATACACATATGTGTTTTCCACAACATGCAAGATTTTCCTTGGCTATGGATGCAGAGAAGAGAGTTAACCACAAGGACAAAAGCAGTAGCCATTTCCCAAGCCACAAATAAGGGGTTTGGAGAAGATTTTGGTCTCATGATGCCTTTCGTAGGTTCTTCATCTTAATCTTCAGACAACTTTGGATTTTTCTGCTAATGAAGGAAATCAATATCAAGGATAAATGGTGACGTGAGGACCAGAATAATCCATGCACTGCTAATCAGCTTGCCAATGACAGAGGGTTCCTGGCGCCATCTAGAGGTCAAAGCTGCTCCTTGTGCATGCTTCATAGAAGCTGTGTAAAATCCCCAACCTTTCTGGCACCAGGGACCAGTTTCATGGAAGACAGTTTTTCCACAGACTGGGGGTGGGATAGGCGGATGGTGTGGGGATGATTTAAGCACATTACATTTATTGTGTACTTTATTTCTACTATCATTACATCAGCTCCACCTCAGATCACCAGGCATTAAGATTCCGGAGGTTGGAGACCCCTGTTCTAAGGCATGTTAGTTCTCTGGTGAGGAGAACTACTGTGGAAGGATAAGGAAGGCCTATCCCAGGACACCAGGGTGCCTCTTAAAAACCACACACGTCAAGGCTGGGACCACCACAGTTTAACTCCCCTGGCCCCTACCCGCCAGAACGCAAGCCAGCCCTCACCTCCTTCACCTATCACTGGGCTGCAGGTCAAACTGGAAGCTGCCCTTCCCTTGCCTAGTTATCCCAGGAAGTCAAGGCCTGAAACCTGACTGGGAACTGGCCCATCACCCACTCACCGCAGCTGCCGGCAGTAAAGCCAAGCCAAACACCAGCCACTTATGAGCCTGGGCGTGGGGTGGGGGTGGGGCCCGCAGAAGCAGCACCTGGGTGCCTTCACTCACCACACAGTCGTCGATGATTTCTGAGAGCCGTGTCCGGTGTTTCCTCCCCAACCTCATGATTTTTTTCCACGTGTAATAGTACTCTACACACTGAGCCACCGTCTTGGACTTCACCTGTCGGGAAAACCATCTCAAGATCAGCTCTAGCAGTGGGCAGGGTGCAAGGCAGCCAGTTTTCATGCAATTTTAAGTTTGGAATAGGTAGGAAGTTTACGCAGTTAAATAAAAACATGTACATGGTGGAAAATCTCCTCCCTAGCCCTGTTCTCCAGCCATCCATTCATCCGTTCCCTCCCCACCCATGCAACTCAGCTAGCCTCTCTTGTTCATATCTTGGGGGATGTTCCAGAATTTCTCTACATGTATACCAACAACAAAAAGATATATTCCTCCCCACCATTTTGCCTCACACAAGGTAGTACACTATATGTACTGTTCGGCATCTTGACTTTTTCACAAGAGGGCTTGGAGATTTTTTTTCACAACCATCCATAGCAAGCTCCCTCTCATTTTTTTACCCACAAGAGCAGCATGCTTTTTCAAATGCTTGAATGAGTTTGGCTCTCCGAGTTGCTGACCTTCAAAATCTATTTATGAAAAATGTTCCTTAGTAATCGAACAGGAATATAAGGCAAAAGTTATGATGACAAGAGCTTAGTGTTTGCAGAAAACAAGTCTTGTCCTGTTCTCCCCCAAAGGGGCAAAGGTAAATGTGTTTTAAAGAGAAAAAAATTCCTTTGTTTAGTTCACAGTTCTCTAAGCTCAAAGTGGGGTTCAATAATGTGAGTTTTCTGGAGGCAGACTGGCTGTCCACCCACACAGTGAAGAGTGAAAAGGGCACCTTCCAGACATCTGGTCTCCTCAAAGTTGTCCCCTTCACACAGACCTGGTATAGTGAATTTCTACATTAGAGTTGCCCAGGGAGGGAAGATAGTGTCCCAGAGAATCCTGGTTTAAAATCCTGAATTGCCTGGCGAGCATGTCATGTGAATCCGTCATCACTCAACAAGGTGTGGGACCTTTAAGAAACAATAAAAGCTAGGACAGGAGGGGGTGACTCAGGACAGACAGGAGCTGCTGAAACACAAGGCAGCAGAGTGCGGTGGCCTCCAAGACAGAGTAAGGTGGGTGCGAACTCAGATCTGAAGATGGAGGCAAGTCGGAGAAAAACTCCACCTATTTCTGATTCTCACTCACTCAAGGCCCAGGTTTAAGGACAGGAGACAGGAACCCGGGACAACACTGAGGCCCAGCCCAGAGCCAGCAGTAGTCGTCCTCTGAGACCCTGTTCTACTTGGACCTGAGCATTTTCGTGACCTTAATAACTCAGTATGGTTCTATCATTCACTGGTTGGCTAAAACACTCTGAATCACTGTAACTTTTAGCCTAAACCACCTCTCAGCCAATTAAGCCTATTACATTTATTATGTGCTGGACAAAATGCTATTTCATCTTGGTGACAGAACTCTCTTTTGCTGCCAGATGCTGTATATGTAACATTTTATTGCTATTATTACTGTCCTTATGATCAGGGGACCCACAGCAGAAACTCTGCTACCAACTAGGGGCAGGGCTCATATTCTCCCTTCTCTGGATCCCCCCTCCTCCCAACATATTCTGTCAGAAACATGATAGATCTGTCAAACACACATGAAATAAATTATGTAAACTGAACCAGAAGCCCCAAGCTTATTTTATTCTGATAGAAATTATAAATCACACATCTTTATTAAGATAAAAATACCCCTCCCCACCACTGCCACATCCAAATAATCTATGCCCTCCTCCCTCCACCTCCTCAACACCTGGGCCCCACCATCCATAACAAATACCATCCTTTACCAACAAAAGAGGGAAGACATTGTTTTGGTGACAGTCTTAAACCATCAATAAAATAATTCTATATGTATCTTTAGGTGCGCAACTTCCCAAATTTGGTTTCAAGAAAGCAGTGGGGAAAAGCATGCTTACCATCTTCTGTACAAAAATAAAGTCTTTGCTGTAAGTGGCTAGTGCTTTATTAAACAGTTTTCTTTCTAGGGAGGTCCACTTGTCCGAACCTACAACAAAACACAAACTTCATAAAAAAACAGCCCAGTTCTTCCCACTTGTAGTTGCTGGTTCACTTAGTGAAGTTACAAACTACAAGTGTTCAGTGTGTGACATGTAAATACCCACACTATACTTCTTTCTGAACAAAAAGCCAGTGCAGTGTAATGGTTAACAACCCTGCCACCTGAGTTCAAATCTTAGCCGTGGCCCTGACCTTGGCAAGTTACTAAACCTAAGACTTGGTTTCTTTACCTATGAATGGGAATAATTCTGAGTTTCTCCACCTCTTAGAGGACTTTTGTGAAGGTTCAGGAAGGTAACTCCCTAAAACTGTCTCTTAGTAACTGGAAAATCGTGAGCACTCAGCAGATTTCAGCTAGTTTTAATATAATTAGGGAGGGCAAGCATTCATGTAGTAAGTGCTCCTTGTGCGTGCTGGACTCAACAGTCTAGTGGGGAGAAAATCAGGAGGCAGTGCATTCAAGGGGATGACTGCAAGGATAAGGGCAGGGGTTGGGTGCCAGTGGGGCACAAAGGAGGAACACCAGACTCAGAGAAGCTGGGAAGGCTTCCAGGAAGAGAAAACACCTGAGTAGGGTTTAAAAAGACACAGAAGCAAGTCAGGCAAGGAGATGGAAGGACTTCCCTGGTTGCCCAGTGGCTAAGGCCCTGCGTTCCACAATCAGGGAGCCTGGGTTCAATCTCTGGTCAGGGGAACTAGATCCCACATACCACAGCTAAAGATCCCACATGCCACAACTAAGACTTGGTGCAGCCAAATAAAAAATAAAATAAATAAATGTTTAAAAAGGAAGGAGATGGATGGGAATTCTGGGGAGAGGAAGTGGCGAGTGCATGGTCAGAGCCAAGTAGTGAGAGGATATATTTCACTCACTTATTCGGCAGATATTTATTAGATATTTAGATTGCTGGGTGGAGAGGATCTCCTGGAGTAGGAAATGTCAACCCACTCCAGTATTCTTGCCGTGAAAATTCCACGGTCAGAGAAGCCTGGTGGGCTACAGTTCAGGGTTGCAAAGAACAGGACACAGCTCAGCAACTGAGCACACACACATGCAAGACACTAGGGGGGAAAAAAAGCTAATACTTATAAGTGCTTACTATATGCCAGGTTCTAAGACCCTGAAAGACACTAGTCATTTGCTTCTACAGACAGCCCTTTAAAATTGGTATTACTCCTACCCATTTTACAGATGAGGAAATGGAGGTGTTCAAGGAACAAGCAGCAATCTGGTATGGCTCAGCTACAGGGTTCCAGCAGAGGGAAGGCAGATGAGGCTGGGAGGTGAGAGGGACTGGTTCCTGACAAACCTGCAGACCAATGAGGAAGAGGCCCAGATGTGTCAGGCTGGAGCACCTGCCTCATGGCTGAGCTTGACATTCATGTCAAAGTAGGATATGCAGGTAATCACAGAGAATGGTCCTGGTCTGTTTCCAAGGCAAGTCCTATTTCTGTGGGCTGCAGAGAAGGCTCAATTTCTGTGGCTGGTTAGCAGAAAACTCAGCTTCATTCTAATTTTTTGAATTCCCCATATCTCTGATTCTTTGGATGGTATATGCCTGGGCCTTTGACAGGCTTCTACTTTTCAAAGCTGTAATCTCCAAACCATAGTATTTTTCCTTCCAACTAGGACAAGCCCAGATTTCCATTTTGCTATGGTTCACTGAGGGGCTGAAGTACAGAAAACCTGAATTGCTTCTTCCCTCAAAAGATTTGGTCTGAATCAGTTGATTAGGTGAAACCATGCCTGGCAGGCAAACAGGAGGTGAAGATCCTAGGATCCTTGAGAAAATATGATGATGATGTCATCATAGATGACATCGGTGATGTCAGCTCAGATTTCTGAAATAAACACCTTCTCCGTGGGACTCCCTGAGGGGTCCTTAAGCCAAGAGCTCTGGCTCCAGTATAGAATACGCTCTCCATTTCGGAGCTGGTCCAGGTCTCTAAAAATCACCACTTGACGCCTTTGGTTTGCAAATTTCTCTAAAAGAAAAGCAGCTTTCTGATTAATCCTCAGCAGAAGGAAGCATCTCCCACTGGTTCTAGAGACCAGGACATCTCTGGTCGTGCAAACCATTGTGAAAGGGAGGAGAAGTAGGGCCAGGGCTCTGGTGAAATTCTGCTAGAGTGGATGTGAGCAGAGGAGGTTGGTGGGATTTCAGGCTCTGGAGTATTTTCATCACCATTCCTTAAAATTCTTCCAACATTCAAGAACTTGGGCTCCTGGCTCCCATCTGCTCCCCTTGTCCAGAGGCAGAGACAGAAAGAGTGAAACAGAAAGAATGGAGCAACAATTGAATGACCACAGAGAAATCACGGTTCCTTTTAGGTACCCATCAAAATAGTAAAGAGAGATCACAGAGGCAATGGTGTAAATGGAACAAGACAGGGACGTCACACCAGTCAAGTCCCCCCACAGGCATATAAGGATAGTTTTGTTCTGCTCTGATGCAGGTCCAGTCTGTGCAGCTCCAGGTTGCATCTCAGTTAGGAAGTTAGGGAACACTTTTTTTTTTCTTTTTTTGCTGTGCTGAGCCTGTTGCTGTGCATAGACTTTCTCTAGTTGCGGTGTATAGGCTTCTCATTACAGTAGCTTCTTCTTGTTGTGGAATGCAGGCTCTAGGGCTTGCAGGCTCAGTAGCTGTGCACAGCCTTAGTTGCCCAGAGGCAAGTGGAATCTTCCTGGACCAGGGATCAAACCCATGTCCCCTGTATTGGCAGGCGGATTCTTAACCACTGGGCCACCAGGGATGTTGGTTAGGGGACATTTTGCTGACGATACCCCTCCCAGTGAGATGAGGAAGAATCCTTTCCACCCTCAGCCGGACCCTATGTTTCCCTAGTCAAAGTGCAGCTTTAAACCCTCATGAGACACTCAAGGGCCATGTGGCCTACTCAGGTCAGCACCCAGCCTCAACCCACCCCACACCAAGCTCATCACTGGATTACTGCCGAAACCACAGTGTGAAGTCCCCAGGTCTGTCTACTTGAAAGATGTCCCTTCATGTTCCCAGATGGCTTGCCAGTTGTAACCCCACAAAGGGAAGTCACTTCCTGGACCATCTGTTATGGGGGACCCTCAAGCCTCCTAGGGGAAGGAGGCCTGCTCCCCATCAACTCTCTGGTGGTTTGAGTTTTTAAAAAAAAATAATTTCTCTAGTTGCAATGAGCAGAGGCCACTTTCTAGTTGCGGTGTGTGGGCTTCTCATTGCAGAGTACAGCCTCTAGGGCTAGCAGGCTTCAGTACTTGTGGCTTGCAGGCTCGAGAGCACAGGCTCAGTAGTTGAGGTACATGTGCTTAGCTACTCCTCACCATGTGGAATCTTCCCGGACCAGGGATCAAACTCATGTCTCCTGCATCTTCACCACTGAGCCAGCAAGGAAGCCCTTCTCTGTCGGCTTTTAGGGCTGCTGCTCTGTGATGGGGTCTCCAGTCTTCCTGATCCCGGGGTGTGCACTCCACGCCACCAGTGTTCGATTGAAGTGGGCTGCACCCTCTAGCTTTCCTCTCTGTGCTGGCCCGAACCCTGATGGCCAGGGCGGGGAGCATGTGCTCAGACGGTGAGAGATGGCTCCTCTACTCAGCCCTAGGGTCCATGGTTTAGCACACAGGGCTGTGCTGTGCGTACCTGTCTGTCCGACAGGGGTGTCCATGAACTGAGAGACAGAGGCGGGGCCAGACAAGCCCATCCATTCTCACATTCACAGTAGCAGGCTCTTTACCGCACCCTGATCACGGATCACCCATGGGGCCAAGACTCTACTCCAGGTCTCTTGGGCGGAATTCTCAGGCCAAAGCCTGGTATATAGACATAATATCTGAATGTGCTCACCCCAAATAATGAGGTCACTGTGCTGTGATTAAAAAGGGGCAACTTTAATCAGGAGACAGTATGCTATGAACCTGGTTCTGCCACTTAACTCCTGCAAATTTACTTCTCTGAGCCTCAGTTTCCTCTCTTGTGATTTGGGGATCATGGCAGTCATGCAGTGCCTAACAGCGTCTGGTCCTAAGGAGGGGCACAGTGAACGTCTCAGATCTGGCCACTTGGACAGAAGATTCCAAATAAGTTTGCCGCCATGGAAAACATGCTGTCCATGCTGACGTCCATGTTAGTGGCACTCATGAAACCCACTGGTCCCTGCCAGTGTTCCCTGTTGCGTGTGTACACTCACAGTGTTACTCCAGGCTGCTTGGCACGTGCACAGTCTTCCTTTCCCTGCCTCAAAATCCTCCTGTAATCTGTCGAGGTAAGGTACAGCGTCGCTCCTCCTGGAGACTGTATGGCAGGAGCGTTCTCCCCATTCCAGGACAAGGTGGTTTTTTTTTGTTTTAAGCCAGCTCTTCTTGGATTCTGTTTCTTGGACAAAGTCCAGGATAAAAATGCAAAAACCAAGGCGGGGGCTGCCCCAACTTCTCGCTTGGCCACCCTCTCTGAGATCATTGCTGTCCACTCATCACGTCCCTAGGGTCAGTGGGCTGACACCCTCCCCCTCCCCATCCCACACTCATTCATTCTCCCTGGGGATTCCTGGCTAGTGGGCTATTATCAGCAGGGGTCCCTAATAAGACGATTAAGCCTAATTACAAAGAGCCTAATTAACAGGAGGAAACTGGTGCTGGAACAGAATCCAGAGGAGAAATGTTCTGAGCTTCGGTTGCTGGGAAACAGGCTCTGGATGGTGGTGAAATTTGGGGCAATCTATAGCAAACGCAGGCAATTAAAGAGAGACCTGGAGGGGTGAGAGAAAGTTTGGGCACAGTGTCTTTTAAAGAGGGCCTTTCTGTCTTCCTTTCAATCTTTTAAAAACTGTTATTGATGCTGTCACAGAGATTACATAAGAAAGACATGTTCATTGCAGAAAAAGGAGGACTTGTTTTTATACCAGATCTTCATTTTGTGAAAGATTTTCCATGATGGGTGAAGGCTGAGTAATTTTTTTAGGGGTGCATGTGAACTGGGTGATACCAAAGTTCCCTCCAGAGGCAAAAGGCAGGGAGGCCTTGGTCTGAATCCAGAACCTGAGCTTGTCCACTAACCTTCTCTCCAAGCGCTGTGTCAGGCCAAACAGCAAAGTGCATAGTAACTTGGTTCCTACCTTTTGCGGGAGTCAGTCTCCAGCTAGCAACATGGGCTAAGAATGCCCGCGAGGTGACTTCACAGCTGTGCTTCTTTCAAAGTATTCTCTGGAGAATGTAATTCTGTCTCCCCACCAAACTGGGGCAACTTCCAAGACATAGATCAGCCTCCCTCGACTGAATGGGTATTTCCTCCAGGTCTCTCCCATTTTTGGAGTCAGGTCAAGGTTTAGGACCCCGCGAGCGCTTGGGCTGTGGGGGAGCCCATATGAGCCTCTGCTGAACTCTTGCCAAGAGTCCCAGGGCAAGCTCTGACTCCCCTCCACTCTGCGCCCATCTGCAGGAATGACCGGCTCAGCAGAAAAACCAAGGATGCTGGAAGTCCTCTAATCACAGCCAGGCATCCTCGCCCCCTTGACATCCCCATGCTCAAGCCTTCTCCACCCAATTCAGCTGCTGACTGGGAGCCACTGCAAACAACAGCTGCCCACACATGGGTGGAGGGTGCGGAGAGAAAGCTGGATCAGGCGCTTTGGTGTCAGTTTGAGAGCCCTGAAGGCCACGGCAACAGCACCACCCTCTGAGGATCTTAACAGAGCTCCTCCGGGTTTGCCGAGCAGCCCCAGATCTGTGTGAGCTGCCCACCCACACGGGCGTCTCTTCTGGGCCCCAGAACTGGCCGTTCTTCCCTCTTCCTTTCTGAACTGCTTGGGGTGGGATGGGGTGGAAGGACAGTCAGGAGTAAAGTCAGGGAAGTGATTTTCAAGGGCCCCTGTCTCTGTCTCCCCCAAAATTTAGTCTCCCCCAAAAGTCTTTCTACCTTCCCTCCAGGGCACAAGCCAGGGAGGTCTGACCTCTCTCTCTAGACAGCTGGGAGTCTGGAGTTCAACCCTTCCAGTCTTGTCCGGTTCTCTGCGACCCCATGGACTATATAGCCTCCAGGCAAGAATACTGGAGTGGGTTGCCATTTCCTCCTCCAGGGGATCTTCCCAATCCAGGGATTGAACTCGCGTCTCCTATGTCTCCTGCTTGGCTGGCAGATTCTTTACCACTGAGTCACCTGGGAACCAAAGTTTTTAGTCCTGTTTCAATGTTTTTGTTTTGTTGAGGGTGGGGGTAGTTTCCAGTCCATAGTTTTCCCTTCTTTTTCATGTCATGACACACATTTAAAAAAAAAAAAAAAAACCACAATTGTTGCTTGGCATGCTGGAAAGAACCTGAGGGGACTTAGGTTCCAGACAAGGTTGCTCATTGTTGGAGCTGACCTGCCCCAAGGCGCCGGCCACCCCAGTCACCCGGGGGCTGAGGGCAGCCGCGGCAGATGGTTGGGAAGTCTCACCCACTAAGCAAAGAAGCTTGACACAGGCTCCAGGAGGCTGGATGGCCTGTCAGGGTTTAATGGGCAGCAGATGACGCTGGGAATTAAGAGAGGATTGAATTGTTTCCACAGCAGATTAGGGAGAACTCCCACATATTCTAGCCACACTCAGGGAAGACACGGAGCAGGAAATGATGGAGACAATATTAAGAAACTGGCTCCTTGAGGCAGACAGTGGAGGTGGGGAGTGGGAGCCCTCTGAGAGTACCGTGGAACCTGCAGAACGGCACTCCTTGAAGGCCACATCTGATCACCTGGACCGAGGCCTGGAAAGGCACCACTGGGTCCCCAAGGCCACTGAAGTAGTCAGCACCTACCGCACAGGGTCCCCCCAGGCACCAGAGACAACTTCAAACGAATACCACCAAGGGGCACTGGAGGATCCAGCCCTCTCTGAAACAGAGAACCCGGGCGGGCTGGCGGAGATGCCAGAATAGACTAGGCTACCGGTTAATGGAAATACAGACGCTGACTTCACTTGTCACCACGGGCTCCCCAACCTGTTTCCTTGTCTTTTCACCATTCTCACCACACTCAACTCCCTAAAGTGTGTTCTCCTTTCCTCTTATTGGTGATGCCACCAGTAATCCACCCGCTTCTAAGACACTGTATGTGCACGTGCACGTGTGTATCTATGCCTACATGTATACGTGTGTGTATGTTCGTGTGTGTGCTCAATCGTGTTCGACTCTTTGCAACCCCATGGACGGTAGCCCAACAGGCCCCTCTGTCCATGGAATTCTCCAGGAAAAAACACTGCAGGGGGCTGCCATTTCCTATTCCAGGCGATCCTCCTGACCTAGGGATCGAACCCAAGTCTCTTTTGCCTGCATTGGCAGGTAGATTCTTTACCACTGGCACCACCGGGGAAGTCCCATGTGTATACATATAGGTACGTGTATACGTGTGCATGTACATGTCTTTCTCCTGCCATTCGTGTGACCTGTTTAATAACTGCCTCCTCCTCAGGCTCTCAACTGAACAGGGCAGGACTGTGTGAAAATCTGTCACTGTCACTTCCTCATCTTAAATTGTTCAATAAATGAATAATAATGGCTACTAGAATGTGCCAGGCATGAGGCTCCATATACTGTCTCTAGTCTTCACAAAATGCCACAAGGGATGGAATATGAGCCCCACTTTATAGGTGAGGAAACCAAAGCCGCAGAGGGCCACAGGGAGCAGGCAAGATTGGATTCTAAAGCCGAGAGGCCGCTGTGAGTTGTTGCCTCTGTGCTCCACCCTCTGGGGCTCTCTCCCGCTGCCACACGCGGGGCTCCTGTCTGCTGCTGCCCAGCTCTTAGCACACCCAGGAAGAGAGACAGACAGACAAATGCCCAACAGCAACCAGTCGGTGGACACAGCTGCCCCACTGGCTATGCCCCAGAGGCCCCAGGAAAACAAATGGCACTGAGGTGCTCTCTGTTAGTAAAAGGGGACACAAGCAACATGCAAACAGTGAGCCCCGGCAGGGCTCCTGGCACCTACCGGCATAGTGGTAATTTGCTAAAGGATGACATTTTAACCTGACTGGTTTCCGCAACAGCAGCATTTCCAGAGCAGCCTGCAGACCCACGGGAGAGAAAAGGCAAGAGTCATTCATGGGGCTGTGTATCCTTGGAAGACCAACTATCCCACAAGGAAGAGGAGCCAGCATGGCAGGGCCCGAGGTGGGGGTGCTGGAAGGAAAACAAGGGGAGACTCCCCTATTCGGGGTCCCCCTTTCAGTCAGCACCCAACAGGACTTATTATTCTAATACCTCCCCCGCCCATGCCTGCAGTCAGCTAGTCATGTCACAGAAACACAGGTGGCAGCCCAAACGCCACTCCTTCCTTGGTGACGCCCGGGCTTCAGAGATACGGTGGGGCCTCCTATGAATGGAGGCTGAGTCTCTGGGGAAGGGTTCTGAGGAAATGAGTGGGTGACTTGGAACTGTTTTAGCAGAAAAAAAAAATTACATGTTTCATTACAACTGAACACAAACAGCTGTATTAGTAATAACTGTACTGCACACTGTCCTTCCAGGGAGCCTCGCAAAATAGCCTATTCAAATCTGCCTCCTTCAGCCTTGTTGGGGTTCTTTAAAAATGGCACAAATGGAGTTGAGTAGTGGATGGTTTAGGGGCAGAGCAAGGCCCGGAATCTTGCTACTCCAAGTGTGGTCCATGGGCGAGCAGCCCGAGCATCCTCTGGGAGCAGGTTAGAAATGTAGTACCTCGGACCCCAACCTCCTAAACTGCTGCATTTTAACAAGCCTCTCCAGGGGATTCGTGTGCATGTTAGAAGTTTGAGAAGCACCGCTTGCAGCACTGATCTTAAAAGGTCAAGGGGAGTTTTCCACTGCTCTAGAGAATCTCTGAAGGGTATCAATAATCTTGTGAGAAGGTAGTACTGGGACATTTGTTTGCTTATACATTTTCATAAACTTACAAAGCAGGAGGCTAGCTCTGGTATAAGAATCATGTATTTACTGAAGGGAAAGCTGAAGCTAGTGATGTAGTGCTCCAGCTAGGGGTCCCGGTTGAGCAGGCAAATGATCAGCTCTGATTCTGGGAGAAGACTCCCAACATTCTGGCCTGGGGATGCCAGAAATTGTGTCAAAAACGGAATAATGACACGAGATGGTGTGCAGCAAATATCTCCCTTTGGTTAGGGCAGCAAATGGTTCTATGGACATCAAACTCTGATTTCCATGGTAGGGAAGAATGAAGAGCAGAGAATGACAGGCTTTTTTAGGCCAAGTTTTGCTTTGGGAAGGCCTTCTACCTCCACCATTGCAGACCTGTTTCCTGATGTGAATTACGATTGCTGAAAAGAAATTCGAATTTTCCCAAGACAGATGTTCAAATCATTATCACTGAGGAACAGATGTGTACACAGAAGTTCAACTGGAGGTATTCTTGTAGGCTTTCAAATCCTGACCTACTCACTGAGATAAGGAATGTGGAAGGATACACTGACTGGTCATCATCTTATGAGTTGGTAACATGGGACGTGAGACAACACAGGAACTTGGGGAAATACTTTTCAGAATTTCCACATGAAGAGTATGAACTGGGAAGCCTCCTTTTCAAGGTTCCTTACCATCACATCACCTTTGGCCTCAAAGAGAGAGTGCAAAGCAAATTCAGAATTGGTCCCTCCACCTGGCAACGCACTTGAACAGCATAAATTCAGGAGATTCTCCACTGTTGGGAACAAAGACAAGGCACTGCATCAGAGAGAGCTCAGTGTCACAGAATGATCCTAGAGCCAGAGGCCCCCGGGAGAAATCCAGCCCTTCCTGCCCAGTTCTTCCCAGGCTGTCAATACCTCTTTGCTGGAGGTCATGGTTTTCCAGCTCTGGCCAGGGCTTCCATACGAGTGTGGCCCTGTGTGTGTCCTTGGCCAGGGCAGAGACATCCTGGAGTTCTGGGATTTCCGCTTGGAATCGCAAGCCAATGTTGATGCGTCTTTAAATCACAAGAAGAAAAACAGGAGTGTGGTCTTCAATTTGAGACCAAAGGTAACTGTCAGAGACTCAAAAATGAAGGAAACCAGTTCCTTCTGCAAGAAGAATGCAGGGACATTTCCTCGCAGTGTGATCTGAAGATTCCAGGCATGACATTTTCACTTGGATAAAGAACAGCTTGAAGATTGGGGAGAGATGCCACAGGAAGCAAGGGAGAAGCCTGGCTGGGGATTCTTAGCTCCCTAGAGCTAGGGAGAGGCTTCCCTGTGGCTCAGCTAGTAAAGAATTCACCTGCAATGCAGGAGACCTGGGTTCGATCCTTGGGTTGGAAAGATCCCCTGGAGAAGGGAAAGGCTACCCACTCCAGTATTCTGGCCTGGAGATTTCCATGGACTATACAGTCCATGGGGTCACAAAGAGTCGGACACCACTGAGCAACTTTCACTTTCCCAGCTGGAAGAGGGAGGGTGCTAATGCCAACGGGACAGCTGCCCAGAGGATGGCCAAAGGTACCACTTGACCCAATGAAACAAATACAAAGTACTTATTTTATTTTTATCCTTTCAGGCCACTTTCACATAAATGATCCCATCTGAACCCCACAAAGGCCTGTGAGGTAAGCAAATCAGTGATAAGTATTCCTACTTAATAGATGAGTTAACTAAACTCTACAAAGATTAACTTGATCAAGATCAAATAATAAAATGGTGCTGGAACCAGGTTTCCTGATTCCTGACTCAATCTACTCACCACTCTACCATCTGGCCTCTTTTACATTTATCCATGAAAAGAAAAAAAATTTTTTTTTTCTTTTCAATTATACCCTCCAATTCAAATATTCAACAAGCCCATTTGGAGGCCCAGCCAAGAATCTTAGGGAGGGGGTAAAGGAGCAGGGTGCTGGGTGGAACCTCCTAGGGAGCTAGGTACCCTGAGAGAGATGTCACTGCAGACGTGAAGGCCTGTGGCCCCCAACTAAACTGGCTCATGGAGCTGGAGATGGGGACACTAAGGTTCTCCAAATACGAGGCTCCACATTTTTAAGGCCTTTAGTCTGTAGAAAAGGCCTTGAAATACTGGAAATTATAGGGTAACCATCATACTTGAGAAATACATGATCCTACAATTTCCACAACTTCTTGCCCAATGGCCACTCGGTCCCCAGAAGTACTAGCTATACTTCTTAGAGCTCCCCCTCCCTTTTCTAGGTTGAGGCTTCTGTTCTAAAGAATAATTGGCTCTTCCTTACGGTTCGACATCAACAGTCTGCTCTCCAGGCCCCGGGGTGACCGTCAGGTTGCTGCCATCGATGCTGTCTGAAGCACAAAAGTCAGAGGTCACTGGTCAGCAGAGAAGGTACAGAAGAAACTAAACGAAACAAGCAGTTACCTGAACAGTAATGGTGGGGCCCCTCTCCTACCCAAACCATGCAGGAGTTACCCCAGCAGTCTCTGAGGAGTTGGAGTGTGGCAACGTGGCTTAGGGTTTCCCCATTTCTTAACACCTGGCTTCCCTGGTGGCTCAAAGGGTAAAGAATCTGCCTGCCACGCAGGAGGCCTGGGTTTGATCCCTGGGTTGGACGGTTCCCTGGATAAGGGAATGGATACCCACTCCAGTATTCTTGCCTGGAGAATCTCATGGACAGAAGAGCCTGGCAGACCACAGTCCATGAGGTCACGGCAGAGTCAGACACAACTGAAGCAACTTAGCAGGCACACACACACACTTCTCAGAGTAAGGGGAGGTCAGCTATCTCTCTGGTCTACTACTCTTTTCTCTTTTAAGTTTTTTTTTTTTTTTTGTCTGCACTGTGCAACTTTCAGGATCCCAGTCCCCAGGCCAGGAGTCACACTTGGGCCCTTGGGAAGTGAAAGCCCCAGGAGTCCCAACCAATGCACTGCCAGGGAATTCCCCTATTAAGCTTTCTTATTCTATGACATTCCTCTTGCTCTAGAAAGAGATCCTGCTGCAGGCCTTGATCTTTACACCGCGTGCTAAAATGTGGAGGTGTGGTCTTGCAGCTAATCCTATTTGTACGTGTACTTAGCACAGTTACTTTGGGTGTCTTAACACGATTCTCCACGGCGCACTTCGACTGTTTTTTTTTTTTTTTTCCTCTCTCATCCCAGTGAAACCCTAATGAGCTTTATGCGTTGGTCTTCTTGGCATGACTGTGATTCCCTTGAGGGTAAGTATTCTAAGAATTCCTAGCACGCAGCACACGGTCTGAGGCACCTCAGAGGTCTGTGGGCCACCTCAGAGGTCTGTGAGGTGAATGAGACAAGGACAGAAGGGGAGGCTTCTCAGGGCAGCAGCACCCACAGCCGGGGTGCCCCCCCACCCCCCCGGCCCCCGGGGTGGCGGCGGCGGGGTTGGGGGGCGACTCACTGGAGCGGCAGAGCAGCACGCGCGGCGTAGGCGTCAGGGGCGTGAGGGGCAGCTGCGGGTGGGCGCCGGGGCCGTGGCCGGCGATGAGCACATTGCTGAAGAGCCCCGAGCCCTGGCGCACCGGGCTGAGCATGGGCGGGGGCGTGTAGGGGGGCAGCTCGTGGGCGGGGTCCAGGAGCAGGTGGTCGCCCAGCACCCGCGGGGAGCGCAGTTGGCTCTGGTACAGGGTGGCGCCCGAGTGCGAGGCGGCGAGGTTGGGTGTGTAGGAGGGCGGTGGCGGGATGAAGAGCGGCTCCGGCCGGTGCCGGAACTTCTTCTTCTCCGATGGCGCGCTCCTGAGGGCTTCCTCGGCTTTGGCCGCGCCTGGCTGGTGCTTCTTGGGAATTTCCTACGACGGGAAGAACGATCCGATTCAAATACTGGGGCTTTTCCCTCAGGCCCTTGCCACAGGTTGAGGGGAGGGGGGAAATCTGCGTTCTAACGGGAACACGCCCCCCCTCCCCCGCCCCGGTCTGACCCCAGCATCCTCTGCCTTGAGAAACGGTCACAGCCATCTCCGACAAGGCGAGATCTGGTGGCTTGGTTAAGGGAGCCGACTTTGGTTTGGGAGGAAATCCCTCATGTCTGGAGACGGACTGCGGGGGAGTGGGGGTGGTAGGAACAGTGGGTGGGCAAGAAAGAATAAATTCACATTCTTTACTGCTTATCACCGCATTCCCATCTGCTGAGTGGACTCCAGCTGAGTGGGCCCTTTAATTCCCCATGGGCTCCCCAGGGACGGACCTCGGGGACAGATAACACATGTTCTAAGAAGGGGACAGAATCGTCTATTCAGGGAAGCTGGCAGAGGCTGTGGGGCAGGAAGACGGGGGGTCAGGCCTCAGCCAAGGCTCCCAGGGCCAGTGACCCACACACTGGGCTCCCCCTTGGAGGTAACTGTCAGGGTGGAGGAGAGCTGCCAGCTGGGATCTCTGAGGCCCCCCCCCTCCTGTGCTCTCCCAGAAGTGGATCCGGTGACCCTTCCCCCTCACCACCCTTCACTGTTGACCCCAACACTGGTGGCTCTCCTCTGTGGCAAACCCTTCTCCTAGGTTGGTTTCCTGTCAGCGGGATTAGTTTATTTTATTCCAGCAGAACCAAGCATCTTCTGGAAGGAAGATTTGCCACATGGAAACAGATATACTAATAAGTAAACATATGCATGGAAGGAGATAAAGCAGGGCATGCCAAAGCCAAACACAAACAGACTTGGTGTGTGCCAGCATCAGCTCAGAAAACCCAGAGCTGGGTGAGGCCGGAGAGACAGTGGTGTGGTTGGAGGGGTGGGGGCGGGGGTGCAGAGGGGATACCTGCAGGGAAGTTCTGGGCAGTCTGTGGTCCCCTCCCAGGCCCTGCAGGCCAGTGCCTGCCACAGTTGTGGCCCTGGCAATCCGGGTATCCACCTTGGTGCCTCAGTAGGAGGCAGCAGGGGGTGATGGGAAGAGTTGGCCATGGTCATGTGACCTGCCCCAGTCACCCCTCAGCTCTGGGCTCCTCTCCCTCTAACTAACCCTGCTGAAGACAGTTCTGCTGCCTTCAGCACTTCAGGCTGCCCCTCCTTGATTCCCCCTTAGTTTCTGGGGTGCCATTCCAGCCCCTAACAGGGGAGTTTAGGGAAGCAGAGAGGTGGGAAAAGAAGGGGCAGAGAGGTTCATCCCCAGGGCCACAGAGCCTGCTTCCTTTCCCCACCAGAGGGCTCCTTGCTGCTTGAGGCTGAGATGGAGAGAGGGCTGAGGAATGGGGAAAGGATGCCTGTGTCCCCCAACTAGGGGAGCAATCCTGATGCTTTACACCCAGTTCCTGGGTGACTGATGAGGTCAACTGAGGACCCTGCCTGTCTTCAACACTGCACCGGAATCCAGACCTCTGACCACAGACAGGGCCAGAGGTCCCTTTGTGGCCCTCTCTCCTTGAGCCTCTGGTTCAGTGACAACAGCTCTGAATCGGAACTTTCTAATCCTCCAGGCAAGGCTCTGAGACTGTGGGCCAGGGAAGGCCCCCAGGTCAGACCTGGATATCACCTGGGAGGAAGCATTTACAGAGTTCCAGCTAAGCAGGGCCAAGTGCTGAGAGGTTTTAAAAGCTCCCCAGAGAGGTGACAGCCACTGAGGAGGCCTACTCCCTTCCCCCTGAGGTCATGGGAGAAACCATGGTTCTGAGAAGGGAAGGGTCTCAGTTGTTTGCACCCCAACTGGCTAGGAGCATAGTGGGAATTAAAACCCAGGGCTCCTCCCTGCACATTTTCATCTCTTAATATATTAAGTGTCAGGACCTTGCTCACATGTAATCAGTCCTACTTCATGCTTCGGCTTATCTCCTCACAGTATCTTTCTCACCCTTCCCACAAAACCAAGTTCATCTCTGCCTTCAAAACTCTGTCTAGAACTCTCCTCATGACGGTCTTCTAACACCAAATGTCCCTTGCCTCGTCTTAGTCCCTAACGACCTTAGTTCCTGGGGTATATTCCCCACCAGCCCCACGCAGAGCAGTGCTGAGGGCCTTGGTGTCTCTGTTCTGAGTTGGGGCAGACCTGCTGCCTGGAGCTCTGACCCGTGTGTCACTAAAAACCTGACTTTCTCTAGCTTCAGGCTGAAAGTTTCCAAAGGGTAGAAACAGTGTCTCTCCCACCAAATCAGGCACTTCCCTGGGCAAAGAGGGGGCCTGGCCGTGTGGTTTCATCTCTCTGCCTGTTGTTGGCCCACAGGACCTGCCAACTGATGGGAATCCTCACCTCCAGAAGTTCTCCATCTGTCTTTCCTCTTCTGAGCCTTGATATTATGGAGAGAACCAAAAAGGCTCTTTCAGGACTTTTCTAGTTCTCTTCATTATTCTCCCTATCCTTCTCCTGGCCGAGCCCCACCTTTATGCCTCCTGGAATTCCTGTGGCCACTTATTCTGTGAGAACAAGTATGACCCAGCACAGCACTTTGTGGGGAGGGGACAAGTCTGATGTAATGAACCATAGGGGTTCCAGACTCCACAGGGGTTGGGGGCAGGCGGGGGCGGGGGGGGGGGGGGGGAGGAAGGGCGAGGGAAGGAAGGGGAGAGGGAAGGAGACAGAGTGAGATCTCTGTCCCAGAGCCAGGCTAAGCAGCTTGGATGAAGCACTTGGAAGCTGAGAAAGAAGGACAGTAAGAAACACAAATCTCTTTGCTTTCTTGAGATTGGGGGTGGGTGTCTCAGTGGAATTACTTTGGGAACCTCAATGAATCAGGTCCTCCAAGAGTATTTAATTATGCAGAGGTGATATTGAAAATATTAAGCATCTGCTAAGGCTGACAATAAGCTTGGATGCCTGGAGGACCTGCCGTGCCAGGGGGTTACGCGTCTGGTGGATGGATCCCGGGAGGTCTGAAGATCCTGGGGGAGGGACCAGGGAGGTCCCTGGGCAGTAGCTCTTTGTGATCCGGAACAGTACGTCCATATTTTAATCACTGTGATCATCAGCTGAGTTATCACCTCTGTTTTTAATCCAGGAACATTTTCGGGTCTCTCAGAATCTAATCTGGAACGTGAGCCTGGTAGAGTACTAGGCGTTTACTGGGTAGCAGGTAGATTGGACACAGATGGGAATTCCCAGGGTGGTCACAGGGGCTCAGACCCAAGGGGCCATGCCACGTATGAGCTCCGGCCGGCGGCCCGGGCAGATCTGTCCCCTTCTCCAAGAAAGCAAAGGGATGTCCCCACCCCAGGCAGGTGGGGCGGAGCAGCAACTCACAGCAGGCGGGTTGGGGGTAGCCCCGTGGGGCGAGTGTGGGGGAGAGAGGGTCATCCTCACGAGCACGGGCATCTCGTCGTCCGACATCGAGCTGGCTGGCTTGTCTCTGGCCGAGGGGGCGGCAGCGACGCTGTTGGCGAAGCCCTGAGAGCTGGGCTTGGGCGGGAGAAGCTTGACAGGGACAGACACGGGCATGACCATAGGCGTGAGGCTTTCCGCCTCGGGAGGGAGCTGAGGTGGCGGCGGCGGAGGCGGAGGCGGCAGTGGCGGCTGGGGCTGAGGCGGAGGCGCCGGGGCCTTCTCTCCTTCCTCCTACACAGACAATAAAGGCTTTGATCCTGGGCTCAGAGCAGCTCCCACAGTGGGGCATGCAACTTCGCTCTTCCTGCAAGGCTCCTGGACATCACGCGTGGGTGACAGAGAACCGCCTCAGGGTGGTTTCCTTCCTGCCACCCTGAGTCCCTCGGCTCCAGTGACGCCCATGGGCAGTGGACAAGACACTCTATTTTCTACATTTAAAAAATCCTGACCACTTGTATATTCAGACAGACAGTGAAGAAAAATTATTGTGTGGTTGTCATTGCTTTTCATGAAAAGGATCTGGATTTAGAATCAGGCAAAAAAAAAAAAAAGAAGGAAAAACCCCACATAAGCTCTCATGTAGAACCTTTTAATTCTCTGGGCTGCAGTTGCCTTATCTGTCAAATGGAAGACAAAGATCTTTTAACTGGCACCGTCAAGAAACGGAGTGACCTGGATCACATCAAAGTTTTCGGTGAATAGCGAGTTAATCTCATAGACTTAAAATCAAGATGCACAATATGCAAAGAATCAAGAAAATTCTTTTGAGTTTTAACCTAACTCTAAAACTGCGTGGATAGTCCACCACAAGCATATCCTGCCTGCATAATCCTGAGAGCATTTAAAGGTCTCTAGATGCCAGAGTCTAACACTGGTGCCCCAGTGAATAGAAAATGCTGGCTGGGAACCTGGTGGTCACACTAGATCTCCCTGGCCACTGACGAATGATTTGGAAGGCCTAAGGGACCCTGGTCTTGAGTGCATCATGCAGCAGAAGTTAAAAACAATATTGCATCTCCATGTTTTCTTTGCTGTCTTCTCCAGGATGTAGAGAGGCTGGGATCCCCTAAAAGGACTTCTACCACCTCAGTTCTAGAATTTTGTCCATGGTGCCAGTGGAAGTGGGGACTGTGTGACCTGGCTGGCTCCCAGCGTCAAAGCTTGAGCACTTCCGTTGGGAAAGGACCACGCCTCTCCAGGTCCCCCGGGTGGGGCTCATATTACTCCATCTGCTGGCAGCAAAGCAAAGCAAGCAGCACATGGCCTGGGAAGCATAGGAGGTGCATTCCTGCTCACCTGTTTGAGGCTGGGGGAGGCCCTCATCCCCCCATGGGACCGCATGTGGCCATTCAGGGCGGGCAGGCTCTTGAACTCCTTCAGGCAGATGGAGCATGTCAGCTTGTTCTTGGCATCAAACTGCTCCCCAAACACTCCTTTGGGTTGGCCGCTGCTCAAGGGTAGGGCCAAGTGGAGAGGACACGCACATCAACAAAGGGAAACAATGACTCATCACAAGGCCACACAACCCACGATGAACCCGTTTCATTCACCCAAAGCTCCCACGGCCATGGCCCCTCGCTAATTCCCTTCGGAGAACTGAGCCCAATTTGCAGATGGAAAACAGAGGCTCAAAAGTAGGAAAGGGTATGCTTAAGATCATGCAAAAGGGGAACCAAACATCTTTCTTCATCCCAGGCCTTCACGTGCTGGTTTCTTCCCCCCACCTCTGGCTTACTACCCTTCTAGAAACAGGGTGCTTGGGTCCTCCTCTTCTAGAAGCCTTCCCTTAGAGATATGAGTCTCAGTCCTCTGATTAAGTCTTCAGATTACACATCTTAGTTTGTCAGGTTCTGGCTAACTCCGGCTTTAATGATTTACCACACCCATGAGGGGAGGAAGTAAGACTGTACTATTTCACTATGGCATCCTCAAAGCTTAGCTCTATGTCTGGCACACAGTAGGTACTCAATAAACACTCACTGAATGGATAAGAGGGCAGAACATGGGCTTTGGAGTCTATGCCAGCACCCCTACTTTCTCGATGTGCAAATTTAAGCTCTCTGAGACTCAGCTTTCTCATTTGTAAAATAATAATGATAATAACAGTTAATAGTGGTTGAGTCCTTACTACATGCTAGGCACATGGTAATCATACCCACCCTCACTGAGTTACTTTTATTAGACATGATATGGAGTAATAGTAAGTGGCTCAACCACAACAGCTATTATTATTCTTATAAATTTCTTTGAGGAACTGACTTTGGATTTGGAAATGAATCATGAGACAATCCAGGAAAACCTCCCAGTCTCCCCCCATGCCAACAAGCATCCATCCTACCTTGACTCAGGAGACCCTGGCTGGGCTCGGCCATCAGGTAGGTGCATCTAATTTTGAGCAATGCAGGACACCAGAAGAAAGAAGAGAAGAAAAAAAAAAGCATGTTTCTGACGGGAGGGGTCCTTGAGCAGTGGGAACACCAGGGCCTGCCCTTCTAGGATTCTTCCCTCTCTCTGCCTCATGCTGACCGGGCTCATAGCCACTCATGCCCTTGGCCTTCCACACCTGAAACTTCCAGTCTTCTTTCCCCTGAGGCTCATGGGCTTGGGGCCACACCCCTGAGGATGCCCCGCCAGCCACAAGCCCACTGGGACTCAATCCCTCACCTCCCTTCCTGTTCTCCCTGTCTACCCCTCTGTGCACGGGCAGACTCCATTCCCAAGAGAGACATAGACGGAGAGCTGGATGATACGGCCTCACAGAAGGAGACCTCCTCCTGGGATTCTTTTTAGCCTGGGCCATGTCATCTTATTCGTGTATTCACAAAGGCTCTCAGTTACTACTGGCCTGAGTCCTAAACAAAACAGGGTCAAAGGGAATTCATCTCTGGTCTTCAACCTTCATCAGAGCCCTCTCTTCATCTACCCTGGTCTTATTTAAGGTACTCTCCTGCCCTGAATCTGTTGACACTTGAGTGTAGCACTTGGAACATGCCAAAACATGAACGGTGCCCAGCATATATTAGGCAGTTTTATGATCAAATATATTTGGGAAACAATTAAGAGTTAATACCTGTCACCCGCAGGCTGAATCTGACCTGCAGACATGGTCTGCTTGGCTGGACTGTTTTTAAAAACCCTGACTATGGATATCTTTAGCTGGGGCATAGGCCCTCCAGTCCACACAATCCATACCAGACCATTCTGCTTATTGACTTTACCTGCCTGGATCCTGTGGGCAGCTAAGGTTTTCACCAGTGCAACTACATGAGGTATCCCCTGATACTAATTTCTCCCATGAACCCACTCCCCTCCCCCGAGCAATGTCCACTAAACATTCTATGGAACTCCTATTCTCAGCAATAGACTTTGAGAAATGCTGTCATAATATGGTCTCCCTCCCCAGAAGGGAACAATTTCATAGGAAGTCCCCTAAGGATACAGACCTAAGGGGGACAAGACATCCCCACTGTGTGGTCCCTGGGTACCTGATGAGGCCTTGACCATGACATGCATCATTGGGGACCTGATATATATATTTTGGCCACCTCTTTAGTGAGATTATAAGCTCTACGGGCAAAAGACTGAGTCACAATTGATTTCGTATTCCACAGTGTCTGGTTAATGTTTGTGGAATAAAGAAAGAACGAAAGTGTCGGAGGGGTTTGGAGGATGGGACTAGGCACTGCATTGGACTCAGCTCTGGCTGGCGCATGCGCACCCTGAGATCCCGGGATTAATGTCCACTCTGAGGATACCTGGGGCCACACGGCACTGGGAGACAGCTGCTGGTGCTGAGACCCCATGTTGTTGAGGTGGATGCTGCCGGGGGACAGGAGCGGCCGGTGCGGGAGGGCACTGCTGGCCCGGTTCAGGTCGGAGCTGGCCGCGTCTCCCATTCCTGTATCTGGAGGCCCCAGGTCCCCGTGGGAGCTCAGCATGGCCTGGGCCTGCCTGTCGCCTGGATAAGTCTTGGGCTGACCGTCCTCAGGCTGCTGGTGCTGAGGCAGGTGGCTCTGCTGGTACACGGGGTGGCCGTAGGGCTGCTGGGGCTCCTGGTAGTAGTACTGGGGCACGGAGCCCAGCTGAATCAGCTGGACTGCGTGCGCCTGCTCCGGGGTGTATTGGTGGGGGTCCCTGTGATAAGAAGGGGGCTGCAGGTGCATCTGGGGCTGCTGCGGCTCTGGCAAAGGCTGTATCATGGGTGGGGACTGGTAATACTGAGGTATCTGCATTGAACCCTGCCGCGGCTGCGGCTGGGGCTGGGGCTGTGGCGGGCGAATCTGCTGTTGTGGCGGTGGCTGCATTTCTTGCATGGACACCCGCTGCTGCCCAGCATGTGGCTGTTGTTGCGGCGGGTAATACTGATGCGGCTGCAGCTGCTGCATATGCTGGGATAGCATCTGGGGGGCCTGCAGCGACTGTCCTCCCTGCACCGGCATCTGGGCCAGCGGCTGCTGGTAGTCGTAATACAGGTGCCCTTGGCTCGGGTGCTGCCCGACCTGGAGAGCCGGTTTGGATAGCCCACCGGTGAAACCAGGGTGAGGCTGCTGGGACGCCTGCTGGTAGCGGGACGGGAGAGCCGGTGCTGGGGCCTCCATGGGCTTCTGGGACAGCAACTGGCGGAGGGCGCTGTCGGGTGCTCCATCCATCACTGCCGACTGGGTGTGCAGCACCTGGGCCATATTGTTGACCTGAATTCGCAGGTTTTGGTTGGCAAACACCTGGGTGAAAGAGTCTAGCTTGTGCAGGACACCGCTGGTAAGCTTCTGGGTCCGGATCTCGCTGGCCTGCGAGTAGGTGTACTGGTAGCCATCAGTGGGCTCCGCCTGGGTTGGCGCCCCCCACATCATGTTCGAGTTGGTCAGGTTGCCACGTAGCTGGACGTGGTTTCCAGGCCCTGCGTGGCCTCCCCACCCTCCCTGCCTCGAGGTATCCACTTGGCCAAGGTTTTTGGAGCCAACAGCCAAGCCTAGACCATCCCGAGTGTCTTGAGGGAAGTGGGGGGAGATGGGTGATGCTTGAGGGGCATCCATTCCAGCCCCGGGCACTGTATTCCCATAGTTGTGGTTCAGCCCGCCGTGGACGCCAAGTGGTGGCTGTTGATAGAAAAGGTTCTCACCACCGTGGGCCACGTGGTTGGTCTTGTACAGCTGCTGGTCCCCCATGGTGCCTGCCCTGGTTGTGACCACAAAACCATACAAAAAGGTCAATGACACAAACCCAAAAGGACTGAAACCCTGAGAAGCAGAGAGAAAGCGTCCACGCTACTCCACGGCTGACATGTCCGTGACCGTGGCTGCAGCCAGGTGTTCCCGTTGGCCTCTACCACGCATGTGCAGAGCGAGGGGTTTTACATCCTCACCCGGGCGAAGGGACGGACCAAATGCCACCGTGGTGAAGAGATGCTGCTCACACCTGCAAGACAAGTTGCAAAGGACAGGAAAGGACTTACTTGGATGTTTTGCAATGAGCAACTGTATCTACCACGACTCTTAGAGAAATAAACACAAAACGGGAGCCTGGATTAGAAATAGCCAGTTTCATACACGCCACACCTTTACACTGATTCCACAGATCTTGACCCTCACATGAGATGTAAACTCTCTTACTTTCAAGCCATTGCTCAACGGCTCATTAGCTCATCGATTCGTTAATTCATTGTTTTGCTCACTGATTAATTCATCTGTTCTTCTGGGACACTGCTATTGAAAGCCCAGCAATACTGTAGGGCCTAAAAGGATATGAAGAAGTTTAAAACACTCATAACTCAATTCATCTGGTCAAGAAACACTTATTAGACACAGACATTTACTAAGTGGAAGACACAATGCTTAAGGGAATGATTAAGACATGGGCCAGATCTCAAGGAGCTTACAGTGGAAAAAGCAGTTGGTCCATGAATAACTACAGTATGAGGAGGAAAAGAGACGCATATAATAGAAAGGGAAAAATAACAGATATGGAACTCATAGGCTGGAGGGTATATTTCTAGCAGAAGAACAGTTTCAAAGAAGAGCAGTGCATGTCAGTACACAGCTACTTGATTCTTTGGTATCCCTGCTCAAAGAAACATTCGTGCACAGTGCTGATCACCTGGCCAGAAGTCTATGATGTGCCTGGGCTCAATAAATAAATAAATAAGTAGATAAACAAATAGCCTGAGCCAATCAAGTTCCCTCTCTTAGAAACATGAACTAGGGGATTTCCTCAGTGGTCCAGTGGTTAAGAATCTGCCTGCCAATGCAGGGGACACGAGTTCGATCTCTGATCCAGGAAGAACCCACATGCCACAGAGCAACTGGGCCCCTGTGCCACAACTACTGAGGCCACACTCAGAACCCTGAAAGTGAGACACTCTAATAAATAAGTAGTAAATCTTATTTGCAAGCTGGGTGGTTTCCAATTCTTGTTTTTCATTAGGAAGGCCCAGTAGAAGTGATTAAAATACAATTGTCAGTGATAGATCACTATGTGATTTTTGGTACATAACTCAGAAGCAGATCAAGAACACTGAGCTGACACCACTTTAATAAAACTCCTATTTTTTATCTATTAGTTTATACGAATGAGGCTTTTCCATGTTTACATCTAGATAAATGAAAAATAGAAATATAATAGATGCCGGCCTGTGTCTCATATCTTATGCAACAAACAGTATTCTTCCATGGGCAGATTAAAAAAAAAACACACACAAAAAACAGAAGAAATTACCCAGCACCAGCAAGAGTCTACCTCTGGACCTGGGTGACAGCTGCATGGGTGGTGGTGCGCTTACTCTGTGATAACCTGAGTTGCTCACTCAGACTTCATCACATGTGTATATGTTGTACGTCAATAAAAAAATGACTTAGCCAAAGCGTGGGAACAACCTAAATGTCCATCAGCAGGTGAATGGATAAAGAAGATGTGGCACACACGCGCGCGCACACACACACACACACACACACACACAGGAATGCTACTCATCCACAGAAAAGAACAAACTAATGCCATTTGCAGCAACATGGATGCAACTCTAGATTGTCACACTGAGTGAAGTAAGTCAGAAGAGAAAAACAAATATCATATACCATCACTTATATGTGGACCTAAAATATAGCACAAATGAGCCTAACTACAAAAAAGAAACAGACTCACAGACATAGAGCTCAGACTTGTGTTTGCCAGGGGAGGCGGGTGGGGGAGGGACGCACTGGGAGTTTGGGGCTGGTAGATGTAAACTACCACACTGAGAATGGATAAACAACAAGGTCCTACTGTTTAGCACAGGGAACTATATCCAGCCTCCTGGGATAAACCATGATGGAAGAGAATGTTTAAAAAAGAATGTGTAAAACTGAGCCACTGTGCTGGACAGCGGAGATTAACACAACGCTGTAAATTAATTATACTTCAGACAAAAAAACCCCCCAACACCGCAAACAAAAAAGTGTGTTTACATGAAAAACAATCAAATGTTACTCTCTTTAAAAAGTCTCCAGCATCACCATCTAAGGTATATTTTCAATATGATTTTAATTTTTATGTGTATTATTTATCCAAATTAGAATATCCTTTATGCTGTCTTGATCAACTGCACACTTTTAATAATCATTATAATGATAACTCAAACAGGAAGAAAATTTTAGAACTTAGAACTTTATGATTTCAGGAAATTTTAAAAGTTTTAACTTCATATAAAACTGTTACAAAAAATTAGGATAGGGAAACAAATGATAGAGTTTTAGGGACAAAAAACATATTACATTAGGATAAAATTCCACAGGGGAAGTGAAACAGAAATAAAATTTCAGGACAAAAAGGAACACTGACTATTAATGAAGAACATATTCATACATTTTTTAAATGGATGATGTGGGTATCAAATACCATGGTGTTTAGATTCCACTGGATAAATTTAAAAGTGATGTCATAGTTTTACTTAAAAATATCAGTGTTTACAATGTACTGGAAATTGCATCTTCTGCAGACATATGATAAAAAATGTAGATGTAAACTTAAAAATGTGTGAGGGGGTATTTACAATATCCTTTTATGGGGGACTTTAAGCAGGAAGTTTTTGAAGATCCCCCCCGCCCCCAACTGGGAGCAAATCTAAGTTGGTCTCTGTCCCTTTCTGAATGAGAAGAGATGGAGATGGACAAATTCAGGGTGAGGCATTTGGTTTGGTGGAATGAAGGGTGGAACAAGGAAAGCAGTGGGGTGGGACAAAGGCTGGCTAAACATGGCTGGAGCAGACCCTGAAGATGAAGACTTGAGGACTCCCAGCGACCACTCCTTAAGAGGGTCTGACCTCCTGATCAGCTGCCTACTCCACACCCTCATTTCTAAATTCAAAGCAAACTCAACATCATCTCCCCCAAAATGGATGCTCCTCCAAAGCCCTCAGGACTTCCCTGATGGTCCAGTGGTTAAGACTCCATGCACCCAGTGACGGGGGCTCGGGTTTGATCTCTGGTCAGGGAACTAGATCCCACATTAAAAAAAAAAAAAAAAAAGATCCTGCAGGCCACAACTAAGACCCTTGAGTGTGTGCAGGCTAAGTAGCTTCAGTCATGTCTGACTCTGTGTGACCCTATGGATTCTAGCCTGCTAGAATCCTCTGTCCATGGGATTTTCCCAGCAAGAACACAAGAATCCTCTGTCCATGGCTAGCTCCTCTGTCCATGGGATTTTCCCAGCAAGAACACTGGAGTGGCTTGCCGTGCCCTCTTCCAGGGCATCTTCCCAACCCAGGGATTGAACTTGTGTTTCTTATGTCTCCCGAGTTAGCAGGTGGATTCTTTACCACTAGTGCCACCTAGGAAGCCTAACTAAGACCCAGCACAGCCTAAATAAATAAATATTTTAAGAAAACAAACCAAAACAAAGTCTCACCCTTGACTCTTGCTTCCCCCTTAACCAACCACCACGACCCATCAATTTACCACCTAGTATTTTCTGAACTTGACCCACTTTCCTCTGGTTCCACTACTAGCACCCTAGTCCAGGGCACTGTATTTATCTTCTGCACTATCCCCAAAGCATTCTGATTGGTCATCTCCCTGCTTTCAGTCATGTCCATTCCCCGCACAGCAGCAGCAGAATAAACTTTCCGAAATGTACTGTGATAACATCATCCCACTGTTTAAAACCTTTCCATGACATCTTTAGTACCATTCAGTTTAAAATAAAAATCATAATGGGGCTGACAGGGTTCCCCATGGTTTGTTCCCAGCCTCAGGATATAACCCTTTTCTCCTTGTTCTCCCCACCAACTCTGTGTCCACATTCCCAGTCACTCTGGTCTCCCAGAGTGATCATGTTCCACGAATCTGCCAAGCTGTCTCTTACAACAGGACCTTTGCACATACTGCCCCTCCCCAATTTGGAGAGCTTTCCCCTTCCCTTCTTCACCTCTTCATCCAGCCAAGTCCTGTGCATCCTTCAGTTCTCAGCCCAAACTATACTTTCTTAGAAAGTCTATCCTAACCTCAACTCCCAAGGCTACATCAGGGTCATTTCTTTTATGTTCTCACAAAACCATATCCTTTTCCTTCAGACCACTCTTCTCAGCCTGTAACTATATTTCCACCAGTGTAATTATTTGATTCATGGATCTTTCTCTTACCAGGGCAGGGACCATGTCTTTTTTTTTTTTCCTTGCCTATGATTCTATTCCCTAAATCTACCATAATTCCCAGTATATGGTAGGCCCTCTGATAAGAATTTCTTGATAGAGGGGTAATATTATTGAATGAGTGAATCAATAAATAGAAAAAAAATTAAGAGAACAATGATCAAGTGTCCTAGTGAACTGATATACAGGAAAAGTTATTCAGTGTAGGCTGAGCGAGTATTAAAATCCTCATAAAGAACAATTATATTTTACCTGGTCCTGATGGACAAATAGGGTTTACAGAGCTGAGAGGACCAGCAGGGGAATTCCACCTGTGGGAACATGCACAAAGGCAAAGAATCAGGTGCAGGGGTCCATGCTGAGGCTTCACATCCTTGTGAGGAACTCACTGATGATCAGGCTAAATTTGTATGGTCAGGGATAAATTGTGGGGGTCTTAAAATGATGTTCAGGGATGTCCCTGGTGGCCCCTGGGACACCAAGCTCCCAATGCAGGGGGCCCAGGTTTGATCCCTGGTTGGGGAACTGGATCCCACATGCCACAACTAAAGATTCTGCATGCACAATTAAGGATCCTGCATGCTGCAACTGGGACCCAGCACAGCCAAATAAATGGAAAAAAAAGTTATGTCCAGCAGTGTTATCCAGTGGGCATTAGCCCTGGTGATATCAGAATGTCCTGCTTGGCTTAAACCTCACCACGTAACCTTCCTTGAAAGCCTTGCACCACCGCACCTCCCCCAGGAAGAATTACTTACTGAAACTCACCAGCCTCTGACCATGATCAGACTCCATGTCTCTACATTATACACTGTGGGTGGAAGGGAAGCTAGATAATTTTATGTCTATTGACCTGTCTGCTCTTGTGTTCTCAGACTGCTGCGTACGAGGGATTACTTGGTGTTCTGAGCTACTGTATCCATTATTTGTGGATAACTTCAGAACTGGGAACGTCGTTTATTTATAAAGAACCCTAGAAAGCAGAAAACACTAGAAAGTCAGAGGCGGGGCTCCCACAGTGTTGTTCCCAGGCCAGCAGCATCAGCATCACTTGGGAACGGATTCTTTTTTTTTTCCTTTAAATTTGTTTTTTATTGACATATAGTTGAATTATAATGTTGCACTAATTACTACTATACATCAAAGTGACTCAGTTACATATATATATATATATGTATATATATATATGTATATATATATATACACAATATATATATATGTATATATATATATACACACACATTCTTTTTTCATATTCTTTTTCATTTTGGTTTATCACAGGGATTATAGATTATAGTTCCTACTGTGCCTTACAGTAGGACCTTGTCGTTTCTCCATTGTATATACACCAGTTCGGGTAAGTGCTGATTCTTGAGCTTCACCCAGACCCACTGAACGTGGAGGGTGGGGTGGGGCCCAGCAGTCTGTGCTTTTTTTAACAAACATTTCTTTTTGGCTATGTCGTGCGGCAGGCAGGATCCCAGTTCCCTGACCAGGGATCAAACCTGAGCCCCTCCACCCCCGACACTGGGAGCACAGATTACCAGCCACTGGGCTGCCAGGGAAGTCCTGGCAGTCGTGTTCTAATGAGCCCTCCTGTTCAATCTGATGCCCTCTCAAGTTGAAGGTTGTCTGTAACTTCAAGACCTAGAAGACTACATGTCTCACAGTAGTAGGCAATCAAAAATCACAGACTCTGTACAATGGCTCTAGGTTCATCCACCGCAGTTCAACTGATTCACATTTGTTCCTTCCTATGGCTAAGTAATATTCCATCATATATATGTACCAAAACTTCTTCATCCATTCATCTGTTGCTTCATTGCGAAGCGACACAAGCGACATCTAGGTTGCTTCCTTGTCCTGGCTATTGGTGGGAGGGAAGCTCTAGAGGGAGGGGATATATTTATATATATGCATATGTGTGTATGTACACACATATACAGTTATGACTGATTCACATTTTTGTAAGCAGAAACCAACACAACATTGTAAAGCAATTGTTCAGTTGCTAAGTCATGTCCGACTCTTCTGCAACCCCATGGACTGTAGAACGCCAGGCTCCTCTGTCCATGGGATTTTCCAGGCAAGAATACTGGAGTGGGTTACCGTTTCCTTATCCTCCAGTTAAAAAACTAACTTAAAAAAGTGAATACAGATATCACAAAATGGAAAAAAAAAAAAAAGAACCATATACTGAATGGAAGAGAGGAAAAAGGACTTCCCTAGGGAGATGTACTGAGGTAACAGCAAAACCATATGCTACTTATTTCATTAAGTTTATATATTTTTGACTAGATACTAAATTCACACGGTTCAAAATTCAAAAGGTATAAAAGAGCATACAAAAGAGTGAAAACAATCTCAAATAAATGCTTGAAAATGAAAAGTTAGAGCAAAGTTTTTATAAAGGGTGCTTCAGACAGTCAGTACCCCTCCAGACAATCACTCAGGTTTGTATATTCTAGAGACACCTTATGCTTGTACAAGAATGCTTGTACACACCCCCACCCCTACCCCCATATACATAGGCAGCAGCACACCAGGCCCACAGTTTAGCATCTGGTCAAATGTTTTTAAACAAAACACTTAAAACCTGGAAACTGTTCTTCTTGGTGGACTAGTCAATCCCACAGGACTGTTACAGTACTAACACAAGATTCAAGTCTTTATCACTTTGCTAATAAGGTAACTGCTTTTCTCATTATGTATAACACTTCTTATTGGGTAACTGGCACCTGGAACTTTTTCACTCACGAATGAATTAACAGAACAACTGCTTTCACATTTCTTTGGTCAAGTCCTTCCTTAGAACAAGACTCCAGGATTTTGGATTCAGCTCAACAAAAACACTGCCTGCTCAGAACCTGAGATGTTCGCTCTGATTCCTCTGAAGCATTAGAGTCAAACGACCTGCTTTGGTGTTATGCCCTCGTTGGCTGTCAAGTCCTTCTAAGGCAGGGACAGCATCCTCTCCATTTGGGTCCCCAGAGACTGGGACACAGCCGATGCTCGATAGACACTCCATGAGCTGCAATGTCAAGTCGGGCAAATGAGGCCTAAAGCACTTCACCCCCAGATTCCTATGCCTCTGACATGGACCGAGGGCCAGAATTTACTATTTTCCCAGGGTGCTAGAGTGCCAGAGTCATGGAATGCTGTGCATAGTAAGAAGGCTCTCCGGAGATGTTTTAGCACAGGGCTTTTCTGTACAGGGCCAGAGAGTAAATATTTTCAGCTTTGTGGGCCACACAATGTCTGTCACAGCTCTGCGGTTGCAGGGCGCAAGCAGCCATAAACCATATATAAATGTGTGGCTGTGTTCTAACACAATTTTATTTATGGACACTGAATTTTATATAATTTTCACATGTCAAGAAACAGTGTTCTTTTTTGGATTTTTCTTCAACGTGAAAAACCTTCTGGGCCCACAGGCTGTTCAAGGACAGGCAGGGGCTGGATCTGGTCCCAGCCCCGGCATGTTGACCTCTTGCTCTAGTGCATGAGTCCCTCTCCCCTCCCCTTAAGCCCCCCGGGGGTACAGGAGACAGGACGCAGTCTGCAAAGAAGGATGGAAAGGACCATCCTTTGAATCAGAGAGAGAGAGAGAGAGAGAGAGGAAGTTGACTTTGGCGAACAGTTCGGCAAGACTCGTTTGCTTACAATTCAGGGTAACACCCGGCTCCCGCCAGACCACCACCGCTTGTTTGAGGAAGAAAAACCAAAAAGATTTTCCTTTTTCTGACATCAGGCTATCCATCAGGGACTATACACACAATCCCCCTTCGGTCTTAGACAAGACTTCCTCTCAGGTCTGTCAAAAGAGCTTAACTTGGATCCTCCTGGAATTCTGTTTCCCAAAGGAGGCAGAAGCCAAGGGCAGTTCTCCAAGACATGGACATGTGGCTCGTGGTCTCCTTTCTAGCAACACTGTCGTTCTAAATGCTTTCTGATTAGTCTTCTAAATAAAGCCAGTGGGTGTTTTATAATCCAGTAACCCAATTACCGCAGACCAGTTCTGCCAATGCCAGCGATTAGAGCTGAGTCTTCCTCCACGCAGAGTGCCTGGCCCGTCCTTGCTCCCTCCCGCCCCCACTGCTCACGCTGACTCTCAGCCCTGGGTAGATGCACAAGGCTTCCTTTGGACACCAAGAGACGTTTATTTCTCCATCTTTCAGTCTCACCCTGTAACATCAATTGCTTCCTCCCAAGCCCCAGGAACCAGGAAGAAGCCTGACTCCCAGCCTGGAGAGTCTGCACTTCGCTTCCTGGGGCCAGCTCTCCACCAGGGCATGGAGATGGGAGCTATTTCACTTTCTGGGATGCAGTTCTCACTGTCTGTGCTCTCTCTGGGCCAATAGGAGTTCTACCAGAGAATTAATTAACATCGCCAACCCCAGCCCTCGTGACTGCCACATGCCGCTTCCTTCTCACCCTAGCTGGCATGAAGCAGTGTGGATGCTGAGGACACAGGGAGAAAAGGGGAGGCCTCAGGAGTCTAGGGGGGCTTCCGGGAGGAGGCAGACATGGTCTGAGGGGGCCCTGTTGATACATTCCTGGATACAGTTTTTCAAATCACCCCTCCTTGACAAATGGCTGGGACTAGGTGGGGAGATTAGGAATAAAAACTAGTCAGACTTCCCTTTATGGTTCAGTGGCTAAGACTCTGCGCTCCCAATGCAGGGGGCTGGGGTTCGATTCCCGGTCAGGGAACTAGATCCCACATGACACAACTAAGACCTGGGACAGCCAAGTAAACAAACAAATATTTTTAAAAAGGGATAAGGACTAGTTGGAAGTTGACAAGAGATGTGCAGAGAGAAGGCAGAATGGGGAGACACCTGAACCATTCACACATGAGTCCCTGGGCGACCCGAACACTATTTCCTCCTAAGGAGCTGCTGCTGGGAGAATTTCAGGAGCCATGTGACCATATTTTGAAGAACTACCTTGCACCAGGAGATATGACTTGGTCATGACCACTGGCCTCCCAGCCCAGAGACTGGCATCTGTGCCTGGCCTTATCTTCTGTATTCCTTCCTGCAAACTTACACGGAGGACCTACTGTGCCAGCGCCCTGCTAAGGGAGACAAAGCCCTGCAAACCTGTGTCTTGAGGCCCACAGCCTTGGTGGGGGGTGGGGGGGGCAGGGTGCAGGTGCCAGGCTTCCTAAAGAGCCAAAAAATTTCATAAGGAGGAAGTGGAGGGGGCAGAGGAAAGCCTGGCAGGGGGCTAGGGTCACTCCAGCCAGCACCCAGGAGGTGCTGTGGGCCTGTCCCCTGCTGCTGGAGATTCAGGGAGGGTCTCGGCAGGGTGACCAGATGGAGGGGTCTGAGCCAGGGTTTCAGGGAGGAGCCTCCACTCATGCCCCTGAGGACCTCAGGCTCAGGCCTCGTGAATCAGCACTGGGGGATGCAGCCAGAGAAGGAGCCCCATTCCCACAGCTGTCGCAAGCAGGGAAGGGAAGGGCTGGGAGACTGGGAGGCTTCCCTCTGATGCAGCCCCAGGGAGCATGGGGTGAAGATGGAGGGAAGGAGGGGTGGCTGGCAGGTAGATGTAGATTCACTGGTCCCACTCCCAGCAACAAGAAACCTAAGAAAACACAAGTCAAGCACCTGAGGACTCTGCTCCTATCACTCAAGCCCCACACCCAGCACCCTGGACCAAGCTGCTGGGAACTCCAGCAGTTCAAGCAGCACAGACTGACTTTCTCTGCAAGGGAAGGGAGGGGGGCGGCCAGCACTGGCCCCTGGGTTGCACCAGCCCCCATCCCCAATGTCGCCTGGGATTCCAGGTAGGCTGCATGGTTAGGGGCTCAATTCACAAATGGAGCAGCTGGCTTGGCTTTGGTCCGTGATGTTGAAGATGTTAAATTGTTCAAAAAACAAATGCCCCTGGACACCCAAGGCCTGGAGAAGGAGCTGGTGTATCAGGGGAAACCACCTCCCTTCTTTCTGGTAAGCAGCCCACAGGTCACTGGGTAACAAAGCCTGGGATGCTCCCTTGTGTGGAAATAAATGCATGAAGCTTCTCATGCTCTCTTGATCCTTTTGTCTGTGTCTCAGGCTTTTCTGGTGGCTTGGACGGTAAAGAATCCGCCTAGAATACAAGAGACCTGGGTTCGATCCCTGGGATAGGAAAACCCTCCGGAGAAGGGAATGGCAACCCACTCCAGTATTCTTGCCTGGAGAATCCTATAGACAGAGGAGCCTGGCGGGCTACAGTCCATGGGGTTGCAAAGAGTTGGACATGACTGAGCGACTAACATGTACACTTGGCCCTTCTGTCTGCGTTTCGGACAGGAGGTACCCCGGGTTATGACGTCAGTGCCACTCTGGGCCATCCTGTCAACACACGGCCCCAGCCTGGGGCAATGCCACAGCCCTTTTGGCCCAGAGTTCTAAGACTTTGGGGGGGGAATTCTGGGAATCAGGAAACAAGCCAGAAGGACCTCTGGTGTCTGGGGCTGGAGGCCTTCCCGGCGGCATTTCCTGAGTCGGTCCCTCCTCCGGGCCCCTGTGAATCGGGTTCTGGCGGATCATCCTCAGTCCGCCCCCACCTTCCCAGCGGGGGTGAACTCATCAAGGGCAGCTGGAGGCCCCTTCTTGCTCGTCTCCAGGACCCAGCCTGGGCCCCACACCTGGCACTGTGCTAAACAGCCATTCGCTCAGTGGAGCCAGACACAGGGCCTCAGCCCCCCTCTCATTTCCCACCATCCCAGAGTCCCTGGACTGAAGTCTGACTCAGTGGCTTGGCTGCCCCTGGCGATGCCTCCTTAGTCCTCGTGCTGAGCGAGGGAGGCCAGCCTTCCTCATCAGAGGAGAGGGCACCCTGACCAGGCTCCTACAGCCCCCGGGAAGCTGTTGAGGGAGGGGAAGCATAGGGTGGACAGACCCAGGGATGGAATAGGGAACACACCCTGCAGGAGATGAACCGACGCGTGCTGTTGCAACCACTTTTGAGACCACTTTTGGGAGGGTCTTGTCCCAAATGACAGCACACACCAAGACTGAGGAAAAACTGCATGCTTTAAGTTACAGATGCTTCTAGGAATTCCACTATTATGGAAAAAAGTTGGAAGTGAATATTCACCTTTGAGTCCCGCTGTTGACGTTCTGTGTGCAATAGTGAGCCCACAGAGCCTGGCTTCCGTCTACACAACAGCTTCTGAGAGGGATCAGGAGATCAAGAGGCGGTCCTGCCCTTTGTGAGGTTTGCCCCCTCCTCTGGTAACCCTTCCATCCCTCCTGGGAAGCTCCCAAGCCTGTCTGGACTCACTCAAGACCGATGTCCCCTTGGTCACTGGCTCTCATTACCTCACTGCCTCCATTTCCCACCAAAATAACTTTCCTTGGGACTTCTCTGGTGGTCCACGGGTTAAGAACCTGCCCTGCAATGTAGGGAACACAGGTTTGATCCCTGGTCAGGGAACTAAGATTGTGGATGCTGCAGGGCAACTAAGCCCAAGTGCTACAACTAGAGAGCTTGCGAGCCACAGTGAAAGATCCCGCACGATGCAACAAAGAACCGATGCAGCTGAATAAATAAACAAACAGTAAAAAAATAACTTCCCTTGACTGCTCTAAGATCAGAGGGCCGAAGTGATGCACCCACCAGGGGCCCCAGCAGCTGAAGCAAGAAGGCAGGCATGGGGTTCCCAGAGCCCCAGCCTCGGGGAAAGTCAGGACCAAGCCCCGGGCAAAGATCTGTAGGCCCAGACACAAGTCATTCCTCCGGGTCAGTTCTCAGACGAGAACCAGACCAGAACCTTGGGTGTTCTGTTTCTCCACCATTGCTAGACTTTAAGTTCTATAGAGGCAGAGCTGTCTTAATACCTCTGCTTTTACATCTCTCCCTTACTTCTCCATGATGGCGTGAGCAGTGTTTGACCCAAAGCCGACCCACTCAGTGTTTAGGGAAAGCAGTCAACAAGACTGTCAAACTTCCCTTCTCTTTTGCATCCACAAGTCGTCGACTTACGTCACTCTGAATTAACTGATGCACCTACAGGAACAAGGACTCCAGGCACGAGAAGGTTGGGAACACGGTTGGTGCTTGCTTGGCCCCCGACCTCATTTGGGGGAGTGGGTGTTACGTGTGTGGGTGTCTGGGGAGCTGTGGATGAAGGTCGTGAGGTAGGAGTTGGTTAAAGACCCCTTTGCCTGCGTGTGAAAGTGTCTTGGGAGCTTTAATACGCTACAAAAACGCATGATGTTGCTGAATAACACCTTCCTGCAGTATTCTCTCTGCATTTCTTCTTCTTCTGCAGGCCACATTGCACAGCTCGTGAGATCTTAGTTCCGCAATCAGGGATTGAACCCGGGCCCACAGCACTGAAAGTGCAGAGTCCATACCACTGGACCGCCGGGGAGTCCTGTCTCTGTGCATTTCATGTGTCAGTTACATGTCTTCAGGTCAGGTACAGACCCTCTGGGGGCCAAGAGCTGGGTTCCCAGTGGTGCCTAGAGCAGAGATGGGCAGGGCAGGGCCTTGGTGAACATTTTCAGAGATGAGCGCAGCTCTTTTTTCCAAAGGTTTTCACAGTAGAATTTCTGACAAAGCTGACAGCTAGACATCATGTTTCAGGAAACAGGTGAAGAAAGACAGGTCTCTTAAGATCTCCTTGAGTTCCTGTTTAACCCCCTATGGAGCTGTTTGGGATAGAAATCCCCAGCCTGAACTCCCAGCTGCTCCTGGCTGAGTTGAACCCCCCAACAGTTTAGAGGGGACATGGCACTCTCTGCTTGCAAAACAGAGAAGAGGCCAAAGCCTATGACCTGAACCTCAAAAGCTTATTGTCTCAGCAGATGACCCTAACTCCACTTCAGAGAACAGGGGGCTGTAGGTATTCACCCCCTCCACTTCCTGACCCCCACACAAACGTCCACCCTCCACCTGCACCCCAACAACTCTCTCTCCACTCAGCTTAAATACTGGAGGGGCCTGGATCGGAAACATGGGACCCCAAGAGCTCACCTCCCCCACTTCCAATCGGCTATCAATTCTGGTTGGCCTCTCCTCCATAACATTCCCTGACCACCTTCTTCTCTTATCCCCACTGACCCAATGCACAGAACAGTCCTTTATAGCTGGCCTCATTCGCTCTAGCCTTAGCCCCTCTAGCCCACTGTCCACAACACATCTCTGCTTCAAACCACCAATGTGCCCTCTGTCCACAGGAGAAGCATCCATAGAGCTCAGCCTAGCAGAGAGCCCCACACAATTTGGCCTCACCTCCTCTTTCAATGATTTGCCCCACCATTCACCCATATATGTCTCGAACCCCCTACATGGAGCCACACAGAGTCTCCAGAATACTGGTCCCTCTGCCTGAAATCCCCTTTTCCCCCTTTCTCCTTCTTCTCAACCTACAAGCTCCTGTTCAACCTATCTTTTATGATGCCTTCCTTGACTCTCAGACATTCAATGAAATGAAGTTTTTACTGAGGGCCCTCTATGTCCCAGGCACAGCGGACACAGTGAGAGGGGTGCAAGATGTGGTGTCAGGGGCTTGCTATCGAGGGACGGGGGAGGGTCAGACAGTGACAGATCCAAGTCTGTGACTGTGATGAGGGGTTACAGCAGGGGCTGTGACCCCAGCAGAAGGTCGGGGAGAATCTTCTGTGTAACTCAGTGATACAACCACCTGCAGGATGAGAAGGATGTAACAGGAAAACAGTGTGGAAAGCTGCCTCCCAAAGTCAAGGACAGCACGGGCAAAGGCCCTGTGGCAGGTGGGAACGCGGTGGACACAAGAGCAGAAAGAAGGCCAGAATGGCCAGAACAGGAGCATAGCAGTGAAACTGGAGAGGGGGCAGTGGCTAGACCACCCCAGGTTCTCAAAGGTTAGGAGTTTTATCTTTACATCAAGAGCAACTGAGGAACAAGAAAAGGGTTTTGAGCAGTGTGTATGTGTTTGTGTTTGTGTGTGTGTGTGTACAAGCATGTGTCACTGATCAGATTTCCATTAAGCAAAGGCCACAGGATGGAAGAGAGATCAGCAAACCTTTTTTGTAAAGGGTTGGATAATATATATTTCAGGCTTCACAGCCAGGAGGCAAAATTGAGGTTATGATGTAGATATATATATATATATATATATATATATATATATATTAATATATATAATAAGAGGAAAAACAAATTTCTACAAACTTCTTGAGGAAACTCAAAATATAAGAGTAATTGAGTACGGTTTTCTATAATGTAGATCTAATGAGAAGAATGGAGTTATTTTTTGGAGGGATAACATTTTGTTTAATTGGGTTTAAAGTCAGTGTCCCATATCATCAAATCACCATATGGACAAAACATTTCTAGCTCGTGGGCTGTACACAGTCAGGCAGCGGCTGGATTGGCCCACGGGCCATAATCTGTGGACCCCTGGTCAGAAAAACTGGCTGCAGGAGGGTGAGTGATGATACTGGATGGATGCAGGGGAAGCTTAGTGACGGTCCAAGCCAGGCAGTTGGGATGTGGGTGGTGATGGAGGGGCATCTGGGGGTGAATCTGACGGGACTTAGTGATGAGATGGGCACAGGAGTGTGGGAGAAGTGAGTGTCAAGATGACGCTTAGATCTGCATCTGTGAAGATGGAGCAGCGCGAAAGCACTTTTGTTCTGAGACCTATGACAGGAGCTGTCACAGAGGCAGCTGGACCGAGGGCTCCAAGGCTCAGAGAGGCTGGCGAATCCCCTGACAAGCGGGTAAGTGAAGATGGAGACAGGAGGAAGAACGCCTGGAGGGCAACTGAGAATGGCAAGACTCAGGCTGCGCGTCTTGATTACACCACTGAGTGCCCCAGTTCCAGCTGTTTTATCTGCCTCCAGCATCAGACTGGGACCTCTTTTAAGGAGTATCTACTGGGTTCAGCACAATACAGGGCACCCACTGGGAGCTAAGGACACAAGACATGGAAGGATAGAGAGAGGAAGGGGGGACATTTCACTTCTGCAGGCTCATACAGAGAAGAGCCCCCTCCATTCACAATGGAAGCCCACTTCCCACGTCCACCCTCAGAGCCCACCACCTCCCTGGCTAACCTTCCACGGGAGCTGCTTTCCATAAGGGTCATGGGAACTTCCCTGATCACTTAAAATCACTTAAGTGTGTGCGTGCAAACACACGCACACACAAATCTCCCACTCACCAACCCTGGCCACATGATTTGTGGTGATGTATTGACAACATGCCCATCAGCTGTCAGTTCAACATGTCTAAATATTATGTTCCATCACCCAGAACATCTTTTTAAAAAAAGTGGCAGTCCCAGTCACAGCAAGGAGGGGAGAAAGGGGAAAAAGCCACAGGTCAACGAAAATCAATTTTCCTTTCTTTCTCCCTTTCTTTTCTTTCTCTTGCCTTTTTCTGAACAGAAGAGTGACAACCTTGTGGCTCCATCTCTCCAATAGCCCTGGGACGAGGAGGTCAGGGCTGACATGGAGACTGATCCGCCCTGGCAGCCATGGGTGTGTCTGCCTGCGGTCAGTGGAGCTCAGGGCAGACCCGTCCCCTGAGGCCACAGCCACGAATCCTCTGGCCCACGTGGAGTCTCTGGTAAGGACACTGAGGAGTTCATGGGAGGGCGTGCTTGTCCTCACCACCAACAGTAGCCTTCTGGAAAGCACTGGACAAAGCTCTGACATCCACTATTTTGTCCCCACCACAGGCCTGTGAGTTCAGAATTGCTTTCCCCATTTCAGAGATGAGGAAACTCACATGCAAGTGATGATGTACCCATGGCCACACACATGCGACAGGGGGTTAAACCTCCAGCCCTCTGATGCCAGGAGGAAGTGTCCTCTGATACTGTGCGGTGTCCTTCGTTCATCTGTCACAGATCGCAGTAGCACGAAGTTACTTCCCCTAGCTAGACCCCTGCAGCGCCCCCCAGTTCTGACCAGTCAAGGAGAGCTGGCTTATGCCCTGGTGTAGACACGCCCTGGCCATCAGCTCCAGGCAGCCTTCAACCGTCCAGCATACAGCTATGGAAGTATGAGAAAGAATCTGATGCAACTTACACCCCAAGATCTTTCTCTTGCTAAGTTTAAAAGGCTAGCTTCAGTTCTCTGAAACCTTGTTTTTTTTTTAACTCATCAGGAACTTTTCTCACTGGAGAGAAACAAAATGGATTATGTGGCAGGCGTTTCCCTTACAGAGGCACCCAAAGCACCAGACTCTGGAGTCAGAAGACCAGAGTTCAAATCGTTAACATTCCATGGCAAAGTGAGAACTGGGCAGGCCTATCTAATCTCTTTTTTGAGTTTTTCTGGGGCCTCAGTTTTGACATCTGTCAAAGGGGCGTAACAACACCTAGTTGCTCCAGGTTGTGGGTGAAGGTTAAACAGGAGAAGGTTTGGAACGTGCGTGGTGCCCAGGGAGGACTCAGAGTCTCACCGCCTGGGTGGGGTTTCTGCTGTTTGGTTTTGACTTGGGGACAGTTTAGATCAGGCTCAGTGACTCAGGGATGACTGAATATGTTTAGTTATTTGTTTCCTGGGCAACCTTCAGCCTTCTCTTTTGTTTCAGTGAGCAGCACGGCGCTCAGGGGCAGAGATGGCTAGACGTGGACGCGGCAAGGAAGAGAGAAAAACCACAGCCGTGTGGGCCCCTCTGGTGTAGTGACAGGTAACCTCTCTTCCCCTACCACTCCCCTGAAAGCACCACCACATCTGAGAACATGCACCTTTATCCCCAGGGAAGATCCAGAGTGGCCGTGGAAAGGTTAATGTCCACTTAGTATACTGTTCACCAGGCAGAGGACGAAGCAAGGGGCGCACAGGCCCACATGACTTGCTCATTGATGAAGGATGCTTCTGGGGCAGGTGGGTCCCTGCGAGAGAGGCCTGCAGATCTCCACGGGTCAGTGCGACGCAGCGGTGCCTGAGAGGGACTCCGTGTGGCCGTGGGTCAGGCCGAGTTCTGCAGCGAAGCTACCGGTAACTGAGAAGGTGTTCTGCTCTCCAGTTGTCTGGCTCACAGACTGCTCAGACTCCAGGAGAAGGGAAGAGAGGTTAATTCTTGAGTGGCCACCTCAAGCTGAGGGATATTAGTGGTTATCATTAAAGCAAGAAGTTGAAAGGGGTGCTGCCCCAGTTACCCGGCAAGAGACATTTCATTCCCTCCACCATGCCTAATAAGGAGATAATCTACTTCCTTTCCTGTTTCGAGGAGGGCTCCAGCTCTCAGATTCCAGGAAATTGGCAGTAACTGTGTCCATATCTGATATTTCCTTACGTGCAGTTACAGCCTCCTGGCCTCTCAAACAACGGCCCCCTTTAAGGGATGTGGGACACGCTGTCTGGCAGGACTGGCCCAGGCAAGCAGGCCTTGGTGCCCACATCTGCCACCTAACGTGTTGGGTAAACAAGACCCTTTCTAGTGGAAGCTCCAAGTCCCTCAGAGTCCATGCCAGCCTCCCAGAAGTTAGGGGGGAAAGGAGGCCAACCCTTGACATTTGGGGAACACTCCTAGACCTGTTGTTTTTCTGTGAGTTTTGAGCTAACCTATGGAAGCTCCAAAGGATGAAGAGAGTTCCAAAAGATCACACATGCCAGGAAGATGCCAACCTGAGGGAGAAAGAGCGGAGGCCTCTGGTTGTCGGCCAAAGAAGCCCTCAGAACCACACATGACCAACAAGAGCCTCCGCATGACTTGAGTGTTCCCAAAACATAAAGAAGAAGGCATCATGGACGTGCAGAGGAACAAACCCCCGTTTATTTCTATTCCACCGATGACAGCAGCACAGACTCTCTGTCTCTCCCGCTAGTCTGCCTCCTTCTCCCTCCACTCTCCGACTTCTGGACCGGAACCAAGCCTCCCCCTCCTCTGGATCATGTGCACACAGATTATCTGCCTCTTCATGGGACACTCACAGGAAATTTAAACATTCTCAGAAGGGGTTCTTCTAAGCCCACTTCCCCTGTCCTCCGCCCCCACCCCCCCACCCAGTTGCTGCGTATTCAGGAAATGCAAACCCAATATAAAGATAACCCGGGCCAAACAGAAAAGGAGTCTGGCCCTGTGACCTTGTTGGGCAAATTACTTCCCCTCCCTGCATCTCAGACTCAGCTTCTGCAGAATGAAGAGGCTGGACCTGATGGGCTGCAAGAAGCTCCCACTGCCTGCGACCAGCAAGGGCTCAGCTGGGAGAACCTTCTAGACCCTGCCTGTCTCGGGGACACCCAGCAACCTTGAGGCAGAATACTGAAGCAGTAGGGTTTTCTACCACTGACACCTGATCCTTAAAATCTCTGGCTCCCTGGGTGGGCGGGGAGTGCTAGGAGTCAGGACACCTGGATGCCTGTCTCAGTTCTGCTGTATTTTGGAAAAGGAAAGTGAGTGAGTGGGGGAGGTTATCAGAGCAGACTGAAGCTCCAGCTGGAGTGTTTTAATTTTTTTTAATAGAATAATCCAGGGACTTCCCTGGTGGTCCAGTGGTTAAGACTCTGTGTTTCCACTGTAGGGGGCATGGGTTTAAGCCCTGGTTGGGGAACTAAGATCCCACATGCCATGAGGCACTGCCAAAAGAGGAAAAATACAATAACATAAGTATTAAAAAATATAATAATCTATATGACTAGTATAACACAGATTATTAAAATAGTTTTAGAACCAAAGCCACCCAACAGAGAAGAGGATGGTCAGCCTCCACAGCGGCACTTACAGACTCAACCGAGAGCCCATTTCCATTGGCTTTTATGAGGCCATGGCAGCATATGCGTCCTGTGCCCGGAGCGCCTCCTGCCTCTCTACCATCATAACTTCAGCCCCCAAACTCCTCACATACTCCCGTACGTGATGTGTCCCGACTTCCTGCTTCTGGAAAGGGTTTCCACATCTGCGTTGAGCAAAAACCCTGGTTTGACTGTATGGACTCTGCTGACAAGGAGAAGTCAACCAATGAAGAGTATTTAGTCTACCAGTTGAGCTCCCCATGGGCAAGGCCAGCTGGACGGTGTAAGTAATCAATCTTGGCTCACAGCCCTGAGTAACTAAAACAGAGGAGGGACAGGAAGCATGAATCATTATCTGGAGAGAGGCTGTTAATAAACTTTGAGGTTTGTAGGCTGGGTGGAGATGGGGCGGGGTTGGCCTGGCCCCTCAGCTAGGTCGAGAATGTCGGTGGACATCTTCTTGGGAGCTAGCCCCCCTCCCGAGTGCAGCAACATCAGTGCTCAGGCACCTAGAAACCCCCATTGTCCTAGATATTTGAGCCATACTCAGAGAGAGAAGATAAGTAGTTGACTCCAAATAATGTTTTGATCCTCAGAGACTAAATATTTAAAGTCACCAATCCCTGTTTTACAAAAGTGAGTTGGCAGCCTTTATAGACAGGCAAAAAGGCAAATGCATATCCATTCAAGACCAGCATGTTCACTGGCCATGAGTGATTAAACACAGGAAACCCGGTGAAACACAGTCAAACATTAATTCCAGGACGTGTCAGGGAGCTTGATATGCTAATGGACGTGGCTTTCTAAGATGGGTCACGGCGGCCATCTGTGGGGCTAGAAGCACAGCATTGGGTCTCACTGGTTCCAGAGAATGCCCATCTCTAAACCTCAGTTCACACTACTTCTACATCGACCGTGTACAAGGTTCCTTTTCCAGCCACCTCACCCTACCTTTCCCCAGGGGCCAGCTCCCATCTTTTCCCTAGCCTTCCCCAGAAAGCCTTCCCTGCCCAGTCGAGGACACAAGGCTGTCCCCCTTGAAAACCTACTCTGAATACCTGGCACTTAATCTTTGGAAGGCGTTTTTCCCTTTATGCATTTTTTTGGTCATAAAGTCTTTTAAATGAATAGACTATTTCTCAGAAGAGTTTTTGGGTCTCAAGCAACTCTGCATTTTTCAAAACATTTGCCCACTGTACAAACCCCAGAGTTACTACAAATAGCAGGTGCTAAAACACTGTTGCTTGATAGATACCGAATCAGGAAGTGACACAAATCTAAGCATAATATAAAGTCAGTGACTTATGAAAAGGGAGTGTGAAATAAAAAATAGTCATGTAAGCTGTAAGGATGGACGTAAAATGAACAATGAAGACGACCCATCCTGCCCCTTCAGGACAGATGTCTAGCAGAGTGGGTGTGCCGTCCACTGACTGAGGGACTGGAGCTCCACAAGGGAAAATTCCCCAGCAAGTGGGGTCCCGAGACTCTAGCGCCCTCATGGTTCCATGACAGAGAAAACAACCTGGAGGGAGGGCCAAGATGCTGAAGCGTTCCGTTTCTAGAAATGACCATTTCTAGAATTCATGGTTTATAGCTGATGCAAACACTGGCTAGACCGATGTGTTTTGTTTTCCCTCAGATTATTATTATTATTTTAAAAAACATACCCCAGTGAGGCTGGGAATCTTACATTGACCCTAGATTTCTGCCTCCACTGAACAAAAGCGTGAGCCCGGAAGGGGTCTCTTCTCAGTCACAATGATACTGACGGCCATGGGCTGAGTGCTTGTGATAGACTGTAAGCTCTTGTTACAAGCTCTGTATACACACGTCATCTCATTTAGTCCTTGAACCGCTCTGTCTGTGGTCCCCATGTTGCAGATGAAGAAACTGAAGCGCTGAGAGGTGAAGCTAGGGCATAGCAGAGCTGGGTTCAAGCCCATAAAGTCTAAGCACCCTGCTCTGTGGTCTCCCCTCTGATGAAAGGCTCACCAAGAGAAGACAGGAAAACTAAGAGCAGGAAGGATGGGGATGGGGGTGTGTGGAAAAGAGGCACAGGGAGGGGAAGATGCTAGAAGGAGAGAGGGCACACGGATGAGAGGAAGTTGGGGTCTAGACGAAGTGCACACGGGATCTGGCTGTGGGTCTAGGAGGCCTTTGCCAAGTGGGAACGAAGCAGGAAGGTTGCTGGTGACCACGGGAGAAACAAGCCACCGAAAATGCAGAAGCCATTTCCTCTCTCGAGGAAGATAAACAATAGATTCATAAACAAATTTTACAAAGCTGCTCAGCTATTTAAAGCATTCTGGTAGGAACTTGTATCCTTTGAGAGTATAAAGCTACTCCTGAAAAATGGTCAACAGTTATTTTGGGGAGAGAAAAGGTAGGGAAGGGGGGTGGGGAGGGATATACTCCCTCCGAGTCCCTCACCAGCTAGCCCTATGTGCCTGCAGCCCATAACATGTCTTTTCTGAGCCTTCTGTGAACAAGGAATAGCAATTCTTGCCCCACAGGCTATAGTGGAGAAGAAAGAAGACAGACCTTCCAGCAATATGGCCCACCAGATACCCTACTTGACCTTCTCAACTGAAACAACTAATGTCCTATTTAAAATATAAAATATAAAAATTGTAAACACACTACTGAACTGGTAAAAATGGAAGGATTCTTCAAAGACCAAAAGCAGGAACCTTGGGATGTAAGAGAAGAGCAAAGCTGGCTTTTGCCCTATGGGTTCCTGCCACATCCTATGGATTCTAAGTTTCCCATGAAAACTGCACATGGCTCAGGAAACAGGAGAAATATCTCAGGTCTGACATAAAATTGGGACTCCAAAAGGCTCCCGCCTTCAATGAACAAGAAATAGACCCACAACCCAAAAGGAGACCACAAGAAAACCTGACCTTGGGCTGGGTAGAAATTTGAACTTGTAAGCTGGACCTCACACAGGTTTGCAGTCTGAATTCAAGTTCTGGGTAGAAAATGAATTTAAAGTGATTTTTTATTTGAGAGTGCCCCAAGACAACCAGCAGAAGTTAATGCAAAACCTCTCTGAAAAATCAACTTCAACCCATCCCTCAAATACTTCTCAAAGGAAAGTATCTAAGGAAAATGAAGAGCTCAGAGAAACTAACAACGAGGAAACATGGCACTATGAGTCCTGGCCAGCAGAAGCAACAGACAGCAGAACCAGACCTGCAGAGTTCAGATTCTGCAATTACCAGACGTGAAATTCTACAATGTCTAAACAGGAACTTCAGTGGAGTGAAGAAAGAAAGAAGTTTGTAAATATAAGCAAGAAATGAGAGGTCATAAACTCACCAAGCAGATTTAAAAAAGAATGGACCAGGTGACTTCCCTGGTGGTCCACTGGTTAAGAACCTGCCTTCCAATGCAGGGGACATGAGTTTGATCCCTGGTCAGGGAATTAAGCTCCCACATGCTTTAGAACAACTAAGACTCTGAGCCACAACTACTGAACCTGTGCACCACAACTGGGGAGAAGCCCATGTGCCGCAACTAAGACCTGGTACGGCCAAATAAATAAATACTTAAAAAATAATGGACCAGAACTAATAGAAATGATAAATAAAAAAGCTGAATGGAAAATTTTCAATGTATAGATTAAAGAGCATTTGAGACACAGAATAAATTAAATGGAAGACACATTTGAAGACATTATTCAGAGTTCAGCACAGAGGGACAAAGAGGTAAAAAGCATGGAACAGAGGCTGAGAGATACAGAGAACAGAATGAGAAAGTCCACCACATGCCTAACTGGAGTTCCAAAGAGAAGTATCAGAGAGAATGGAAAACAGGCAATATTCAAAGAATGAAGAGTGAGAATTTTCCAGAATTGTGGAAAGTCACCCATGTTTAGCAGTAGGAATCCCAACGAAACCCAGAATAAAGACAGAGACACTGACACCTAAATATATAAGAAAGAAATAGAAGAACACCAAAGAGAACAGCAACATCTTTAACGTTAACTAGAGAGAAATGCCAGGTCACTTATAAAGGAACAGTAATTAGATTGACAGCCAACTTCTCAGTAACATTGAGAGCCAGACGCAGTGGAATAAGGGTTTCAGTGACAGAAGAGAATATATTCCAATAAAGTTACCTCTCAAAACTGCGAGCAAAATAAAGACAGCTTCATGTCAACAAAAACCAAGCGGAAACAAAACAAAAACAACTTGAAAGTTTACTACCAATAGATTCTCACTAAAGATAATTCAAATGGGTTTATTTTAGGCAGAAGGAAAATGATCTCATGAAAGAATGGTGAGAAAAGAATATGAATAAATCTATACAAACACGTATAAAAACAATGATGTCTAACTTGCAGGGGGTAAAATAGAATAGAAAGAAAACATAAGATAATAATTGTACATAAGTCGGAAGAAGTGGTGGCTAGAATTAAACCAGTTTATGATTCTTGAATTTTGGGGCAGGAAGGTAAAGACATTTTATACTTTGTTAAGTATGCCTATTAAAATAGATGGGCTAAACATTGAAAGAACAGACACAGCACATAAGTTCCAAATAAGAAGACAGAAGATGGAATGAGGAAGGAAAAAAATCTCAATTGAAAAGAAACAGTAGAAAAAACTGAAAGTATATAAAGATGATAGAAATGAATCCCTATTTATCAGTTAGATACACCTGTTCTAAGTATCTATGTGTCAAACAGCACTGCCCTAAAACATACAAAGCAAATTTTTTGGCAGTACAAGGAGAAATGGACAAATCCAACAGGAGATTTTTAACAGGTCTCTCAATAATTGAAAGACAGATAAAAACAGAAAAGGACATAATATACATAATTTGAATAGCACAGTGAACTATATTATTTTAATGATCATATATAGAAAACTACTAAATACTAATAATTGGAGAGTATACACTTTTTCAAGCACTCACGAAACATTTAAGAAAAAATTTGAAAACATAAAATATTTAAAAGGAGCATGCAGAAATGGTTCAGGGCTTATTTCAAAATCTTTCCAAGGATCTATACCTGTTTTGTCTTAAAAGAGACAAAGAGCCTGTCTTTTTTGCTCACTGATGTATCTCCAGGGTCTAGTACAGTGACTGTCACAAAGGAGGAACTTAATATGTCCTGAAGAATGAATGGTGAATGGAGTCTGTGTTGAGGAAGGTACAGGTCAGGTGGGCAACTGGCAGGACCAAACTGGAGGTGATGAAGCCCCCTTCTAACATGGAGGGGACAAGAGAACAAGGTGAGTGGCATCAGTCTCCAGAGAGAATTTTCTCTTCAAGATAAGCAGAGTCATGACAGTCATCATCAAATTCAAAGAGGGTCATGTGGAAGAGACTTTGAAAGCCCAGTCTTTGGGGCTCCACGTGGCAAAGCAGAGGAGAAAAGACAGAAATTGCAGAGAGGAAGTATTTGTCCCAATATTAGTAGGAATTTTCTAACAATTCACTGTTCAACACTGGCCAAAAATTGGCCCCTTCTAAGGCCCCTTATGACCCTGCGTGGGAAAGGAGACTCCGTGTAGGGCATTCCGCGAGTCCCAGGCCATCCACCCAGTTCTATCCTATTCCAGAGATTCCTTCACCCCCAGAATCCTGGATGCTGTTGTTATTTAGTCACTCAGTCATATCCGACTCCTGTGATCCCATAGGCTGTAGCCACCAGGCGCCTGTGTCCATGGGATTTCCCAGGCAAGAATACTAGAGTGGGTTGCCAAGCTCCCCTCCAGGGGATCTTCCTGACATAGGGATCAAACTTGAGTCTCCTCCATTAGCAGGCAGATTCTTTACCACAGAGTCACCAGGGAAGCCCAATATACCTGATCCCTCAAAGACCTGTCCAAGGTCCCAGATTCAGAAGGTAGTGGAGGAATAATGACAGCTTCAGTCCCCAGAAACTCAATTCCATGTCCTTTCTGCTTCATCACTGGCTTCTCCATTAACCGAAACAAAGACATTTTGCCCCATTAGGCTGACATGCACCTTTTCAGTCTACCCACATCCCAGTAAACACTATTTTTCCAGTACATGGCAAGTGATTACAAAATCATAGCAAATTAGTTCAAATGAAAAATGTGCACACCTTCCAGGAGAAGGGGAACAAACTTACCTTGACTTCTGCAGCAGATGGTTGAGATGGGGGCCTGGCTCTGGAGGCTTCTCCTGCGGCCGGCCAGTCATGCTGCTCTCATGCTGCTGGGCAGGTGGGGAGAGGAGGCCTGGTTCTGTGGGAAAAAGAGAAGAGACAGTCACTCCATCGCTTGTTCCCAGCTCTCCATCACCAGCGTGCCGAGGACACTATCCAGAAGCCGAGGGAGCTCACCCACTTTCATGTCACTAGGGAGCAGACATGCACGGGATGGATGTTTCCCACGCCCTCCACTGTGCCAGGCAGGGATCTAAGGAACGAGGCTACAAAGATGAATTAGACGCAGCCCCTGCTCTCAAGCAACAACAGCCTAGCAAGACAGAGAGAGGCATACATATGTTTCATTACAGGATAATTTGGCAAGTGCTGCAATTTCCCCAAATTCATTCAACAGCCTACCTGTCCCACAGGGGGCAGAGACAACTTACAAAAAAGCGCCACAGTACAGGGCTTCTCAACCTATAAATGATGAAGGACCAGTTCTTTAATTTTCAATCCATCACAGATGAATACTTTTATAAAATATAAGATAAAGGAAGGGGTAGAAAAATGAAGTGACAAAGATATTCATACAAAGTACAAGCCTTCTTCTAATGATTCAACAGCTTACTTGGTCAAATCGGCATGGAAGCATCTCAGGGCTTACTCTCAATTTCTGTACTGATCTGGTCAACAGTTTGCAGACCAGCACCATTCCACACACCACGGCTGAGAAACACCACTACAGGAAACGTTTACACAAGCTGTGACTTTCCTAAGACGGCTGGCTGAGCTCTTGGTTGAGAGAGAGTCACTAGAAATAAAATGATGTCAAACTCACCCTCTAGACTACAGTTCAGATTGCTCAGAGAGTCTCTCTCCAAGAAGCAAGAGTTATGACATAGATGTTGAGAAAGTGCGGCGTTGGGGTGTCTGTTCAGAGGTGGTGGCACCAATTCACTGGGTTCATGGGAGCCTAGTCAGGAGTTGTGCCTGGAGCCCTGTCCTGTTCTACCTTGAACGTCAAAGCATAACTATGGCAACCCCAGCCAAAACGACCACCCAGAATTGAAGAACAAAGTGTCATTTATTAAAATGGACTGAGACGTTTCAGAAAATAAATCATTTCCAAAATGTCAAGAGGGCTGCTGCTGCTCATTCCTACTATTTAACGCTATAAAAATGATTTTTTTTTTAAAATTGAGAAATCTTTTGTCTGTGACAGCCAGCTCCCAAAAAAGCCTTTAAATGCCTATTGCCTTAATACTTGAGGGAGAGATTACAAGTCATTTTCCCCCATTTGAATGCTTAAGAGAAAGTGCTCATTCCTCTAAACTTGCAGCTTTTAAGTAGTTCTTATTTTAAACTTTAGAAGAAGATATATCTGCAGAAGAAAAACTTCCCTTTTCAAAGTCTTTTTTTTTTTTTTAAATGCATATACACATACGCTCTCACTCCCTGCTTCAAATGCTAAATCATCTGCAATTTGGGAGTTTGTTGCTCATGAAATTCTAGCGATAAGCACATCATAAACATTCCTATAGCAAGAGAATGCTTTTGAAGTGACGTCTGTGATGCTATAAAGATTGTCTATCATTATCTCTGAACGTTGGCGAAGAGAAGGTTATGGGAATAACTATTTGTGTATAAATAAGTCAATAGAGTAACTGGCAACTTCCACAGTAGACCTTACCAAGAAGCTAAACCAGAGAATAAGCTGGGAAGCAGGGATGGACCCCCCTCAGGTTTCATGAAGAAGTGTGCCATCCTTACTCTCAACATGGGAAAATAACCCTCCAAGCTCCCCTCTTCTGATCCAAGGAGCAGAAGCCCTTGGATCCAGTCTCAAAGGCAAGATTAGCTTAAAAAACCACACTACCAACTTTTATATATCAGGTGCTGGGTTACATTCTAATGTTCTCAAAATGGGTTCTTCTTCAAAGAGACACAAGGGAGACATATAAACAGGTGATCCCAATCTCCCTTGCCTGTAAGAAGAGTATACTGGCTGGAATTAAGGGAAAGGAAATTAAGTTAACTAGTTCCATCCACCTATCCAACCATCCAGTGGTCTATCCATTGTTGACTGAGTGCCCGGTACACAGCAGGCAAGTAAAAAGCACTAGGCATACAACAGTTGAGACTGATGTCATCCCTAGCTTCATGGAACTTATCCTCTAGTGGGGGAACCAACATCAAATATTAGGAAGAACTATAATAGCAGTGTGCTCTGAAGAAAGCATGATGACTGTCAGAACAGTATATATCAGAGGCAGATCTAGCACGGGAAAGGGTCAGGGGTGCATTCACAAAGAACTGATCTTTAACCTGAGCCCTAAGAATAAATTAGTGAAGCAAAATAGGGAAAGCAGGAGGGAAAAGATAGAAAGAAAAGGTGCTGTAGGCAGAATGAACAGCCTGTGCCAAGATCCTGTGACAGAAAGAGCATGGCATGTTCTAGCTATGAAAGGAGGCTCTTAATAGGGATCGAATCGGTTCTTGACCTGACTCCACGCTTCCACTGCTGTGGTTTTCAGGGCATGCAGGTTTTTCCAAAAGTGCCCAAGAAGTTACCTAGGGCAAGCCAGGAAAGAAAGACAGACACGTATCTGCTAATTTTCTTTCTTCCTAAGTTGGCACAAGGCATCCAACACAGGGGCCACCGTGCCCACCCTCTCAATTTACAGCAAGTTTTGGGATTCACCTATTTTTCTCTTCAACAGTGGTAACTTGGCCAAATCCAATTTGACCACTGGTGAAAATTAGTTGGTCAGTGCTGACACAGGCAGATAGTGGGTGTGGGTTTAGGGATATGAATGAGCATTCTAAGCTGCATGGTGAATGCTACTGTATGGAAGGTCACTATCATGTAGAGAGCATGAGCCTTGGGGCCAAGCAGTTCAGTTCAGTTGTTCAGTTGTGTCCGACTCTTTGCAACCCCATGGACTGTAGTCCATGGAATTCTCCAGGTCAGAATACTGGAGTGGGTACCCTTTCCCTTCTCCAGGGGATCTTCCCAGCCCAGGGATCAAACCCAGGTCTCCCGCACTGCAGGCAGATGCTTTACCAGCTGAGCCACCAGGGGAGCCCAAGAATACTGGAGTGGGCAGCCTGTCCCTTCTCCAGCGATCTTCCTGACCCAAGAATCGAACCGGGGTCTTCTGCACTGAAGGAGGATTCTTAACCAGCTGAGACACCCGGGAAGCCTGGGGCCAGGCAGACCTGGGTTCAAATCTGGACCCGCCCCTCACTGGCTTGAACCTTCCATAAAATGGAGTTAGCAGTGCCTTCTTTGCTGGGATATCAGCAAGAGCGTAGGTCTCATATTGAGCACATTTCCCAGTTCCCAACTGGCCCCGGATAAGTGGAATGTTACTATCATACGCCAGTGAGTGAAGACAGTTCCAACTCCTCTCTCAGCATGGAAATCAACAGGAAGCCATGACAGCATTTCCCAGGTGGTATGGGGGCTAAAAAGCAGAGACATAATTTCGCCAACAAAGGTCCGTATAGTCACTAGTTTTTCCAGTAGTCATGTATGGATGTGAGTAGATCAATCCCAGTTGTCTCCGACTCTTTGTGACCCGATGGACTACAGCACACCAGGCCTCCCTGTCCATCACCAACTCCCAGAGCTTGCTCAAGCTCATGTTCATTGAGTCGGTGATGCCATCCAACCACCTCATCCTCTGTAGTCCGCTTCTCCTCCTGCCTTCAATGTTTCCCAGCATTGGGGTCTTTTCCAATGAGTTACTTCTTCATATCAGGTGGCCAAAGTACTGGAGCTTCAGCTTCAGCATCAGTCCTTCCAATGAATATTCAGGACTGAGTTCCTTTAGGACTTAATTGGTTTGATCTCATTGCAGTCCAAGGGACTCTCAAGTCTTTTCTAACATCACAGTTCAAAAGTATCAGTTCTTCAGTGCTCAGCTTTCTTTATGGTCCAACTCTCACATCCATACATGACTACAGGAAAACCCATAGCTTTGACTATATGGACCTTTGTCAGCAAAGTAATGTCTCTGCTTTTTAATATGCTGTCTAGGTTGGTCATAGCTTTTCTTCCAAAAAGCAAGCATCTTTTAATTTCATGTCTGCAGTGATCATCTGCAGTGATTTTGGAGTTGGACCATAAAGAAGACTGAGCACCAGAGAACTGATGCTTTCAAATTGTGGTACTGGAGAAGATGCTTGGGAGTCCCTTGGACTGCAAAAAGATCAAACCAGTTAATCCTAAAGCAAATCAATTCTGAATATTCATAGAAGGATTGTTGCTGAAGTTGAAGCTCCAATACTTTGGCCACCTGATGTGAAGAGCTGACCCACTGGAAAAGATCCTGATGCTGAGAAAGACTGAAGGCAAAAGGAAAAGAGGGTGGAAGAGGACGAGATGGTTAGATAGCATCACCGACTCAATGGACATGAATCTGAGCAAACTATGGAAGACAGCGAAGGACAGGGAAACCTGGCAGGCTGCAATCCATGGCATCGCAGAGATTCAGACACAGGACTTAGCGACTCAACAACAATAACAATAACAACAATGGGGGCTTCAGGGCAGCTTTGCAAGAGCGCAGGGTTCCCAATGACTCAGTTTCCTGCACCCTCACGGGTTCCCACCGCTATGCTCAGAGTTCCCAGAGGGCAGTCCCACCACACCAGGGCTGACTGTCACTGAGTCACAGCTCGTTGGTCCCAGGTCCACCCTCTCTGGATGGGACTTACAGAGGGCTCCACCCAAGGGGCTGTGGGCCGGCAGCCAGCGGACTCGGATTCCAGTTCCAGCTCCACCACTCACGGCTGGAGCTCTCTGACAAACAGCCGAGTTCCAGAAAGTAGAGGAGCTGGAACAACTACCACATCCTGAAGGACACAGGAAATGCCTTGGTGCTGGGCCTTCCTGGACATGCCCGAATATTGAAAACACTCCTGCAGGGTCACTGCTGTACCACTGGGTCACAGGTGAGGAGATGGAGGCCTGCTGGTTCATCCCAGACTTGTCCCAGACCTGAGCGTTGGAGCCAGAATGGGAAGCTGGGAAGCCCTTCCTCTTTAGCACTGCACCACCTTCAGTTCAGTTCAGTCACTCAGTTGTGTCTGACTCTTTGTGACCCCGTGAACCACAGCACACCAGGCCTCTCTGTCCATCACCAACTCCCGGAGTCTACCCAAACTCATGTCCATAGAGTTGGTGATGCCATCCAACCATTTCATCCTCTGTCATCCCCTTCTCCTCCTGCCCTCAATCCTTCCCAACATCAGGAATGGAAATCTTAGCTCTTTCCCACACAACCAATGAGCATGCAGCCCAGGAAGGCTCTGTGACTTTCCAGGGACCAACAGGCACCCAGCCATCAAGCGAAGCCAGACTATTCCCCTTGCCCTCACACGGCTGTCAGGGCTTCAACTTCCCTTCTGCACACAGTGGTGACTAATGATGCCTTACTGACCACTCTGTTATTAGAGTGATGGAGAGAATGAAGATTTAAGAGCCTTGTGAGGGAAAAATCTAATACGAGACATGAACACTTTAAATGGCTATCGTGAGGCTCAAACCAAAGAGGAAGGGTCCCCATCGGCCACAAAGCAGTTGAAAAGAACTGCTCCCATCCCTCTGGTCCAGAAGCAGGGTGCAGCCGGGAGAGGGGAGAGGACAGAGGAGATAACTGTGGAGCTTCTGAAATGGGAAGCAGGGCCCAATGAAGTGTAAAGAATGCCCTCCAGGCCACCCACAAAGAATCAGAAACTGGCACAGATTTTTACAAGAGGAAACCAGTAGTGGGGAGGAGAAAGAAATTGAGGAGGAAGAGGAGGAATTCAGTCTGTAAATTTAATATGAGAACATCTAAGAAACAGGGTGGAGCATAATCAATGCAGTGAGAAATCTCAGGCTCCAGTCGCTTGAGGGCCACCCATCCTGTCAATGAGTTCTCTAGCATAGAGATGATGGTGACATTGTAGAAGATCTAATTTTCACGTGGGACACATCCCATCCACAGCCAGGGAGGCCTAGAAGCTTCTCTGATGCAGTGAAAATTCCCATTCTCTCTCCAGACAGCTCTCCTCCTCTGTTGATGCCTCACTCCTACCTCCATGGAGGTTGAGGAAAGAATAATTCACAGAACTAGGAGAGGGGGTTCCTGCCCACACCATTATGAGAGACATGTGGCCACTTTATCAGGCCCTGATGCTCTTAGTTATTTCAGAACACAGAAGCTTGACCGTATAGCAGCTCAAACACTGAGAGTGTATCAGAGGACTCATAGTAGATCGACAGTGGATGGCAGGCCTCCATCCACTCTCCAACCTCCTCAGGACTCCTATCTCTTTGCACACAACTCCATCCAGTTTGTCTTTCAGGTTTTCATACACTCCAAGCTCTTTCCTACCCCAGGGCCTTTGCACATGCTAGTCCATTTCAACAGGACGCTCTTCTCCTAGCTCCCCGCTCATTAATGTCTAGTCAGCTTTCAGAGTACAGCTTCAGTCAGACTTCTTTGACTCTCCAGAAAAGCAAGTGTTGTAACAGTACTTATCACAGTTGCAATTAATTAATTATGTGATTAAGGAATGGGCCTCCCCAATCAAGACAGTAATCTCTCCGAGGGCAAGGGCAAGCATCTGCTTTTTGCACCATCATGCCCCATGCATGAGCACAGCAGTTCTCAGTCCTGTCTGCACATCAAAACCACCTGAGGGAGCTTTAAATAACACAAATACTTGGGTTTCACCAAAACCTATTAGACAATAGTGCTTCAAGTTTGCCAGAAGGTGGTAACACGTGGCCAAGGCTGAGAACTGCTGACCTAAGGAGGCCGTGAGTGCTGGACCGCTGCCCTAGAGCTGTCTTGAAGTGGCCCAGGGAGTAACAGTAGGACCTTGCTCCATTTCCTTGTGGATAAATGTATCATTTAAAAGTTGTTTTCCACTGCAGAGATTAAATTTGAGGAAATTCCGGAAGAGGGAAACAAAATCCTCATTGTTAGAGAGGAATACTATTCCTTTCATAAAGCACTCCTGCTGCAGCCCCCGCCCCAACACGCCTCTGCCCACTAACCCCAGTTTATCACCTTCATCCTCAGAGCCACGGGATTAACCTGCCATGTTCCTGAGATACACTTAACTATCTGGGGTCAGTCAGTAAGTCAGTGAAGTCGCTCAGTTGTGTCTGACTCTTTGCAACCCCATGGACTGTAGCCTACCAGGATCCTGAGTCCATGGGATTTTCCAGGCAAGAATACTGGAGTAGGTTGCCATTTCCTTCTCCAGGGGATCTTCCCAACCCAGGGATCAAACCCAGGTCTCCTGCATTGTAGGCAGATGTTTTACCGTCTGAGCTACCAGGGAAGCCCACTATCTGGGGTAATACCCCTTAATTTAAAAAATCAAGTCAGGTCCAGCTATGCTATGCAGTAGAATGCAAAACTTCACAGGACATTTTATTAAAACAGAAGAATTCAAAGCCAGTTCGTGCCAGGACAGGCCCTCCGGGTGAAGCCCCAAGCTGCAGGTTGAGGTGATTTGCTGAAACTCGCCCATGGGGCACAGGGGTGGGGGACCTCACCCAGGGTGCAGGCGGGCCATCTGCACTGATCTGGCCTTTCCAGGGCAAGCTGAGAGCAAGCCACCCCTATTCACTCAGCTCCCTTTACTAAAGAGGAAAGAGTCAAGTGCTGCATGCTAAATGTTCTATACTTCCCCCATTCCCAAATAGTTATGTTGAAATCTTAACCCCCAAATTGGTTAAGATTGGTAGGCGGGGGCTATGGGAGGTGTTCAGGTCATGAGGGTGGGTGGGGGTCTCACAAATGGGATTAGTGCCCTTATCAAAGAGGTCCCACAAGCCCCTCATTCCCCCTGCCACGTGAGGACACAACGAGAAGGCACTAGCAATGCACAAGGCAGTGGGCCCTCACAGAAGGTCGCCATGCTGCCACCTTGCTATTGGACTTCCAGCCTCCAGAATCGTATGACATAAACCTCTGTTGTTTACAAGCCACTCTCTGTTGTATTTTGTGGCAGCCCAAATGGACTAAGACAGTAAGATGAGTGAAAAAAAAAAATCCAACCTCTTAATCCTAAACACAGGAACAACGCCAATTCTCTGCTAGGTTTCACCAGCCCAACAAAAGCACTGTTTGACCAAGTCCCAAATCCCATGGCCCTTGAGAACTGGACCATCACTTAACCCACTGCAGAATGAGCTCTCCAGCATATGGCTCCAGCGCCCAGAGGGACCACCTGGAAAAGTTAAGAACAAAGCTTCACTTTGTACTCACTAAGTTGGCAATAACAAGTGTCAATGAGGATGTGGAGAAACTGGAACCCTTCTGCATTTCTGGCAGGAATGGTACAAGCTGCCCTAGAAAATAGTGGAGCAGTTCCTTAAAACCTTAAACACAGAGTTACCAATGACCCAGTAATTCTGCTCCTAGATATAAACCCCAAAGAGCTGAAAACAAGTACTCAAACAAAAACTCATTCACAAATGTTCAAAGCAGCTCTGTTCTGTTCAGAACAGCCACAAATATGGAAATGACCCAAACGGTCCATCAACTGACTAACAGATAAATCTGGTACCTACATACAATGGAATATTATCCAGCCATCAAAAGAACGAAGTTCTGATACATGCTCCAACATGAATGACTCCTGAAAACATTAAGTGAAAAGAGACACAAAAGATCACATATTGATTGGTTCATTTTATCCGAAATACCCACCAGTGAGTCCATGGAGACAGAAAGCAGACCAGTGGTTTCCGGGGGCTGGGGTTGCGGGGAGAATGAGGGGTGGCTGCTTAAGGGGCATGGGGTTACCTTGTGGGCTGATGGAAATGCTCTGGAACAAGACAGAGGTGATGGCTGCACAACACTGAGAATGCACGAAACGCCACTGACCTCTATACTCCAAAGGGTCAACGGTTAATTTTATGCTAAATGAATTTTACCTCGATGAAAAACAACAATAAACTTAGCTTCCAGGGCCCCACCACGAGAGGCTCTGACTCAGCAGCTGTGGGCTGGGCCCAGGGACCTGCTTTTCCAAAGAACATCTGAGTGTTTGTGATGGGGGTGGGGGTGGGGGTTGTCTCAGGCATGGCCTGAATGTCGGGGCTGATGTGTGTAAATTGTGCCTTTTTTAAAAAAAATGTTTTAAATTTTATACTAGAGTATAGCCAATTAACAATGTTGTGATAGTTTCAGGCGGACAGCAAAGTGACTCAGTCATACATACACATGTATCCATTCTTCCCCAAACTCTGCCCCCATCTAGGCTGCCACATAACATTAAGCAGAGTTCTCTGTGCTATATAGTAAGGCCTTGTAAGTTGTCCATTTTAAATATAGCAGTGTGTACATGTCCATCCCAAATTCCCTAACCATCCCTTACTCCCATCCTTACCACCTGGCAAGCATAAGTTCTTCTCTAAGGTCCTGAGTCTGTTTCTATTTTGTAAATAAGTTCATTTGCATCATTTCTTTTTAGATTCCACACATAAGGGATGTCATTGGATATCTCTCCTTCTCTGTCTGACTACCTTCACTGGGTATGACACTCTCTAGGTCCAACTGACACCTTCTCTTTAGATGGATCAGTAATACCTGCTATTATTTCCCAAGAGCCCAGTATGGACCAGGCAGACATTGGGCTTGGTGCTTTCAAGTAGAGTATTTCAGAATCACACTGCAAGGTGGGAATGGTCACTGTTTCATTTTATAGATGAGGAAACAGAGGCTCAGAGAAGTTAAGTAAGTTGTCCAGGGCGCACAGCTGAGTAACAGCAGATTTACACCAATATCTGTCTGACAGACTGTATTTTTCCCATCACTTAAACTACACCAGTGTGTCTTGTACCCCTTCCAGGTGGCAGACATGCATTTCTGTGTTTATATACTCTTCAGGTTAGAGACTTAGTTCATCTTACTAAAACTGTGGTTGGCATCTCCTGGGAATTTACTAGAAATGCAGACTCTCAGTCCTCACCCCAGCTTTGCTGAATCAGACTCTGCTCGCCCCAGATGACTCCTGTGACACTAAAGTGTGAGCCACACAGGTTTCTCTAGAGCTGTGCTATCCAGGACGGTAGCCACTAGCCTACTGAAGTGGTTACTGAAATGAAAATTAACTCAAATGAAATAAACTTTAAAAACTCAGTCCTTTGGTCATGCCAGCCACATTTGAAGTGCTCCGTGGCCGCATGTGGCCAGTGGTTACCTCTGGGCAGCCCAAAATAGAACACCTCCATCTGTGCTGCACTGGGCAGGTATCCTGAACCAGGCACCACTGACAACTGGGCTGGATAATTCCTTCTTGGGGGTGGGGCTTCCAGCACAGGGTAGAGTAGCAGTTTGCAACCTGGGAAGATTTTGCCCCTCAAGGGAATGGCAATGCCTGCAGACATTAATCGGTTGTCACAGCTGGCGGTTCTACTAGCAACATATGGGTAGAGGCCAGGGATGCTCTTAAACTTCCTACATCCTACAAGGCACAGAACAGCACAACAAAGAATCATCTGGTCCAGAGTGTCAGGAGTGTCAAGGTGAGAAACCTCACTCTAGAGTAATCAAAAATATGTGCTCGGCACTTCCTGGTGGTCCATTGGTTAAGAATCCACCTGCCAATGCAGGGGACACAGGTTTGGTCCCCAGTCCAGGAAGATGCCACATGCCTTGGGGCAACCAAGCCCACGCACGACAACTATGGTACCTGGGCTCTAGAGCTTGGGCACAGCAACGAAGCACCAGCGCAACCAAAAATAAATAATAAAAAATAAATAAATAAAGCATGGCCATTCTCAGTAAAACTGGAGGCAGGAGACTCACGACACCAAAGTGTTCGCCCCCCTCCTTTGCCAAATTCAGAACCCGAGAAGAGTATCTATTTTCTCCAAGAATGCAGAGTAAGGAGTCCTACTTTCCAGAATAATCGACGAACTCGTTACTAAAACGAAATCCCTACACTTCAAATCCCAAGGGCTGGGAAAGGAAGACACGAATCTTTGATGTTTGGAATGCCTGATAAATTCCACAAGAAAGCGCTATCTGTCTATTGGCCAGATGTAGACATAGCATTCGTTCATTTATGCACTTATTTACATAAAGATATTTTCTGATCACCCATCAAATGTCAGGTACTGTTCTAGTGCTAGAAGCAAAGCAGCCAATAAAATGAACCAGGTCCTTGCCCTTGCAGAGCTGGCCTTCTAGTGAGGAGCCCAACAGGACCCAGGGAAACCAATGCACCAGCAATGAAATGGGTGTGATCAGTGCTTCGAAGCAGAGGCGGGCAGAGGAGTGATGGGGAGTGTATCTGAGGTCATCTATCTGAAGTGCCCGGGGCACCTGAAAAGGTGACATCTGACAGAGATCTGAGTGAACTGAGACTGTAGCCGGTAATTCAAGGCGGGACGAGAGTTCCAGGCACAGGGATCAGCGGCTCCTGAGTCCCTTGGTGAAATGAACTGGCTGGAAAAGTTTGGCGGGTGAGGTCGGCGAGGCAGGTGGGAGCCAGGACGTGAGGCTAGGAGCCCACTGGAACTCTCTGAGCACAGGCGAGGTGGGGCTGGATTAGTTTTTCACATAGAGAATACACTATAGGAGAATAAGAGTGGAAGAGACCAGACCTGTGACAAGGCTGCTACAGTCTTCCAGGCAAGAGATGGTGATGACTTATTATTAGTTAACTGATTAATGAAAGGTGTCACTAGAGGTAAAGAACCTGCCTGCCAATGCAGGAGACACAAGAGACTCGGGTTTGATCCCTGGGTCGAGAAGATCCCCTGAAGTAGGAAATGATAACCCATTTCAGTATTCTTGCCTGGAAAATTTCATGGACAGAGGGGCCTGGCGGGATATAGTTCACGGGGTTGCAGAGTCAGACGCAACGGAGCAACCGAGCACACACAATTAATGAAATCATTAATATTAATGCTAGCTCTCTACTTGGCCGATGCTATTAATACTCTTTCTCAGATATGACAGCATCATGTTTAAGCTACATCTGTGGGGAAGTGCCTTCTGAGGCCCAAATGATCAACTAGAAACCTTTTCCATTCACCTGGGTTTTCAGTTGGGGATTGTGTGACCTGGGAGAAGACAGTAAGAAAGGGACTTGGGGGCTAGGGCATATTAGAAGGAGGAAAAGAGGGTGTATTCCCCAATCAGTCCCTTTCTCCAGAACCGTCAGAGCAGAGGTGACTGAGAGGGGTCTTCATATGCTAATTCTTCCAAGGGTTGTTGGGTAGCAGGTGGTTGTGAATCTGCCTTTCCACTACAGGCAGAACAGAAGGGAGAGGACCAGCTCTCCTGAAGGAGGGCATTGCAGCTGTGATGGAAAGAGGGTATGGAGTGTTTCTCGAAAGCAGGGGAGCCTCTATTTCTGGGGTTTCCGAAGTTCCACGGCATCACAGGGTCAGGGAAGAAGCCACAGAGTGGGCAGACTGTGCTGAGGAACGCAGAGGAACGCAGCTGTGCTGGTTAGTAACTGCACAGCACTGGGCATGCCATCCACCTCCCCGATCCTCTGAAAAAGGAAACGACATTCCTGCCCCTCGGAGTGGTTACGAGGGGTCGAGTCAGATGATGCCCGAGCCAAGAGTGACGACAGCTTCTGGTCCATGTGCCGAGGTCTGGGCACACGCATCCTCTGGAGCAGGGGCACAATCCACCATCCTCCATAGTACGCGGTTCTGGGCTGGACACATGCTCAGGTGGTTCAGCTTTACATGTGAAAAGGTGCTTCCCTTTCATTGGTTTCTTTATTCAACACACATTCCCTGGGTCTTGGTGCCAGGGGTGGTTGGAGACGTGACAACAGGTTGTTCTCCTTTTCCCTTGGGGCCTTGTGGCCGCTTTCCAGGTGGTTTGCATGCCTTTAGGCTAGAGCCACCAGCCTGCTGGGGCCTGGCCTACCTGCAGCCTGCAGTGCCAACTGTGGGGCAGGGCAGTGCCCTCTCTCCTCTCCAGACTGGCAGGCTGTCCTGGTCATTTCTGCTGGAGCAAAAAAGGATGGTGAGAAAAAGGCAGGGCTGGCCTTGGCAGAAGGAAACAGGAAAAAGCAGTGGTTCAGCAAGGCCCTCCTTCCAGCCCCCTGTGGACACGGCTCCAGAGGGGTCAGGGGGCCAGGGCACCCTCTCTGGCCCCCTGCTCGTCTAGGGCACAGCATCTCCCTGGCACTTCCCAAGGAACGTGTTCAAGAGAAGGCCCCAGCTCTGAGTCATCTGCAACAGAGAGAAGACCTTGTAAAAATAACTCTAAGGATGAGGCTCCTCCTGCAGTCACATTATTCACCATACAAAGAACAAAAAAGCTGAGCAGGAAGCAGAGGAGGAAAAGTGTCGTTCACATCAGTTTTCTTCACATGACAAGCAGCCAGGGACTTGCTTGCTGAGCCCCACCGCACTCTCTCCCCGCAGAGTGATTACATAACCCAGAGAGAGGGGCTTCTTTGCAACCTTCTGACTCTGCCACCCACCCCTCTTCATCTCTCCCCTCCAAACCTGAGGCCATGTGCCTCAGAGAGTCCTCATGGAAATACGACGGAGCAACTGGGCTGCGCTCGAGAAAAGCCCTGGGGAGGTGTCAGCTGAGCTGAGGTCCGGATGATCGACCAGTGAAGATCTGAGTGGAGGACGCTGAGCATCCAACGGGGACAACTGAAGCAAGGCCCCGTCGCAGGGATCCGTGTGCACACAGCAGGACAGGGCAGAGAAGGGGTGTGGGAGGGGAGGTCCCCGTCATGTAGGGTAGGGGTCCTCAACCCACAGCACTTTCGTCCTCTGGAGGAGATCTGACAGTGTCCGGAGACACATGTGGTTGTCACAACTAGGGCAGTGTTATCGGCATCTGGTGAGTAGAGGCCAGGGAGGCCACTAAGTACTTCTGAACACGTAGGACCGCCCCTCTGAACACAGAATTACTAGGCTCAAATGTCAGTAGTGCTGGAGCTGAGAAGCCCAGTACAGGGTCTCGCAAGGCACCGTAAGGATTTCTTGTGCACACAGACACACATGCGTGCCTGTGACTGAGTGTGATCCTTACACATGCCCATACATCACAGGCATGTACGGGGTATGTGTGTGGAGATAAAAACAGCGGAGGCCAAGCTCAGTTCTCAGAACACAGGAGCCAGGGTGGAGGCAAAGAGCTGGGATAAGGTTCTTCCAACCTCATCTGGAGGGAAAACGCAAGAAACAGAGACAGAGGCGGTGGATCACAGGGAGGCATGGAGGCTACGGGCAAGCAAACACAGGCCATGGGAACTCTGTTCAAGCAGCTGATGTCCGTGGAGACTAGAGACAGGGCCCTGGGCAAGGGGAGAGGGCCACCCTGTCCTAGTGAAGGGGCTAAGGGCTGCAGAATGTGACACGTCTGATAAATGCAGAGGGCACAGGCTGAGCCAGTGTGTAGACAGCCCAGGACCCAAGAACAACATCCCCAGGAAAAACAGCCAAGGGCTGAAGAGAAGAAACGCAGGTGGGTGTGAAACAGGAGGAGGGAGGGCCCCCGGACCCAACCACTTGATACCTGGAAGAGGCAAATGAGGAACCAAGAGGGACCCAGACAATTAGGGGTGTTTCAGTACGACCTTGAACTTGGTTAGGAGGGTGGAATGGGTTGTTCTCTCTGCTCTGTTGGGGGCGGGGGCACCTGGAAGTCAGGCCACCATAGCTGGTGGTCAACACAGATAGCACTTTGGGGCGCAAGTGATTTCATTTCTCCTCAAAGTCAAGCAAGCCCACAGGGGAGTGGCCGAGATGACCGATGCCTGTGACACGCAGTTAACCCCAGGCACACCCCTCCTCCTCACCCTATTGATAAATCTCGATGATTCATCCAGAGAGGCTGGTCCCGCCTCAGCGGAAAAAGAATTGAGATGAGGCTCTCATCACTTAGAAATGAGAAGAATTTCTCAGCAGAGAAGCAGGCTGGAACCCTTCCACAGTCGCTATGTAAAGAAGCCTTTCTGCTCTGAGGGAGGGTGAGCGGCACGGGCCACCTCAGAGGGACTTGTTCGGACAGAGTTGCCAACGGCGTCCTTGGGCCCACGCGCGTGCACACAAGCGGGCAGACGCCGTCACTGCTGGGTGCTGACTCTCTGCCTCTCTAGTTTTAAAACAACATTTATTCTTCTCCGCCTAGAAAGCATGCTCACTGTAAAAGTTTTAAACATATACAAAAGAGAAAGAAAAGCCACTCATCATCCTTGTGAGAATATTTACCCCCCCCCTTTTTTTTTCACTAAATTTTTAAGACATGATGGTTGAGATCATATTGTATATATAATCTTATATCCTGTTTCTAACATAAATATATGGCCATGTTATTATTTGCCTTCATCACTGAAATAACCCATTGAAAATATGGTGTATTCTCTCATGTTATGAGAAGCAGAGGCCCAGATCCTCTGAGGGCTTAATTCACCTCCTGCAGGTACCTTAAAGGGTTGAGCATTGAATATAGAAACTGTCCCCATATTTGGAGCACTTACGACATGTGCCATGGCTGGTGACTGTGGAGATTAGGTGTGGGGATGGCTTAATATCATATTGTCACAAGCAAAATGCATTCCCTTTCTCCAGACTTGGGACCTCTGCACTTCACTGAGCTGGGGTGAGCCATACCGCTTCTCACAGAAGAACCAGGGACTCACCCTCCTCACTCAGTTGAGGGCAGCCGCAGGTCCCATCTAGGCACAGGGAACGGAGAAAACGTGAGTTAGGTCCTGAGACACAAGGAAAAGCGGGCAATGGAAAAGCTCTGGAATGGTCACCAGATGGAGGCATCAGCAAGGGCTGCCCACAGCCTGCAGGCCAGTCAACCACCTGTTTATGTAAATAAAGCTTTATTGAAACACAGCCACACCCATTCATTCCAACGGTGTCCGTGGCTGCTTCTGGCCCCCAGAGGCAGAGCTGGGCAGTTGTGATGGAGACCACTTGGCTCTTCAAGACAAAGTTTGCCGGCCCCTGTGTTTGCAGGCCAGCCATACTCCAAAATGTGTGTTTCCCCCTTATTTAGTAGGAGTTGTCTCTGAAAGGCAGCTGCTCAGCCCAGAACTATACCTCTCAGCTCCTCCTGTGTCAAGACGGGCCCAGTGACTAGTTCTCACCGATGCAATGTGGGCTAAGAGACCTCGGTCATTCTGGGGCCAAGATGGTTAAGAAGTGAGTGAGCCTTCACCACCTTCTTTTTTCCCTTTCACCTGAACACAGGTGCTCCTCAGCCCCGTAGCAGTGTTTCTCAACCTTTTTTTCATCACTGTTGCCCCTGTAAGGGGTCTTTTCAGGCACTTTTTTTGTAGTTTCTTCCTCTGGAACTTTAATACACTGTGTATCTGTTTATGGACCATAGGTATGTCTGTGATTTATGTATCAAAATGTAGGATTTTTTGTTTTTTAGCCCCAAGAACTAATTTTGACCCAGTTGTGAATACATCCTCTTAATGCAGCAGTCCGCAACCTTTTTGGCACCAGGAACAGCTTTTGTGGAAGTCAATTTTTCCACGGATCAGGGTGGGGGGTGGTTTTGGGGATGATCCAACTGCATTACTCCATTTATTGTGCACTTTATTTCTATGATTACCTCACCTCCATCTCAGATCATCAGATGTCAGATCCTGGAGGTTAGGGATCCCTGCTCTGAAGTCTAGCAGAGTCATAAGATGCCTGGGTCCCTGCATTACTTTGTGGAAGAAGGCCAGTCGTGTCAGAACACCTCCATTTGACTGTTGGAGCTGTGAGAAACAACGTTAATCATGGTAAGCTCCTGAAAATTAGGAGATGATTATGGCTAACATCGCCTTAATAATGTTAGTACAAGATCTAAACTTGATAGTTAAAACAGAGTAAGAATTGGACAGACATATTTATAATACAAAGCACTCATAAATTCTAAAAGAGGTAAATTTAGGATTGAAAACGCCTAATTTAGGTGGTGGACGACAAATTAACTGTATTCATTTATAGTCTCTCCATCTATACACATCATCACCAAGATGAGAGTGAAATAATTTTAAACAACAAAGGAAACATGTAAGGGCTACTGGAAAAGAGACTGGGAAAAAAGATAAGAGTATGCAAGATTAGAAACTGATATTGCAGCCACAGGGAGCCTGATGCTGGAGTGGGCTCAGATGCTATGAGAGTCCATCAGCCTGGCAGAATGGCCAAGGGGCTCATAACTCAAAGATGCCAGGGCAATGGAGGGCAGGAATCAAGTGTGAGGCTGAAAAGTGGGGGGATTGTATAAAACCTGAAGTCAGAACAGTTGAGCCACTGGTACCCATGGGGCAGACAGATACCTACTCCCCCAAGCACAAAAATTTAAAAAAAAAAAAGGAAGGAATTTCCTTCTCTAAAGAAACTAAATGGACACAAAGAAGAGATGAGATCCAGGAAGCAGTAGAACTAACCTAGGATGATAGTACAGGAAAGTCCCAAATGTCAATTGTGTAGCAGGCCTAGACAGCAAGCAGGTCAAACTTGAGGAAGATGGAGAACTCTGGGAGGAAGGGAGAACATATAAAATACCCAACTGGCTAGAGAGTCTGAGGGGAAAAAAAAAATGAGGATATAATAGCAAATGGTGGGGAGGAAAAAAGGAAGGCAATGACATACTCGGGAAAATATAAAGCTATAGATAGATAGATAGATAGATATTATGAATTTCGTTTATATATATATATATATAAAATTCATAATATTGACATATATATATATATATGAAATTCATAATATTGACTCCAAAGAGAGTATCAGATCAGGCATCAGGATCACACACTTAACTGCTGTCAAGGTCAGGCAAATAAGTAAGTGGACACAGCAGGCTAGGAGTCTTGCCTACACTGCCTGAGTGGTAGGGGCTGCAGCAAGCTGGAGGAGGCAAGCTTATTCTAAAGGAAACAGAGTGCTGCCATATGGAAAGTCAGACCAGATATTACCACCTTTAAAACAGTATCCCAAAGTCTAAATCTTTTACAGAAACTCTCCCTACTTTTAGAATGTTGGCTGAATTTTTTTTTTGTTTGAAATCACTAGGCAAATCAAACATGTATGTCGGAGAGTAAACTGTCACAACTTGTTTCCACATCCACAATAACATAAGCTCTATCCATTGATTGTTCAGTCTTTAGAGTCAACCTACAGACAGAGCACATTTTTTTTAACTGGCAGTTAGAAAATAAAGATGTAAATGTTATCACCCTTAACAATGTCAAAGTAAAAACAGAGATGACAGAAATTAGGAAGTTGGAAGGCAGTTAGGGTAAGGACACTAATATCTTCATCTTACTGCTCAAGGGAGTCAAGAGTTACTGCTGTTAATAAGCAAGAAATATGATAGTGAAAATATTACTTATAAAGCTAACCAAATAGAGGAACTATAAATAACGATGCAGCTATGCTGTGAGGATGTGGGGAGGGGAGGTAGAAGCGTGGTATAAGTGAGTGGAGTCGTCATCATAACAGGAAGTAAGCAGATAATTTCTAAAATAGGAGTAAAACAAAAGCACATTATTTTTAAACATGGAGGTAAATGTCAGAAAAAAATAAATGAAAGAGTTAAAAGAAGTTGCCCCAAGGGAGAGGTACAAGTTAAGAAGGAAAGAGGCCAGGAGACTTTTCATTTTTATTATAGAATCTTTCCAATGTGCACCCCACTGCGCCAAACCCCCAAAACCCTTGGTAAGAAAATGAAACAGATCAATTCACAAGTTGATAACTGGACCAGACAACTAAGCCTGCAAGGTTCACTCTCAGTAATTCAATGAAAAGTGAAAGTGAAAGTCATTCTTTCCTGTCTAACTATGACCCCATGGACTACAGACCACCAGGCTCCTCCACGGAATTTTTCAGGCAAGAATACTGGAGTGGGTTGCCATTCCCTTTTCCAGGGGATCTTCCCCATCCAGGTATCAAACCCAGGTCTCCTACAATGCAGGGAGATTCTTTACTATCTCAGCCACCCGGGAAGCCCAGACAACACAGTGGAGAGGCCCAAAGGCCACCCTCAGAAGCTGGAACTTTACCTTTGGAACAAGACGTGGCCCAAAATTTCAGAACAGGTGACGGGCCTGAAGCAGTACGGGAGTGACATGGGTGGGAAATGAACCAATGTCAAAGCAAGAGGAGGTGGGGATGCATACAAGCAAGGGACTTGCTCCTAGTAGGTATCAGTATCTGTGGAAGGATGAGATGTCGGGAGGGACTGAGTGATACAAGTAAGCACTTAGCTTGTCTTTTAAGACTCGACTACCCAGCCATCTCTTTTGTAAAAATTTTCTTAACCAAACTCTGCCTTTTCTTGGTAGTGGGAATATTAAGCCTCCAACTAACTAAGCATGGAACACTTCATTGAACTCAGGTTTCCTATTATTACTGTATGAATCCCTTGAATGCAAGGATGGTGATCTACTCATCTCTGTACCTTCAGGTCTTTGCTCTGGGTCTGATTCATAGTAAGTGCTCGAAAATAAGTGCTCCACTGGATAGATAGGTGACTATATGTATGTATGTATGTATGGGCTTCCCTGGTGGTTCAGACCGTAAAGAATCCTCCTGCAACACAAGGGACCTGAGTTTGATCCCTGGGTTGGGAAGATCCCCTCGAGGAGGTCATGGCAACCTACTCCAGTATTCTTGCCTGGAGAATCCCCACGGACAGAGGAGCCTGGCAGGCTACAGTCCATAGGGTCACAAAGAGTCAGACACAACTGAGCAACTAAGCACAGCACAGTATGTATGAATGTACGGATAGATGGATGGACGGGGTGACAGGCGTCTACAGTAGGATGGCAACAGTACAGAGGAGTGAAAGAACAGAATCAATGGGCTCTGGTACCTGGATGCTTCCCAGAATGTGCTGGGCTTGACGCCTCTTTAGGAAAGTAGAACACTAACATTATTGCTTTATCACTCTGCAACCATTCCCCAGCTTGCAAGGGCTTGTCTGGTTAATAACAGATCGTGCAACAAATTAGACACAGGAAACAAACCAGGATGACAGAAAGGCGGGCGGGGCCCAGGGCAAGAACCAGCGACCAAAGCACCCTCTCACATTCTGTTTAGGAGGAAGGGGTCAGACATGTTGGCCTGCTTTGCTTGAAAGGTTTGGTCACTCCAGTCTCCAAAGTCCATCTCAAGAGGATGACAAGGAGCAAGAATCCCTCTTCACAGGGCTGTTTCCCCATCACACAGCAACATCCCATCTATTACCAAAAGCTTGTTTCTAACTCATGGCCTTGGCAAAAACAACAGAAAGCAAAATACTGCTCTTGCCTTAGATTCCAGAATAACACCAGCTGTTGGAATTAAAGTCAGGCTAGTAGCCTAATGACGAATAAAAAGAACTTCCTTCAGGACTCTGTGGGAGAAGGCGAGGGTGGGATGTTTCGAGAGAACAGCATCAAAACATGTATATTATCTAGGGTGAAACAGATCACCAGCCCAGGTTGGATGCATGAGACAAGTGCTCAGACCTGGTGCACTGGGAAGACCCAGAGGGATCGGGTGGAGAGGGAGGTGGGAGGGGGGATCGGGATGGGGAATACATGTATATCCATGGCTAATTCATGTCAGTGTATGACAAAAACCACTACAATAATGTAAAGTAATTAGCCTCCAACTAATAAATGAGAAAAAAAAAAAGAACTTCCTTCAAAAAGTACCTTCAGTAGGTAAGGGATTTTTGGGTCCCTGGACAATAAAACACCACTTCCAGTTAGATGGGATGGCTGCTCTAAGCATCATAATCCTACTGACCAGTTATAAAAGTACAGCATCTCTTATATCAGGTGCTTCAGTCCTGTCTGACTCTTTTCAACCCTATGGACCTGTAGCTCGCCAGGCTCCTCTATCCATGCCCTCCTCTAGGTGATGCTCCCAACTCAGGGATCGAACCCGCATCTCTTACATCTCCTGCATTGGCAGGCAGGTTCTTTACCATGGGCACCACCTGGGAAGCCTAGGACAGAGATGAGTGTCCTCTACCTTTCCCTCCAGCAGGTAGGAAAGCAGAATATGTCTGCTATCTCCTAGTCTCGGAGTGAGGAATGGCCGACGACTCCCTGCATCTGTACCACCCCGTGTGCACCCCAAAGTAATACCGGTGTGATGTATCACCCCAAAGTGACTTCACCAACAAATCCTCCAGGAACACAGAGGAGCACGTGGGGCAGGTGCCTTTATCTCTATTTTAAAAAATCATCAGTTTTATTTTTGGTTGCACTGGGTCTTCGTTGCTGCTCTTGGGCTTTCTCCAGTTGTGGCGAGTGGGGGCTACTCTTCGTTGTGGCGCACGGGCTCACTGTGGTGGCTTCTCTTGGTGCGGAGCACAGGCTGTAGGCTCGTGGGCTTCAGTCGTTACAGCTCGTGGGCTCCAGAGCGCAGGCTCAGCAGCTGTGGCACCTGGAATCAGTGGCCCCGAGGCGTGTGGAATCTTTTCAGACCAGAGATCAAACCAGAGTCCCCTGCACTGGCAGGTGGATTTTTATCCACTGGACTACCAGGGAAGTCCCCTTTATTTCTATTTTACAGATGGGAAAATTAAAGCACATGTATCTGTGTAAGCAACTTGCTCCAGGCTCTCAGAGAGGAGTCACAGGCCCAGACTGGTCCAGAACACTGGTCTCCTGGTGACTTGAATGCAAGGACAGGGACCTTCTCATCTTTGGACCCCCTGATCCTAGCACAGAGCCTGGACCTGGTCCACAGTAACTGTTTAATAAATGTTTACTGAACAGAAGACTCCCAGTGCCAAACTATTACATGAACCTCTGTCTGGGCTCGATTTCTTTATCTGTAAAACAAGAATACTAATATTCTTCTCATATGGTTAATGGGAAGATCAAATGTATTCACACAAGTAAAGGTTTTTTGTAACACTTCCTGGCACATGGTTGGTACTCTTTAATAATGGCTATCATTATTATTGTTGATATTGTGTCTGCTATTAAGAAAAGAGAACGAGGCGATATGAGAGAGAACAGCACAATGAGGGATGTGCTACCTTAACTAGGGTGGTGGGGAGGGGGGACACTGGAGAAAGACCTAAATGAAGAGCCAGGATCTGGGGGAGGGCAGGGCAAAGGCGGGGAGATGCAAGTAGATTAGGTATGTCGGAGCAGCAGAAGGAAGTGGCAGTTTTGTAATGATCACAATCCAGCTTGGTTTTTACATTCTAATGAACGCCCTTAACTTTCAGGAGGAAATGTCGAATTCTCCATCTGAACAGACAGCCCACGGTAGACACTCCTAAAGGCCACTCTGAAGGTTTGATCACAGTATCTCAAATAGGTCTGAAGATCTCACTTTGCTGAAAGTTTAAGAAAAATCTCTTCAACACTGTTCACACATTTCTGAAACACATCTAGTTTCTAGCTGTTGAACCAATGGCTGAGGGGGAACTGAGGCTCCAAGTCCTGCCCCCCCCCCACCAACCTGGAAGTCCCCAGCTGAAGCTCTGAATGCATTTTCCCAGCATCCACCCCCGTGGCCCCACTCCCCAAGCACATCTCACCAAGAGCAAATCTGGGAACTGCAGAGAAAGCAGGCAAGTCAGTTCAGAAAGCACTGCGGAGAAACACAAACTGCAAGAAAAGCCATGGAGGCAACCCTGTCCTGCGTCATTTGAGGCTGCTCTGTGCTATTATTCCTGCTGGCTCCAATGGTAATCAATCTGTCTGCAATGCAGGAGACCCAGGTGCGATCCCTGGGTTGGGAAGATGCCCTGGAGAAGGGAACGGAATGACTACCCACTCCAGTATCCTTGCCTGGAGAATGCCCTGGACAGAGGAGCCTGGTGGGCTACAGTCCATGGGGTTACTAAGGGTCAGACACGACGGAGCAACTAACACTTACGCTATTATCACAGGAAGCCTGAGTCGAACCAAGTCATGCGGGTCCTTTAAAGTCCTGGTCCCACTTGTCTTGTTCAGACTTCTGAGGCTCAATGGTAAAAGATTTGGACAGAAAGAGCCCCTCCTCTTATTCACTGGCCCTAGTGGGCAACACTGCCGTCCTGAGGCCAGCTATTAGTGGCAATGATCAGCAGCCATGCCGTCCACATCACATTCATACCCACCATGACATCCACCCTCTGGCTCCGAATCACCCCAACGGCCAGCTGCATTCCAGGTTGGTAACTCTGGGTCTTGGGCGGGGCTGCCTCTTCACCAGCACCAACCTCGAACCCCCCACTGTGGGTGAGCAGTTCCTGGAGGACTGTCTATGGTGACTTTGCCCTACGTCTGAAGGACCTGGGGACCATGCCTGGAACTGAAGCAGCGGCCCATCATCCAGGCAAATAAAGACATAAAGGATACCCTAGAAGCCCAAAGTTCAGGTAATTCTTGAAGCATACCATAAAGACAAAAGGCTGATAAACGTTACTGTTTAAAACATTAGCTGGGACTTCCCTGGTGGCCCAGTGGTTAAGAATCCGACTGCCAATGCAGGGGACACGGATTAAAGATTCCACATGCCATGGGGCAACTAAGCCTGAATGCTGCAACTACCAAGCCTATGATCTAGAGCCCTGCTCTGCAACGAGAAGCCACTGCAATGAGAAGCCTGTGCACCGCAACTAGAGAATAACCGCTGCTCCCCACAACCAGAGAAAGCTAGGCTGCAGCAGCAAAGACCCAACACAGCAGCCCCCGCAACCAAAAACTTGCCAGCTAGATATATAAACAGACAAAAAGGGCAAACAAAATGAAATGTCAACAAAATTTAAAAAACAATTTGTTATATGCATATTTGTGTCCTTAATATATAAAGAGAGCTTAAAAATCAAGAAAAGGATAAACACACAAGGGAAAAAATGGGTTACAGGCAATCCATGAAAGAAAAATACAAAAGGCATAACATATGAAGAACTGTCAAACTCTGGAGAAATCAATAAAATCAACCTACTAAACTGGAAAAGATTTTCATATCCTGCTGCGGTGTTGGCAAGAAAGCAGAGGAAACAGGCATGTTCATACACTGATGGTAAGTTGAGTAATATCCATCCAAACTTTGATGTGCAAGCATTTGAGTCAGTGATCTATCCCGCAGGATGTTCACATTATAAACCCAAATAAACATGCTGAAAGACACCCAGCATCAATGAGAGGGTGGAGCACATTCATGTATGGCTAGTGGGGAAGCAAATCAGTGTCATATTTATGAAGAGAAATTGAGCAATATGCAGCAAAAACACCTTCAAGTTTTACATATCCTTTGACCCAGAAAGTCTACTTAACAGAAATTCACTCTTAGGAGGTCATCATAATATGACTAAAGGTTTAGCTATAAAGATGCTTATATGTTATTTTTAATGGACAGGCGAAGGGGGGCAAAATATAAACATGTAAAATGCTAAGACTGGATAAACAGATGATATAGACACAGTAGAATTCTAGGAAGTGATTCCAAATTATGCCACCGGTCTTCTGGTTTTTAAAAAATTGTAGATGGAAAACATGTGTTGATCTCCTTTTCCTTCTAAGAGGCCACTAAAATGATAGTAAAGGAATTGCTTTAATTGTATAAACTTAAAACATTGAAAAGAACGGGAAAGAGGCCATCACATGGACAGTCCCTTCTGACCTCAGCCTCCCCTTCCCCTGAGCACTGCCACAGGGTTAGGAATGGAGAATTTGTTCCCAAAGAAGGAAAATGTGTCACTAACCACTCTCTTCCTGAACAGTCAAGGGATGGTCGAAACCAGGTGTGTCCTCTTTACAAAGAAGAGGCCCGTGAAGCGTGGGGTGGGATGAGGTGTGGGCGCTGAGCCCAAGGAAGCTCGGTCTACTCTGAATTTTCCTCAGATCTCCACACCGAGAGAACAACAGCTCAGAAAACAGACAATCCAGGACTGGATTCTCTCGGCCGGTCAAGGGGAAGTTCATGGCAGAGCCCCCTGACCTCCTTGGGCTACAGATGATACTGAAAGCAAGACCTCATGGGGGAGGGGGTGTCGAGCAGGAGCATCCCTTCTTCGGCCTTGCAGGCAGGGGACAGTCCCAACTCCCCGACGGGTGGGTGGTCCCGGCTAAAGGCAAGCAGACAGCTCTTGATCCTTTTCTAGGCCTCCCTCTCCATCGCCAAGAATGTGACCCCTGTAAATGTGCTCAAATGCCTCTCACTGTACCTGGGGCCTGTCTGAGGAAGACTCCTCCACTGGCTTTTCTGACACAGACAATATTTATTTTCTTGTCGCAGTGTCTACTTTCTAAGAATTCCAGAAGGCTGCGTTCTGGCCTTTAAGATCCAGGTCAGGAAGGGAAAGTGGTTGCAGTGGGATAAGAAGAGGTTCTTCCACGGAGCCCCTGGCTCAGGGATCCTACATCTTTGTGCCACGCTGAGAGCAAAGGACAGGAAACGGGTCTGCTTTTATGGATCTGTTGTGTTTCCAGTTAAAAATATATAGATAACCAACACAATATTGCAAAGCAATTATCCTTCAGTTAAAAATAAATGAATTAAAAATATATATACACGTACAGTGACTTCTCTGGTGGTCAGTGGCTAAGACTCTGTGCTCCCAATTCAGGGGCATGGGTTCAATTATCCTACATACCATGCGGTACAGCCAATAACAAATAAATTAATCAAAGTGTGTGTGTGTGTGTGTGTGTGTGTGTGTGTGTGTGTATGTGTGTTAGTCGCTCAGTCGTGTCTGACTCTTTGCAACGCCATGAACTGTAGCCCGCCAGGCTCCTCCGTCCATGGAATTCTCCAGGCAAGATTACTGGATAGAGTATTTACTAGCATTAAACAGTGGTGGAGATATCTGAGGGGATGTGTGCAGAGACCTCTACGTGCTCATCAAACCTATTTTCTCCTCCTGGACAGGAAGGTAGGAAGAATATTCCTTCCTGGTTCCTTCAAAGTTATAAGCAGTCAAATGGAATGTAAACATAAGTGACTCTCTAGGCAAGATTACTTGCCTAGAATCTCTAGGCAAGGTTACTTGCCATTTCCTCCTCCAGGGGATCTTCCCAACCCAGGGATTGAACCCAGGTCTCCTGCATTGCAGGCAGAATCTTTACCATTTGAGCCACTAGGGAAGCCCCAATTAAAAGAGTATGCAATTCTAAAAACAAAAAAATAGACCTTACAAATATACACACATAGAGAAAAAGAAAGCACCCCTGATGTTCCAGGGACTACTGGAAAGCAAACAAATCGGTCCTCGCCCCCAAGGAGATCCAGTAAGAAATGGGGTTGGAGGTTCATATAACCTGGTGAGGGAGCACCAGAATGAACCGACCTCTCACAGCCCAGCACAGAAGCATTCACTCATCACCTCAGGGCCTGCTCCCTCATAATGACCAGACCTACCACTGGCTGGTGTTAACTCAGATGGGTCCTGATTCAAACCGTCAGTAAAGGAAAATGTACCGTAATTTTCACAAGCTTATTTCACGTTCTGCTTTTATCATCCTTGGGGTCCCCGTAAACTGGGGAGCTAGGTTCAGGCAATATTTTGGGGGTGCTCATGACGGCTGTCAGTGTTTAAGGACATATGTAAGTTACCATCCTCCTAGTGAGACGTGAATGGGGCACTGGAGGGGATGTTTCCAAGCTCTTGGCACGCGGTTCTGTCAGGTCCCAGACTGCTCTGCTGCTGCTCACCTGGCTGGACGGGGACCTGCAGCCTCCACCCTGTGAAAAAACTTCCCACCAGACGGCAGACCTGGGTCCCTGAGCAAAGACGCAGGGTTCTTACCACCGTTAAGTAAAAGGACGCCTCAATCCAACTGGCACAAGGGGCGGAAAAAACCCACAAGATCCAAAGGCGGCCCCCCGCCCGCGACTGACTTCAGCCTCCAGGGGAGGAAAATACAGGAGTCTCCAAGGGCCACACGGGCCCCTCCAGGGCTTACTTAACGTGAAGAGGAAATTGCCCCACAGACATCCACCAACGGATGCAGAGAACGGAGGCCAAGGGTGGTGACGAATCCCAACGGCCAGATCCAACCACCTCCCGGCCACAAGGAAATGGAAAATTTCAGGGATACGGCAAATTCATTTTTTCTATTAGGTTGGCAGTCCTAGATGGGCTTTCAGTTGGGGCCACTAAAAAGACAAACAGAACAACTATACAGACACACGTAGCTCCCAGGGATGTCTAAGTGGGTGTGTGTGCGTGCGCGCGCGCACGTACTCAGAGGGGCACATACACATGCATACATGTGAACAGGCGTGTGATACACAAGCCAAGGAGCTCCAAGGGCATAAATATGGAAATCTAAAAGTAAAACAAAGAAAACTTCGGAAAGGCAAGTGGGACCCAACGATTTCAAGGTGGTTGATTCGTGAGGGGTTATGGCAAGCCTCAGAGAGCCCAGGAGACCTGCTGGCAGCAACCACTGGACCCACGCATTCCTTCCAGAACAGTGATCTCAGCAATTTCCACCATTACTACCCTCTTTCAAATTTTAAAGCTACTCAAGTCCCAACTCTAATATTCTCAACAATTATATTATCTAGCGCTATTATACAGGCCCATCTCATGCATCAAATCTCATTATAAGAAGAATTGCTTGAATGGGCCAAGTCATAGTGATGTCTAGATCTGGCTAGAAAAAAAGTCTCTCTGGGAGTGAATCCTGGGCAGCAGTCCTTTACCTAGGCCTGATTGTGTAGAGTGGCCCCTCTCTGTGCTGAGAATCGCTGGCTCTGCACCGGCCACAGGACAGACCTGAGATGGGCCAGTGGAGAAGGTCAGGACTCCGCTGTGGCCTCAACTCCCTCAGGGGGAAAGGGATTAAACCTTGAGACTCCGCCCAGGTAAGGCCACCGCACACCACAGGCCCAGGGGCACCGGAAGTGGAAAGGTAAAGATCCCTCTGTTATTTCCAAGCTGCGAGTGATCCATCTGGCCGTGGTAGCCGCAGGACATTAAGAGGCCATGTGGGAACCGGCGGGACACATCGTGGGGGACAGGAAAGGGCACTGGGGTTCCAATCAGATGGAGGTTAGTGAGATGCTTCCACCTCCGGACTCTTAACACCCAAAATGACGTGAATCTGACACTTTAGTGTAGGACTTGCTGGATTGTTTCTAGGCTCCATGGCTCACAGGCCATGGAAACGAGTATAACTGCTGTGACTTCTGTATAGCCACATTAAGCACTGATGGGGTCAGCTGGGAGGATTAAATGCAGTGAGGACAGGGGCTTCCCTGGTGGCTCAGAGGTAAAGAATCCGTCTGCCAATGCAGGAGACACGGATTTGATCCCTAATCCGAGAGGATCCCATATGCCTCAGAGCAACTTAAATCCATGCACCACAGCTACTGAAGCCCGAGGACCCTAGAGCCCGTGCTCTGAAACAAGAGAAGTCACCGCCGTGAAAAGCCTGAGCTCCGCAACGAGAGAGGAGCCCCTGCTCGCCACAACTAGAGAAAAGCCTGTGTAGCAACAAAGACCAGCACAGTCAAAAATAAATAAACACACAGAATCATTTTTTAAAAAAAGAGAGCAGAGGGGACAGGGCTGGGATGGGTGGGGAGAGGGTACCAGGGTCCAGAGCTCTGGGTTTACTAGCAGTGAGAACTCGGAGCCCAGAAGCTCTGCCCCCAAGTGCTTAGGGGCCAGCACCAGGCAGGGACTCCATGATCATAGCAGGTGCTCGAGGCAGGGCAGCCCCCTGCTAACAAGTCACTGGTACGGGTAAGAATGGTAATAACAGTTAACAACGCAACAGCACGTACAGTGGGCCAGCACTCCGAGCTGCTTTACACGTACTGACTCAACTCTCTACCACAGCTCTATTGCGTACGTATTATTTTGCCCATTTTACAGATGAGGCAACCGAGGCACTAGGAGTTTAAACAAGCAGATTTGGACACAGGAAATGTGGATTCAGAACCTGTGCTCACTAGGGATAGCAGTCCATGCTTCTCCACAGTTCTGGATTACACAGTCAACAAGAGCATACATGGGGAACACTGTTTATCGAATGCCAGCAAGCAAGATCTCCAGGCACTTTCACACGCTTTAACTCTGTAATTCTCTCTTCTCCACTCTTCCCCAAATTCCCTTCCAGCAACTACCTGATCCAACTCCAACTCAACCATCACTTTCTCAAGGAAACTCTGGTCCCTCTCCACTAGGGTATTCACTGACAAGGCTCCCTCTACTTAATCTCTTATCACTGTCCATGGCTCTATATTATTTGGTTGGACAGTAAAGAATCTGCCTGCAGTGCAGGAGACCCTCATTCGATCCCTGAGTTGGGAAGATCCCCTGAAGAGGGGAATGGCTACCCACTCCAGTATTCTTGCCTGGAAAATTCCATGGACAGAGAAGAGTCGGACACGATGGAGCGACTAACACTTTCACTTAATAAAGGCTTCTCTCCCTGGCTCGACTCTAGGCCCAGCATTGTTCAGTAGAATTCTCTGCTATAGTGGAGAACATAAGCATCTTATGTTTGTGCTGTCCAATGTGGTAGCTATAGCCACGCATGGCTGCTGAGCACCTGATATCTGGTTAAGGGCTGAGATCCTACTTCCTGAACCAGAGGCATCACTATCACCTCGCAGCTAAAAAGTACAGTCTCAGGTCCCACCCCAGACCTCCTGAATCAGAATCTGCCTTTTAATAAGATTCCCACGTGATTCACATGCACGTGAAAGTTTGAGACCCTGCTCTTAGAGTATTACAGGGAGAACAAGGAACTGCATTTAAATCAGCTGGTTTCCATTTTTTGGAAAGGCATCTGACTCACTGTTGCGAGTAACTGGCAGGGCCCTAAACAATATCCAAATGACTCAAAGCAGCAAGAGCCATGGATCTACCGAGCATCTACTAGAGAGCCGCCTCTACTGAGCATTGTGGGGAAAGGAGAGTCCATAAAGCACAGATACAGGAAAGAGAAGAGAAGCTGAGGGTCAGGGGAACCAGTGTTCTGGTTAGGCTGGGACTCTGTGAGGTCATGAGAAGAAAAACTGTTCTGGGCCAGAGGGGTGTGAACAGAGGGTGTGTCCATGCACAAACACAGAGGCATGGAATTAAAAATGGTGCTAAAGGGGTATCAACCTCTGAGCTACTATCAGAAGCTCAGTGTCCTAAATTAAATGCATCTGTTCATTGAAATGGAGTTTACAAAGAAATTAACAAGCTCTACTATTAAGTCCTGACAACCAGCTGTCTTGCTTCTGAGAATCAGGGGCTGGAAATGAGAGCAAAGGTGGCTCCACAATGATGCTACTTTGCTGTGCACCCTTCCTGCCTAGCCGGCTCTCAGCTGGCTTTCCCTGAATCCTGCCTACACACTGACTTCGGTGGTGATCAGCCATGGGGCTGGAATGGGACCTAAAAGATGTCCTTCCATACTATACTGTGCAGGTACCCAAACTCCATTCACACACAGAAACTACCTAGGAGCATCTGGTTTTTTTGTCGTGATGATTCAGCATATATTTTTTTTATTTTTTTCTTTTCTCACCGCTAGTCTATGTCCAATGGCTGGCTGGATAAGCCTCCAACCATTCCTCACCCTTCTTGTCCACTTCCGCTATCAAGGCTGGAAAAGCTTACTCATCCTCTCACCAGCCTCCTTTGCAGCTCCAGGCGACCACATCACACTCCTGGAAGTGACAAGACTAAGAAGCCAAAACACTACGGAGGGCAAAGCAGAGAAACTGAAAAAAGTCCTATCCTTGACGTCACTGTTGAACTGCAAGATCAACACCAGACAACCACTGTATTCGCCCCAGATTCTTGTCTTGTGAGAAGCTGTGTTACTCAGGCCACTATTCGTTTGCTTTTTTTCTACTTACAGCCAAAAGCATGCCTGTGGTCATTTCCTATCCCCATCTCCTCTCACCTGACTTGCTTTGCTTCTTTGCTCACTATTTCCATCTAGCTCCTGCAGCAGCCCCCAGACTGCTCCAGTTTCCCTTATTCTTTTCCTAGTCACATCCTCCTCTCACAGCTCATGATATAACAGTAGGCTCAGATGCCCAACTCTCATTTTCATTTTTTTTAAAAATATTTATTTATTTTTGGCTGCATCAGGTTTTTGTTGCCGCATGCAAGATCTTTGCCGTGGCTTGAGGGTTCACTAGCTGTGGCACACAGGCTTAGTTGCCCCAAGGCATGGGGATCTAAGTTCCCAGACCAGGGATCAAACCTGCGTCCGCTGCCCTAGAAGGTGGATCCTCAACCACTGGACCACCAGGCAAGTTCCCAACCCCTATTTTTGAAAGGTCAAGTCCTAATATCCAATCGTTGGTCCTCATGGAACAACCCCTTCTGATCCCTGGAAATGAGCCTAGCTACAAATTTTACCCAAAGCTCAAAGAACAATGAGCAAATTCCATTATTATGTTTCTTTACTTCTTGGATTACGGTTATGAGCTAATAAAATTGTGTAAAGATATTTTTCAAATGCATTTAAATTGAGCAAATCTCAAACTTCATAGCAGGTATGCAAACTCGGCCAGCCCATCTAGGCTGACACAACAACCAAGAGAGAAGGCTTGAATAAGAAACTACTCTTGAGAGCAGATGTGTACACAGAAACGCTAAAGTTTATGAACTAGCTCAGTGCTCTTTCTAGCGCAGACTGATGTAAGCTACCTGGCTGGGCTCTGCAGCCTCCCTCTGGCATTTAATTGGATCTGTGATTAGGAAAAATATATTATAATCTTGATTAAGCTTAAGATTTCCATCTTTCAGTTTACCACTTAATATATGTTCAAACCGACATGTTTTCTGCAACTATGGACATGCCTTGGCCTCCTTCAGGTGGTGAAGTGCTGAAAGGCAGGAACCAAGTCCAAATGGCACTGTGTCCTTCCACACAGCACCCACCCCAGGGCCAGGTCTGATCCCATCCCCAAAAACAACAGCAACCAAGTCAAAATTGGAAATTATATGGCAGTTGCCAGTCACAACCAAACAGCCATTTCTTACCTGTACATGCTACAGAAATGAGTCACATTTTCAGGGCTCCTTCATCTCAAGAATGATTCACAATTTTTTTGTGACTCAGATACACCACCCCATTCCTGCTCCATCTCAGAAGGAGAGTGGAGTGAAAACGTCAAGGCATGGACATGTACTTCAAGAGAACCTTGGGGGGGCAGGCAGGCAGACCAGAGAGGGATGGGGGTTCACCGGGACCATCACACAAGATGGAGCACGTTTTCCAATGACAATGCTCGATTTGCCCAAGCAGGAAACTGGCCGTCATGCTCAAGCTCTATCCATCGGCCCCTAGACTGATCTATTTGTTCTTTTATAAGTGGTATTCCCCCCACCCTCGGCTTTGTTTCTGCTTCATATATTGCATATAAACTTCAGATGGGTCACCTTTCCCCAACCACAAAAATGAGCAAAAAAGAAAACTCTCTTATCAGATCACATTAAATGAACATTCTGAAGAATCTCCTGAAATGATAGATTTCTTTCTGGAACGTTCTCTGACCAGTACCTCATTCCTTCGTAACACGGCCGGCTGACTGCTTTTATGCACAGAGCACTTGGGTGTGGGTGCTGGGAAATCGTTCAGAACCAATTGCCCCGAGGCCCCTGTGGGTTCTGAGGTGCTGAGGGCCCAGCAGCAGTGACCGGCTCCGAAGCAGTGCCCTGCTTGTGGGCAGGAGTGAGCCCAGCCCAGTGGCTTCCCCTCACAACCTTCCGGATTTGGGCATGGGACTTTTATGACCCCAAATCATTTACCAGCAGAGCAAGAGGGTGGAAAGAACAAAAGGCTTTATAGATACAGAGCTCTGGGTATTAACACAGCTTTGGGTAACCCCAGGCACCTTACTTAATTTCTCTAAGCCTCATTTTCTCATCTGTAAGTTAACACCTGCCGTGCAGGGCTGTTTTGAGAATTACAGCGGAGTGCGGGAAGTTTCTGGCCCAGAGGGGATGGGCAATACTTGTCAATTATCGATAATTGTCATCCTCATCACCAAAGTGAGAACACTCCAGAAACTCACCTATGTGACGCACAATCAGGTTAGTGCAGACTCTGCCTGGTCTGTGAGTGCAGCCAGTCAGGGTTTTCATTCTCCGGCATGTCTGTGGGTCTGTTTAGATTCTAAGGCCCTAGGGATGGAACAGGGGTGAGGACGGGGGCAAGGTCTGGACAACACAGCAGAAGAAGGCACGTTTCCTTTGGAGATGAGACACCTGTTATTCTTCCGGGAGATGTGGCTTATCATCACAATTCAGCGGGTTAACCAGCTCTCTGAATTGTGCAGAGGTCCCAGGTCTAACCCTGACTTGGCTCCTTCTTCCAAAGCCACGGAGCCCACACCCCTTCCACATCTTGACCTGGCCAGATGTTTGATGAAGAAAACGGTCACTAGCCACAAACAGCAAGTTAGCACAACCTGCTGGCACCCCCAGAAGAACATTAAAAATCTGTTCCTCAATCCATCTTGGGGACAGGAACTTCAACTTTAGTTGTAGGAAGAAGGCCATTGAAGTGTTCAATATCAATTCATATGCCAACACCCCTCCTTCCTGCAACCCCAGGCTTTGGTAATTATTAGTGGAGCCATCTGCTCAGCCTAATGAAATGTGCAATCTCCTGTACATATAATTAGTGAAGCTATTTTAATTAATTGAACAAATTAATTAATTGCAAGGATAGTGCAACGATTTCCCAGGGACTGCATCCAACTCATTTATGCTGTATGTGTCTACAGGGCACCTCCAGAGGGCAGAGCCCCAGACTCACACTCTGAGAAGATGAAGATGTTCCTGGCATCTTCTCCATCAGCAGAAACAGAACCCAATACATACAGTCATTGGTGACCACCCGTCCTACTTGGGGTGGCCAGTTCATTCTGGTTTTCCTGAGACTGTCTTGGAGTCAAAGTCCAGGTAGGGAAGTGCCTTGATCCCAGGCAAAGCAGGATGGTTGGTCATCCTGCTTATGCTTGACCTGAGTCCAAGATTACCACCACCACTGGAAAAGCGATGGCTAGGCTGGGTATCCTGTAACATAGCCTCCTGCCATAGCAAATATTACTAATCAATTGAGGAGCTCCTACTTGCTTAGCTGAGACTGAGCCAGGTCCAAAGCGTTCTCATCTTTGCTCTAGGCAGCCACTGTTAAACACACTGAACAGGAGGGTCAGAAAATGAATTTTCCATCCGTATCCTAGAATCATAGAAGCTCTAGGCTAGCAAACGCTTTCAAAGTCTAGTCTAATCACTCATTCAGGGTTTAAAATCCCTCTACAGTATTCACAAGTGACCAGCCAGGCTCTGCTTACATACATCTAAAGATGGTGAACTATCTCTTAAAGCAACTCATCCTATCACCAACAGTTTTGGCTGTCAAACTCCTTCCTTAGATTACTGAAATGTCTCTCTTATCAGTCTCTTTTGGGGGACTATATCATGGTGCTTCAAATAATGACACCCAGTTACTAAATTCCTCCCAAGTTGTCTCTTTTCTAGGCCCAATTTCTGCATATGTTACTATATGACTTGGTTTAAAGTTAGGAGTGTTGTCCCCATCTTACAACATGCCATCTAAGCCTCTCTTGAGGTGTGGTACCCAGGTATGTCCCCCACAGCAGTTACTCTGCTCCTGGTGGATTCTCCACCAGCATCTGGCAGCTCCATCAGGCACTGATCCCGTTTCTAAACATGCTACTGTTAAGCCACAGCTCCATTCATCTGCCACAGGACTGCCCCGGAGCTTACGCTTCATCTGGAGTCCCAGGATAGGAGAAGCCCCATGAGATGGTTAATAAATATCGTATAAATTACTGGCTGCCAATTTCCTTGTTACAAACAACTTGCTCTAAAGGCTTGCTTAAAAGTAATAGTTCAGAATCTTAACAGAACGTAGCCACAGAAACCATATTTTAAATGATGGTTGGACTCCCAGGCTAGCCCATGAAAGCCTTCTGAACTCACAACATACTTGCAACATAAAACTCACAGTGCTATTTTAACTACATGCAGCCACCATTTATATTATGGTTTCCATGGTAACACACACTCACACTCCATTTCAGAGAACCAGACATGAGGTAGACCTGGTGCTGCATTTACTCTAGGTGTCCTCGTGGGTGGCGGGGTGGGGAGACCTAGACACTAGCCCCCGCCAACCCAGCTCCGTTCAGACCCACCGGTCTTTTCATGTGTGCAATGGCCTATACACATGAGGGCCTGCCGGGCCCAGGGGAGCCAGGAGACCCTTGGGAAAGAGGCCAGTCATCATGGCTATGAGGTGTGGTTGTATTTGTGATGGCATTGCTTGTCAGCAAGTTCCTGCAGACGCAAGAACAGGGACCATTCTCAAAGTCAGAAATGGAAACCTAAAAACGCCACTGATTATCGTGTCCCTCTCTAAGTCCTTAAGAGAGATGGCTACAAGCTGGTGTCTGTGGCAACGGGAGGGGAGGGAGAAGAAGACGCACTGATGTCAAGTGGACCACAGTGGGGACGCCGAGCAGAGCTGCTGAGTCTCCGTTTTCCCTTATCTTTGCTTCTTTACACCTTGACCAACCATGCCCCCCTCCCTATTGTCCTCGGTCACTTCTGAGAGCCACTTCTCTTCTGTGGAGACAATCAGGAAGGTCGTGGCCTGTGTCTCTGGGGCATCCACCTGAAACAGGAGCAGCTGCCCCCACCTGGAGGACGGCAGTGCCTGCATGGACTGAGCTAAGACCCCAGCACCCACAGTGCCCTGAACTTGTAACTAGAGAGGCCGACCTCCTCCAGCCTCAACTTCCACATCTCGAAACTGAGCACCATGTCCTTGCTGGGCGGTTGTGAGTAATAAATGAAAGGCAATAATGATGATGATGATGATGATGATGATAACAGCTGAACTTTTTGGTAATGGGTCTTACCAGCACTGTTCTCCATGCATTTGCATGAACTCACTTAAACTGTATGAGAGCCCTATTATTTCACAAGGAAGGAAACCAAGGCCCACAGAGGGTGGGTTATTTGCCCAAAACTGTTCAGCTAACAAGCAGCAGGGCCAGGAGTAACAGACAAAAAGCTGCTTTGGAAACTATCATGTTACCGAAACAGTGGTCACTTTTATGATTACTGACCAGCATAGGGCCCTGCCTGAATGCTCTAGTCTGGATTTTCTTTTTTTTCCTTTTATGATTTTTTTTTTTTGATGTGGACCATTTTTAATATCTTTATTGAATTTGTTACATTATTGTTTCTGTCTTATGTTTTTGTGTTTTGGCTGCAAAGCCTGTGAGATCTTAGCTCCCAATCAGGGATGGAACCCCTCACCCTTCCCCATCTCCCTGCATCGGAAGGCGAAGTCTTAACCACTGGACCACCAGGGAAGTCCCCTGGATTTTCTACCACAGGGGGACCTAAGTGGGTCCTGTCCCAAGCTCCCAAGGCTCAGCTGGTGTGTCTCCTCCAGCCCAGCCCTGGACCCTGTGCAGAATCTCAGCACCACACACTGTTTGCTAAGCATCATCATCACCAGGGCTTCCCTCTCACATGACCACCCTGCTCAAAACTGTGAAATGCACATTACCTCCCTCTCTTCCTCTCACCTTCCTTATCTCATTTTTTTCCCTATAGCACTTACCACTTTCTAACCTACTACATACCATTTTTATTTATTGCCAGTCTCCCCAAGGAGACCACAGGTTCCATGAGGGCAAGGAATTTGATCTCTTTTGTTCAGTGCCTTACCTCCAGCACCCAGGACAGTGCTAGACACGTGGCAGGCATTTGGTAAGTATCGGCTGAATGAAGGACAAATCCATTTTTATTGACATAGGGAAAATGTCTGTAACATAGTGTTTAGCAAAAGAAAGGCCCCTAAATTTTATATAAAATGATCCCACCTGTGTAAATACATTATGTGTGTGTCTGAACACAGAAAGAAAATCTAGAAAGATGCCCAGGAAAATGTTCATTGTGGTTGTTTCTAAGGAGTAGGAGTAAATTAACTTCCTTCCAAGTGTTTTACAAAGACCATGCATTATTCCTATACATTCCTAAAGCTATTTATAGTTGAAAACAAACACACTTGTGTATGCTCGTGGGCAGACACACAGCAGAAGCACACAGCTGGTTATCAGTGACCAGAGCAGGAAGTCAGGATAGTGACAGCCCCACGCACCCACCTCCCGCATGGTGGGCCATCAGCAACGCCAAAAGAAATTACAGGATGACATCTACAGGGTCTGGGACTCAGCAGTGCCTCCTTCGGAACTCCCCCCAGAAGGAAATGAATCAAAAAAGGAAAACTCTCTAAGATTCAACCCCATTCTCCCACCTCTCTAGAGCCCTCTCAAGAACTGTTTAATCCTATGATTATCTGTAAATTACATTGGAATGTTCCAGAAAATGTAAAGTGAATCCAAGACATCAAGTGAGGCATTTTGGAACTAAAAACTCAACTCTGCAATTAAAAAAAAAAAAAAAAGCCTCTTTCTCTCATGCCTGTGTTAAAGAGGAAGTCAGAAAGACAGAATTCCACCCGAAACCCTTGGCTTGGGCCTGGCTTGGGTGCCAGCCTCCATCAAGCTCTTCTCCTCCACACTGTCTGCCGATGTGTTCTGCATACAGGTGCTCACAAGGAACCTACCCACCGACTCACACATCCTTAAATCACATGAACAGCAAGGACGTGCCAAGTGAGGGCCAGCTGTGAGCCCAGCACAAGGTCAGGTGCTGTGAAGGGGAAGGAAAGGAGACCTAAGATGAGACGTGTGCCTTCAAGGAAGGGCTGCCACATGAGAAATATGGAAGAAAACAGTCATACTTAATGGGGCAGCACTTACTAGCCAAGTAGTAAGAGTTCTTCCCTAATAGCTCAGTTGGTAAAGAATCCTCCTCGATGCGGGAGACCTGGGTTCGATCCCTGGGTTTGGAAGACCCCCTGGAGAAGGGAAAGGCTACCCACTCTAGTATTCTGGCCTGGAGAATTCCATGGACTACAGTCTATGGGGTCACAAAAAGTCGGACATGACTGAGCGACTTTCACTTTCTGAGAACAAACAGGTGAGTGTGGGCAAGGAGGCTTCAGGGAAGAGGGCAGGGTAGGCCCAGGCCTTGCTGAGAGCCATGCCCGAGGTGCCCACGAGAGAGGGGCTGAGGGCTGAGGCCCGGCCCAGGAAGGTGGGCCTTGATGCCCGCCACAAGCCCTGCCACCTTCCTGCCCTATCTCCCGGGCACGGCCAGCTACTCTGAGCACTGCGTGTACACAGACAGCTACCCCCAGAGAAGACGCTCACTTCCCAAACCAGGGTAGTTTTACATCTAAGTGACAGAAATTCTCACAGCTCAGCTGATTTCTGGAGCCAAATGGAGTCAGAGGGGAGAACAAGGTAGCACCTGCAATTCTGTCCAGATCTGGGAATGCTGCTCAAGCCACAGTGATTCAGGAAACAGTCCGAAAGGCCTCTGAGCATGGAGATGCAGGCCAGGCACGTGGCTTGGCTTGAAAGAACTAGCTAGGCAGAGGGGGACAGGTATAAAAAGAGGAGGGGAAGAGGCCAGATGAAGGACTTCGTAAAGGGAAAAGAAATCAAGAGAGCCGGCCAGGGCAGGGATGGGAGCCAGTGGCATCCAAAGAGACCATGTGTCCTGGTTTTCCAGGGACGGACAAGTGGCCCAGGACTCAGGACTTCCAGGACTAACACTAGGACCGCCCCAGGCAAACCGGAACGAGTGGATCAGCCCAGTGGTAGCAAGCCATTCAGGGATGCTAAGGGGTTTGCTCATCCCTGGGAGCTCTCCCCCCTTCTCAAGGACCTGTCACTGCCCACCCACACCTGCAGGGCGATGGGAAGGACGAGGGCAACATACAGGGGCGACCACGTGCCCCTCCTTCTCATCTCATCTCAACCATGCAGATGTTTGAACAGGATCAGGAAGCAGAGAAAATTCTTTATTGTATTGTTAAAATACAACCTAGAATCGCGGCCAGTCTCCTTTCCTCAATGGTTCCTCAGGCACTGGGCTCCCCAGCTGCCCAGCCGGGTGTGGACGCAGCACCCCACCCTCGGGAAAGTGCTGCTTCTGTACTTGGACATCAGAAGCAGCAGACGGGGGACTTCCCTGGTGCTCTAGTGGTTAAGACTCTGTGCTCCCCAGGCAAGAGGCCGGGGATCGATCCCTGGCCAGGGAACTAGATCTCACACACTTCAACTAAGAGCCCACAGGCTGCGATGAAGATTGAAGATCCCGCGTGCTTCAACTTAGACCCGGTGCAGCCAAATAAATAAGCTAATAAATAATTAAAACAAAAAAAAGCAGCAGCAGACGGGATGACACACCCAGCTCCTCAGCCCAGCCCCATCCAGTCTCCACCTCCTCTGCCCTTTCAGAGCTTCACTTCCCATCTGCCTCTCCCCAAAGCAGATCCCAGGAGGGTAAAATCCACTCACTCAGCAAGGTCTTACTGGGCACTTACTGTGTGGCAGAGACTGTAAGGGACCGTGGAGGTATGGTTCAGTGGTGGGGGCTGGAGAGGGGTGGCAAGGTGGGGCTGGTTTAGAGAAGGTGAGAAAGATTCAATTAGTCAACACTTAATCACACAGCATTTAATATAACAGATGCCAAGAACTGCACTGGAGAAAGACAGAGAAGTTACCAGACAACTACAAAACCACTGTAAGGACAATGATGGTGATGCAGGGGCACCTCCTTCAGTTACTGAACCAAATGCCAGAGCACCTCACTTTAGCCTGGAGGTAAGTGCTATGGAGAAGGAAGGAAGGGAAGGAGGGAAGGAGAAGGAAAAGAAAGAAAGAAAACAGGAAGGACAGAAGGGAAAAAGGAAAGGAGAAGGAAGACCAAGCACTGACCTGAAAGAGCTAACAACCTCTACTACACAGGAAACAACCAGTGCACTGCACGATACAGGGTGAAGTGCTAACCTGGAAATCGGACCTTCAGCACACAGAGATGCAGAGCTGGAGAAAGTCCATCGCTTCCCAGAGGAAGTACAAGCAAAACCTGAGATGAAATCCTGATGGAGGAGGGTCTTCCAGGCAGGGAGAAGAAAACAGGCGCTTGCGATTTTTCCCAAAATGAAAAAGCAAGCGTATAGTCGTTACTCAAAATGTTTCAAAACAGCACACCTATCACAGGTCCTTGGTTTCAGTATCTTGCCAATGGTGACTTTCACAAATGTAAGTTACATTTAAGCGGAAAGGCAGGCATGAAATCTAATTCAGTCGTCCAGACTAAGGCGGCAGGGAATCAAAACATAATTTTCTAACACAGATCCGTATGCATGCTCCTACACACACACCCCCACACCCCTTAGCCTTCTCTGAGTGTCTATCCTCAAGTGATCCAAACCCCATCTCTCTGTTAGAAGAACTCTGTAATTCAGGGAAAGGGAAACTGAATTTCTAGGGACAATCTACCAATTAATAACTGGGAATCGACCGCATTGGTGGTTTGCTATAACAATATTCACAGATTATATGAGCAGAAAAGGCCACGTGTGGTCTGACGGTATACTGGTCGGTCAATAGAACTTAACAACTATTGACTGACTGTCTGTTTAATGAAGAATCCTGGGCTGGTGCTGGGGGAGTGGGCAGGAGGAGCCCCTGGGCAGGACTGGTAGGAAGAAGGCAGGATACAGTGAAAACAAGCAGAAGACACAAGACACTAGCCTGATAAGGCCTTGGGCATGTTGATCCCAGATGAACTTCCCTTCCTCATCTATGCACATGTCCCACCTACTTCTCAGGGCCATTTACTGAAGTGAGAAAATCTAAGCCTGAGTGCTGGGCAAGCAGAAGGATCTATTTAGAGTGTCATGGGGCTAGGAGGTGCCCCCCAGCTTCCCTTTCTTCAGCGGCCACCATAAAAGAGAATAAGAAAACGTCTGCAGGAAACCTGCAAAGATAGAACTGAGAAAAAAATTCTGATTCTTCAGCTTATCATGGAGGCTTTTGCCTCCTGCCATCTCTTCCATCACTAGGACCCTCCCTGGTCTTGAAGGACAGGAAGCAGATGAAGGCAGGCCCGGCAATCACTGAAGACTTACCCCACTTTCTCAGCAGTCCCCTGAGTCCCCCAGGTGGTCAATTCATCCCATCCTGTCCTTACAATTCTGGTTCAGAAAAGCAGAGGCTCCAAGTTGAGCTGACCAGGGGCACCCAGACTCAATTACAAGCCTTTGGCCAGCCCAACAGGAAAGTCACCGTCGTCTTCTCCCACTGACAGAAAACAAAGAAAGAGAAGCCTGGGCGGCCATCTTGGGGGCAGAAGGGGAGGCTGTGCCTGAGAAAGGAGCCCACAATGAAGGAGAGAAACTGGGTCTCAGGCACCTCACAGGAAGCTCCGTAAAGCCTCACCTGATGCCAGGATCTACTCCTGGACTTCTCCATCACACACGCCAACACATTTCCTATTTTTCCTTAAGCCAGTCCAGGTTGGTTTTTAGTTCATCTGTCACCTAACTGACATAAAAGGAGAGAAAACATGGCTCATCACTGCTATAAAACCTCTCTAGTCCCTCAGCAAATGCACATTCTACCCAGGGATTGATTCACTTCCTACCTATGGCCCTCCTGGGGCGGGGGGGGGGGGGGGGGGGGGGGCGGTGGTCACTCAAGGAACAAACAAACAAAAAAAGGCAATCGTAAGCAATAAGTCTTCAGTGATTGCTTGGGCCTGCCTTTATCTGCTTCCTGTCCTTCAAGACCTGGGAGGGTCCTAGTGATGGAAGGGATGGCAGGGGGCAAAACCCTCCATGATAAGCTGAAGTATCAGAGTTTTTGTCTCGGTTCTATTTTTGCAGGTTTCCTCCAGACATTTTCTTATTCTCTTTTATGGTAACCACTGAAGAGCCCAGAGGAACAATACGGGTATCCCACTGATTTATTTTATATCTTAAAAGATTACGTAGGGCCTGCAGTACTGAGCTCATGTTCAAATTAAGTTTGCTGGAAATCTAATTTGGGATGAGTAATTTAATTTGGCTACTACAATTAAAAGTGGCACGGTATTTGTGTTTTAGAGGAAAACCACATTAGATTCATCTAATCTTATTAGGTGAATATCACATTTAGATCACATTATATCTGGGACAGATATATACTGGATTGATTTTCATAAATCACTCAGGGAACCAAAAGAGAGTAATCTTCTCCCAGCTTCCCACCCACTCACCTAACACAGGTCAGAGTAGGTAGTGAATGTGGAAGAGGACTGGTGGGGAAGTCTGCAGCATAGCCCTGGAATTCGTGTGCCCAAAACACCACTTAAAGACAATCCCTTGGGAACTTCTCTGGTGGTCTAGTGGTAAAGAAGCCACCTCCCAATGCAGGGGACAGAGGTTCAGTCCCTGATGGGGGCACTAGGATCCCACAAGCCACAGAGCAACTAAGCCCAAGAGCTGCAACCAGAGAGTTCATGCTCCACAATGCAAGATTCAGCTGATGCAACGAAGATGCTGTGTGCCACAACCAAGACTCGATGCAGCCAAATAAATGAATGAATGAATAAATACTTAAAAGAAACAACCCCAAGCATTATGCAGAGGAATAAACTGAGGCATTGGTCGGACAAGAAACTTGCACGGGGTCGCAGTGAGTGAGTGGCAGAGCTGGGACTACAACTCAGCTCCCTGATCCCTGATTTGGTCCCTGCCATGCTACTACACGTGTTTTTAATAAGATCTAACACGAAAAATAGCCAGAGGGCCTCTGCTGCTACTCACTCAGCTAAAACCATGGGGTCGTCGGATATCACCCATCTTCCTGCCTCTCCTAAGTATCCTGGGAAGATAAAGAAGGTCTTACCATCTCCAGCACCCCATATCCTTCTGGGGAAGTCCATTTTCTTGATGAAACCCCCTCACTCCCAGATAACTAAAGTTCACATTAAAAACATTCAAACCATATGATGGATCAGAAAAAAAGATTCTGCTTTGCTTTTTTAAATGGTTTTAACCTCAGGAGTACTGCTAACTGGGAAGATTCAGCGCGTGTGATATCACACTGTTTTATTAAACTGTTGAGTTTAATCTAAAAAAATTAGGTTACAAAGGAAAATCAAGGCAAGAAGTTAGATAAAAAATATTTGTAACATGGGCTTCTCAGGTGGCTCAGCAATAAAGAATCTGCCTGCCAAGCAGGAGACTCGAGTTTGATCGCTGGGTTGGGAAGATCCCCAGAGGAGGAAATGGCAACCCACTCTAGTATTACCTTGGAAATCCCATGGACAAGGGAGCCTGGCGGGCTACAGTTCATGGGGTCACAAAGAGTAGGATGCAACGGAAGCAACTTAGCATGCATACATGCATTTGTAACATATGACAAGTCAATACACACATTGCATAAAAATCTCTTATCAGTGATTGAAAAAAGATGGAACACTGCACAATAAAAATGAGAAAGGATTCAAAGAGGCAATTCACACACACACACACACACACAAATTATCAATGACCACACGAAAAAATGTTCAAACCCATTACTAAGCAAAGCTTTGAAATTCAACAATGCAAAACTGTTTTCAACAAATTGACAAAAACCAAAACAACTATAATGCCCAGAACAGTCAAGGGTGCTCTGAAATAAGAATCCTTAAACACCACTGATGACAGCATAAATTAGTCCAATTTCTGAAGGGCCATCTGGTAATATGTATCACCAGCCTTAATACTAAGCAAGAATTTTCCCCGAGGAAATGATCAGAGGAATGCTCAAAAATTTATGCACAAGGACAGCTATAGCAGCACTAATCACAATAATAAAAATCTAGAAAAACCTAACTGTACGATAATAGAAAAATGGTAAAATGAAATACAAGGAACACCATGTAGACATTAAAACTCATGCTTTTGAAAAAGATTTAAAGACACAGGGAAATGCCCACAAAATGATGCTAAAATTCAACACTCAGTAGGATAATTCCATTTTGTAAAGAAAATTATATATCATACACTTTATATGCATTATAAATGTAATACATATTTATATCTATACAGTCTTCCCAGTGGCACTAGTGGTAAAGAAGCTGCCTGCCAATGCAGGACACGTAAGAGACACAGGTTCGATCGCTTGGTTGGGAAGATCCCCTGGAGAAGGAAAAAATGGCAACCTGCTCCAGCAAGAAAATTACATGGACAGAGAAGCCTGGCGGGCTACAGGAAAAGAGTCAGACACGACTGAGCACATCTACTTATACAGTATATATTTATATGCATTATAAATGCAATATACATTGCATTACAAATGCAATAAATGGTGGCAGATTCAGCTAAAAGTCCAACAAATATTCATATTCCTCTTTCCAGACTGTAAGGTTTTCACTGGAAAACCGCTGCCCAGCCAGGGACTTCATTTCCCAGCATCCCTTGTATCTAGATGGCCCCATGTGACTACTCCCACTAATGGAAAAGCAGCAGCAGTGAGGCCAGGTGGCTCACTTCCAGGCTGAGGGGTAAGTTTTCTTTCATCTGCCAGCTATACAAGATGTTACAGGAAACCCAGATGAACTTTTTGGCTAACTCAGTAGAGGCAGAGAAGACCCCAAAGCCCTATCAAATGAAAGAGTCATAAGATGGAAGTAGCCTGGACCTCCGAACTGGTCATTGGAGGGTTGACCACCGATCAGGAGCGTCTATGCTGGGCTGGGTAAGAAACCTCTGCTGTGTGAAGTTATAATCGGGGTTTTGTGTCTTCAGCAAGTGTTACTCTAACTCATACACACATATAGAAAAATTACTGAAAGGTAAATTACCAAATTTTATCTGATGCACTGCATGATAAAGTATAAGGCAAATTTTCAAGTGTATTCTTTCCACCACAAACATGTCTTATTTGATAACCAATAAAGATATTAAAATAAAAAAGCATTAGAGGGCATGCTATGTAATGAAATCTCTTAATAAAGTATTTATTAAGGTGACAAAAATGAAAACTTAGAAAGTTACAAAGACTCAAAAAATAAAAAAAAAAAACCCAGATGTATAACATTTAAAAATCTACTAAAGCAATTCCAGACAAATGATTGTTCAAAAATGACCCAAAGTTAAATGACAACAAACTAGAAAATATTTCAATTTATATAATATATGAAATATTTGTAACTATTAATATGTAAAGACCGCTTGGGAAACAATAAGTGAGGGATAAATACAATCATTGGGGGAAAAGATATAGACACCTAGTCACAAAATAGAAAATACTAACATACCTTATGAAACTTCACTAATAATCAAATAAATGCAAATTAAAATAAGATAATCTTTATCCTTTTATCAGATTGGCAAACATTTACAAAATTGTGAATATAGCACTTAATGTGGCTGAGGTTATGATAAAATGGAGGGAGTTCAAAATGGTATCATATCTTCAACAGTTTGGCATGATAGGAAAGAAAAGCTTTTAAAAATGTCTTTGACCTTCTACGTATTTGTCAAAAGAAATACGCAAGTATGCAGAATTGTTTGAATTGTGGAAAAAAATGAAACAGCTTAGATACTCATCTGTACAGTACTTGTTAGATACATAAACTATGGCATATGTCTGTGTATTCACATACTGGAATAATAAACAGCCGTAATTTTAAATTATGATGAAGACCTAAATGTGCACAACAGTGACCACAATATAAAAAAGCAGAATACAAAACAATACAGCTAGTACACTTTCTTAATTGTTTAAAACTGTATATGCATAGAAACTTATAAGTGCATACAGAAAAAGTACAGCGAGATTTTAACCAAAATGTAGTTCTCTCCCAGGGTGGGATTATGGGTAACCTTCACTTCCTTCTCTATACTTTACTATGTTTATTTTTATGTTTTATTATAGAAAATAATAAACATACACGGAAGTAGCAAGAATATATTTACCCAAGGCCCAGCTCCTATTATTATACATAGCTGAAAAAGCAAGAGAGTTCCAGAAAACATCTGTTTCTGCTTTATTGACTATGCCAAAGCCTTTGACTGTGTGGATCACAATAAAGTGTGGAGAATTCTTAAAGAGATGGGAACACCAGACCATCTGACCTGCCGCTTGAGAAACCTGTATGCAGGTCAGGAAGCAACAGTTAGAACTGGACATGGACAACAGACTGGTTCCAAATAGGAAAAGGAGTACATCAAGGCTATATATTGTCACCCTGTTTATTTAACTTATATGCAGAGTACATCATGAGAAACACTGGGCTGGAAGAAGCACAAGCTGGAATCAAGATTGCTGGGAGAAATATCAATAACCTCAGATATGCAGATGACACCACCCTTATGGCAGAGAGTGAAGAGGAACTAAAAAGCCTCCTTATGAAAGTGACAGAGGAGAGTGAAAAAGTTGGCTTAAAGCTCAACATTCAGAAAACTAAGATCATGGCATCTGGTCCCATCACTTCATGGGAAATAGATGGGGAAGCAGTGCAAACAGTGTCAGACTTTATTTTTGGGGGCTTCAAAATCACTGCAGATGGCGATTGCAGCCATGAAGTTAAAAGATTCCTTGGAAGGAAAGTTATGACCAACCTAGACAGTATATTAAAAAGCAGAGACATTACTTTGCCAACAAAGGTCCATTTAGTCAAGGCTATGGTTTTTCCATTGGTCATGTACAGATGTGAGAGTTGGACTGTGAAGAAAGCTGAGCGCCGAAAAATTGATGCTTTTGAACTGTGGTGTTGGAGAAGACTCTTGAGAGTCACTTGGACTGCAAGGAGATCCAACCAGTCCATCCTAAGGGAGATCAGTCCTGGGTGTTCATTGGAAAAACTGATGCTGAAGCTGAAACTCCAGTACTTTGGCCACCTGATGCGAAGAGTTGACTCATTGGAAAAGACCCTGATGCTGGGAGGGACTGGGGGCAGGAGGAGAAGGGGACGACAGAGGATGAGATGGCTGGATGGCATCACCGCCTCAATGGGCATGAGTTTGAGTAAACTCCGGAAGTTGATGATGGACAGGGAGGCCTGGAGTGCTGCGATTCATGGGGTCGCAAAGAGTCAGACACAACTGAGCAATTGAACTGAACAATACCATACCTCTAGATGTCCCCTATCCCTGGATGATTTTAAGGTAAATCCTGGATGAATATACATGAGACATAAGGACTTTTTATAGTTAACATACTCAAACTCTCCACTGTATTATTTTAAAGTAAATATCCAATATTTCATTTGTCAAAAACTTTAGCGTGTATTTTAAAAATATACTCATAATAACAGTATCACACCTAAAAATTAATAATTTCTTATATCAAATATCCAGTCAGTGTCCCAATTTCTCCAGTTATCTCCTAAATGCTTTTATACACTTGGTTTATTTAAATCAAGATCCAAACAAGATTAACCTTTGTATCTGGGTGATGTCTTTGACTCTTTTAAAATTTATTACATAGTGCCGCCCATCCTTTTCCATGACATTTTATTTACTGAGAAAATATGGGTCTTAGCTCCTCAGAACTTTCTGATCAAATCCCTGTCGTGTCTTTTAACAGGTTTCTCTATTTCCTGTATTTCATTTCAACTGAGATATAGTTTTAATGTCTAATCTACTTCAGGTTCTATTATATTTTTTGTAAGACTATTTAAAATCAATTGCATTATTTTTATAACCAGACAAAACAATGAAGCTAAAAAAAAAATTTTTTTAAGGAATTCAAAGAAACACCAGCCTTTCTAATTCACCCATTTCAGCCATTCTTCGAAACTCAGTCCAAAATTTTTTTGGAAGGCAGGCGAAGCCAATGCTGTCTTACAGGAAAGATGCTCAGTAACTATTGATGGACTGATCTATGTTCAAACACTTTCTTTTTACAGTTGAAATCCATCTCCCCTTCTGCCTCAGAGCTATAAATTAGTCCACCACCCTCTGAAGAATGGCATACCCTCCAATGGAGGAATCTTACATCATCCTACAACTGCATTTGTCTTCAATTTTCCTTTCTTTTTTTAAAAATAATGTAAGCACACAATTGAAAATATGAAAATGAGAGAAAATGAATGAAGGAAATACTCACTGTTACCTATACACTCCGTACCACCTTTATTGTTGTTTAGTCACTAAGTTGTGACCAACTGTTTTGCCATCCCATGGTCTGCAGACCGCCAGGCTCCTCTGTCCATTGGACTTCCCAGCCAAGAATACTGGAGTAGGTTGCCATTTCTTTCTCCAGGGGATCTTCCCGACCCAGGGATAGAACCCAAGTCTCCTGCTTGGCAGGTGGATTCTTTACCACTAAGCTGCCTGGGAAGCCCACCATCATTATTAGGGATACACATGTTGTACCTAATTGTAATCAGTGAATACTGGTTTTAATATTCCTTTAGTTAACATTAAATGCATTTAAAATATCTGCAGTTTATATTAAGGGTATAAAAAATAGCAATAATAAATGCAGGTGTGTCCACAGACCAGCATGAGGAAGAGAATTTTACTACGCCCCTAGCTCACCTCTATGGGCTGCTCCTTCATCCTAGCCTTACCCCCCATCACTATCCTAAATCTCTGTTTACACTCACTTGGTCTTAAGGTCTTGTCACATGCATGTGGATGTCTAAGTACTATATCAGTGGTTTTTCGTGCATCTAAACCTTCTGTAATTGGAATCACACTGCAGCTATTGTGCAACTTGCTTTTTTATTTAATGTTATATTCCTGAGATCCTTCTGTGTTGTCATAGCAGCTACGGTTCATTCATTTTAACAGCACAGCTGATATAGCTATATTCCACAGTAAGACTATGCCATAGTTTATACTGCAATTTCTGCACATAAAATTATATTGTAAATATCTTGTCACAATGCTATATATCCTGAAAATAATTATTCATTATAGTAGAGTATTATGCTGAGAGAAGAACTATTTAATTTTATAGTTACCCAACTGTTGGACATTAATTGTGTGAATGTCTGTGTTTGCTTTGTAAATAATGCATCAGGGAAGCATCACTATCTAAACAGCATATTAAATATTTTGTATTGTCTTTTCTGGAGGGGGATGTGGAAAGATAGTCCACAGAAGTGGTATTACTGGATCAAATGTATGAATGAATAATATAGTTCTTTAACACATTGTAAAATGGCTTCATAATAACGTAATAACATCAGAATTGGGGTTATCATTAAAAATTGGGTTGTTTTGCTAATTTGTTAAAATAGTACTTTACTGCTGCTTTAATTACATATCTCTTATTGCAAAATTGAACATTTTCCATATATTTGCTTAGTGTTCTATTTAGTTTTTCAAGTTCTCGACCAAGGTTTCAGTGTCTTCCTTTTTAATTTGTTGAGCACATAATAAAGAGTAATTTCTGTTAGTTACTTTTCCCGGGCTATTGTTTCCTCGTTGGCTTTTGACATGAAGAAATCTTTGATTATCCTGTAGCTTGATGGACTATTCTTTTCCCTTTGTAGTGTTTTTCTTTTGTTTCTAAGCAATATTCAATTCTATTGATTTCCTGTGCATCTACATTTTGCACTTAATTGTTTAATCCATCTGTAATTCATTTGGATGAAGTCAAACGATTTTTTCCAAATTGCTAACTAGGCATCAAAATTATTTATTGAATAATTTTCCCTTTCCCACTGATTTGTGATGAATTCTTTACAATTTATTAAATTATACCTGTGAGAGTTTATTTTTGAACTCTCCTAGTTCACTTACCTGCCTCCCCCTTTTCTTCCAGCACCAGAGTATTTTAATTACAAAAGCTTCATAATGCATTTTAATATCTGGGAGTGCTATATATTTTAATATCCAGTAGATCTAACTCCCTTCCTCCAAAACCATTTTCATAATTCTCCTTGAGGTTCTCATCTATGTATTTTTCCAAATAGACTTAGAACCATCTGGTGAAATTTTTTAAAATCCTGATGAGACTTTTGAAGGAATGGCATTAGACTCATGAACCAATTCCACAAGTATCCAAATCCTTAATTTTATTTTTTTTCCTTTTTTATTTTATTTTATTTTTTCATTTATTTTTATTAGTTGGAGGCTAATTACTTTACAATATTGTAGTGGGTTTTGCCATACATTGACATGAATCAGCCATGGATTTAATCTCACCATTTAGAAATAAGGTTTTTCGTAAACCTCTTTAACTCTTAAAGAGTTAATCATTAATCATGAATCTGTAGTCAATGATTATTTTATTTTCTTTACAGTATTTATTCTCTAAATTTACTATTTTTATAACTTTCTTCTTTGGCTTTTTGCTTTGATCTCAGTTCATATCCAGTGATACCTTTCTGGGGCTCCAATAAAGTATAAAGCCAGTGGACTCTACAAACTCAATTTTCCTTATCGGATTAAGAAATGGTCATCTTACATAGTGCATTCCTCCTTTTTAAGTGGTTTTCTGAAATTAGAAGTTGAATTGATTGAATGTACTTTTGATATTAATGAGATTATTACATATTTTTACTTAAACCATTTTGTGAATCAAATGAAACTATAATGTATATGAAGCCATTCCTACATTCCAGAGCTACAACTGACTTGGGTATGGTAGAACACTGACATGCTCTAGAGTTGAAATCTACTCACTAGAGTTTTATCTCGTATTTTCACATTCCTAAGCAAGACTGGTTATAGAGCCTCCCTTTGGGGACTTGCCAGATCTGTTATCAGGGTCATGTTTGCTTGAAAATAGGATCTGGAAGTTTTCCGTCTTTCTTCTAAACCCTGGAACATTTTATACAACACAGAAATTATCGGTTCTTTGAAAGTTTAAAAGAATTTTCAAAGGATAGGCTAAAGGGTGGGAGGGTGATGGGAGGTTCGGGAAGGAGGGGACATGGGTGTACCTATGGCTGATTCTTGTTGATGTACGACAGAAAACCACAAAATTCTGTAAAGCAATTATCCTTCAATAAAAAAATTTAGAAAACAACAAAAAAAATTTCCACCTGACATATGTGTGTGTGTGTTCCTGTGTGCACATCTAGATGGTCCATGTGGACATTACCACGTTTGCATACATTTAAAATGACACTGTAAGATACTGATCTCTCATGAAACAGGGAGTAGTTTTATTTTAATTTACTGCCTTTTCTTCCTCCCATGAAACAGGAAGAAATGCCCAAAATGATTAAGTGCTAAGAAATAACCCATTTTCCCAGGCTTTGGTTCCAAGAGCCTCTTTTTCAGAGGCCCACCATGTTATAGAATACTTCATGGGAATACTGAATGCTAAACCATCCAGATTTCATTGAGGCTGACCAAGTTTGGCAACCACAACTTTACCACTGACATATGAAAGTAAGAAATCTAAGCTCTGAAAAGACAAGGAAATCACCAGGCTCCTGCAGGTTCCCTCCAGCTCTGTGGTAAATGTCATCCAACTTTTTTGTCCACAGAGCCACCTGCTCCAGCTTGGGAACACTGCACCTCTCCCACCGCAAGGAAAGCTTGTAACTAAGGCCTGCTCTGCTTACTGCAGGGCTCCTGGACCTTCCAGGAGCACTGCTATGGGCTGTTTGTCCCCATGCCCCCAAATTCTTATGTTAAAGCCCTACCCCCCAGTCTGATGGGATCAGGAGATGGGGCCTTCAGGAGTCAGTTAAGTTAACATGAGACACAAGGGTGGAGCCCCCATGATAGGAAAAGTGTCCTTTTAAGAAGAGGGACTTCCCTTGTAGTTCTGGGGTAAAGACTTCACCTTTCAATGCAGGGGGTGCAGGTTTGGTCCCTGGCTAGGGACCCCAAAAGATTCCACATGCCTAGTGGCCAAAAACAGCAAAACTGAAAACAAGCCATATTGTAACATATTCAGTAAAGACTTTTAAAAATGACCCACATCAAACAAAAAAAATTTCTTATAAAAAAAGCCAAGGAAGAAGAGGAAGAGACACAGAGCTTCCTCTCTCCACAAAGAAGAGGTCATGTGAGCACGCAAGGTGGCGGCCACCTAGAAGCCAAGAGAAGAGGTCTCAGAATGAAACCTACCTTGCCAGCACCTTGATCTTGGACTTCCTAGCCTCCACACTATGAGAAAGAAATTTATATTATTTAAGCCACGCAGTCTATGATATTTTGGGACTATGGCAGCCCAGGCCGACTAAGACAAGAGGGTTGTGGCAATGTCGGAAGCACACCCAGCTGCAGCGGTGCAGACGGCATAGCCTGCTGGACAGATTCACCTTAGGAGAAGCAAGCGGTACGGAGTCTGAACCAGTTAAGACCGAGCGCCTCCTAGACCACGCAAGGACGGTGCCATATGAGCATATAGGACAGTACAAATAGCTCCAGTGACACTGTACCCAGGAGTGAGGCAGTGAACAGGGCAATCACTGCAGACCTGAGTGTCTGCTCAGAGCGGTCTGCTTTGATCCCAACTGATTTTTGATCCCAACCCAGGGATCAAACTAGCATCTTTTAAGTCTCCTGCATCAGCAAGAGGGTACTTTTACTACTGGGCTTCCCAAGCGGATCAGCAGTAAAGAATCCACCTGCAATGCAGGAGCCCCAAGATACGTGGGTTCGATCCCTTGGTCGGGAAGATCCCCTGGTGGAGGACATGGCAACCCACTCCAGTATTCTTGCCTGGAGAATCCCCATGGGCAGAGGAGCCTGGTGGGCTACAGCCCATAGGGTCACAAAGAGTGGGACATGACTGAAGCGATTTAGCACATGTACATGCACTTTTACCACTAGCGCCACCCCAGCAGCCCTGCTTTTTCTTGAGGAAGACACATTTTAATTTTACAGAGGATCCATGAAACATTAGAGATCTGTGAAACGTTAGGATTAGGTGCCCTTTTGTCAGTCAAGGTGATGAGTGTCAGGATAGCCTGGCAGGATGGCAGAAACCTCACAACTCTTTCCGGCGCTAAGATTCCACGATTCCATTCAGGGTTTCACACAAACACAGCGAGCAATCTTTTTCTCCGCTCGTACCAGTCATGGCCCCACACAGAAGCTTAATCCTGGGCTGGAGGGCAAAACGTATTTGTGGCAAAGTCATGCAGGCAAAGCAGAATGAGAAACATTTTATTGCTGTTTTGGATGCTAGGGGCGGATGAGTGTATGTTTGGTATTTTTTACTTTTTACAGCCTGAGCTACCAGGGAAGTCTTGTTTTTTTACTTTTTAATGACTTCAAAGACATCTTAAAAAGTCACCCTCTTTTGATAGCTCCAAGATGTAATTGCTGATACAATTACTAACACTTACTAGCAACTGACTGGTGGGCACACTGCTTTTCTCAAAAGTACCCTTTCCTTTCTGGGGCCTTCCAGACTAAGCTAAGTTTTCTGTGTGTGTATGCGTGTGTGTGTGTGTGTGTGTGTGTGTGTGTGTGTGTGTGTGTGTGTGTGTGTGTGTGAGCCAGGGCCTACACACACACAGAAACACAGCACACCACCAAAAGCCAAAGGAAACTGAACAAATTTTCCATTTTCAGGGATAAATGGTGGAAAGGGAGAAAACTACTGACATGCCTTTTCATTTGAACTATTTATTTATTGCAAGATCTTCTTCCTATGAGTGGAAAATTAAACTAACAATTCTAAGTTAATGACTTGAGAGTAAACAGTTCCTCTTCTTTTAGAAAATGAGTTGGGCTTATCAAGACTTGTGTTTAAGTGAATTTCTCCTGTCCCTTTAAATCAAATAAAGACACGACGTCAGCGAATGCCTAGGCTCCACGAGAAGCTTCCTAAAACTATGATTTTTCTCTGTACAGTTGCATAGTAACTCCATATATCCCCAACACCTGTTAGGCACAGTTGCAAGGAAGCATCAACCTTTAACACTGTTTCCACAGGTGTTGCCAGAAAAATAAGAAGAGTGCAATAATCATTCCCAAAGCTGAATGTTTTCAATATAAAGATTCTACTCCTTAGACTATCTCTTTCCTACTATTTTAGCGACAAGATGGTCCTTTCTTTTATGAAATTGTCCTTCCCTGGTGAAATTAAAAAAAAAAAAATGGTAGCTTTAAGCTAATCCCCTCAATTCTTTTTTGTAGTTTCTTGGTCCAGGCGCTATTGTACATTTGAGGATCACTTCTCTACAGCATCCTCCAAACCAAGGAATTTAAGGTCAGTCGTTCAGTTATCACTAGTTCTCATCTACTTTATCACCATGGTGACCAGCCAGTCTTGGGGGCAACAAACAACCCACAGAAAATTTAAGTCAGTATTCAGTGGGGAGGGGAATGAAAATTTTTATGGTTTATAAATTTGTGGTCTGTTAAGTTCCTGGTCACTCTGGAACTTTTCCCTCCATCCACAAGTCCCTCACTGCACCTTATTCATCCTGCATCCTCACAGTGATCACCTCCCATTTCAGAAATCAATTTCAGGGTGCTGTGCCAACTTGTATTCTTCCCACCACTGATCTGGGAACCCCAAACCAAGACCCTTCAGCTCCTAGAATTCTGAGGTCAGCCTGACGGCACCCAAGGCTCTCAAGAACAATCCACAGCATTCTATTAGATAAAATTCCACTGAAATAAAAGTCCAAGGCTAGCTTCTGTCTACTGCAGCATCTCACCCAGTCCAGACGATCCTAAAGTTCATCCTATCCACCCAGAAAAGCTTAACTGTGTGAAGTCAAAGCTGAGGAGGGTCACCTGCCCCTCCAGAACCTCCAAACAGAGAACGGTGGCAAGAAAATCATAACAGGTCTTAACAGGCTCTCAGCTACTTACAAGATTTTTTTTCAACCAAGAATACATTAATATGTAAAGTTAAAATTCCCTATTTTCCAGGGATTATGAAAGTGAAAGTGAAGGTCACTCAGTCATGTCCAACTCCTTGTGACCCCATGGACTATACAGTCCATGGAATCCTCCAGGCCAGAATATTGGAGTAGGTAGCCTTTCCCTTCTCCAGGGGATCTTCCCAACCCAGGGATTGAAACCAGGGCTCCCACATTGCAGACGGATTCTTTACCAACTGAGCCACAAGGAAAGCCCAGAGATACTGGAGTGGGCAGCCTATCCTTTCTCCGGCGGGTCATCCCGACCCAGGAATCGAAGTGGGGTCTCCTGCATTGCAGGTGGATTCTTTACCAACTGAGCTACCTTTAATTTAACCATGTGCTACTTAAGTTTTTCTTTTCCCCCAAAATTAATTCTAAAAAAAAGTTTAAAAAATCCATAAACACTAAATATTTTAATACCTTCACTTACCTTGTCTCTAACTGAGCTAATCAGTGACATATATTTGTTGTAAAGAGTTAATTTCCTAGCTTAAACATGCACACAAACATGTAAATATGACAATATTTTGAGTTATATGAAGCTAATAGAGATAACATTTATTGGGCTAGCCACTGGGCACTTTACTTGGATTACCTCAGTTAATCCTAATAAAAAACCTATAAAGAAGGTACTTTTCTTATTCCCATCTTATAGACGAGGTTATAGAAGAGCAACTTCATTACTGTAACTTAATCTCCACTAACTCAGAATTTGAGGAGAGTGTTTATTCTGGCTATAAAAAGGTTGAATAAGCATATTAGAAATAAAACAGCATTGTACAAGGTATAGTTAACCTCCTAGAAGGTCTTATGTTCTAAGACAGACTGAAAAGCAGATGCTAATTGCAAGACTTCCAACAGGAACTGTTTGGGAAGGTTCTATCTGAAACTATGCTATGTTAAATACTTTAAAATTCAGACTTCCATTATCTAAGAGTGGGTTTCCTCTCACTGTTACCCCAACAATTAGTAGCTAATTAGTTAGATTATACAATATAATAGATGTCATTGTCACTCTCCCCATGTCCATTTTCCTCCTCCCCCAACAGTATCCAGACCTGTACTTTCCCCAACCCAGGTGCTTTGAGGAAAGTTGACATATCACCCAGGGTAGGGCTAGGCCAATTAGGGAATATCTCCCATCCGTGTCAATCAACAGGCGGTGCTCACCTAGCCACTGTGATTGGCTGAGGAATGAACATGTAACTCAGTTCAGGCCAATGAAATGCCAAAGTTGGCTTTCTGGGGAGGGACTTCTGGAAAAGATACTTTTGAGTTACTGGAAAGGATGCTTCTTTCCTTCTGGCTGGAGGGGTATGCAACAATAAGCTCAGAAACTTCTGTGGCCATTTTGCCTCCAGGGGAAAAGCAAGCCCTAGGACAGACTGACACCATGGAAGAGCAGCAGAGAGAAGGGAAGAAACTGGACTGCTGATGACAAGCAGAGCTGCTATCACAAACGTACCCTGTAGTCCATCCCATCTCTGCGTTTTGCTGGTACAAGTCACTTAATTAATTCCCTGTGCCGTGGAGCCCCTCTGGGCTCCGTTTTATGACATTCACAACCCCAAAGAATCCAAACTGAGAAATGGAAAATAAGCACTCATCCACAGATTTTTCCTAGCACTTGCTCAGATTTTGCTTTTCCCTGTTTCCAGTGCCTTTGTGTTGCTTTTCTTGAGAAAATATAACGGACTTTCAAGAGACACTTTCATGAACTAATGAGTGCCCGTGAGCAAGTCACTTGATCTCCCAGTGTCTTTTCAACTCTAAAAGGGGTAGAGTTTGACTCGAGGGTTTCTGAGTTCCTTCCAGCCCCCACAGCCAACAATTGGTTCCATGTAGCTGACCCAATAATGTAAAGTTTCACTCACTCAAATCAACAAAAAGCCCTATTTGGGTTCTAAAGTAGAAACATCCCTTTTAATATATTCCAAATGAGAATATATTAAAAGCGATCAGGTATTTTCCATTTGTGCCTGGATATCCACCCCCGAGGGGGCTTCCCTAGTGGCGCAGTAAAGAATCTGCCTGGAATGCACACACGCACGTGGGTGTCCAGGCCCAGTGCAGCTGACCTCCCCTCCGTGGGGCATTTTCCACACCACGAGGATCAAAGAAACAAGCACTCAAACACCCAGAATGTCAGAGAAGCTACCTTTTTCACGATTAAGAGGCTTAATCTCTCAGGGTCGTCCTGCTTCTGTGTCTTCCTCCTTCAGCATCCTCCAGAGCCAGGGCCTGTAGGGGTGACCCAGAAAGCACATTCAGGATACCTGGCTTCACCATGGGGACAGATCATATCAACCAGGAGGGACTGAAGAAGCAGCTAAGGATGGAGCCCTGAAGAACCCAGCAGTGGAAGGACTGCCCAGTAAGAGGCCCGTCTAGGGTTCCTGGGGGTAGAGAGGATTTAAGAAAGGAAGACACTCAATTCTAAACTTCTAGTCACTCAGGTCCCAAACCCAGGAGTCACTGTGACTCCCCTCTTTCCCTTACACCCCATGTCCAACCCATCAGCAAATGATGTCAGCTTTGTCTGCAAAATACATGCAGACTCTCACCACCTCCACAGCTACTACTTTGGTCCAAAAAGCTTCTCTTATTAGCATATAGCTCTAACCTCCTAGCTGGTCTCCATACTTCCACCGTTGCCCGTCTATAATCCATATATTGTAGGTTGAATTGAGTTACAGGTTGAACTGTGTCTCCCCACAATTCCTACATGAAAGTCCTAAGTCCAGGACCTCAGGACATGACCTCATCTGGAATAGGGTCGAAGCCAAATGTCATAAGCTGTTAAGCTGAGGTCATACATCATACACTAAGCAGTAATGTGCTAGTTGCTCAGTCATGCCCAACTCTCTGCGACCCCATGGACTGCAGGCTCCTCTGTCCATGAGATTCTCCAGGCAAGGACAGTGGAGTGGGTTGCCTTTTCCTCCTCCAACACTGAGCAGTGTTGGTCCCTCATCCAATATGACTGCTATCCTTAACAAAAAGGGGAAACTTGGACACAGACACCTACACAGTGACCACACCATGTGAAGGCTGGAGTCACTGCCACGAACCAGGAAATTACCAGAAGCTAGGAGAGAGGCCTGGAACATGTCCTTCCCTAGAGCCTTCGAGGCAGCGCTGTCCTACAGACATCTTGTTCTAGGACCTCTGGCCTCAGAACAATGAGACTATAAATTCCTGCTGTCTAAGCCACCCAGTTTGTGGTACTCTTGTTATTGGAATACTAGCAGACTAATACACTAGGCTCCCCACAACCTCCTAAGTGATCATTTAAAAGTGACTCTTCCGCTCAAAACATTCCCGTGTGTGTGCTGAGTTGCTTCAGTCGTGTCCGACTCTTTGCGACCCCATGGACTGTACCCTGCCAGCCTCCTCTGTCCTTGTGATTCTCCAGGGAAGAATACTGGAGTGGGTTGTCATGCCCTCCTCCGGAGGATCTTCGCGACCCAGGGATCGAACCCACGTCTCTTATGTCTCCTGTATTAGCAAGCAGGTTCTTTACCACTAGCATCAGCTGGGAAGCCCCAAACATTCCTAGAGTATCTCATCTCTCTCAAAGTAAAAGGCAAAGTCCTTGAAATGTCCAAGACTCACATGAGCTGACCCAGCCTCTTCCCTGAACCCTTCTACACTGCCCTTCTTCAGTTTCATCCAACCACTATGGCTTCCTCTAACATCCCAAGCAGGCTCCTACCCCAGGGCCTTTGCATGTGCTTGTCCCCTGCCTGGAACACTCTTCCTCCAGGCATCCTTCACTTCCTTCAGGTTTCCGCAATAATGTCACCTTCTCAGACCCTCCCAACAACCCCAGCACCCATCCCCCTTCCCTGTTGTATTCTTCCTTGTTACACCCATCACCACCTGACTTTTATTTATATTTTTATCCATCTCCCCTCACACTAGATTAGAAACTCCCTGAAAGCAGAGACATGGTATTATGGTATGCCCCAGAGCCCAGCACATAGGAGATGCTCAAGAAATAATGGCTGAGAGATTTATTTGCAGAATGAAAGAAGCCAAGAGAAAAGAGAGTTGCACGAAGGAGGAAGTTGTCCACAGTATCAGAAGTAGCAAAGGCTCCAGAAAGATAAGGACCGAAGCGTCTGTTGGGTGTGGTAACATGGAGGCCACAGGTGACGTGGGGAGAGCAGTTCATGTGGACACAGATGCCCCGTGCAGCAAACCCACCGCATCCTCCCTTGCACCCTTCACATCTGCCAAGGGCAGAAGCCGGCCTGAGCGGGCTGCCTCAGTAAAGGACCAAAACCCAAGGGCAGGTTCTAACCGTCTGGGAAAGCACAGGAAGGAAGGAGGGAGGGAAGGAGACAAAGGGGGGGTGAAGGTTTGAGGAAAGATTCCAGCAGCATGACTGGAGGGGGTGAGGTCCCAGGAACTGCAGGAGTGAGTCCCCGGGTGCAGGAAGAAGGTTCTCTCTGGCCAGGAGGAAGAGGGGCATGTCCTCCTCTGAGTGGAAGGGATGAGCCCAGATGGAGATCATGGCACCACGGGGAAGGTGAGAACCTGAGTGGGCTTGCTGCTGGGCGAGGGGTTGAAATCACCGAAGGCCGGTTGTCTCCTGAGCGACCAAGGACAGACAGGAGGGGGACTGGAGGGAGTGGGGACAGCGGGGAATGTCTCTCAGGGTCAGCCCTGAAACCCAGCACCCCCACAGGTCTCCCTCACATCACCCAGTGCCAAGCCTGACGGGAGAGAGAGCAGGTCACAGGCCAGCATCACTGAGGGTGCAGCTGAAAAGAGAGGCCGTGGGCTCAGACACGCACAGTCCATGTGGCTGTGGGTCTCTGGGACAGGTCCGTGGCGGCCTGGGTTTAGGAGAAGGGCCTTCTTCCAACTGAAGAATGCTGGGACCCCACACAGCGCCACCCCTTTCTGTCTGGGCTGCATCACTCTCCCAGACCCCCGCATTCAGTCCTTTCAATCCTCATTCTCCGCTCCCCTGATCCCTCCCCGTCAGTCACCAGTCCTGCCTCTTACACTTGTGTGCTGGGTGTGACCCAAGTCAAAACCCTCATAAAACCATGCAGTGTTCTGAACGTCTGCTTACACTTGATGAAACTGAGCTTCAAGAAATGAAGAAGTCACCTGCTCAAGGTCTCACCAGCAGCAAGTCAAATCCCAGTTGGGGTCTGAAATCTTCCATCTCTCTTTCTTCTTGTCTATATTCATGCCACCACTCTGGTCCAAGGCCTCAACATTTCATCCCTTAAATTTAATATAATAAACGTCTTCTATCCGACCCCCCAGCATCCCCCCTGGTTCAGGGGACACATCCAGATGAATCTTCCCACACCATTGTCTTGTTTGGCTTTTCTGTTCCAATAAGACTTTATATACAAAAATAGACTCCAGGCCATAGTTGGCCTGCAAGTCATAGTTTTCCAATCATTGAATTATAGTCTTCACAGAATTATGAAAATTTTTCTCCATTATTTGTTCACGTATTTTCCCCTCTCCCACTGAGACTCACTTACAGATATGTTAGACCATTTAATGCTGTCCCACAAGTCAATGCTATGCTTTTGTTTTAAGTATCTCTGTGCTTCTTCTTGGACAGTTTCTATTGCCATGACTTCAAGTTGGTGTCTAATCTACTTTAATCTCATCCAGTATGTTTTTTATTTCCAATGCTGTATCTTTCAGCTCTAAAAGTTCCACTGGAATCTTTTTTACATCTTCTATTTCTCTTCTCTTTTCTGATTTTGTTTTCTTCTCCTTGTTGAATATGTGGAGAGTATTTATAATAGCTCAGAGCACTGTTTTTACACATTGCTGTCCTATATAATTGGAAGGATCCCTCTTCAATCTTGTTTCCCACATGCATGCTCTGCTCCACCCCATGCGCCCCTCAAGGTCCCAGTGTCCCCTCTGAGCTCCACCCCTCTGAGCACCCTATTTGAGTCCCAACTTGCTGAGCAATCTGTGTTCTTGTGAGTTCACTGCATTTAGCTTCTCTTGGCAAGTGTTCCATCTGCTGAGTTTCCAAGCAGACAGCACATCCCTTGAGGGTAATTAATATATGTGTTGAATGCTTGGAATTGCCCACTGCTCAACACAGAGTCTACAAGGGTAGATGTTACTTGAGCTACAGAACAATTCTGATGGAGTGCAGACGACATACTTCGAGAAGTATAAATATAAGAAAATACAAGAGAACTGGGACAGGGAAGGGAAGGGACACAGGGCATTCCTGAAGTTTTGGAAGGGTAACTATTCTTCCTTTGTAGGAGCCCCCAGGGTCTGACACCCTGTAACAGCCACCATGATGATAACGAGGATGGCACGATGGAGCCCTCTGCCCGCCTCCCGCGTATGCAAGGTCTTGGAACCCCTGCTTAGCCACCTGCCTGCACTCACACAGATATCCTATCTTCCTCCCTCTTCATGGGAAGAGCTTAAAATGTGAGCAATCCAAACCTGGCTGAATGGAGTTCATGGTGACCAGCAGGCTGGTAAACGTAGGGAAGAGGATCCTCCACTCCTGGGAAATAGGGAGTTGGCCCTAACCCAGTTCAACCATTAGCTGGGGACCACGCAAAAAAAAAAAAAAAAAAAAAATTAAGAGTCCCTCTAGAAAAACGGTACAGATGAACCCATCTGTAAAGCCAAAATAGAGACACAGATGTAGAAAACAAATGTATGGACACCAAGGGGAGAAAGGGGTGGGGGGCTGAGATGAATGGGAAGACAGGGATCGGCATATATACATTACTATGTATAAAATAGAGAACTATCAAGAACCCTCTGTATAGCACAGGGAACTCTACTCAATTCTCTGCGGTGACCTAAATGGGAAGGAAATCCAAGAGAGAGGGGATATATTATATATATATAGCTGAATCACTTTGCTGCATAGCAGAAATTGTTGTAAAGCAACTATACTCCAATAGTTTTTTTTTTTTTTAATTCTAAGAATTCCGGGGCCAAAGCAGGAGGATGGTTGGGAAAAGTGAAAGTCAACAGGGCACTCATGGGCCATCAGATCACACACTATGCAGACCGAATGGACAGCACCTGAATAACAAGGCTCTGGGAGGCTTGGGGACACAGCAGGGGATGGAGAGCGTGGGACAAATTGACAGAGTAGCACTGAAACATATACATCACCACATGTAGAACAGAGAGCCAGAGGGAGGCTGCCCTGTAACACTGGAAGCTCAACAACCGAGAGGAGTGGGATGGGCTGCAGGGGAGGGAGGGTCAGGGAGGAGGGGACGTGTGTATACTTGTGGCTGATTCACGCCCTCCTACAGCGGAAACCAACACAACTCCGTAAAGCAATTACGTGCTGTGCTCAATCATGCCCGGCTCTGCAGCCCCACGGACTGTAGCCCGCCAGGCTCCTCTGTACATGGGGATTCTCCAGGCAAGAGGACTGGAGTGGTCTGCCATGCCCTCCTCCAGGGGCTCTTCCCAATCCAGGGATCGAACCAGGGTCTCCTGCATTGTAGGCGGATTCTTTACCAGCTGAGTTACCAGGGAAGCCCTCAAAGCCAATTATACTCCACACTAAAAACAAACCAACAAGGGTCCAGGAGGAACCGATGGAGGGGAAGGCAATCCTATTCACCAAGATGCCCACTAAGAAATCAAGATCTCGCCAAACCCATGGAACCAAAGGCACAGTGGAAATACCAGGAGCTCTGGAGTCAAGCCTGGGATCAAATCCTGACCCTGTCACACAGTGGCTATCCAACTTACGCTGGTCACGTCCCCTCTCTGAGTCTGGTTCTGCATGAGCTAATGTGAAGCCTAAATAAAACAAGAAATGTAGGAAAACATCTAGCACAGTGCCTGGCATTATATAAGGGGCCCAATAAGTGTGCTGCCCTCCCTTCTTCCAACCCTCAGATCTCACAGCTCTCAACCCTCCCTAAGAGGAGCAAGTGCAGAAGCTAGAGAGCATTTCCCAAGGGGAAGGTTTGCAAAGAAGGATGGCCAAAATCAGCAAAAGGCAGGAGGACAAAAGGGGCTCCTCATGACGATGAAGAGAGAAGCGCTGGACTTCTGTCAGTGCCAGGGTTTCGAAACACACAAAGCCCCAGATCAGACCTAAACAGGAAGTTTGTGACGAGCTTAGAAAACATGCTAGCCCAACTGCAGGCGGTTGACAGCACTCAGGAAAGATGAAAATGAGCACTTCTGGGGGGCAGGGGTAGGTATGGAATTAAAGGAGCATGCCCGGCCAACATCCCACAGACGCGCAACTCCTCCCAGTGCCCAGAGCACCGGCTCTGTGCTCCTCTCTCACCCCAAACACGGGGACCAATCCCACGCAGCTGCCCTGGTTTTCTGGTTTCCACGTGGGGCCTGTCAACACCTCCCCACTCTCTGTCCCTCTCCTCCCTCACCAGGCATCAGGAGCAGTGGACACTTTGATCAGCTCTCAGGGATCTAGGGGACTCAGGTGTGTGAGATCATTTTTCAGGTGCAAGAAATCAGCATTTCCAGAAAGAGGAAGTGACGTGTGGAGGTCCCACAAGGCTCTCCACCAACATCTGGTTGACTCCACTGTATGTTTCATCACACCCCCTGGCCCTCCACCATGGGGTCTCCAGGATGCCATGTTTCCTCCTCTGAAATCCTGCCTGGGACTAACATTTTCACTTGTACTGTTCACACTGGTATGGGACACTGTAACTTCAGGTTGCTTACTTGTAAAGGCAGGAAATACAGACATGCCTGACCTCCATGATTTGTGTCCCCAGATGAAGTGAAAAACTAGAAAGCTCCTTCCCCTTTGTTCTTAATTTCCTAGCACATGTGGATTGAGCCTTGATACCAGGCCCTATGTCTGTTGGGTGTGTTCCAGAAAATACTTAGTAAATTAATAAACAACATCATTAGCATTTCATCCCAACTTCCCCACCCCGCTCCCCGCATCACTACCACCAAACTGTCCCACTGGTCCTGATATGCCCTCTGCAGACAGGTCCCTGGCTCCACCCCTCCTGGGTCAACCACCCAATTGTGAACTCAGTACCCTGACTGTCAGCCTCAGTGCCCGCCCCCTCCTTGGCACCTCCCAGCAGTGGTTTCCCCACCTCCCCAAGTTAGGTTCCTTTTTAAAAAATGACTCATTTAGGAAGAGACAAAACCAAAAACTTCAATGGTGAAGATAAAACAGCACCGACTCTCTTTAAACACCTCCTACTCCATGTAAAACTTAGATCCGATAAAGACACCCCAGACTGGACCTCCTCTTTAAACACCTCCTACTCCATGTAGAACCTAGATTCAATAAAGATACCTGAGACTGGACCTCCTTGTTTGGAACTTTCGGTATACACAATTCTTCTAGCAAAACACACTTCCAGTAATGTCTTCTCTCTGACCTCTTCAGGGTCTTCTTTACAAATGGAGGTGTCAGTACCTTTTTTAAAATGTGGGAATGAGAAGTGAAAGTCCATGCTTTCAACTCCTGGGTCAACAATTATTTGATGTTTTACTACATTTATGATTCTGACTTACTGGACAAAGGAAATTGACATTAAACCATTGGCTTGATGAGAATTATGGGGAGTTGTTTTTTAAAAAAATAAAAAGTAAGACTTCTTCATATGTAAGAAGCTTATAACATTCTATGCACAGTATCTGAAAGAAACAACATTGTAGGATATAGTAAATAGAATCATAACATTTTAGGACAAAAATGTGCAATTGGGATGATCCTAATCCTGAGGTTCTCAATGTCAGCTGCATTAAAAAATTCCCAAACTGGAAGAAAATTTAACAAAAAATTCCCAGGACCTACTCCCAGAGATTTGGATACACCTGGACTGTACAGGGGCTCTGACATTGGTTTTTTTCTCTTCTTTTAAGTTTCCTGGTGATTTTAATGTGCAGCCAGGGTTGAGGACTCCTGATTTATGGCAGGTAAGGAAACAGAGATCTAAAAAAATTAAGGTGCAGCCCCAGGTTGCATAGCTGGATACAAAACCTGAACCAAGTACGATATTTAAAAACCCCCATCCAGGAATACATGCAGTTCTGCTGCCTCCCTCAGATTTTCAGTATTCATCCAATTGTTAAAACTTTTTTTTTTTTTAATTTGGGGTACTAACACAGACGTGCCAACTTTTCATTTTGTCAAACAACGGTATTTTTATAAATATCTATCAGTGACCGTCACTGCTTCCTGACATGTCTCATGCTTATTTGCATGCCTGCCATCTCTCCACCCCAAACCATCTCTCCACACCTAGGAGGTAAAATTGGACCATAGCTGGCCCTGTCCAGAGTCTTACTCACCTCTACGCACCCTGCCCCTCACCAGCATCCACAGGACAAATCCAGACACAGCCCAGGCTTCAAAAATTCTCCATCTTCCCCTTTCCTGACCTCCATAACACTGATTTCTGAAAGCCCCTCCCTTGACCACAATCTACTTCCCAGGCCCTCCAAATTCACCCTTGGCCTTTCTCCTGACCAATGCATGACAGCTAATATATGAGAATTCAATATTTACAATTCATTCTTCCATACACATTATCCTTTTCAAATCTTTCCCTCATTGAGGACATACTGGAAAATTTTTTAAAAATTGAAGGGACTTCCCTGCTGGCCCAGTGGTTAAGACTCTGAGCTCCCCATGCAGGGGGCCCAGGTTCGATCCCTGGTCAGGGAACTAGATCCCACATGCTGCAACTAGGACCTGGTGCAGCCAAATAAATGAATTAAAAAAAAGAATGGAGGCTTTAAAAAAAAAAAAAAATTGAAGTATAGTTGCTGTATAATATTAAATAAGTTACAAGTGTGTGATGTAGTGATTCATAATTTTTAAAGGTTATATTGCATGTACAGTTATAATAAAACATTGCCCATATTCCCTGCGTTGTACAATATATCCTTGTAGCTTATTCATAGCTAAAAGTTTATACCTCTTACTCCCCATCCCTATTTTGCCCCTCCCACCTTCTCTTCAATGGCAAACACCTGTTTGTGTCTGCCTCTTTTTTTATTATATTCACTAGCTTGTTTTATCTTTCAGATTTCACATATAAGTGATATCATACAGTTTCGTGTCTTTGTCTGACTTCTTTCACTGAGCACAATGTCTTCCAAGATGCACTGGAAACTTTTAAAGAGGTGACCTCTGAGGAGTAGAATTAGGGGCTAAAGTGGGAAGGTGGGCAGGGGGTTTCTCTTTATACCCTCAGTCTGAGTTTGAGACAAGCATGTAGTTTTTAAATGGGATAAAAATCACACATATATACACACACAGAATAAAACACCTACAGTTTGCTTCCACCTTGTAAATACACAAGTGTTGGGGAAGTCTCCATACCCAAGTTTCAATGTAAATGATATTTCAGTTCAGTTCAGTTCAGTCACTCAGTCGCGTCCGACTCTTCGCGACCCTATGGGACTGCAGCACGCCAGGCTTCCCTATCCATCCACTAACTCCCGGAGTTTGCTCAAACTCATGTCCATCGAGTCAGTAATGCCATCCAACCATCTCATCCTCTGTCATCCCCTTCTCCTCTTGCCTTCAATCTTACCCAGCATGGGGGTTTTTTCTAATGAGTTGGCTCTTCGCATCAGGTCACCAAAGTATTTTGGCCACCAGATTTCATTGTGTACCACGTTCATTCTCTCAAAGTTATTTTATGGTTTCCATATTTTTATGGCGGGATGATGGGTAACACTAATTTCACTTCCTTTTCCTCTTTGCTTATCTTTATTATGTTTTATTTACATAATAAAGAATAATGAAAGTTTAAAAACTGAACCAAAGCATTATCTGATCTCTGAAACCTACACAGTATCAAGACTCCACAGCGCCAGAGAGTGATCCGGTCTGATATGCAGAAATGTCTCCTTTTTTGAAAAATGCAAAATTTCTCCCCAGTCAAGTCTTAGCTTCTACAGCCTGCCCAGAGGGCAAATCTACCACTACAACTGACCCCAGCCACACCCAAACCCTGGCACTTCCCAAGAACTGATGTAGAAAACAGGCCCAAGCACAGCGGTCAAGTCCCTTCTGGGGCCCAGCTGGCCTTTTCAGCTTCATCTCCCCCTTCTTTCCAAGTTTCAGCCACACGGAACAGTGGTCCCCTCCTGACTGTCTCCACTGGTTCCTGCCTCTAAGTTTTCACCCAGGCTGTGTTACCCACCCCTACTTGTTTCCTTCCTGAGTCTCTGCCAAGCCAAGCAGCCACACCTACTCCAAGTAACATTCAAACCCGCAACTTGAAGATCGGGAGCCCAGAAACTCTCGTGATGGAGGGTAAGCTGCAGAATTCTCCACAGACCCCACTGCTCCCTAGTGTCTAACAAGGCAATGCAGAGGGTGAGCGCATTTTTCCGGGTAGCAAGAACCATGAGCTCGAGGGCCTGGAGCTCAGAGGGTGGGCGATGAGTTCTGGGGAAGAAGAGGCATTTAGAATGTCTGAAGCACCTCCTGGCCCATCCAAGGCTCAGCAGAAAGAAAAATCCACAGACATTTAGCACAGAGAGGCCCAAGAGAAAGGCTCTCTGCCTTCCATTTGCTACTCCTCCTCCCAACAGCTTCCCTGCAACTCACTCTGCCCTTCCAGTGTCGATGGGCTGAGGCTAACAAGAGTGGGTGGAAAAAATAGGAATAGAGAAAAATGAGATTAAGCAACACCACGCTGAGAGCGGCTGAGGTTCTTCCTGCGCAACACCAGGGAGCCTCGGGTGATGCTTGGGGCGGGCTGGGGGAGGGGGAGGGACATGGTGCTTAGCCCTATCCTCGGTGTCAGCCCCAGAGGTGAAGGATGTCTGCAATTATACAAAGTTCCAAGAAGCTTCAGAGACATTTCAAAAGAACCGTGAGGCTTTAAAACTGCCGAGACGCAGACTGGCTATGCTCCACCCCGCTGCCTCTGTGGCCTGTGGGAGGCCTTTGGGGAAATCCTCCCGGGGGCCATGGGACTACCCTCACCACCGCCTGTCCTGTAAGAAGGGGATCTGCAACAATTCCAGCTCCTCACATGTCCACCTCCATTGGGAGTGGCCACCGGGCTGATACTTCGTGTCTGTCATCTCTCCTGAAAACACTCAAGGAGACCATAAGCTTCTGTGACCTCATCTCTCGCTGATTCTCTTTCCTTTTAAAGAACCCTCCCTGCTGGCTCTCAGCAGGCATTTACTAACCAAGGAGAAAACCAACCCTCTGATCCATCACCGCCTGCCACGCGGTCCCTCTCCCAGGGCTCCGGCCCTCCCTGGGCTCTGGGGCAGTTCCCTCTGAAGAAGTTTCCCCAGGCTTTGCAGGGGTGATGGCATCTCCCCTATGTCGTTGGTCCATGGGCACCATCACTGTTGGTCCCCTGAACCCTGGAATAATTACTCTAGCCTCTTCAATTAAAACTGTGGAGCAAGGGAAGGGTTCCAAGAACACTCAGGACCTAACATCTGTACTGAAGAAAGCTGGAGCCTTCTTGGAGATTGAAGAGATGGACACACTCAAAATGTAGGGGAGAGTGGGCAGTACCTTCCGCTGCCTGCGCGGGGGAGGCGTGGGGGCTGGAATGGCTGGAAAAGGGCTCGCAGAGGAAGTGAGATCTGAGTTGGGTCCCAAAAGTGGGTTCAATTGGGTCAAGTGGAGAGGAAGTGGGAAGACCATCCCAGCACAAGCGCAGTACTGACCACAGCGAGGGTAGGGCCCCACGGCGGGGGAAGGGGACCCGGGGAGGCAGCGGCGGTACTCGTATGCAGGCAGCAGTCAGACACATCGCTCTGACAAAATCAGAGTGATTGACAAAGACAGAATCAACTCTGCCTCTTATTAGCTGTTGCAACAGGGCAACTCACTAACTCCCTCAGGCCCACTCTGAAGATGAGGATTAGAACAGTACCTGCCTGCTGGAGTTATTGCGAAGACTGAATAAGAGGATGCCGGGAAAATGCTTAGGATGCTGAGTGCCTGCTGCCAATGAATGTCATGTTATTCCTGCTACAGTCAAATACCCAGTGCCCATCCTGCTGATGTCGACAGCATACTTACTTTCTTCTTTATAAGCCACGATGCTGGGAGGAAGGAAACACTGGCTGACCGGTCACATCCTGAATAACCTGAGAAATGTATAAGAGCCAGCTGGGCATTGGAATGCCCCAGCAGCCAGGGGGTGGTGGGTATTCTCAACCACACACACACACACACACACACACACACACACACACAGAAGCACACATGGTTCTGTGCCTTACTGGACCACCTACTGCAGCAGTTGGGCTCCCTAAGCTTCCAGCTGAACTGGGCAAAGGCAAAGCCCTTATTCCCCTCTTCTTTCTGTTTTCCTGGTGGCTCAGATGATAAAGAATCTGCCTGCAATGTAGGAGACCCAGGTTTGATCCTTGAGTCGGGAGGATCCCCTGGAGAAGGAAATGGCAACCTACTCCAGTATTCTTGCCTACAGAATCCCATGGACAGAGGAGCCTGGCTACACAGCCCATAGGGTCACGCAGAGTCACACACGACTGAGCGACTAATGCACTTTCCTTCTGTTTCACCACAGTTTAGCAGTGACTATATCCCTTCAGCATCACAGCTATTGTCAGGGGCCGCGTCTTCCCAACTCCGGAGCTCTGTCCTCTTGGCCAGGGGGGAGACAGCAGCTTCCCACTGCTGCCAACCCCAGGGGTGCCTGCCTACCCTTTGGCTTCCCTAACCCTGACCAGCCTTCTCTAAATGCTCCCCTTCGCTAAAGTCTCCCCAGTAAACCCTCTGCAGGTCATCTCATCCTGGGACTCTGACGGACAGAGCCAGGGCCGCATCCATCCGCCAGATACATGGGGTGGAACACACAGCCCTGTCTTACTCTCACTCCACCCCTCCCCTCAGAGGCAGGGTGTGAACAGCAGTGTTTAAGACAGAAGCACCAATGCACTTTTCCCATGAGCCACCACTCAAGACTTTAACATCCCCAGGAATCTGGAGAAAACTCAAGAGGCTCAAGGAAAAGCAACTCTTCCAGGCCAGGCAGGGCATATTCAGAGGCGCTGTGGTCCTCCACCACCCAAAAGAGCTCCAATCAAGTGGAAGAATCTAGATCAGTGCATGGCAGTACACACAATAAATATTTGTTTATGCAGGTCCTTCTGCCTAAGGATGAAGCCTGAAATTCAAGACATCTTTCAGGAAAGGATACTCCACAGAAGCAGCTCCTCCACGGGGAAGCTCCAGAGATGCCCTGGGCTCATGACATGAAGCTCTGAGGTGCCCCCAGTCTCCCACCCTTCATACTACACAAGCTTGTCTCTTATCAAGTCATTCCTGAGGCTTACAATGTCCTCGGCACCTCCCTCACTGAGCTCATTTTTCTCATAGGGTCAAACACCATCTTGGTTCAGTGTAATCCAAAAGCATTTATTAAGGGCTTACTGTGTACAAATACCATGTTAGGCATTGAAGATCCAAACATGATTAAGATAAAGGTCTTGGGATCCAAGAGCTGCAGAAAATATGAAGGAAGAAGGCTTAACAGTGACTAAAGGGGAATCTCAGAGAGACCAAGCTTGGGCCACATCAGATCTTGGAGGATGGGGCTGTGACAGCGGGGAAGGCGGCAGGAGATGTGAAGAGGGAAGTTGGGGGTGGGGGGTGAAGGAGCCCCTGGGAAGGACAGCAGCGCTGAACTGACAAGAACAAGAGCAGAGAAGAGCCAGGGAAAGGCTCTCCCCCAAACAGGGCCCACCTGACTCAAAAACCAAGTGCAGCCACAGAGCAAAAACGAACCTGACCAGAAGGGCTATTTCTTCCCAACAGCCCCCCAAAATCAAAATGGCAACCTCTTTGGAAAATGTCAAATGAAGCCCGGGTGGGTCTGGGCAAAGATGCTCCTCCCGAAAGGGTGTTTCTTGGCCTGCTACTCGTCACCAGACTGGCCCTGCCTCGGGGTCGGCCAGATCCATGGTTGGAAAGGAGACCTGCCGCCCCGGAGCTTCAGAGGCGCTGAGAGCACTCCACCCCGTGAAAAAGAATAACCTTCCACACACGCTTTCTTGCTCTTACTTGGAATTCTAAAATTAAATGTTCCTTCTTCTCACCTAAAAGCTTTCTCCCTTTAGAAGCTAATATGCAAATGCCTCAGGAGAGGCTGCGTCTTAGCAGCCGCAGATCCGCTGAGCATGAAGACTTCCAATAGATCTTTCCTGGAAAACAGGCTTTGTAGGAGGGCTGCTTGAGAGAGGATCTGTGACCGAGGGTGAGGCAGGAAGAAGAGGGAAGGGGTTCAGGGAAGGGAAGAATGGCCACTCCTGCAAGGAACTAGCCACATCCACCAAGGGCAGAGGGGTAAGAGAGTTAAATGCCAAGCCCTCAAAAGACCTTAGATCTTTTTTTTTTCTTCTAGTTTAAAAAAATTGAGATATAGTTCACAAACCATAAAACTGACCCTTTTAAACTGCCCTATTTGGGAACTTCCCTAGCAGACCAGTGGTTAAGACTCCCACTCCCAATGCAGGAGGCATGGGTTCCCTCCCTGGTCAAAGAACTAGATCCTGCACATGGTGCACAGCCTGACTTAAGGCATAAAATAAAGAGATAAATGAAGATTAAAGTTTCTTTTTTTTTAAAAAATCCTATCCAATTTGGTGGTTTTTAGCATACTCACAAAACACAAAGTTGTATAACTATCATGACCACCTCATTTCAGAATATTTTCATCACCTTCCCCTCCAAGAAAAAAACATATCCATCAGTGGTCACTCCTCCTTTTCCTCGCCCCTTGGCCACCAATTTCTATCATATGGACTTGCCCATTCCGGACATTTCACATAAACAGAACTATACAGTATGTGGCCTTTCGTGTCTGGATTCTTTCATTTAATGTTTTCAAAATTCATCCATGTTGTAGCATGCATCATTACTTCATACTTTTTATGACTGAATAATATTCCACTGTATAGATAATTCATCCTAAGATTTTCTAAAAGGCAAAACAAATGACGTTCCTGCAAGAAAGGACCCCCCAATATCCTTAGGGCTGCTTGGGCAACACAACCCCTTGTAAACCATCCTTCTCTGCACCTCCCATCAGCATCCATGAACACCATCCAAACCCTGTCCACTGGGCTGGAGTGATGTTCCAAACACACAGATGCTCAGGACAGCTGCCCTGAATCACTCCGGCCATGACAGAAACAACTCAAATTCCTTCTGAGGGAATTTATAGTGACTCTTGAAATGTGTTTATAGATCTCCATGGTCCTGGTATTGGAAGGTAGGAGAGCAGAGTCCAGCTTCACAAGCTTACAAGGCCCCCCGCTTGGTTTAATGCTGTGTTGTCCCAGTCTTGAAATCCTTAGTCATTCTTAAACAAGAGGCCCCGCATTTCCATTGCACTGGGCCCAATAAATGTCTGGTCCTGGGCAAGAGGTAAGGATTTGGGAAATGGTTGGAATTTAGACACTCTTCCTGAGTAGACCGCTGCATAACAAACAGCTCACTTGAGTCAGGTTGGAGAGGGGTGTGGTGGTTTGCAGGAAAGAGGCAAAGAGGGGCCAGGTCTATAGCAACGCTGAAAATCCAACTTCCAAACTGCCCAAAACCACGTCTTCCTACCCTGAGGCCTGAACAGTGAGGCTGATAGGGCCTCCCTAAGAACAGCCAGACTAGCTGAAAGTAAATGTGATAAGTCTACGTGATATAGGTTCAGACTGTAGAGCAGAGAGGACTCAAACTGAAACTCGTTTGATCTTGTAATCGCTTACAGGTTAAGACCAAGAAAAAGAAAGAAAAAAAATCCCACACTTACTAAAGTGACTGGCATTGAGAAAACTTTTTAAACATTTATTTTTTTTTAAACTGTCAGCTTTATTTCCAGCATATCAAGGAAGCCATGACTTCACCAAACGTCTGATATTTGATCCAAAGAGAGCAGTGAATTTAAATGCAGCTGATGTTAGGGATGTTAAATTAGAAGGGACTTTAAGGACCACATCCACATGGATCCCCAGGAGCCTTAACCCCAACCCCCACCGAGGGGTGGCCCAAAGCTCACTTTATAGATGAGGAAGCTAGGCTGTGAGAGGGGAAGTAACCCACCAAGGCCACCCACAAAAGGGGCAGGACAAGAACCCAGGAGCTAGCAGCTTCCCGTTCCTACCTCCCAATTTCATGAGTCCATACAAAATTCATATGCTGAGTGTATGCACCCCCACACCCAATCTTCTCCTGAATCCTCAACTCAAATCTTCTAGTGCCCGCCTTTGTCCCTCAGGAGGAGTCTGGTCATGCAGATTAAGATTCGTAGACCGCAGGGAAGATGCCGCTTCCTTCCCCCAGTGCAATCCCCAGTCCGTCATCTGGCGAAGGGCCAGGGCACTCCAACGCAGTTTTCAGAGCCTCTCTATATCCAGGGCGTTCATAAAACACTCTCTTTCTGGGAAGAGTGAAGTGTAACCTAGTTTCTTTGCAGTTATAGGTATAAGGATCATGCAAGGTAGATGGAACTCAGGGGCAGACTGGAAATGCTGCCAGCCTACCACCGTACCAAAGAGAAAGGTCCAGACGGCCACTGGAAAGTGATGGATCTCTGCCATCCCAATACGTTTTATCCTTTTTCTAAATCACAAACTAACCCAGTCAAACCATCCTTAACACCACATGCCTGGATTTCAATTTGTGTTGTACCCTCTCCGCCTTTATTCTTCTCTTCTTCCCTTGAACAGATTCTGAGTACTTACTATGTGCCAGGCACATTCTGGTTGCCTAGGATACAGCAGCAAACAAAACAGATCATGTTTTGGTATTTATGTTCTAAAGGCAGGAAATGAGGAAGAGTTAATAAATAAATGAATATATACCCTTTACGATGGTGAAAAAGGCTCTGGCGAAAAGATAAAACAGGGTAATAAAAGGGATGGAGAAGGGCAAAGAGGGAGAGCATTTTATCTAGAATGTCCAGGTAAGGATTCCCTGACAGAGGTGAAAGAGTGAGCCATACAGATTATCTGGGGGAAGATATTCCAGGCAAAAGGATCAGCAAGTGCAAAGGCCCTGAGATGGGAATGCCCTAGTACATTCAAGGAACAACCAGAAGCGTAGCATGAATAAGAAAGAAAGTGGCAGGTCAGAGAGGCAGCAGGTGGGAAGTCAGATCAGGCCGGCCCCGAAGCCATGATAAGGCTTTCGGCTTTTTGGTTTTTTTAAATTAATTAATTTATTTACTTATTTTTGGCTGTGCTGGGTCTTCATCGCTGCGCAGTCTTTTATCTAGTTGCAGTGAGTGGGGGCTACTCTCTAGTTGCAGTTTCTCATTTTGGTAAATTCCCTTGTTCCAGAGCATGAGTTCTAGGGCCTGTGTAGTTCAGGCTCAGTAGTTGTGGGCACACAACACAGGCTTAGTTGCTCCGCGGCACGCGGGATGCTCCCAGATCAGGGATTGAACTCCTTGTCTCCTGCATCGGCAGGTAGATTCTTCACCACTAAGCCACCAGGGAAGCCCAGGCCTTTGGCTTTTAACTCAAAGTGGGATGAGAGCATACTGCGCAGTGAGCAGGGGACTCACTGACCTGACATAGTGTTTACCAGGAGCTCCTGAAACTACTGTTACCAGGCCTGTGCTGGGGACAAGATGCAGGTCACAGATCCAGCATAGCTACTGAGCAGCATTGAGAAATACACTTCCCTTCTCCTGGCCTCCACATTCTCCTCTGTGAAATGGGAAGATAAGACTAGGTGATGCCTAGTGATATTTCTTTCTCCAATATTCTTATTTTCTGACTCTAAGACAATTGTTCAAAGGGTCCAAAAGTCTCACTCTCTGACTTGGGAGAAGGCAAAAAATAGCAGCCGGGTTTTAGAAGTCTCCAGACATTCCCCACGGCCTCCCCTGCCCCAAAACAAATTCTCACCCTGCAAAAGGCCCCGGCTCTCTAGGGAGAAAGGTCCAGCCCAGGAAGCAGCCACGTCAGCAACGTCCTCTAAAGATTACGAAGGGTGACCACTAAAGATAGCACAGCCCCCACACAGTGTTTCAGGGTGGGGCTCGGCCAGCACAGGCCAGGGAAAGCGGCTGCTGCAGCCAAATCAAAAGCCACTCCTGAACCTGCTTCTTTGCTGGGTGGCCAAAGCTTCTCCTATCTCCCCTACTTCCATCATGTCACCAGAAAGAAAGTTTGGGTTGAGAACTGCCCGCTCCTACCTATTTCCTTGAGGACTCTGTCTGTGTCTCATACAATCAAAGTCTTGAAAGCAAGACTCAGGTCTCTTCCATCAGGCTGAATTAGCAGACTTTGTCCATCAGACCAAGAGCTCCCCGAGAATATGAACAATCTCACCCATCAGACTGTGAATTAACCCTATGCCTCCTCCATTAGACTGGGGGTTCCATGAGGGCTGAGGCTGTATCTCTCCCAACAGATTGAGAGCCCCTGATGTTATCAGGGGATGTGCCATGTCACCCCCATTGGATGGCAGCTCCTTGAGAACAGGGCTTATCTACTCCTTTCCCTCACTGCATCCCATGAGTCTTCTGTGTATTCAGTGATGTCTTCAAGTGCTGATGAAAGCTTTCAGGTTAAACCATCCCCCAGGCATGAGACCCTTATGATCCCCAGCCATTAAATGATCCATGAAAACTATCTGAATACAAACCTCCAAGGTAAATGCAAAGAAAACAAAATTAAAAGTTGGCTTCACCCAACAACTTTTGGGTAGACTGTTTACAGGCTCTTGCCAAAGGCTGTCCACATTTTATAAATAACCCTTTCTGGTGACGGTGGTGGAGGCCAAGCTGAAATGGACCTAGAGGGCCGAGGGCAGGGAGCCCTCCAGCCCAAGCCTGACTAAAGCTGAGTCCTATGTGGGTGGGTGGCCCATGGTCCAGAAATGACCGTCTTCTCTTCTTCCAACTAGAGCTTTTCCAAGGCAGACACATCAAATGATGTGGTGAGAAATGGGAAACTAGAATCAGGAGAGTGGGATGAGGAGAAGACCATCTCAGAGAGGCAGGCCCAGGGGACACACAGGAGGCCACCGTGGGCAGGTGGAGCTGGCGACAGAGAGCTAAGGGCTGGTGCCTCCTGGAGGAAGCAGCGCCCACCCAGACTCTAGGAGGGGCGCTTATCTACACGAAAGCCACCCCAGCCCCCTTGGAATCTAGGAAGCTGGCTCATCTCAGCAAAGGGTTTCCCCTCCAAAACGCAGAGAAAGGGCAAGAAGGCTGGAACTTCCAAGAGCTGAAACTGGTAATAATAATAGCTAGCACTTCCAGGCACTGTGCTAAGTACTTTCCATCTGCTAACTCAGTTCATCTTCCTAATAATGCTACTACTACCCCTATTATAAGGACGAGACGACTGAGGTCTGCCTGAAGTTAGGCAAAATAAAGATTTTTTTATTCTTTATTTCAGGAATAAAGAGGAATAAAGATTTCAGCTCGGTGGTCTGGCTCTCCACCCTGCACTCTCACCCACCTCCCTCTCTGAAAACAGAAAAAGGGGAAAATCAGAGGGTATTTCTGCTGGTTCCTCTGAACCCCTGGAGTTGAAGGCCACCCACGCAGGCATCCTGCTTGGGAGATTGGGGTGCTGGAGACTCAGACAGAGCCCAGGAGGGCCCCAGCATCACCTGGGCTCAGAGCCTGGATACCCAGAAAATGCCACTCTGCTGGGGTACTGCTGACTCTCGCCTTTCAGGAGTCTCAGGTTGAGAAATTCCTACCTGTCTGTATCTGGAGTAAGCACAGGGCAAAGAGTGAAGGCCGTGAGGAAGGGCAGGGGCAGGGACAGCCCAGTTCCCACCAGAAGCCCACAGGGGGGTCCCCCCAGACTCAGCAAACATAGATTAGAGTTCTTTCAAAACAGTGTGCTAGTTACGTTTCCAAATAAAATTCTCAGTATGTTTTCCTTCAACCATCATACCCTTTCAGGTTAAGTTCCTCTAGATGTAATAAATCAGTGAGTTCAACCGTGACACTACAAAGTTTCCAGAATATCTGAAAACTGAAGGAAATGGTGGATCTATTGGGTTGTCTGTTTTTTTATTCCAGATTAACAACTGGACCTCATTGCGTTATATGAGGGCTCTCTATGTATTGACACTATTGACATTTGGGGCTGAAAACTCTATTGTGGGGTTGTCCTGGGTGTTGCAGGGTATTCAGCAGCATGCCTGGCCTCTAACCACTAGATGCCAATGGGATTCTCCTTCCCTCTCCCCTGTGAATATGACAACAAAAATGTCTCCAGGCATTGCCAAATGCCCAGGGCTTGGGGGGGGGCGGTGGGGGAGGCAGAGGGGGAGGGCTCACTCTCAGTTAAGAACCAATACGAGGGGGGTTCAGGATGGGGAACACATGTACACCCATGGCGGAGTCAAGACAACGTATGGCAAAACCAATACAATGTTGTAAAGTAAAATAAATTAATTAATAAAAATAAATAAATTAAATAATGTTAGACTAAAAAAAAAAAAGAACCAATACATTATGTTTGGATAAACTTCAAGTGAAAAGGTGTCTAAAAGCTGAAAAAATAAACATATCAAGCATCATACTGAAAATGGAACTGACGTATTACTTAAAAATAAGTGTACCCTATTTGCCTGACTTCCCAGACACAATGTTTTTGAACTTTTTCTGTGTGGCTACCGGCTTTCTTTCCTGAGAATCTGCTAAATGCAAATTCACAGTGCCCAGATCCCCATGCCCCATGGCTTCCCCAGTCTCATTCATGTCCACCCCACAAACCAATCCACACTCACGTGTCTAACACACCAATAGGCACTCACTGTCTGCCCGAGTAAGACCGCTGTCAGCTCTGAAGCAGCACAGATGGGATGAGACCAGAAACCACTCAAGGAGTCCAGCTGCCTCAGAGGGTACAGTGGCCACACCCAAGAAAGTGGACCCATTTCATCATTCATTTCACTCTCCAGAGCCTCATTGGAATGCAAGTTCTGCCTCAGCCCCCCAGGAGAGAACTATGCCAAATACAGAAATAAGCCAAAGAGATAGCAAAATTAAAAGACTTGTGAACGACCCGACAACCTGGTAGAAAAATGGGCAAAGACTATGAATTGCAAGAAAAGGAAATACAGATGGATCTACACCTTGTGAAAAAAATGCTCAACCACACTCATAAAAGAAATGCAAATTGAAACGAACTGAGATACCAATTTTCATCTATCAGACTGGCAGAGATCAAAAAGTCTGATAACTCACTGTGCCGACGAGGATGTCTCATTCATTAAGGGTGTAAATTGCTATAACCTCCTTGAAAGGATACTCACAACGTCTACCAATACCACTGACGTGTATGTGCTTTTACCAGCAATTCCACTTCTAAGAATTCATCCGGTAGACATACTCCTACATATGCAAAATGGTATGTACATGAGGATACTCACTGCAGTGTGATCTGTAATGACAAAAGACTGGAAAGCCTCAATATCCACTGTCAAGGGGCTGCTTTAATAAATTATGGCTTATCCGTAAAATGGAACGCTACACAGATGTTAAAAAAAACAATGAGGGTATTCCGTATGTCACGATATGGGATAATCTTCCATGTATACTGTTAGCTAAGACACTAAAGCACACAACAGTATGCCAGTAGTTGTTCAAAAATACTACAGGTTTATATATGTATTTAGATGCATAGATTACCTTTAAAAAGATAATCCAAAAGTTCTGGACAGGGAAACTGGGGGAGTGGGCCAGGAAGGAGAAGAATTACTACACACCACTTCAGACTCCTTGTAACTTCCAATTTTTATACCCTGTGCACACACTATTCAGTAAACAAACAAATAAATAGGAAGAGATCATAACTGATCTGGCTCTACCATCATGATACGTATATACAGGCAACAGATATTACAGGTCAGTTTCAATTATAAATTCTCTTCTAAGTATTCATGTGTCTCAGTCCAAATGTCTCAGGGTTTGTTGTTGTTGTTGTTGTTGTTGTTATTCAAAAGTAGGATGATCAGAAGCAGACTCACAGACACAAAAAGCAAACTTATGGCTACCTAAGGGGAAAGGTTGGGTGGGGGGATAATTAGGCTTTGGGAATAACACTACTACATACAAAAGAAAACCACAAGGACCTACTGTATGACACAGGGAACTACACTCAGTATTTTGTAATAACCTGTATGGGAAAAGAATCTGAAAAAGAATATATATATACACATATATATGTGTAACGGAATCACTTTGCTGTGTACCTGAAACTTGCATAACATTGCAAATCAACTGGGCTTCAATTTTAAAAATCATTTTTTAAAAAACAAAACAAAGAAATCCTGTCACGTTTCAATGGTGTTTAACCAGGTGCATCCACTGATTGACTCTGGCTGGCTGGAATCTTGGACAACCCATTTCAGATGGTCTAAACCCAGATTTCCCAGCATGACCCATTTCAGATGGTCTGAATCCAGATTTCCCAGCTTGTGTGTCTCAAAAACGAAAAGACAACTAGTTCCAGAGAAGCATTGACACTTTGCCTCCCGAGCCACCCAGAGAACTGAACTTGCTGTCCGATGTGCTGGCCACAGATAACTCTTGAGCATTTGAAATGGGCCAATTCAAACTGAGATGGTTCCAAGTATAAGACGCACAGTGGAAGACGGAGATGTAATACACAAGAAAGGGAAGATATCTCATTAATAATTTTTATATTGGTTATGTGTTGAAGTAGTGATGCTTTCTATATAATGAATTAAACAAAATATATTACTAACATTTAAATAAATATTTTTTTTTTTAAAGAAATGATTTGAGAAAAAAAAAAAGTAGGCTGATCACCAGGTCCAGAATATGAAACTGGCTTTCTTCCTCAGTTGGATTTGGTGAGCATTCATCCTCAAAGCTACCTTCTTTATCTGAAAAATGGACCATCATTGACCCATATTACCTTGAAATTCCATATGCAGGCAAGTGAACTCCTCCAGAAGATGCACTGTGGCATCAACTTCTAGGGACCTGGGGGCACCCACACTTTTAATAGGCCTTCCAAGTACCATCAGCTGGGACTGTGTATCACAAAGTGATATGGACCCTGATACCTACTGGGAGAGGCAGGCACCCCCAGAATCCACTGAGGATCCTCCTAGCAGCTCTGCTTGCAGCTATGTTTAATGGCATATTACTCAAAGGTGCCACAGCCGTCTCTTTAACCCTACCCCACCACCACCGCCACTTCATCATACAACAACCCTTATATATTTTAAGCTGTAAATCAGCATTTGTCAAGTTCTAAATTGGGCTACAGCAATATTTATTCATCGAAGGATAAATCTTCCCTGCACAGTCATAAAACTGCCTAATAATTTAATATGCTATCATTCTTACCTGAGACTTGTCAAAAAGTGGCCTGAAAGAAGCATTTGTTTTACAGTTGACTGGTGCTAAGTCCATAGTTTTTTAAATAGTTCGTATTTTTGATTCTCTATTGGAGGGGGGAAAGAAAATGGCACATGGGACCCATCTTATGCAGAAAAGCAATTTGGAGACTCATTAACCTGTTTTAGGATAGAGAAAATCAGATTCCCCAAAGAGGACCAAGGATTTATCCAATACAGATGAGCGGTAGAGATTAAAAAAAGCATGAAAAATTCAAATTAGAGTATTTTGTATGGGGTAGGGGCAAAATACACTAAGTTATAGAGAACTCATGTTGGGGGAACAGGTTCTTGGGGCACCAAGATAAGATGGAGAACTGTTAGAAGAAAAGGGTGAAAAAAAATGACTCGAAGCTGCAAAATTATTGCAACTGAACCAAGATGCCAATTCCTGGGGCCCTTTCAGATCTTTGGAGCAGCAAGCCTTCCGGACCTGGCAGTTCCACTTCAGTAGAAGTGTATAACTTAACACAGCCCAGTGCCAAATCACTGCTCGTTGAAAGATGACCGGATAGCAACCTAGCCCTGAGATCGAGGTTTCTCCATCTCAGCCTTGTCGTCACTTGGGGTGGATCAAAAAGTGGCCTGAAAGAGGCATGTGTTTTACCGTTGACTAGTGCTAAGTCTATAGATTCTTAAATAGTTGATATTTTTAATTCTCTATTGGAGAAGGGGAGAAAATGGCCCATGGGACATATCAAATCATTTTTTAATCGTGAGGGCTCTCCTAGGCAGAGTGGAATATTTAGCAGTATCCTACTAACTGCTAGTAACAGACCCCTGGCCCAAACAGTCGTGAGAACCAAAGATGTCTCCATTTTCTTTTCCTTTTTTTCTCAGCCACGCCACGGGGCTTGTGGGCTTTTAGTTCCCAGACCAGGAATTGAACCCTCCCAGACCATAGCAACAAGAGCACTGAATCCTAACCACTAGACCAACAGGGAACTTCCAGACATTTTCAAACGTCTCCCGGAGACAACATCATCCCCAGCTAAGAACCAGTCTCCTAGATGAATTAAGTCTAACTTGACAGACGTGGGCTGGTGGAGATAAAACCACTTCACTCCAACAAACATAAACCGTGTCCTCCACGCTGCTTGCTCTGTGAAGTTTTAACATACAAATCTAGGTGGTCCAGGGGTTAAGAATCCATCTTGCAGTCCAAGGGACATGGGTTTGATCCCTGATCAGGGAACTAAGATTCCACATGCCTCGGGGCAACTAAGCCCACATGTCACAACTAGAAAGTCCCATACTGCAACGAAGGTCCTGAGTGCCACAACTAAGACCCAATGCAGCCAAATAAATAAATATCACAAATCTTGCAACCAGCAAAACTATAACAAAAATAAAATACAAATCTAAGGAAATGCAGAAAGGAGAATATCAATGCTTAGTTCACACACTGTGAACCTTCTCTCTAGCAAAGTCCAAGTCTGCCAAAGGCCAAGGATCTCACCAGCCTGCATTCCCTTCTCCTCCTTCTATTCTGCAGCCCCCACCCACAAGCAGCCTTCACGTTTTACTATGAACTTACCCCCCATTTCCTTTACGTTTTTCCACAACCTTGCGGTTTACTCTGGCACAAGAAGAGGTTTCAGGCTGGCATTCACCAGTGGTTAATGACAGAAAAGGTGGGTTTCTAAACCACAAACACTATTAATTCTAAACTGTTCAAATTTGTTCTCTCTGTTCATGGTGAGCGGGGGAGGCATTCCCTCCCCACTGCTGAACACTGAACTCCTTACAGAGCTTAAACAAATAATCAAAGATAGAGAACCACTTTTTAATTAAAAAAAAAAAAAGTCCAGTTCCCATGTTCACATTCCGGGCCACATTTCCCACAAGAATTTTACAATCAACAGACCAAGATGCTACATTTAATTTGCAAGATTCCACTGGGGAGCTATATGGCTCTTAGGGTATTAAAACCAACTGGGAGATAACAGAACATGAGCTGGACTCCAATAAATCTGTGGTAAGATTCTTCTTTGATTTTTATCGTGGAGTTTTTTTTTTTTTTTTTTAAGTTAACTTTATGAAGGTAGTGTTGGAAGAGGATGGGAAACATTGAAATGAAGCTGGACGGGAAGCTGAGAATGATTTTTCATCTGTTTATACTGTTCTATCAGTTAGATAGTGCCAACCCCCAGCAACAGAAGAACCAGAAAGACATGAGCTGGGCCCACCTACACAGTCCTCCACTGACCACAGCCAAGCGGTACAGCTCCCAATTGTGCAGGCCAACCTCTCTGCCTATTTGATTCATAGAACACTGAAAACCAGACTGCCACGAGAGCCCTACCATCCCTCTTCAAGTCTCATTCACTTGAGAAAACACCAGCTATCGCCATGTGCCTAGCAACCTCTGTATAGCTTGGTAGCATCAGCAGAGTAAGAGACACCAGAGGCTTGGATTGGTCAGAAGGTGACCTCCACCAGCAAGTTGTTTAGGACTCCCCAAATGAGCCTGTGAATGCCAAGTTTCTGCTGGAGGCAAAACTGCTCAGGGTTTTAAAAAACTGTTTCAGCCCCATGTCCTATTCATCCCACTCACTGTATACAAGTTCTCTGAATTAGCTGATCGTTCAACTCCCTATGCCTTCCACACCGCTACTCCAAGATTGAAAAGCAAACAAAACTGAAATGAAGCCACAAGAAAGTAGGAAGGCGCCCAAAATCATGTGAAAAGAGCCCACACCACACAGCCCTTCCACCAAGCCTTGAATTTAGGCACTCAGAGCAGGCCTTACTACATCTGATCGTGGCAAAGATAAAATGCCATAGACACAGAATAGAACTGTTGTTGTTTAATCCTTAAGTCGTGACCGACTCTTGTGACCCCATGGACTGTAGCCCACCAGATTCCTCTGTCCATGGAATTTCCCAGGCATGAATACTGGAGTGGGTTGTCATTTCCTTCTCCAGGGGATCTTTCAGACCCAGGGATTGAACTTGCATCTCCTGCATTGGCAGGTGGATTTTTTACCACTGAGCCACTTGGGATGCCCAGAAATGGGGACAGAGGTACCTTAAAAAAATTCAATTTTTCTTTGGAATAATCCTCGCTCTGGTGCATTTGCAATGGAATGCAGCTGACACATGAATCTACAAGGCTGCAAAGGGTATCCAGTTGCACCTGTATCCATGGCAAGGCTGCCTAACCATCAGGAAAGCTAGTGGAATCAGGGCGAGGGCATCCCCTGGACCTGCAAAGTTCCTCCAAAGAAACATTCTAGGGTCAGGCCACGCCCTAAGCCCAACCATCTCAGAAACCAATGCCAGTGACCACGGAGGGCAATACGGGAGACCCAAGCTGCGACCCAAGTGAACTTCAGGACAGGACACCTGCTTCATCTCAGGTTACTGAACTCACTGCTCCCTGGCAGGGAGCAGTGGCCTCCACTGGCTATCTGTACAATGGAGCTCCTTCAGCAATAAATAAGATGATGCCTCGGACCTAGTATTCCCAAATGTGCCTAGTAAGTGCTGACTTACCATTGCTAACTCATTATTTCATTATTATTACTATCCAGCCATCACTGAGCACCAATAACTTCCCTCCCAACTTCCCAAGCTTGGGAGGAGATTAATTTGTGAAAAGGCAGGTGAAGCTTCGACAAACACATGGCTTTTATCACACAGCACCGATATTGCTGGCTGCACCCCACTCACTGCCCTGACGTAGCTAGGTGATCCCGAGTTAACCGGGCTCCGATATCCAAAGAGGGAGCATCCACAGGGTAACTTCCATCCTCAGGACTGTATCTGCTCTTCAAATGAAAAACAGTTAATAACTAACATTCCCTCTCTCAGTGCGGCCAGCCAGCGATGCGTCCCCGAGTCTCCCCCGTGTGTGAAGTGTGTCCTCTCCAGGGGGAGGCACCTCAGGGTGACCGCCTAACAGGGTCCTGTTCCAGTCAACAGACGGGCCGCTCCGGATGCCGGAAACAGATGACTGAATTTGCTCTCTCTCCTTTTTCAGTCATTGGCAGAAAATAAGAAACTGAGAGAGAGGCAGAAAAAGAAAAACCCTGGGGGCAGAATGCCACTTTCCCCACTGTCTTCAGTCAGGGTCAAGAGGAGTCTTATGAGGGAAGGTCTAAAAGAAAAGCTAATTTAAATAACTTTCCCCAGCCCTCAGTACAGAGAAGTGGAGTGATAGGATGAAAGGGCCTGAGAACACCAACCTGACATGAAATTTGCATACCTTTTGCCAAGCACGGGTGTGTGTGTGTGTTGGGGGGGGAGGTTTGGGGGGGCAGTTTGCATCTTCCCTAAACGTTGTTTTACTTCACCACGTGCTCTCTCCTCGGGCCTCTCCAGAGGCTGAACTTTTAAAATAAACAAGAACTTCTATCTCAACCATTTAGGAGAACTCTATGATTTTTAAAAGGGGAGGGAAAAAAAAAGGTCGACATTCTGAGCACACATCGCAAGCTTTGTTCTGCTCCCTTCCCCACTTCCTGTTGCTGCCTCACCTCATCACATTTCAGTTCTGAAGCCTGTTGTGTTTGCTCTGGTATCACTGTAAAGTTTCGGTGGGAGGCCGCCGGCGGGACCAGGATGAGGACAGTACGGTTCTGAGACACGAAATCCCAACCGCCTGACCGTGAGGAAAGTACACCCAACCTCTCATCCGCCCGGCCGCCAGCAGCGCACCCACTGCTAGGAAAGCGTTTGTGGGCGAGTTTTACTTTGTGGGGAACGTTCTGTGTGGGCAAGGGCCACCTAACCACCACCCAATACCAGGTGGCTTAAAACTGGGAACCACGGGGGGAAAATACTGGGCACCCACAGACCAAGAAATGCCCCGGAGGCACCCCAGTCCCCCAAACCTGCGCTCTAGGGAGCCGTCACCACCTGGGACAGGAACTGAGAGACTGAAATGCTTTGGAAGCGGGTCCCTGTTTAATCTCCGGCTTAGAATAAAGGTTAGAGCGGAAAAAGAGACGTTAAACCGTTTGGCCAGGCCCCTCCGGTTACAGGGAAGGAAACCAGACCAAGACCTGCCTCACACAGCTGACTTCCTAACCACAGAGTGGACACTGGATCCCAGCTCTCCATCTCTCAGGGCGGGTTTTCAGTATCTTATCAAATGAATGTGGAGCCGATGCTGAATAAATGTTGGCTCAGCCACTCTGGACACTGGCTGGTCCATAACGCAACGGGGTGCGGGTGGGAAGGGCAGCCTAAAATACTTTTTGCCTCTTACACACCAGAAGGCCCCATCTTCTAGCAGCATGTCTCGTGGGTAAGAGTAGCCTGTCCTCGTAATTTACTCCAGCTCCCGGGTGCCTGGAGTTAGGGCTGCCTTTAAACTTAAACTAGCTTACTGCAGCCTTAACTGTCCTTAAACTAGCTTACTGCAGCCATGTGCCATTATTATCCAGCCAGGAAAAAAAAAAAATTAAAGCTGGGAGATAGTTGTGTTGCACAGGCTCAGCACTGGGAATACAACACCGGGCTTTACTTGTCGGTGAACACAAGGGTGGACTCGGGAGAGCTATCCTGCCCTCCTCACCTTCCTGGGTCCACGTGGACCATGAGAACATTGGCCTCCAAGAAGCTGCCAACTCCATGGGTCTCGGATTCTAAATCTTCATATCCTCTCCCAGGGCCTGAGCCCCAGGGAGCTTGCTCGCCTCCTCCTGCGTTCACTGCTCAGCCCTCTGGCTCATGCCACCTGCCCAGCACATCCTGGGAGTCCTCACTGGGGTACAGTGAGGGGTACAGTGCCCTGTGTGCCTGACTCGAGCTTACCATGAGCTCTCCACCTGCCTTCCTGTATCATCACCGTGGAGGAAAACCCTATTGGTTTTCTTCATAGCCTACAACTGACATCGCAGTACTGTTTGCATGTGCATTTACTGTCTGTCTGGCTCACTAGAAGGATTGTTCCATGAAGGCAGGAGCTGGCACTTCATCCTGGCAGCCAGGAGGCATTCAGCATGTGGCAGGGGTTAGATGTCTGCTGAATGAATGGAGGATCTCCCTCATTCGTGCCCAAGCCTCTAAGTTACACATGTTCCTCATTTATACAACAAGGATCATATTAATGTACTTTCTAGATGAGTGGAATGAGGATTAAACAAGAAAATGATTGTAAAAGCATTAAAGATGTACCTAGCACACAGCAAACAGTCAGTAAATGTTAGCTATGACTTTCGAGCCATTATTATCACAGTCACTGATGGAAACGCAGGGAGATAAAGCCTCTTTATTATACCCTGGGCAGTTTTAAGGCTAAATAACTAAAAATCTGTGTAAGATCCACCTATAAGAGGTCATTGAGAGAGGACTGGGCCATGGGCCCGTGTAGTTACTAAGAATCCCAGAGAGTGTAAGTCTTAGCATAAAATCTTCTCACGTAGTTTACAGTCATGAGCTCATTTGTGGAAATGCTGCTTTATAGGTCCCGATCATTAACGTCTTAAAATATCTAATTCTTGCTCCAAAGAGTTTATAGTCCAGCTGGGGAAGTTGAGACAATAATACATGAACTACAGACTCAAAACAATGTATGTCAAAACAGCACAGGGGACACGGGCTGTGAAGTGCTGGTAAATGTTTAACAATCAGCTCTCAAAAAAAAAAAAAAAGCCTCGATTGCAGTTTTTGTCAATTTCCAGGGTGTAAATACTCTCAGTATGGCCCACCTCAAGCTACCAACTGGAGGGCCAGCAGTCCTGCAGTCAGGAAGAGATGGGAGAATCAACTCTCAAGAGCTGGTGCAAGCCAGCTGCAGCACCCCTGGACCAGGTCCTGTGATCATTCCTCAAGGACAAAGGTCAAGTCATCATCACTAACAACCAGCATCTTTATAGTACTTCAGGTTACACGGCACATCTGAGGCCAGGATTGCATTTCACCCTCATCCTCTGGTCAGAAACATATTATCACTCTCATTGTGTAGATGAAGAAACAGAGGATTAAAAAGTATCCACATTTCTGGAAACTTCCTCAGTGGTCTCGTGGTTGACACCCCGCACTTCCATTGCAGGGGGCGCAGGTTTGATCCTGGTGGGGGAACTAAGATCCCACATGCCGCGAGGCACAGCCGAAAAGAAAGAAATAAAATAAAGGATCTTAACAACAATTAAAAATAAATAAATATATTTTTAAAGTACCCACATTTTTCAGGGGTGCTCTGCAAGTGAATGACAGAGTCAGAGCTTGAATTAGGATCTCCTGGGGCAACTCTGATCTCTCGTTGTTTTCTGTTCCCCTGATGACTAAAGAGCAGTAGTTGAAGGGTGAGTGGTTTATGGAGCACACGGTGGAAATGCAGAAGAGGTACAGAGCTCACCCAGATGGTGAATTCACTACAAAGCCCAAAGATCTAAGGAACATGTAAGGCATGAAAATAAACTCAAAACTAATGAACCCGTTCCGTTCAGCGTGCTTCGCCCGAGAATTGCTTTCCTGAAACAGTGATCCAGCTATGAAAGCCTGCACCCCCCAATCCACTGCAGCATGAGGGGAAGGAGCAAAGGGAACGGAAAGCAATTTAAATGACGGAACAATAGGGGGGCTGGTTGAATAAGTTCTGGAATATCCGCAGAGCGGAATGCTGTGCCCCCACCCAAAGCTGTGTTTTAAAAGAACAGTTTACAACTAGGAAACGCTCACAGAATATTGTTTTAAGAGCATGTTACATAACAATATGTGCAAGATGATTCCAGTTTTGTGGAAATCAACCAGAAGGAAACACACCCTATGTATACAGGCACAGAAAGAAACCGGAGGCACGGACTTCAGAATCCTCATGCTGGTTTCTCCCAGAGGAGTGAGATTATGGATCGTTTTTATTTCCTTCTCTACGATTTTCTGTCTGCTCCCACTTTGCTCTAACATGTTGCTTTTATAACCAGAAACACAGTATTTTTTAACTTGGATTTTCAAACACTGAGAAGACTTAAGAGCGACAAATCAGTGAGGTTAAAGCCCAGGAAGATAGTTCTAGATGCTCAGATCTCTTAATATTCCTGCAAAGAGACAAGTCAAGTTCCCCTTTAACTCCAGTTCCCCTACACACACATACACTCACTCACTCTCTCTCTCTCTCTCTCTCTCTCTCTCTCTCTCTCTCTCTCTCTCTCTCTCTCTCTCCAGGACGTGCCTCCCCACCACCCTCCTCCCCTCCTCCAGGAGGCCATCCTCTCAACCTCATCCCCAGATCCAGTCCCACCTTACTGGGAGGCGAGGCAGGGAAAGCATGATGGAGGATGGACAACCAAGAAAAATTCCCAAGTACCCTCCGTGTGGCACGCGGCACTCCAGGAGCTTCCAACACGTGGATTCAGATGCAAGGCAATTCTAAAACCTAGGTATTGCTACCAACATTACCAAGAGGAAAGTCAGGTTTGGAAATACAATCCAGGGTCACGCAGCCAGTGAGTGCCCAGAATTGGGAATGAAACCCAAGTCCAATCACAGTTCAGGTTAACAGGCCTGCCCAACAACTGTACCCTAGCCTCACAAAATGCAAAATAATAATATTTTCGTTCAACCTACTTTAATCTCGTTCAGCCTGAAAGCAAAACGCACCACCAGTCCCGATTCGAGAATATAGAGGTTTAATAATTTCAAAAAGAAAGAAAAGGAAAGGGGGAGAAAAAACCCACAGCTCTGTGCTCATCCCTCATTCAGTGAAGTAAAAATAAAAATCGAACCTTCCCCCAACACATTGTGCTTTAATGAAAGCACCAAGCCAATCTTCTTCACTACCACCCACCCCAGCCCACTTCGTTTAAATTTAGGCAACCACCAGGCAAACTGTACCCAACTAACTGCATTATCTGAAATGAAGTCATAAAGTCCTCATCTGAAACACCAGCCCTCATTCCAAGGAAAACAGGGCAGGGCACACAGGGCCAGCATCTCAGGGGAGTTTTAGGCTGGGCCTTGGAAGACCTTTTTTTGCAAAGCTCCCGGGCTGTCTGAGGGGCGCTGTGGGGCCTTGCAGCAGCAGCTTCCCCTCTCTGGGTCTCGGCCACCCCTCCATAAAGTCAGGGGTGGAATGACAAAAGGGGTCGGGAAGGCCCATCTCAAGCCACAGCATCTATCGTTCCTGGGATCCCGACGTGCAGCCCGCTGTGTAAAGGCCCAGACACCCCACCCCACAGACTGAATAAACAGCAACCCAAGGTGTGGCTGATCAGGGTGACATGAGCTGTCCCTGCCTGGAGCTGCCGCAGTTCTTAAGCTCCAGCTTTGGAGTATTCAGTTCTCAGTAAATATGTAGCAACAGGAGGGAGAGAGAGGACTGAACCTCCAGGAAGGCTCTGGGGCTGGTCACCCTCTGTCCTGTCCAGGCAATGCAGGCAGGGACTCTGCCCACTGGGACTCAACAAACCCGGAGTCGCTGATCCCCCTTAACTTTTTTAACGTGACTGCACCAGAGAAAGGAGGGGGGTGTTCACTAGCAAATGAAAAACGCTCCTTGCTTTTCTGGATAAATCTGAGGCTCTGGGAGCCGATGAGCTAGCTGGATTTTTCTTCCAGCAACCAAGTCCTTGGATTTCTTTTTCAAGCCTCCCTCTTGTGTTTCAGGAGTGTGTCTAAGCCCTGTGGTAGGACTATATCCCCTCCCTCAAGTGGAGGTCTGGGGCACCCTGGAAAGGGGAGCAAAGTTAATAATCACAATTTGAAGAGAGGCATGGCTGCAACAACAGCAGATAGCTCCACACTGGAGACACCATTAAACAACTCTGTGCCCAAGGGCACCCATGACTGGCTGCACTGTCTCATCAACCAGGGGCTCTAATTTCTGCCACTGGTGGAACAGCAACCTGGAACTGATCAAAGGCCTCCCACACACTCAATTCCAGTCTTCCTCAAGCCGTGCCCCCATTCACACACTTCCAAGCAGGTTGTTCCCAGTTCCTCATCTGCTGAGTCAAGCTCTGAAGACTCTATGGGAAATCCAGGGGAAGACTAAAAAGTATCAGAGAAAGATTTAGAGAATGAGGAAGGCAACCAGTGGCCTCAGGGCTCTGAAGCTCCCAGATGCTGGCTTTAATATCCAGCTTCAGGAACTGGGAGGTCAGCCTTCCAGACCTCTCCCCCGACTCTGACTTTGACAGAACCAAAGATCCTAAGCAGGGGCTCCCCAATTTCCCATCTCAGTCAGACATCCAAAATAGAACTTCCAAGGTAAATAAAACTGAGATAAACATAGCTTTTGAACTATGGTGCTGGAGAAGACTCTTGAGAGTCCCTTGGACTGCAAGGAGATCAAACCAGTCAATCCTAAAGGAAATCAACCCTGAATATTCATTGGAAGGGCTGGGGCTGAGGCTCCAATACTCTGGCCACCTGATACGAAAAGCCAACTCATTGGAAAAGACCCTGATGCTGGAAAAGACTGAAGGCAGGAGGAGAAGGGGATGACAGAGGATAGACTGGCTGGATGGCATCACTGACTCAATGCACATGAATCTGAGCAAACTCCAGGAGACACTGAAGGACCGGGAAGCCTGGTGTGCTACAGTCCATGGGGTTGCAAAGAGTCTGACACAACTGAGTGAGTGAAGAACAACTACTGCACACAGTGCTAAATTTACCCATCCCAGCTCTCCAAGAGGGATAAATGATAGAGTAATAAACAGTTTTGATTGTAGGTAAAAGTGTGATTGATGCATATACAGTAGTAAAAATGATGAATTTCAAATCAGATCTGGATTCAAACTTAGACCAATTCACTGATAAACTGCATGACCTCAAGCAAATTAATCAACCCCTCTGAGCTTCCTAGTCTGGGACATGAGTATTACAGGAGAGAGCATATATAATTTGGGACTTACTCACTGACCCACAACTTGTTTTCCTCAGCAGACTGGGATGAAAGGAGGAGAATTATGAGTCCCTGAAGAACCGAAGCAGATTAAGAGCAACAGGACAGACACATCGATCCCCACCGCCCACCGCCACCCCCCACAATACTCACAGCAGGAGGTAGAGTCCTCACTCACAAACCCCTTGGGTCACCCTTGAAGACCGTGAACACTGCAGAAATGCTTTAGACATCTGATTTTCAAACTTTTTTAGCAGCAGAATCCCAGACACCCCCCCCCACCCCCCCAATACAGAGAACAGAGATAAAAAGCAGGATGCTCTTGGAGAAATGGATTCTAAGATTAACTGCTCGGCAGCCCTGCAAGAATCTAAAATTGCACTGTAATGGAGAAGGAGCTGGGAGAGGAAGAAAGCAGAGGGAGTCATCAGAGGAGAGCAGTGACAAGAAATTATCTGTGGAACAGGACTGGTATCACATAGGGACGGCACCTCCCTCCCATGACAAAACTGGCAGCCTCGGGCACCGTCTGCAGACAGCACTCACTGCACAAACTCCTAGCTAGAGGGATCAAGACAGAGGACCATTGAGATATACTCTAGGACTACATTTTTTCACAACTGCCAAATATTTACTAAGATTCAAGCACCCACCCTACCCCTTGACGATCACCATCTACCTTACACCCCTAGCCATGTCTCAAGACATCCCTTGGAAACTGGGTCCAAATGAGTCCAACATCCAGCCTACTGCCTCTGTCCTAGGAAGTCCACCCTGTACTAAGTTGCTGCTCATCAACCCACCCATTCTCCTTGTTTCTCTTAGATTTTTTTCATGGGACAGCACTGTCTGTCCAATAAAAACATCACCCCACCAAACAGAAGGATATGGGGCCAATTTTGCCAACTCAAATGCTTGTATCCTTAGGAAGGCATCAACAACCCATTTATGTACAGAACGTGACTTGTCAGCTTGGGCAGGTCAGAGGTCAAAAGACACCTGCTCATCAGAAAGTAATATACATGGCAACTGTCAGAAAAGTCAGCCAAACAGCAGCATCACAGAAGAATGGCACCACAGAGGGTCATCCAGAAAGCATTACGGAGGCAGAAATACCCCCTCCACTAACCACAGGAAGTCTGAATGATGTGAGCTAAGACGACAAAATATTTTCACAAGCATTCCCACCAGGCCACACTACTTTACCACCTGAATCCTGAGACCTGAGACGTAGGAATGACTGTTTAGCATCAGTGACTTCCCAGGAGGTGATAAGGCAGGCATGTGGGAAGAACAGGGGCCCTGGGAGCAGAAAGCTCTGAGTTCAAATCTCAGCTTCAAGGGCTTGCTAGCTATGTGTCCCACACTAGATGATGTTGGTAAACTGGATAAATGTAAGTAAAACACTCAGTAAATACTAGCTAGCCCTCTCTGAAGGCCAACACTCTACCTCTAACCCTAACTTCAAAGTGAAGGAGGTTCAAGAAATTCTGCAAAACCATTAATAGCCAAGTACCACTTAAACCCAGGCTTTCCAGGTGGCTTAGTGGTAAACAATCTGCCTGCCAATGCAGGAGACACAGGGACGAGGATTCGATCCCTGGGTCAAGAAGATCTCCTGGAGGAGGAAATGGCAACCCACTCCAGTATTCTTGCCTGGGAAATCCCATGGACAGAGGAGCCTGGTGGGCCACAGTCCATGGGATCTCAAAGAGTCAGACATGACTGAGCAACTGAGCATGCACGATGCACGCACCACTTAAATGCAGGCCAGGATCACCTCTGTGTTTGTGCAGTGTGACATGAAGGAAGCGAGAGAGGCCATAGCATCAGGCCTTTGGTCCTTCTTTCCCCAAGTCTGTCCATCATCTATTCATCCTTCAAAATTCAGCTTCAATGCCATCTTTGCAACTCTGAGAAAAAAGGAACCCCTCTTTCACGACTCCATTTGGCTTGATGCTTATCACAGTACTTAACTTTGTTCTGTTTGGTATTATAGTTGTGTTATAGTTCTGTGCCCCAACTCCAAAGAAAAGACTCTTCAGAAGTAGAGTTTTGACTCTCTCATCCCTCTAACCTTCCAGGGCACATTGCCTCATGCAGAGCAGGTCAAGAAATACTGTGGTTGGCTGGCTGGATGGGTAAGGAATTCATTCAAGATTGTCCAGACACCACCTAAATGCAAGATCCTAACAATTCTTTGGTGAGAGCGCATATTCAGGAAGCTAGTGAAACCACAAGGATGCAGGGCTGAGGCTACACCCAACAAGGAGACTATCCCGCATCTAACAGCAGAGCTCTGGGCAGAAGCAAAAGCAATGGCCAGGAACCAAAGGAGGACAGCCCCACTCCAGTGCAGTCTTCAAGCCACTCCCATCCCCTGCATAGGCCTCAGCTTCTCCATGTCAACAGCAACCTGCTCCCCCATCAGACCCATGGAGAGGCTCAGCCAGATGGTGGGAAGAAGGCGCCGTGGAGGGGAAAGTGTTCTGTATTCCCCAGGGTCTGATTTTATTTTCTAAACGGTTTTGGTTTGTATAGTACGTTGTTTGTGACTTTTCTAAAAGAAAAGTCCAGAGGAAGAGAAATGAAACAGCATGTACAGAATTTTTAAAAATAAAACAAAAATCAAGAGGAAGTGGGTCCCTCTCACAGGTTTCTCATTAAACCAATAGTCAAATTTTAGTAATCAGCTTGTGTTATGGTTTCCATTACAGAGGAGAGCGTATTAAACCTAAAACGATCAAAGAGAAAGTACAGGCCCCACTGCAACTAGATTCCACCCCCAGAGCTCCCCTGACAAGAGGTCTGATCTGCCCCAATTACCAACTGGGGGGCCCTGGGTACCTCAGTACCTGTCTGTATGAAAAAAAGAAAAGCAGCTCTGCTGAATGGAAGCTGATTCCCAAATGTCAGTACTTAATCAGAAAAGGACCCACACCTTCCAAGTAGCTGCAAGTGCTGGGTGCCCAGGAAGTGCGAACCTGATGTAATTATTCTAAAAACCCTGGAACAAGAGAGTTCTTCCAGACAGAAAGCTTTAGAAAAGCAATGTACATGGCTGTAGACAGTACCAGTCCTAATGCTGATTAGAAGTACCCAGAAACTGACAATGGGGTCGGAGTGGGGGATGGTGTGGGGAGAGCTCCAGGGGTGCTGAGACCAGGACCACGGAGTTCCAAACACGTCAAGCAGAACAGAGGGCTCTGGGAACAGCGGCCAGCTTCAGTGTTCTGATTTCTGACTCCCATTCCTCCTGGTCAGATCCTTTACAGTGTGGCAATGAGTGGAGAAAGCCACTGTTGGTGACCATCATTTATCGCACTCTCTCAATTTTCCAAGCAGGTCCCACAGGACCCAGGATGGATGGAAATTCCAGGGTTAGAACCTTCTAGTATTTCAGAGGTCAGGGTGATGCTGCAGAAGGAACACTGTCTTTGGACTCAAGAGTGGCATTCGAATCCTGTTATTACATACAAGACATCACTAAACCTCTCTGGCCCACTCGACATGAATAGGTTTCCTTTCTCCCATTGGATCCAGTTACGACAAATCCAATGGGAGAAGGGAAAGAGAAAGGTCATCAGATCAGCATCTTTTGTGCAGAGAAAAATACTCCTGGTCCTAGCCAAGGGCTGTCCCCTTGATCCCAGACAACCACCCCAGAGATGTCACATCATTACTACACCAGGGACAACCCAGCAAAAGGGTCTATAGACCAACGTGGCTCACCTCCAATGACAACTACACAACTCAGCACACAAACGCACACACACAAGAAAGAACAACAAATTATAACCACCCTCTTCCTGTAGGGGTGGGGACCGCACTCTCACCCTGTCTAAATTTTTTCCCATTGTGAGGAGCTGTCATCTGACTCTTCATTCATTCACTCCCTCTCTCAGCACTGGCTTATCGAGGGCATGTCTTGGGGAGGCAGATGCAAACAAGACACAAAGCTCCCCCCGCCCCATGCAAGGACTGCACCCTGGGAGAGGGCAGTAGAAGCAACCAGATCACGTTGAGGCTGGCAAATTCAAGCAGCAAGCAGGCTCTGCCCTTCACCTCCAGAAGCTGGGGATAAAGAAGAGGACAGACGCAGGAGACACTGCCCATGAGGAAGGAGACAAAAACCAAGCCCAGTCCCTTCATCTTTCACTGGAGACTCTGTCCAGCTACAGCTGGCATCATCCTGAAGGTCCCCAAGTTCCAACTTCAAATATTCTGTCACCACTGTCCCCAAAACCCTCGGCCATTCCCAGAGAGCCCTGAATTTCAGAATCCCGAACAGATGTCTTTGACAGTCTCTTGTTCCCAGGGGAGGCATAAAAATGTCTGGGAAACCCCGGGATCTGACTGGGGCCTTGGGACCACCTCCTCTAGAGCAAAGGGGAGGGTGTGAACTATACGGCAGGGGCTTGTGGCCATCCTCTATATACACCAGGAAAGCATGGACTGGCCAATCATAGAAGAAGTTCAAGAGGAAAGGATGGACCCTGGATGACAGGAAAGGGGGTATTCCACATGGGCCAGCACCAAACCCCAGGCGGAGAGGCAGAAACTAGGCAAATGAACACAGAGGACAACTTAGGATACTGAATTAATTACCACCAAGAACCAGGGAGGTGAACACCTAAAAAGAATATCTTAACTTCCCTCTTCTCACCGAAAGGCCCCCACCACCATCCATACTCTGAAAACAAAGAGATTCACAGGACTTCTTGTAATTACCATGACCATTTTTTTGAACCCTACTATGTATCAGGCCTATAGTTGGTGCCTTAAAATATCTCATCAAATCCTTAAAGCCACCCAACTGAGAAAAGTGTCAGTAGGCCCATTTTACAGAGGAGGAAACTGAGGCTGAAAGGTCCCATAACTTACCCAAGGCCCCATGGCACAGATGTGCACACAGACATGCACAATAAGGGTTGTATGTGTTCCATCAGATTTGAAATGCCATGAGAGCCCCAGACCCTGCCACACAGCCTGCTGGCAGGGAAGCTGGGCCCTGGCACAGAGTCAGGCACATGCTGGGCACTCTGAGAGTGCCTCTCCAGCCACTCAGCATTCCCCACACCCAGCCCCACCCAGCCCCACCTGCAAGGGAGAACACGCAGTGCCTGCCAGTCTTTTCGGTCCTTTACAACCAAGTTCATCTGCAAAAACTGAAATGGCCCATGGTCTCCGTTCGAGACCAAATGGAATTTCACAGGTTCATCCCTTGAAAGGAAAAGAAAACCATCACATGCAGGCAAAGAAGACCCAAAGACAGTTCTACTTAAAAGGATTAAAAAAAAAGTCTCAGACTTTGAAGCACTGCTCTCAGTGACCGATAATCGAGAAATGGGCCAGGTCCCTTTAAAAAGATTAATATTCCACGTAAAACCAAAACCAGACAGAAGCATAAACCTCTAACTTAGTAGCAAGCAGACACAAATTTGCACAGACTTATTTAAATGACTTCAAAATATGCCTACAGATCAAAGTAAAACTCCAATAGGAAATCTGGGAAGGAGGAAGCTAAGATGGCTATGGACCCTCACCTAAGACCTTCCTACCACTTGCAATCACAACAAATAGTTTCTCTCCCTTGTTATATGCTCATGGCTGGGGTTCCTGATCGCAGAAGGCCCTCTCACTCCTGACTGGTATATGTCTGCCGGGCATCTGAAAGCTTTACAGTAAATGGTGACTCATCTATTGCAGCCACCATAGGTACCGCGAATGTAAAAAGCCAGAGTTTGTTCCATCCACATGAAAGAGAAACAGCAGGTATGGAGCTGAGCCTGACTCAAACTGCGACCCCCGTTCACCGCCACTTGTCAGCATTTAGCTGAAACTCAAAATGCAATTACCCAGCTCTTGGGGACCGAGGGCAGGAGGAAGCGGGGCTTCTAAGGGGGTCCCATACATAAACACAGCAGTGTTCCTTCTCATCAAGCCAAGTCTCCCCACGTGGTCACTTATTCAACAAATATTTTATACAGCACGTAACATACCAGACACTGGACCAAGTGCTAGAAACACAACGTGAATAAAAAAACATGGCGGGACCTCCCTGGTGGTCCAGTGGTTTAGACACCACACTTCCAGTGCAAGGGGCGTGAGTTTGATTCCTGGAACTAAGATCCCATATGCCATGTGGCCTGGCAAAAACAAAAATCAACAAAACAAAACAACAAAAAAACACGGCAACCACCCTCGAGGAGACCCTAAGCTCCCCACTAGGCTGCTTTACATACTTTTTCTCATTGAATTTATTAAATTCTCACGTAATAGCTCCATCTGACAGATGGGGAAACTGAGGCTGGAGGGTTAGAGAGGGGTCACATAGTTGATTGAGTGGAGAGACAGGATTCAAATCCATTTCTCTGGCATTCTGAGGCTGGGCTCTCAAACACCAACTTACTTTGCAGTGAGGAGGGACGGGTTAAGTCCGGTCCCCATCCCAAGGAGCCCAAGCCTGGCAGAGGACATGTGCCATTGAGGAGATGTTGGGGCGCTCACAGATGGGGAAGCTGACAAAACAGACAGTGAACCTGAGCTAGGGTCGGCTCGAGACATCTTCCCTGAAGGATGTCATGGTTGGGGGAGGCGTGAATGAGGCCAGAAAGGCAGGAAGAGGTGAGGCCCATACTGCGTTGAATGGTGCCCCCCTCAAAATTCAGAACCACTGAGAACATCAGAATAGGCTCTGATTAGGAAACAGGGTCTCAGCAGATGCAACTGTTAAGATGAGGTCATAGTCATCTCAAACCCACCCAAATCCAAAGACTGGTGCCCTTACAAGGAGAGAAAAGAGACACAGACACAGATGGGGCCGTGTGATGACGGAGGCAGCGATGCAGCTACAGGTCAGGGAACACCAACGGCTGCCGGGAGTCACCGTAAGCTGGGACACAGGCATGAAACAGACCTGCCCTCCGGGCCTCTGGAGGAGACCAGCTCTGCCCACACCTTGACAATGAACTTCTGGCCTCCAGAACGCCAGAGAATACATCTCTGCTGTTTCCAATCCCCCAGCTTGCTGGTATGTCATCCCAGCAGTCCCGGGAGGCTAATACAAGGCCTGCTCTGGACAGGCCTGACACATCAGGTGGAGGAGTTTGGCCTCCCCACTACAGGCCGTGGGCAACCTTTGCCCACCTACGTGGGCAACCCCCGTAGGTGCGGGGTTGTGGGGGGAGGGTTTTAAAAACTAATCTGGAGGGGACTTCCCTGGTAGTCCAGTGGTTAAGACTCCACACTCCCCAATGCAGGGGGCCTAGGGGTCAGGGAACGAAGACCCCACGTGCCGCAACTAAGAGCTGGCACAGCACCCCCTAAAAGCAAAAAAAAAAAAAAAAACCAATCTGGAGCTTATGTCTTTCCAATTGGCAGCCTCCAGCCCAACTCCCTGAGGGTCCAGCAGCACTCCACCACCACCAAGCCCACCCTCTGGCACTGGACTCACCCACAGCTGGGGGCTTCCAGGACCAGGATCTGTTTGCAGATGGCATTGGCCTTCAGCCGGGACACTGTTCTTGACCAGATGTCCCCACCTGCCATTCTCACAGGTTCTCAACCCCTACACACCCATGTCAGTTCTGCAGCTTTCCCTTCCGCCCTGCTTCTGATGGGTTCCTCTCAGTCATCGCCCTAAAACTGGGGCTCCCCTTAGACTCCTCTTTTCTCCTCCACCTCCAGAGAGTCACCAACTGGCTGTCCACCCCATGACCTGGAGGATACGCCCACCTCTTCTCCCTCCTGGATGTCTCTGTGGCTGCATCATGGGTTTCTATCCCTCTCGGGGGACTCCCCTTTCCTCTCTGCTCTCTACCCCAATCCAGTTGGCCAAGGCCAACTCCAAGAAGCCCGGTTATCAGAATATCTGACCTCTCACCCCTCTGCACCCAGCCTGGAAGCCTCTGGCTGATCCACAGGCCTCTACTGGGTCAGGGGCCCCACCCAGTCTCATTTCCCAACCCTCCCAGCCTAGCAATTCACTCTCCTCCCTCCTCTCAATCCTGCCCTCTAACTGCTCTTCCTGCCAGCTCCTCCTTCCTGCCTCAGCTAAGCAACTGCAGAATCAAAGGCCCCAAGAAGTCAAGACCTTAGCTTTCTCGTACTAGGGAACACCCACATTGAGTCTGCTTTGGATTCATCCAAAGTGGAAATAAGTTCACACTGCAATGCTCAGCAAACTCCTCTTAAGGTCCCCTAAAACATCTACATATTTAGTCAAAGCTATGATACCCACTGGGCTTTCTGGATGGCTCAAGCAGTAAAGAATCTGCCTGCAATGCAGGAGACACAGCAGACGTGGGTTCAATCCTTGGGTCGGGAAAATCCCCTGGAGGAGGAGATGGCAACTCACTCTAGTATTCTTGCCTGGAAAATCCCACGGACAGAGGAGCCTGGTGGGCTACAGTCCACAAGGTTGCAAAGAGTCGGACATGACTCAGCACTTATGCACTCACACATAATACCCATTCTCCAGGCTAAAGCTGACAAACAGGGCCCTTTCCCAGGGGGCTGGAGAGAATCTGAGGCTGGAGACAGGGGCGATGGCAGCCACCACTTACAGTTGTGCTCCAGAGCTTTGGGTATTATCTTGCTTAATCTCTACAATAACCTTCCAATTAATTGCTGTTATCACTACCATGTAACCACTGGGGTAAGCCCTGGGGTTAAATACCTTGACTCAAAGCTGCAGTTACGAGGCGGAAAGGAAATGAGAGCCCCCTGCCCCTACCAGCTTGGTCCCAGGTCACTGACTAGGAAGGGGCAGGGCCCTGGGCTCACCCATGCCCTGCACCCCGTGTCCACCAGAAGTTTGCTCAGAGAGTCAGAGTTTGGATCGCCTCTTGTTGACTCTCTAAGACTCCATTTCCCTATCTTACAAACAAGAATACTGGGACCTCCCTGATGGTCTAGTGGTTGGGCCTTGGCCTTCCAATGCTGGGGGTGTGGGTTTGATCCCTGGTCAGGGAGCTAAGATCCCACACGCCTCAGGGCCAAGAAACCTTAAAACATAAAACAGAAGCAATATTGTAACAAACTCAATAAACACTTTAAAATGATCCATATAAAAAAATTTTTTTTAAAGAATAATACTTAAACCCCTCCTCCCAAAGAATTAACGGGAGGATTTAAATGAGACAATACATGTAAAATTACAGAACAAATGTCTGATACACAGAAGGTCCTTAATAAAGGTTAGTTGCTTTAAATCGAAAATAAATTAGAGCAGAGAGAGAGAAGCATTTACTTGCCACGTGAAGCAAAACGTGTTACTGATCCACCAGGCAGCAAAGCCAACTATTCATTTCTAAGAGGCGCCAATCTTTCATAATTACAAAAAACAAAGTAAAATAATAACAACAATCGTCATCATCCTCATCATCGTGGCAGCTATCGTGTATGGATGCCTTAGAAAGTGTCAAATACTTTCCATACATAACTCTAAATGAGTTAGTCCTCCCAGGCTACAGGAGGTTAGCTGGATGGCCCCATTTTACAGAGGGAGGAACTGAGGCTCAGAAAGGTTGATTTACTTGGTCACAGTTGCAGCACCTCTAAAGCTGGGACTCACCCCAGAGACTGACTCCGGGTCCCACGTTCTATCACCGCCTCTTGAAAATCAGTCTGAGCCCCTCACGACCTCCACCTTCTTCTCCACCTCCGAAACTTCCTGCCCTTCATCTCCTTCTCCGCAGCCCCTCTCCTCAGAGCGAGAAGGGCCCGGGCCTGCTCTTCCTGAGAGGGTGTGTGCCTCACAGGAGCAGCATAGCAGGCGAGAGGCCTCCACCGGGCCCAGTCAGCCCGGGCGGGAGCTCGGGTCCCTCAGTCCCTGCGAACCTCAGAGCCCCCACCTGGCAGGTGGGCTGCCCTAAGGCCCACAAGGTAACAGCCACAGATGTGTTCAAAACACCCTGCAGGGCTCTTACATCCACCTCAGGCCTTCTGGCACCTTCCCCCACCAAATACCACTCTTTCTCTCTCAGGCATCCCCACACTCTGCCTCCTAACTAGCTCCTCACTCTTTGCCCTGAATGGCCCAATTTCCTTCATCCTAAAAACACCACCCCGACTCTGCTACCTTCTCATGACATACTTTTGCAGGGGTTCATGCAATCACCCCGCTCCCGGCTATACACGCTCCCCAAAGGCCCGAATGATCACTCAGACTGCCCTGTACTCCCTACGGGACTCAGCGTCATGCCATTTTTTTGGGCAGGCATCCAGGAAAACCTTGACAAAGGGTAACTGAAAGCACAGGGAACGCTTAGGCACAACATCCCACCAAGTTCTTCTCACGACAGACTCGGAAGAGGTTATCCTCATTTTTCACAATGAGGAAACCGGGGCTCGGGTTACGAAGTTCAAGGTCATCCAGCTTCCAATTAAGAGTTCAACGCTAGAATTCATTAGTTAGGCCCCAAAGTGTCCCAAACACACCAGTTAAGTGGCTGGCCTCCTTCCCTTCTTGCCTTGTCCACAAGTACATCTTCTAAAAGAAATTCAACAGCCTGGTCAATCTGCATTTGCTCACCAGAATGTTCTCTTTTAAGGCTCTGTCTTTTTCTCTTGGGCCACATCGCTGGTTCTGAAAAGAAGGGGTCCCTATTGCTTTGTTTAACGCTTCCAGGGGGCTGCAGTACCTTCTCAGGGCTATTTGCAACGGCTCTGCTGCCTGTCTAGCTCTGGGATGTGTTCGTCTGCCCCCCATCTCTGCTGTCACCCTAGAAGTGGAGCTGCCCAGAACTACAAACATTCTGTAGAAATGGGCACAAGCATGAAGGAGACCAGTCAGGGCCCTCCCAGAACTCTGCAAAGCTGGTTAATGAAAGAGGGTTTGCTCAGAAGGCAAGAACTCCTGGGATCGCATTGGTGGCTGTCCCCATTACCTCGTTTTGGGGAGGAGACAAGGGAAGCTGGAGAAGATGTGTGACTTGCCCCAAACCGCATGGCAACGCAGTGACTCAAATCCAGCCCACGTGGACGCCCTGCCCAGGCTGTCTCTCCACCATACCCTGCCCACGTTTCCCCTTTTTACTATCAGAATTTCCTCCCCTCCTTTCTTCTTTGAAAAACCTGCATTACATATTAACAATTTTACTGGGGTGGGGGGGGAAACTTGATCAAAAACACATCAAATAAACTCTGCCCTTCTCCAGACTCTTTGCAGCGTGCGTGTGTAGATGTCAGCGGCTTGCCCTGAGCACAGGTGAGCCTCCCCATGCCATTCCGGGCGCCTGTAACCAGCTCTCAGCCTCATTGTGGCCATGGATTCCTCGGCACTGCCATCACAGACTTTATGCAACCTTTCCTGGGTTATCTACATTTGGATGATTTCCAATTCTTTCCCATCTTTGGAAGAGTTGGTTTTCTGCCCCTCTGGGATTACTTCTGTGGGACTTATTTTCAAAAGTAAAAATACTGGTCAAAAGGTATAAGCAGTGTTGGGACTTCCCTGGCAATCCGGGGCTTAAGAATCCGAGCTTCCACTGGCAGAAGGCATGGATTCAATCCCTGGTCAGGGAACTAAGATCCCACACACTGTGCAGCAGAGTCAAAAAAATTTTTTTAATTTTTTAATTAAAAAAAAAAGATATAAGCAGTGTCACCAAAGTCACCATGCTCCCTAGAAAAACACCTCCCCTTTCCGATAATGCCAATGGTACCCTGTTTTCTTTCCCACAATCCTCAATAGTGAGTTTTATAAATTTGATCTATTTGTCACTAATAAGATAGGCCAACTAACTCAGATCTATTTTAACTTAAGTATCTTGTGTGTTTAGGAAGTTGAACTGTTCTCCACATCTCACTTTATTAACTGGGCCTTGTATGAAATGATTTGTTCCTATGTTTTGGTTATTTTAGCAAGACAATCTGAATATTTACCCTGAAGAGCCTGATCAGTTCTGTGCATGCTTTTGACAACATGTTTTATAGCTATCATTTTGTCACAACTGTTTCCCTCTTCTATACCTTCCCCTTTAGCACACTTTAATTACTAGGGGGGCCTGGGGGGGAAAAATCCACTTTACTGAGTCAACCCGGCTGTAAACATGTCCCTGTGAGGGCCCCACCCCAGCCCCAGGCCGACACAGTCCACCTGAGACGACTGGGTATATGGTTATGGTTTTTGCTTTATAGATTTTATTCCCTTACAGCATATCCCATTTCCTCAATGATCATTTTTATGGAATTTTCACAAATACATTTGCTCTCCACAGCGAGGATAAATACTCCATCTACTTTTCCTGAGTTTTAAAGAGATTTTAAAATTGAGTTTTAAACACATCTAGAATTTATAACTATAAGACATATCTGAGTTCATTTTCTCTATACTGTTATTTAGTTCTTCCCAAGTCATTTACTGTATTTTTTTTTTGTCACACCACGAGGCTTGTGCGATTTCAGTTCCCCAACCAGGTACTGAACCCAGATCTTCAGCAATGAGAATGCACAGCCCTAATCTTAACACTGGATGGCCAGAGAATTCCCAGGAGCCAGTTACCTTAAAATAATGTCTTTCACTATTGTCTGCCTTTCCAAATTCACCAATAGCAATGCCTTCTATTTATTTAGATTATTTTATTGTATCCATCTCTCCTTTTTCTGTCTGATCCTAATACAGTATAGTTTTAATAACTACTGCTTACCTGCTTCATTTGCTGAGAGGAGCCCACTGCTAAAAGATTTTCAAGACATCCTTCAGTACGCTTGCCCACCAATTTTTCCTGATAATTAGGATGATTATTATGCATGCCTTCTGAAGTTTTTCACTGGAATTTTAACTGACTAAGCATGAAATCTAGGCAAAAACCTGGGATACTGACCCTTCAATACTGTAACTTCTGATCAGAAGCAGTCACATAGGATTTTGTAATTTTCTTTGAATAGAAATTGTGTCATTTGCAAACAGCGATGTTTTTATCTCTTCCTTCCCTATACCAATCCCTCTAAGTTTCTTTTTGTTCCTATATTGGTATGACAAGCATCTGTTAAACTATGCTAAATAAGAGTAGCGATAAGGGACATTTTGGTTTAGTTCCTGTTTTTCAGAGCACACTTCTAGAATTTCTCCACTCAGAACCTGCAGCCCCCAAGGAAGGCTTGGTACATGATTATACACAGCAGGTTCTTTATCATACTTAGGAGTAAATCCTCTAAGACACTTAGTTTTAGTTTTATGATACTTTCTAAAGCACATATAATTATTTCCAGTATATTTCTGCATCTACTGAGACTACATTCACTCATTCATCAGATATTTGTTGAGCATTGATTATATTCTAGGCACTATTCTAAATATTGGGGGTCCTAATTTTTATGGTTTATTTCTATTAATATTAGTCTCTTTGACTGAACCAGGCACGAGCCACGGTTGATAAGCAGGCATGAGCCATGCTTGATAATTTTTCAAAACTCATCTCTCAAGACCATGTTACATGACTATAAAGTTTATCTGAAAAAAATTAAGAGACAAAGATATAGAGATATCAACCTCCAGGGACCTATTATAATGTTACCTACTCTGTGAAGCCTTCCAATCCTTACTTTATGAAAACAGAGTTACCGGCTCATTTCTTTGGGCTCCCACAATCCTGTCTTCCTCCACTATCACATTTGTCACAGGGACTGCAATGTAATCAAATGTCCACACGTCTGTTCCACCCGCCCCCTGCAACCCCCAGGGGCCTCAGGACTCCATCATGGCCCCAAGGACAGAAGAATCACCAGTGCTAAGGACCATGACTAGTGGATGGGAGTTACACAATAAATATTTCCCAAAGTACTGAGGCCATTAGTTTATTCCACTGATGATTTTTGCAGCTGTATTTTTAAGTGAAATTGATCTGCAATTTCCTTCTTGGGATCAGCAGGGAGTAGACAAGCCAGTCCAATCCCATGCACAGATTAACTGTGGTTCATTGGGCAGGCCTCCTGTCCAAGGAGATACTAGAGAAGTCCAGCTAGAGTTTGAGCTTACAGTGACTTTGGGGAAGGCAGCAGCAGAAGATGAAACTTTGAACTGTCCCAACAAGTAGGCAAAGCCCTGTGATGGGAGTCGGGGAGGGGCACAGGTGAGCCTCAGCAACACTGGTATTGAGACATCTGGTGAAGGTTACCAAGGCCCCAGCTGGCTGGATCCAGCAGATCCAACCCCTAGGAGTAGGACTAGTCGTGTCAGTTACTGGTTAGCAACACACACTAACATGCAGTTATCCTTCCCTCTGTAGAGGTATATTCTATAGTTCCCATCACCCATATAGGGAAACCGAGGCCAGTCGGGTTACATAATATACCAGAGTCACACGGCCAGTAAGTGAATGGGTTGGGATCCCACCGCACCCTGCTGTCTCAAGCAAAGCCCACGACAGGGTCTTGGCCCCAGCCCAGGACCTGGATACCAGGCACGTCAGCAGAACAGGAACCAACACAGAAGCCTCCGAGAAGAACCGAGACTGAGAGAAGGAAACAGGACACGGGAACAAGGCGGGAGGTTCTGCCATGTCAAAGCCGGAAGAGCATCTGAGCCCAGAATCCTGGCCGGAAGGGATCTGAGTCTCCGCTTCCTCAGGCCAGGGGAGACTCTCGGAGCTGAGGGCAAGGCTGAGCTGCAGGAGGTAACATGTGGGGCTGCCCTCCCCCGAGATGATGCAGGCCCAGTCTGGGTGGGTCTGCCTACTTGGCTCAAGAGACCACATCTAGGGGAACCAGTGTCCGGCCAGGCAGGCCCCCGGTGGCCACAGGGAGCCCGGGCATGGTCAATCATGTTCCTCTTCTTGGGATTCTTCCCCTTAAATAAGGTGTCAGTTGAATGGTTTATAGATTGGCTTTTGGGTGCCTAAAGCCCAAACAAGTAAAAGAAAAACTGGAATTTCAGTATGCACAAATGGAGGTGGCATATTTCTGGAGAGGAAGTCCACAGCTTGCATCATATTCCCACTAATAATAGGTCCATGGACTTTCAAAGAGGCTAAGAACAACCGACCCAAAATGTTCTTAAAAAGTCAGCTAAATCAGCAGAGCCCAGACAGCTGTGCTGAGCAAAGGTGGTCAGCTCAACCAACTGAATATGCCCTAAGAAATTCTGCAGCCACGAACCTTTCTGTCCTTTAGGATCACCTGGACAGTGTGTGGTGGTCAGACCTGCCTGGAGCCAGAGGGTGAGGCAGGACATCCCACCTTCACTACATTAAAGGAGATGAGTATGAGTTCTTTGGACATACTTGGGGCATAATATTTATACAGTTGCTGGGTTCGCTGGCTATTAGACACTTGAATACTTGGTGCCCTAAGGTCAGAGGAGAAGCAGGGGCCACTGCCTCCACTTTCTGGCTCCTTGGAGGTCAGCCCCAGTTGGAGTGGGTTTGAAATGCAGAATCTGGGGTCTCACCACCAGCCTGCTGGATCCACATTTAACTGGGGCTCCAGGCCCCGTGTGATTCATGGGCACCCGAAAATTTGAGAAGCACTGCTGTTGAAGGAAATTTGTGGAAGGCAAAAAGGAAGGAGAAAAAGGAAATGTGAAAACCAAAGTAACAAACAAGAATACAAACAAATGTCAGAGAAGAGGAGGAAAGTCGAAGTTGGCTCTTAGAAAAAATATCTGAGATGACTAAACCAGGGGCCCAATTAATTCCCAAAGAATAAGCTGGAAAACTTAGAAAAGACATGTAAAGATCCAATAAATGAGCCACTGACAACACTGTTTAAAGAATTTTATGTACAATCTTAAACTAATAACTGAAAAACAAAGTTAACAAGCTGATAAGAATTTATAAGATACTCAATTTAAAGCTAAAGGAAAGACACTTAAACTGATCAGTAAAAGAAAATGAGTTAGAAAAATGCGAAACAACAGAGGGAAAAGCATGAGGACTTAATGGATTTGTTGCAAAGTCCTTCTATAATGTGTAAACATTTTTTGCTCACTTAAATACACAAGTAAAACACTCATACTTTGCTTTTGACAAATTAAAGCATGTGATTTAAAGCCAAGGCCCCTCTCAATACCACGCCAGAAGGCCTCTCTGATATGAGCCTGGTGCACACATTTCAGGCCTGTTTTGTATGAATACATGATTCCACCAAAAATATACATTTTCAAAAATGGCATAGCATTGTACATACCATTATGCAACTTGCTTCTTTTTTTTTTTTACTCCACATTACATTTCTCAGACCTATTCTTGTCATAAGCCATCAACCTAATATATTCCTCTCTACTCTTCTGGCAGTGTTTTTCCAACTTTGCTGACTGAGGCCCACAGTAAGAAATATGTGACCCAGTTCACACTTGTGAATATGCAAAACTGAAACAAAAATCTCACTAAATATTTACCCACTCCGTGCAATGCACTCTGTTATTTTCTATTCTTTGTTTCACACTGTGTCACAACCCACTAAGTTGATTTATTGACTCACTAATGATCTGAACCACCTGTTTTATTTTGCCCTTACTAAATAAATAAATATTTATTTCTCCATCCAATGGATATTTACATTACTATGCCTAATTTTCCACTATTACAACAACGTTCAGTGAATACTGTGCATGTACGTGAATGCATCTATAGAGCAGATACCTAGGAAAGAGAATCGCTGGGCCCTAAGATACGAGTACCTAACAATTTAAATAAAAGTCACAGATTGCTTTCCAAACCAGTGTATCCATTTATTCTCACCAGCAATGTACAAAAGCATGTTTTCTTTACATCCTCACCAACTTAGGTTTTGATCTTCCTAATCTGACGGATTACAAGTGCCAGTTTACTACAGTTCTGCTTTGCATGTTTTATTATAAGAGAGTTTGTGCATCTTGTCTTTTAAAGATTCATTTACCTTTCTTTTCTTATGATTTTCTGTTCCTGTCCTTTGCTCATTCTTCAGTTAAGTTAATGCTCCTTCTTGATTTCTAGGAGCTCTTTGCATATTGAGAGAATTAGCTCTTTTTATCACACATGTAGCAAATATTTCTCCCTCAGGGTATCGTATATCTTTTGATTTTGTTGATGCTGTCTTTCTCATTATAGAAGTTCTCATTTCTATGTTGTCAAAGATATCAATCTTTTATTTTATGTCTTCCAGGATTTGTGTCAAATGTGGAAATGTCTCTCTATTCCAAGACCGTAGAAAAATTCTTCTAGTGCTCTACTACTTTCATTCTTCATTTACATCTTTGATAGACTTATTTTGACCTAAGACAGAAAGTAGAGCGCCTGCTAAATGTATTCCCCCAAGGTGGTAATATTGTACGAAGTTACTATCTTTCCCCACAAATCTGAAAAACTGCCTTTATCACAAATTACACACACAAATATGCATCACCACTATTTATTTCAGGTCTCTCTATTCTGTCTCATCTGTTCAATCTATTCAGTACCAAGTTATCCTAATCACTATAGCTTTTAAAATACTTAATATCTGTTAGAATTATCCCCTCTTCTTTATGTATTTTCATGTAAGCTAATTTTCCCATATGAACTTAGAATCAGTCTTCTACTACCAAAATAATCCTATTGGTAATTTTATTGTGATCACATCTTAAATGAATAGGATTTTTATAACACTGACCCCTTCTAGCCAGGGTTATATTATCTTCTTGTTTAAGCTTTTTATGCCCCTTAGTAGCATTGAAGTTACACATAAGTATATTTTTTTATTGGGCTTATAACTAGTTTTTTTTTTCCTCTCTCTTTCGCTGCTTACATAAGTGAAATTTTTTTTTTCTTCCATCATGTTTTCTAGTTGAATATCATTTCTGTGGGAGAATTACTGATTGCTGTGCATTAATTATACACTCAATGACCTTACTGAACTCTCTTATTGTTTTTAGTAGTTTTTATACCTCTTAATTCTTTCTCTTATCTAATTATACCAGCTTATCTCTCCAAAACAAGGTTATATAATTATGGTACTTAATAATTTAGCATAATGATTTGGTTTACATATATCATGAAGCAATTACTGCAGTAAGTTTAGTAAACCTGAATTTTTAAATTGGAATGTATCTAGTATCTACCACTTCAGTACTAAGCAAAATCTGGCTACCACCCTGATAAAGATACATTTTCTCACGATGAGGAGGTATCTAATTATTCCTATGAGTTTTTATTAGAAAGAGATGCTTAATTTCTCATAAACCTTTTCAGCATCTTGTTTTCTCCTTGAATCCTTTAATATGGGGAGCTTATTAAAAGAAATCCTAAAATTAACCTATCCTTGCATTCCTGTTCTGAAATCCACCTGCCCATGGAGTTCTTCCTGTGGGCTGCTGGATTCTATTTGCTGGTTATGTTATTAGGATTTTGCATCAATATTCAAAGCCAAGATCACTTTGTAGTTCTGTGTGCCCATAGTGCTCTTCTGTTATGTTTTGTTACGCTGGCTTCACAAAGAGAATTTAAGCATTCCTTATTTCTTTGCTCTAGAATGATTTAAATAGCAATAGAATTCCATGCACCTTCAATATTTGAAAAAATTTACCTATGAAACCGTCTGGTCGTACACTATTTTAAGGAAAAGCTCTTTGATAAGTTTCTCAATTTCTTCTATGGTAACTGGTCTGTTTAAGTTTTATTCTATTCTAGTTTCAGGTTTTTTTTTTTTAAAGAATACATACTCTCATATTACATAAACTATTTCTAAACATAGAAAAAGATTCTACCAGCATCACTGTAAGAAGTAAATATAGCCTTTACCCCAAACTTTACCAGGACAACATCCAAACGGCCTGATTCCTCATTTCTGCACCCGTTCTTCCTCATCCCTTTTCATCCCCCTTCTCTCAGCACCAAGCGGATTCTTTACTCACTGAGCCATCTGGGAAGGCCCTACACTCTTCCTCATCCTTCCTCGCCCCTCTTCTCTCATCTCCAGATTCACATAAAATGAAAACAGACAGGTTTGCAATTAATCAGAAACACCCTGGCGCTCCTCCTCCACTTCTGGTACCATCAGGGAAGGACTGGAAGCGAACAACCCAGTTCCCCCCACCTCCCCTCAGTGGAGTCCCCTCCCATCTCCCCTGGACTTCTCTTCAAAGCCCTCACCAGCCCCAACCTATCTGTGAAACCAGTAGCCACCTCACCCTACTCACACCAAATCCTCGGCCTCCTGATGACTGGTACCAAGAAATCCACAGGTGTTCAATCATCAGACACCTGCCAGATGCTTGGGGTCCCTGACATACAAGGGTATTCCTACCTTCTAAAAGCATGAATCCCAAGAGTTCTTATCATAAGAGGAAAAAAAATTTTTCTTTTATTATCTATATAAGATGATGGAGGTTCACTAAAACTTAACTGCAGTGATTGCTTCATGATGCATGCAAGCCAAATCATCATGTTTAATAAATAAAGTTCATTGAGAGTCTATGTAATCTGTTTAAAAAAATCATTGAGCTGTACACCTTGAACTTACACAGTGCTATATGTGAATTATATCTCAATACAACTGGAAGAAAAGAAATAAAAGTGTGTTATCTGACTGAGGGGTTAAGACCTGCCCGCAAGTAACCACAAGGCCTCAACAAGCATCCCAGAACAACCAGGGACTCCATAGCACAGCAGAGCAAATCAGAAGGGCAGAGAACAGAGAAACCACTGACCACCAGGAAGATGGTGGGAAAAACACTTTAAGCAAGGGACCCAAATTCAGGTTGCAGGGAAGATCAGCCCAATATGCCAGTGGCATAGAAAGCGGGGCAGATAAGCCTGGGAGCCCCAGCGAGAGGTTTGGACGTGACACAGCAGACAGTGGGAGCCACCGTGGGCTTCTGTGCAGGGGAGTAACAGGAAGAAAGTGGTGTTTTGGTCACACTCCCCACATTCTAGGATGCCAGACTTGCATTCAAAGAAATGACTAGCTGTGCCAAGAACTCAGCGAGCTGTGGGGAGGACTGTAAACCACAAGCCTATGCTGATGCCACAAGTGACAATGGACACACACACACACACACACACACACACACACACACACACACACACAGAGTCCAGGCTCTAATTGAAGACACAAGACTGGGAATTATACCTCTGCACTAGGGTTTAAATAGTTTATTACACTACACAATAAAAACCACATTGCCACAAATCTCTAACCTCAGGGGGCACAGGTGCTAGCCCAAGCACTTTTCAGACCTAAAGGGCACCCAGATCACTTGAGGATCTTAACACAGATCCTGATTCTGCAACCTTCGGTTCTGGGTAATACCGGATGCCACTGGTCCAGGGGCGATGCTCTGAGTAACAGAGGACTAAATGATAAGGAGAGCGCTCCCAGGCAGTAGACTAAGGGCATGAACCACAGGCAGAGAAAAAAACTGAGGGCTGTCTGGAGTTAACAGCAAAGCACCCAAACCAACTCATTTTCTCAAAAAATTCACCAAGGGGGTTCAGGAACTGGCAGGGCTCCCTGCAAAGCCGTTGGTAAACAGAAACCACCCCTGCATTTCACAACTACCACTTAATTACTCTCCCCATAACTTTTAACAGCAGCCCTAAGCCAGCTCTTTCAAATGCTGATGCCACTAACCAAGTCATAAAGCCTTAAGGTGTCATATTAATAGCTTTGATAACAGAGCGTAAAACAAACCCCAACAACAATCACATCTGCCTACCCTCTCAGCTGAGGCCATCAGACAGGGTAACATTTGTGTTGCATCCCGGGTCAAAGGAATGACGACTTTAACCAGTTGAGAATCTCGTATCCAAGACAGGCCACTCAAGAGAAATTTATCAGCTCTTTTATGATCCATCTGAGATGAGTCTGGAGGCCAATCACAATGCCACAATCCTAGTAACTTCCTTACTGTGCTCAGCTCCTTGGGTAGCTTCGAAGCCTAGAAGAAGCTTCTGCCCCTCCCCACACCCCTTCTCCTGACCCCCCTCCCCTGGGTTGTCTACTTAGGCACAGAGTGACCCACTTCAAATCAACACCATCACAAACCACAGAGCTCCTCAACACGACTTGATTTTGAAGTCAAACAGCCTATGTTTAAGTTTCACGCGGACAGTCCATCAACAGAGCAAAAATCAGACTATTTGAATGTAGACCTGGATCCCATTTCCATGTGACCCACAAACTACTTACACAATACACACATACACACCATCAATTCAGTGAATCAGGCATCTATAGTATGCAGAACCTCAGCACTCTACCATGCACAGTGAGGATTCAGAAAACACAATCCCTGAATTTGAGTTGATCAAAGAGTTGAGCTCAACCTCATACTCATGTAACAACCATACTCAATGGCTGCCACCTACCAATCTGGAGAATCTCCTCTACTGTGGCCTGAAGTTCTAGAGAATACCACTAATGGCAACTCCTCTGTGAAGATTAGGCCATTGGCTCTGGAAGGAAATAAGCCTGAGGACATCCTCTGCTGGGGATGAGTACACCTGCAGTGTGTTGACTAAGCAATACATGAGGAACAAGAATTAATCTGTCCTCCAACAGCGAGTAAGTGATTCAACCAAGTTTACACAGGGAGGTTTTTTTTTTTTTTCATTTATTTTTATTAGTTGGAGGCTAATTACTTTACAATATTGTAGTGGTTTTTGCCATACATCGACATGAATCAGCCATGGATTTACAAGTATTCCCCATCCCGATTCCCCCTCCCACCTCCCTCTCCACCCAATTCCTCTGGGTCTTCCCAGTGCACCAGCCCCGAGCACTTGTCTCATGCATCCAACCTGGGCTGGTGATCTATTTCACCCTAGATAATATATATGTTTCGATGCTGTTCTCTGGAAACATCCCACCCTCACCTTCTCCCACAGAGTCCAAAATTCTATTCTGTACATCACACAGGGAGTTTTAAAGCTGGGAGCAGAACTCAGGTCAACTCCCAGGCTGAGATTCTTCCAACTAGACCACATTCCCCTCACCTCCATTTTGGAACTCTCCTATGAAATTAAAATCAGAAGGTTTGCCACTTCTTTGCTCTTTATTCACCCCACAAACTCAACCAACTTTCTGGACCCTCTTTCTTTTGGGGGAAGCAACATAATCTAACCCATCTGAGAGGTGATCCCAGTTCTCCTCTTCATGCAATAGGTCAAGAACAAAGCTAAGTCACATCCCTTCTTTAGGATTTAAGTTTTCTCTTATCTAAAACAAAGAGGTTAGTGGGGATGACTTCTAAGATCCTTCCCAGCTTTAAAGAGGATTAATGAGGGACTTCCCTGTTGGTCCAGTGGTTAAGACTGAGCTTCCACTGCAGGGGGCACAGGTTCGATCCCTGGTTGGGGAACTAATGATCCCATATGCTGTGTGGTATGGCCCAAAACACAAAAACAAAAAGAGAATCAAGGGAAGCTTCACTTCACAGCTGAGAGGGAAAAGGGGCTCCCCTAAGCCATAACCCCTGCCTCATGCTGCTCTGTGCAGGGAGGGTGGGCTGGCCCAGGCAACTGATGAGAAGCTGCAGTCCATGGCCTCCTGTGGTTCACGCACAGCTTCCCCAGCCCACACAAAAGGGGGAGCAGCAATTGCCAGCTGTCTTCAGAAATTTGCCAGCAAGAATTCTTAATTAAAGTCTTTTGTTGCAATGCAGCATTATTCTTTTCAGTGACTTTTGTAAATTATAAAATTGATTTGTGTTCACTCCAGAAAACATTTCATTTTTAATGACTTTTTGCAATCATAAAATAAATGTACATTCATTACAGAAAAATGAGAAAACTTGTTTAAAAAAATCCCACCTAAACAAATCTAAATCTATATGTTAATTAAATCATGTTGCAACTGATAATCAAAGAAACTCCAGAGTTGGAACGGATGTAAAAGAGGGACAAGGGACAAGTGGCATCCTAGGCTATGCCACAGGATGTTGGAGGGCAATCATTATGACAGCACAGTCCCCCTGTCTCCACAATCCCTGACAGGTGGCCACCCAGCTTCTGCTCCAACAATTCTCACTTTTCCAGGCAACCTGTGCCACGTGATGGACACTCCGATGATTCTTCTTGCATTGGAGTGGTCATAATTATATGCATAGGAGTTTGTTTTTTTTAATTAGGCAGGGTTTTATTTCACAACTTTTTATTTATTTGATTGAAGGATAGTTGATTTACAATGTTGTGTTAGTTTCTGGTGTATGGCAAAGCAATCCAGTTATACATATACATGTTCCCTTTCATATTCTTTTCCACTATTGTTTACTATAGGATATTGAATAGAGCTCCCTGTGCTATAAAATAGGACCCATTGTTCACCCATTGCATATACATTAGTTTGCAATTACCACACCCAATCCATCCTTAACCCACCCCACCCTGGCAACCACAAGTCTGCTCTCTGTTTTCCATGTTTCATAGATAAGTCTGTTTCTGTTTCATAGATAAGCTCATTTCTGTCATATTTTAGATTCCACATACAAGTGAATATTGCACGGTATTTATCTTTCTCTTTCTGTCATATGCACAGGCTTTTAAGAGACTTGGACTTCAGTTCAATTCCAAGCTCAGCCTTTTACATGCTCCTTGACACTGGGAAAGTGAACTTGAACTTGCTCATCTCTCAGATGGGAACAATAATACCTGCTTACAAGGGCTGTTGTAAAATTAAAATGAGAAAATGTATATAAAGCACTTAGCAAAGTGCCTGCACAGTGGAAAGTGAAAGTGAAAGTGTTGGTTGCTCAGTAATGTCCAATGACTCTGCGACCCCATGGACTGTAGCCTGCCAGGCTCCTCTGTCTAGGGAATTTTCCAGGCAAGAATACTGGAGTGGATTGCCAGTCCCTTCTCCAGGGGATCTTCCCAACCCAGGGATCAAACCCAGGTCTCCTGCACTGCAGGCAGATTCTTTACCATATGAGCCGCCAGCTCAATAAACGGTAAGTATTGTTATTAAATGCTCATAACAGGTAGCTCATAACAATGGCCTTCAAACTTTTCCACCTCACCCCAATAAGATATTATACCATGATTTGGTACATAAAATATCAGCATATACATATAAATACATAAAGCTGAACAAATATTTCATAAATAAAACTGACCCATACACATCTGATCCACTCAAGTCTTTTTTTCCAATTCTATTTCAACCTTTCTATTCTATTTCATTTTTTTTTAACTGCTGGTTTAGTCATTAGATTGATTGCACAACCCACTAATGGAATGCCAACTACAGCTTAAGAAACACTGATGTATATACTAAGACCAAATACCTCCTCCTGTAGCTTCCACCTTTCCATTCTAACTTTACCTTCTGGAACCACATGGAACAACTCTGCTCTTCACATGCTTGTTAAATGTCCAAGCACGCGAAACATTTCCCATTCTCTCGAGCAGCCAGTGTGTGTGATCTGGGTTCCCAATCCCTCTTGGTCCCCATCTCCTCCTCCTTTGGACTCCTTCATCCCTCTGCAAGTTTCCCTCCTTCAGTTACTGCTGCCCAGGATGCCCTGCTCATTTAGCAGCCATTCTGTTCTTCTGGTGACTTCTATGTTGCCTCAGGTCAAGCAGCCTGATAAGAGCATCTTTTTGAACCTTCCCAACAGAAGCGCCATTCATCCCAGAGGAACTCAGCTCTGGGCTGAAACTCTGCTTCAGCCCATCCCCAACTCCTCTCTGTAAGCTGGTTCTTTCATACGAAGGTGTTCCCTCCACCTCCTCTTCTGTCCTTCTACAAATGAGATAAGGATGCCTCAAGGCCCGTCAACCAGAAGAGGGAAAGTGAGGAAGAGTTTCAATATGCACATTTGAGCTTGAATCTACAAACAGAAAGTGCCCCCTTCTTACTCATCTCTGAACTAGCTCTGCCTGCAAACTCTGGCACCAAACCCAAGAAGGCCTCATCACCCAGTCACATCTGTCCCTTCATGGTGACAGCAGCCTTGCGACAAGGAATCTCACACCTGGCTGCAAACACAGCCCTTCATCGCCGCAGCCCTTCATCGCTGACATCTCCCAGCACCACCTTGCATATGCAGGAAATGATACATATCAGATACAGCCAGTTTCCCATATCCTATCTGCATTTGTAGTCATCAAAAACATACACTCCTGATGATAAAAAAAAAAAAAAGAAATGCACACCCTTGCACCTAATGTCACTACTTTGATGGGTAACATTTCATAATTTGGTCTTTAAAAAGTTTCCAAAGCAAAACCTAAAAAAAGCCTACTGTGCCTTCAAACAGAGCTAGCTTCTCCTGGCTCCCATATCTATCCTGCATGTGGGGATCTCATCACAAAAACATCCACAAGTCTTTCCCACAGAAGGGAACCCATGAACCCACCAACTCATATTTATGGGTTTATTATTTAAGTTTGGGCTTCCCTAATTGCTCACAGTAAAGAATCTGCTTGCAATGCAGAAGACCCGGGTTAGATCCCTGGGTTGGGAACATCCCCTGGAGGAGAGCATGGCAACCCATTTCAGTATTCTTGCCTGGAGAATCCCATGGACAGAGGAGCCTGGCGGGCTACAGTTCATGGGGTCACAAAGAGTCGGACATGACTGAACAACTATCACTTGTATATATCTGTACCTCTAAATAATGTATTTTAAATATTTGTTGATTTTAAAATATATTTCAAAAGTATCATATGGTATGGAATACTCAGGGTCTTGTTTTTTTTTAAGTTAATTTAATTTTTCTTTTTAAGTTTTGGCCACACCCTACGGTATGCAGGATCTCAGTTCCCAGACCAGGGGTTGAACCCATGTGCCCTGCAGTGGAAGACAGTCTTCACTACTGGACTGCCAGGGAAGTCCCCAGGGTTTTGCTTATTTAAATCCAACCTTAGATGACTAAGATTCACTCAGATCATTGCAGGGAAATGGTTGTGCATTCATGTTGCTGCCAGATAACAGCCCATCGTGTGACCAGAATGTTTTGACCCATCCTCCGACTGATGAGCATCTGGGTTTCCAGTGTTTCACTAGTATCAACAGCGCCACAAGGAACATTCTTAGTATACCTCGCCTTGCCCACGTGAATGAGCTTCTCAAGGCAATTTTACACTCAGAAGTAGAAAAGGCCAGGTTACGCCATAGGTGCACATACAACTTCACGAGATAACACAAAATTGTTTTCCACAGGGGTTTTCACCTGTTTACACGCCGACCAGCAGCACATAAATGCAGCACACAGTGATCTATGTTCTTTCCAATGCTTGCTACTGCACAGCTTCTCAATGTTTGACAATCAAATGGGGATATGGAATCTCATTGTGATTTGTATTCACTGATTACTAATGAAATTAAGTGTCTCATAAAAAGAGAGAGAGAGAGAGATCCTCCCCCAACCTAAAGGCCCTGTACTTTTCTTTCACAGCTTTTATCACGGTCTGTAAGTACACATTTGTGGGGTGATTTGATTAAAGTCCACCACCATGCCTGTTTTCTCCGCCACTGCATAACGCACAAAGTTTGGCTTCTGTGTGTGTGGAGAATAAGTGAATGAATGCATGAAGAGCTGAGTAGGGACTTCCTAGGTGGCTCAGATGGTTAAGAATCCACCTGCCAATATAGGAGACTCTGGATTGATCCCTGAGTCAGGAAGATCCCCTGGAAAATGAAATGGCAAGCCATTTAAGAATTCTTGCCTGGAGAATCCCATGGACAGAGGAGCCTGGCAGGCTATAGTCCATGGGATCACAAGGAGTCAGACACAACTGAGCCACTGAGCACATACACACGCACGCTAACAATAATAATAAAACAACATCTACTGTTGTAAGCTGCAGCCCTAACAGGGACCGCACACTTCACCCCAAATAAAAACTATCATATACATAGCATGCTTATTAGACTCCAGTCACTGTATTACATGCTTATGAGATTATTCTGATCCTCCCAACATCTCCATGGAAAGGATATGATAAGCCCCATTTTACAGCACAGAAAACTGATGTACACAGAGACCAAGAATGTACCCAGTCGCAGCACATGAGGGACAACCCCAAGAGTCAGAGTCGAATCAAGGTCAGTCTGGCTCTGGAACCCAGTCCCTCCCTCTGGGCTTTCCACCTCCTCCATTCAGGCTGCTTTTCCTTCCCATCTGCCCCCGCAAAGACCCTCTGACTCCCAAGTTTTGCTTCACGGCCCACAAATGCTTTCCCTGCACTTGGGGAATGGTACTCTAGTAAAAGATCACCCCGCTCTCTGTCACTTAAATGTCTGCACTGAATACACACTTACCTAGCAGGTTGCTGGCTACAGAGGCTGGTGTCACCTGGCAGGCAGGTACCAGGACATCGGTTGTCACCTGGCAGGCAGGTACCAGGACATCACGCATGCCAGGCTCTCCCAGAGCCTCCCATAGCCACAGTTCCCACCAGCAGAGCCTCTGCAGAAAACAGCTCCTTTTCAACTCTGGGTTTTACTGAACCTGGAAACAAATATCTCACAAGTGCCTGCTACACCCCAGCACATGACATGCCTTAATTCAGCAAGAAACACTATGTAGCCACTAAAATTATACAATCTAGACCAATACATAGAAATAGGCATGCAAAATTATGTTAAGTGGGGAAAAGAGCAACTCAAAAATAGTGTCTACCAAATTAAGTACACATAGTACCCCCCCACCACCCCCACCCCGGCCCAGACCCCCCACACACACCCATAGATAATATAAATAGAACTGAGTATTCACTGGAAACTTTCTTCAGTAAAGTTACTTAGGCTTCCAATGCTCCCCCCAAAGCTACTTGTCAACTATTTATAACAGGTGTGTTTCCAAAGTAATGCTATTAACAATAGCAAAGAATTATTCCCAAGGGAGTGAAAACGCCAAAAGGGTCATGATGATGTCGGGTTTGTTCATAGCTGTGTCTCCAACAAAGGGGTCAAAAGGGTAAGACCAGGGGTCAGCAACTGTGGTCTGCTGCTAAGTCCCACCACCTGGTCCTGCAAGCACAGTTTGCAGGGAGCACAGTCACTCACCCATCTATGCCTTGTCTCTGGCTGCTTTTATGCTACAGTGCGGAGTAGAGTACTCAGGACAGAGGCATGGCCCACCGAGCCAAAATATTAACTCTCTGGCTTTTTATAGAAAAACTGCCAATTCTTGATCTAATGCTTTGCCTAGTATTCTGCATATAGTGAGGATTCAATCATTTTTATTGAATTCATCATTTCCAATAAGACTGAGTCAAGCTAATACATAAGAATGAAGATCTTATTGACCCAGGGCACACGATAACCAATGCCTGAATGCTAAGTCACTTCAGTCCTGTCAGTTCAGACTCTTTTCGACCCCATGGACGGCAGCCCACAAGGCTCCTCTGACCATGGGATTCTCCAGGCAAGTATACTGGAGTAGGTTGCCTTGCCCCCTCCAAAGTATCTTCTGGACCCAAGAATCAAACCCCTCTAGTGGCTCCTGCATTGCAGGCAGATTCTTTAGCACTGAGCCACAGGGGGAAATAGCCACCAATGTCTAGCAAATGCGAGAGATATGTTCTTTTTGTTTTGGAAATATCTCCTTTTACATTACAAAAAAGGAGGGGAGGGACCCCTGACATCCTCAGTAAGAGATGTGCCTTAAAGACGGATCACACCAAGTCACCCATAGAGCTACAGTCAGAGACAGCTGGCAAGGGCTTGGCAGGTCATCTAAGGTCAGAAGTAGGACAACCAGTCAAGATGCTGTCATAATCCCCACATGGGCTCAAAGCAGGATTCTGGCCTCCAGAGCCTTCATTCTAAATAAGTCAGCTACATGCTGACTTATTTCCTATGTAACTTCTGGTTGGGACAACATATCAGCAAACAACTGTAGACTCAACTATTTCCCCCTTAATTTATCAGTACATCTGCATTATAATGCAACCCTGTATTTTTAGTTCTGTAGGGTTGATTATTCAGGGCTGATCATTTGGCTAGTGGCTTTTTGAAGCTTATTATGGCCCCAGAACCAGAAGACAGGAGAGAGGAAATGAAAGGCGGTGAAACTCAAATCAGTTGGTGTTGCTACTTTATTAGCTGATGAGATGCTAAGATTGGGGCAGAGAGGGTGGCAGAGGGTGAAACCCCTGGTCTGGAGGGCAGAGGCTCCCCGCAGGCATGTGTCACCATATCTCCACATCTCACATCCCTGCGTGCTGAGAGTCTATCAATAACTTTGTATAACTGGCCTGTCCCTATCGGAGAACTTACTCCCTAAGCTCTCTTTCTTTTTTCATATAGAAAAACCAAAAGTCACAAGGAGATTCAGAGCTGAATGAAGCTCTAAGACCTAGAGCAAACCCTTGGCCTCCTGAAGTCAGAGGACAGGCCTGCCCCGACTCTGAAAAACCTGAAGATAGATTCATTTAGGAAAATGTTTAGAAAAGAATGCTGGGAGGAGTCGAAGCCACTTCCTCGTCGACCGCGAAGTCCTCCTCCCTCCCATCCACACACATGAATTATTGCCAGCGGGCCTTCCCACTTCCCAAAGACCCACACATCCAGGAGAAGTTCAACATGCCAGCTCTGAGCCACTGGGTTCACCCAAGGTCCCCAGGGACCATCCAACCCTCGGCCTCTGAGTGGTGATGGGAGAGCTGACTCCAGCCCAGGCCCACAGACCCTTCTTTCTTCTAGCCCATCTGTATTCCTAGCGGCCTCTCCATGACTATGGATGAGCAAATGAATGCCATCTGCCCATCACTTGAAGTGAAAACTTAACAGTCACTCAAGGAGGACCACACTCCTCATTTCTCCTTACATCATCACTCCTCCAACCGAACCGAACAAAAAACCACACCTCACTGTCCCTTCTCGCTCTTCTCCTCTCCAGCCTGCCTCCTTCTTCCTTCTGCCCTCGGTACTGGCGACTGGCAAAAAGCCTTCACTGCAGGAAGGCAGGCGTCCCCTCTAGCTGACCACACACTCTCCCTCGGATGCATCCTGGGAGGTCTGGGTCCCCTGCTCCCCTCGACCCTGTGGGCTTTGGGACATCCTAAGTGAACCAACCACCCAGAGAAAACCAAGGAGAGGGGGCAGGAGGGAAGCTGCCGCCGCCGCCTCCTCTCATTTTCCTCGGGGCCTGAGCTCTGTCAGGTTTTGAAGCATAATGAGTTTTGTTTCATAACAGTCTTAAATGAACTGGAAGGGGGAAGGGGATGACAATGATAAAAATCTTAATTAAAAAAAATTCCTACAGGCAAAGAGACTTTCCAGATCCTAAGATGTGATGAAAATCTCTTAAATTGGGGGCTCTACAGAGGAACCCCCCCCTCAACGACCCAGCATTCAACATACACTTCTGAGGACCTACTATGTGCCTGGCATGATTCGGGGTCCTTAGGATACTGCAGAGAACCCACACAAAGATCCTTGACTTCCTGGGGGCTCATATTGTAGGAGGGAGGAGAGGGGCAATAAAGATATTTAGCAGATAAACAATACAGAGGGCTTCCTGGGTGGCTCAGTGGTGAAGAATCTGCCTGCAATGTAGGAGACGGTCAGGAAGATCCCCGCCCCCCCGGAGGAAATGGCAACCCACTCCAGTATTCAAGTCTGGGGAATTCCATCAACAGAGAAGCAAGGGGGGTGGGGGGAAGGGGATGGAGGGGGGAAGGGAAGGCGGGAGGGCAGGGGAATGGGGGGGGAGGGGTGGAACATGGGGGAGGGGCAGAGGGGCCCTACAGTCCATGCACGGGTTTGCAAAGAGTAGGGCATGACTGATTGACACAACAACAACAAACTATATGGAATGCTAGAAGGTTAAAGAGCCTGGGGATAAAAGAAAAAGTCAAGGAGATAAAGAGGATAGAGACTTCAGGCTGTGGTGTTAAATGCAGAGGTAAGGAAAGCCTCAATAAAGAGCGACATCTGAGTGAAGACTGGAGGAGGAGAGAGTGAGCAACGCAGATGGGTATCCAGGTTTTGGAAGAGCCGTCCAAGCAGCGAGGACCGCCTGGGCAAAGGCCCTGAGGCAGGAACATGGAAGGTGCATCCAAGGAACAATCAGAGAGTCGTTGTGGCTGGAGTGAGCGGGCAGGTAGAGAACAGTAGAACATCCTATCACAAAATCGAGGGGGGGCGGGGCAGGGTGTCACCAGACCAGCGTGAGGACTTTGGCTTTCACTGACTGAGGTGGGGGCCACTGAAGGTTAAGAGCAGGGGAGGGACAGAGCCCCTTCAGTTCTGTTACTCCGTCATTCCTTCCTGGTGACCTGCTTGGATATATTTAATAAACGCATCTCTCCTGCAAAGCCCTCTCTGATTAATCACTGCAAGTTATAAACTCAAACCACTCTAAAAAACCCAGCAAACCCCACCCCTACCTCTCCCTCAAATCAATATCAGACCCAAAGGGAAGGAGAGTCGGAAGGGGAGGAAGGGGAATGGGACCAGGAAAACACAATGACAAACAGCGAAACAAGGAGAAAGAAGATACACATGGGAATGAACACGAAGTTCCAAAGACAGGCTTAAAGACAAAGGAACAGGAGTCCAGCTGCTCCTAAGGTCCCTTATTCTTCATCTACTCCATCCAGTTTACTAGGCCCACAGCACCGGTGCTTAAGCTTTCCAATCCCTGCTGCCCTGTGGCCGCCCTGACATTCCCATGCGTCGGGAGCCCACTCTTTATACATCGTTACTCCATATCCTGATGTTCAGGGAAGGAAGAGACAGAGTCCTTTATTCTTACTCTTTAAACTGCAAAGGCCCAGCAAACCCTAGCCCATCAGGTAGAAGCAGAAACCTCCTTGCAGGGACTTCCCTGGAGGCTCAATGGTTAAGAATCCGCCTGCCATGGCAGGGTCCACTGCGTTTGGACTGCATTCAATCCCTGACCCGGGAAGATCCCACATGCCACGGAGCAACAAACCTGTGCACCACAACTCGAGAACCCATGCTCTGCAACAAGAAAAGCCACCGCAGTGAGAGGTCCACACATCGCGACTAGAGAGTGGCCCACGCTTGCAACAACTAGAGAAAGCTCATGCACAGCAACAAAGACCCAGCACAGCCAAAAATAAAACAACAAGTTAATTAACTAAAGAAAAGAGACTCCCTTGTCACCGAATCCACACCAGATCCCCAACAGATTCACTACAAGCCACTAGACAACCTCAACCCGCTTATCTACAAAGTGAGTGGCCACCACAAAGCCCCAGTTCCAGGAGTCACTTCTGTCCATGGCATCTCCTTCCCCAAACTGTCCCCACATTCACACTCATCCCCCAGCTAACACACGGGGAAAAAAAGAAATGCCTAATTAAGAAAAGGCTGGGGAAGCCCTGGAAAAAGCCAACGTTGGTAGAAAGGAAATAATAAATCACAACAATTAGCTCAAGGTGGTACAGTGTGAGGGTTAAAAGCACCAGCTCTAGAGCCAGAATGCACAGTCCAACTCTGCCACTGAAGAGTGTGTGGCCTTGGACGAGTCATCTTGTGAACTTGGGTGAGCTATCTATCCTCTCTTGCCCCAGATTCCTCATCATTATTAGTTCCATTATGGTCCTAGGGCTATTAGGAAAATTGAAGTTAGTATTATATTAAAGCATGTAAAAGAAGGTTGACACATGGTAAGCATTACAGGAATATTTTTAAAGAAGGGGCTTCCCTGGCTATCCAGTGGTTAGGACTCTGCACTTTCACTGCCAAGGGCCTGGGTTCAATCCCGGGTAGGGGAACTAAAATCCCGCAAGTAGTGCAGCACGGTCAAAAAAAAGAAGGAAGGAAAAACACTTTTTTTCAAAAAGGATAGCTTTCTTCTAAAATATCTGAGAAAGAAAAAGACTACAGTTTTATTTCCGTACCTGACATATGCATGAAAACAATCAATACTGATAAATATTTTCAACTCTGATCATTCCCATTCCATACTTTTAAAGCAGTATTTTTAAAATAATACAGTACTATGGCACAAAGATTGCACCATTACTTATATAAGAGTTTAATGGGAAATGACCTAAGTATCTGACAATAGAATGGTCAAGCAGATTATAAAAGCTGTAAGAAGGAGTTCTGTGCAGATATTAAAAAATCACCTAATAAAGATTTTTTTAAAAGACATGGAAAATACTCCCAATGTCAAATAATAAAGGATACAAAAATTAGCCTTCGCTTTCAGCTATTATGACACGTGTCTGTGTGCACGCTCAGTCACTCAGTTGTGTTTGACTCTATGACCCCATGGACGGTAGCCCACCGGCTCCCCTGTCCACGGGATTTCCAAGCAAGAATACTGGAGTGGGTTGTCATTTCCTCCTCCTGGAGATCTTCCTGACACAGTGATGGAACCTGCGTCTCCTTTTCTCCTGCATTGGCAGGTGGATTCTTTACCACTGAGCCACCTGAGAAACCTCCATTATGACATAACTGCCCGGAAACTAACCGTCCTGTATAGAACAACCATGAAAGGTAAATAAAATACAAAACAGGAACAATAATAATAACTGTTCGCTGGTGTGACATAGGGGTACAACGAGGCAGCTAGGACTTAAGCCAAGCTCTTAGAGGAGAGGGAAGCTTCTGAGATGTATATTAGTACTAATGCTTCCCCATAGGACATTTGCTGCTTTGGTAGAAGGAACATTAAGTTGAAATAGAAGACAGCAAATTAAAGTTTGCAGCAGCTTCCTCCCTGGACTGAGAAGACAGAAACTGGAGTTCAGGGCCATGACAACAGCCAGGATTTGAGAGGCCAAGATCCCAGACAAAAAGAACACACATAAGTGAGCCCAACATTCGACAGCAGTTTCCCCTCAACGCGTTGGCTGACACCTAACCCAATGTGTGTACAAGGCTAGACTCTGGGAAACTAGCAACAACAAGCTATTAAAAGGGGTCGGATGGTTAAGAATTCACCTTGCAATTCGGAGGGCACAGGTCCAAACCCTGGTCTGGGAACTAAGATCCCACATGCCAAGGAGCAAGTAAGCTCTGAGCCACAATTACTGGGCCCCGGGGGCAGGTCAGGGGATGGTTTCAGCTACGTGTCATAACTAGAAAGCCCACATGCCACAGCTAGAGTCCACGCACCAGAAAGAAAGATCCCACATGACGCAATAAGACCTGACGTAGCCTAATTAATTTAAAAAAAAAGAAGTAACTATTAAAAGACTTAAAAGCTAAGTAGAGATTTTAGTAGTTTCACAGGGGCAAGGAGACAAAATCTGGAGATCAGGGCCTATGAAGAAAAAGGGACCCTAATAAATACCCACCTTACAAGTAAGGGCAAATCAGAAATACCAAGTGTAAATGAATCAAGGTGATACAGCCTGAGCCTCTATATTTTCCAAGTAAAATGCCCAACATTCAGACAAAAATGACCAAGCATGTCAGGAAAAGGCCCAAACCAAGAGAAAAACACGATCATTAAAAATAAAGATATATTTTATCATAAATCAAATATTTCTGACAATAAAAACAAACTTAAGAAGTAAATAGATGAGTTTGATAGCAAAAAAGAAACAATAGAAGAGATAGTAGGTGAATTAGAAGATAGAACAGTAGGAAAAAATATTCATATTATAGCACAGAAAAACAAAAACAAGCTCACGGGACATGCAGGATACCATGAAATGGTCTTACACACGTACAGAGGTCTAAGGAGATGAGAGAAATAGTGGGGCAAAGTAATATTTGAAGAACTGCCCAAGACTTTTCTAAAACTTACCCAAAAAACACCAGCCCATGAATTCTAGAAGCTCTCCAAACTCCACAGGGCTCACATACAAAGAGTACCACACTTTTATGCACATCATAGTAAAACTGCTAAAAACACGGTGCCAAAGGGGGGGAAAATATGTTCATTTCAAAGCGATCACAGTGAAACTGACAGATGACTTTTTAACAGAAATGAAGAAAGGCAGAAGACAATGGAATGATATCTTAAAAGGACTAATTCTATACCTGGTAAAAATATCCTCCAAATATAAAGGCAAAAATGACATTTTCAGACAAGCAAAAACTGAGAGAATTGTGACACCAGCATACACATACATACACACACAACAAGGGGGAGTTCTCCAAATAAAAGAAACTTAATCTGTGAGGAAAGCATGTGTATGTTTTTACAGGGAGAAATGAAGAATACCAAAAAGAGGAAATATGTGAATTAATCTAAAAGACTGCTGACTTTTAAAAACAATGTCTTATGGGATTAAATTCTTATGATAATTTTATGTTATTTTATAAATAAAATATTTATATATTTAATTTAAGTATATATTAAAATATATCTATTTGACCTAAATTTATATTTTAAAATAAATATATTTATTTTATATTTAAAATATAAATGCATTTATTTTATACTTAAAATATATATGTATTTATTTTATATTTTAATTATGTTTTATATTATATTACAATAATTTTATAGGATAGAATTCTTAGGAGAATTAAAATCACAACAAGACTTCAAGAGGAATATAAAGAAGGTATAAGAGTCAAAGTGTTCTAAAGAGCTTGCATTGCCCAGATAATGGTGAAATGATCACTTCAGGGCAGATTCTTAAAAAAAAAAAATACAAAATTACAGTCAAAGCATTCAACTGTGCAAAGGTATATCTACTGAAAAAAAAAAAAAAAACTAGGAAAGAAGCACTTTTTAAAACAGAGGTTCTACCTCTGATGGAATGAGGTCCTACCTCATCTAGGTTCTACCTAGATGATGGAATGAGGACTGGTTTTCATTTTCTTCAAACTTTGTGGCATTTTCAGTAGAACAACTTTTTTCTTCAATATCTAGTTTCATATAGCACTAGACAGTATTTTCTTATACTTGAAGGGGGTGAAAGTGGCCTTCATTTTCTTATAAAGATTTAAAAAGAACAAATTCCTAGAAAATTGGACCAAGATCCTATATTTCTGCAGTCAATTATTAGCAACATTTATTCTAAGAATGCTGCTTGTCTACTGACCAACTATCTGACATATCCTGTGTCCTGGGCATGGAATAACTAGTCACTCGTGTAGGTTTGGTGAGAGAGAGCACACCTAAGTCCTTCTCGATAAGTATGAGGAAATTCTCACTTCACATCTGAGAATAATTCGGGTCATCTGGTCTTCCATAACAGAAATCCAAAGAGCTTGCTAAATTAACAAGTAACAGTCATCAAGCAAGAGGCAGTGGTACTCCACTTTGCAGCAAGGAAAAAGCTGAGCCCCAGAGAGAATGCATGTTGTTTACAGAATAATTCATGTTACACAAGAATGACCATTTTTTGAAAACCAGTAATATTAGGGTGGAGGGGATGCAGCATACTCTATTATGCTGGTAGTATGAATGAAAATTAATTTTATAACTGTGTGAAGAACCATTAGGAAATATTATCAAGAACCTTAAAAAACACCCACTCTCTTTAACACAGTAATTCTACTTTCCAGGAATTTAGCCAAAGAAAACAATCCAAGATGTGATCAAAGATCTATGTATATCTATGTTCCATGATCTATGTTCATCAAAGCACTATTTACTGTATAGTAAACAATAAATAAATAATATAGTAAACAATATTAATAATACATAATAACAAATGAGAATTAAGCTAAATCTCTAATAAAAATGACTAGTTAAGTCAGGAGGCCCAATGCCTGGTACACAGTATGTGCTACATACAGAATCCAAATAAGAGGATACTAAACAAGTATTTCAGAATAAAAATGCTTCCCAAGAATACTTAATGAGCTAGATATTAAAGCATATGCAAAATAACCCCAATACTATTTTTAAAGCACAATATCATAGCTAACGCTTCTTGAGAATTTACTCTCTGCCATGCACAGTCCCAAATGTTTTACACGTATCATCTCATCTCAACCAGTCCTAACAAATTGTTGTTATTATTTTCAGTAACTGAAGGATCCAGGATTCAAACCCAGGCAATCTGGGTTTGAACTTATATTAAGAACTCTACTCTTAATACACTCTTAGTCACTAGACTACACTCAAAAAAAAATACTGGATGGAAATTACTAAAATGTTAATAGGAACAAATTAAAGAGAACTTAAAGACAATTTTTATTTTCTTCTTTAGACCTGCCGACATTTTCTGAATTCCCTATGATCACTATGTACTATTTACAGCCTCCTTCTCCAAAACAAAGTCTTACGAACTCTTTTCATTTACCATTTACACAATTTCAGTGAAAAACCCTTAGCTCTAACAAAGCTTTGAATCATCTTTTTTTTTTTGGCCCTTGCAGGGTGCAGGATCTTAGTTCCCCAACTAGGGATCTAACACATGCCCCCTGCAACGGAAGTTTGGAGTCTTAACCACTGGACCACCAGAGAAATACCTGAATCATGTCTTCTCCAGGCCTCACAATCAGGAGCACAGTTGTAACCTGAGCCATGACATTCTGATCAGAGAAGAGGGACGAGCCTAGACTGTGGACTTCTACTCCACAAATACAGGTTACCCTCTGGCTGCTGAGGTGCTGATTTTTACATATATTCTGCCGTTCATCTTCCCAATGGCCCTACCAACTAGATGTGACTATCTCAGGAAATGGAGGTTAAGGAAGGTGAAGTGACTTTCCCAAGGTCATGAACACCACTCCAGCTCTGGTCAAAGGTCTGTCCACCAACCACCCCCCAAAATCATGTAGAACAATTGGGGCAGAGTTGAGCGCATGTTCAGGCCCAATCACTACATCCCTTGGTACCTCCATTCCTTCACTTGTATGATAGGGATAATAATGCCTTTCTCATAGAGTTGCTTTGAGGCTTAAATGAGATAATATATGTAAACTGGTGACGTGTATTTGCACTTATTAGGGGGCTGTTACACTTTGAAATGCATCCTGCCCCCAAACGTGCAAAATGTGAGGTCACCACGGCCAGAGTACACAGCCTCATCTACTGAAAGAAAAGAATCCTCTTATGCTTCTCTAAAGCCCACCATCCTGGTTCCCTCTTAACTATCTCAGAGACTGGATTGATCTCAGTTACATCCCAGGCTCCTTTTCAAAACTCTCTACATAGCCTTCTTCAATTTAAGCCTCCAAAAGTGTCCTCAGAGAAGAACCTGGCACGAGTTGGCAAAAACAGGAGGCTGAAATCCCAGCTTGTGCGCTGTGCACTTCTACTCGGATGTGATCACAAACTGAGGCTTGTGATGACCCAGAGTGAGACACTCCCTGGAGGGACACAAATAGGCAGGCATAGGGCAGAAGAGGCGGGGGAAAGGGGACAGCCACCAACCAAGCAGAGAGTGTGTGTGTGTGGGGGGGGGGGGGGGGGCCAGTACACGGCAGGGGGCCTCAAAAGCAAAAGGGGTACAAAGACCCAGAAGAAGAATTCTTGCAGTTCCCCTTAGAAATGGATCTAAAATGGAGAGAGACCCACTTCTCTAGTGGTCCAAGGGTTAAGACTTTGCCTTTCAATGCAGGGGGTATGGGTTCAATCCCTGGTCAGAGAGCTAAGATCCCATAAGCCTCCATGGCCAAAAAAAACCAAAACACAAAACAGAAACAACACTGTAACAAATTCAATAAAGACTTTAAAAATCATCCACATTCAAAAATTAAAAAAAAAAAAAAACTTTAAAAATAAATAAAATGGAGAAAGAAATGGCAGAAGGCCCTGACTTGGCAAGATGGCAATGCTACTCTTTCAACATCACTGCCATAGCCCAGAAGTCCAGACCCCTTAGCCCTCTTACCTCTGCGCTTCCAACATTTTCCTAACTGCTCTCTCTCAGCCTGCAGGCTCAGCAGAGCCAGCCTGTCCTCCACACCTCTCAGGGTAACTTTTCTAATACATAAATCTGATGTGGCCCCATTCCACCCACACCCCAAACCTTTCAGTGACTCCTCCACTGCCGACAGGGTCAAGATCAAGCTCCACACCAAGGCACTAGGGCAGGAGTCCGCCCCCGCCCCCGCCCAATCCTTTGCTTATTCCTCCAGCCTCCTCACCTGCAATGTCATTAACTTCCTATGTGCCAGGCCCCAGCTGGGGGCGAGGTATACAGTGATAAGCAAGACATGACACAGATGAGCAAGACCCAGTTCATGCCTTTAAGAAGCTGAAAGTCATGCTGGGGAGACAGATACACGAGAGGAGTGCTGCAATCCAGATGGACAGGGAGACGGAAGTCCTGCCTGTCCTGGGTGTTTAGGGAATGCCTCTAGAGGAAGTGCGAGTGAGCCAGGTGAGGGGCAATGGAAAGGACATTCCATGCTAGAAAAACCCTCAGAACACAGTTTGACAGCACTCTCTTTTGACAGAACTTCTCCACTAGTGGAAATGTCCTACATCGATGCTTTCCAATATGGCAGTCACTAGCTGTGGGTGGCCACTGAGCACTTGACATATGGCTAGTGCAACTGGGGAACTGAATTTTAAACTTTATTTATTTTTAAATTAATTTAAATTTAACTGGACACAAATAGCTAATGGCAACCATGCTGGACGGCACAGTTCTAAAGCATTCAACTAAGGGTGATGTAAAATGAAGTTAGATGGGTAAGCCTTGAAATAGAAGTGGTACTGCAATGAGGCCAGACTGTATGTGGTTTCCTATACTAATCAGACTATCAGCTGTCCCCTCCCCCTTGTCTAGCTGTAAGCACCCCCTGAACCCACACAACCCACCCACATACCACCTCTCTCTGAAGACTTCCCTCCTGCTTACTATTTCTGAAGTTTTGTCTTTTCCTAGGGAGGCATCACTGTGTATCATCATACTTCTTCTATGTTCCATATATGTTCTTCTAAGAGTCCTCCACTAGACTTTGAGCACCTTCTCTTACTTGTTCTAGTACATCAAGCCACTGGAACAATCCCAGCACAAGGGAGCTAATCAATAAATGCCTGATGCACAAGTGAGTTATCAGCAAACGGACCACAGCCTGGCAGGTAATGGTGGGGGGAGGGATTCACCTCTTCTAACAAAGACGTGAGCCCCTAACTCTGTCCAGGAGGGCACCAGCTCTCATGATCACCCTGAGCACTTTACCCTAACTGATCATCAGCATGCCTGGTGGTGGCTCTATTTTCCCCAAATTCCTAGGATCTACAAGCCTGTACAAGGACGGTGATGAGCCCATTTTTAAAGGCAGCATGGCCTAGCGATCAGGAGCCAGTCTTTGGAGTCAGTCCTAGCTCTGGAGACCAGCTGGGCAACATAGCCCCTGAATATCCTTAAATGAGTTACTGAGTCTCAGTTTCTTTGAGTGTAAAGCAGGCATCATGTCTGCCTCTTACAACTGTTCGGATGAAATGCCTGACACTCTACATGGTCAGCTCTCTACAAGCACAGGGTATGCTATAAACCAGACACACAGTAAGCTCTCTGTAAGCAATAGCTACCAATCCTAAAGCGATGTGGAACCCTCACTTGGGTTCCCCACAGCACATGCAAACTCCTGAGCCTCTCAATCGGCTCTTCATGATGCTCCCCCAGATGCAAGGGATATAATCCAATCTCTGACTCACAACACAGTTGCCAAAAATCTCCTCAAGTTCCCAGGAGAAAATTTATTTTAATTCCCTCTAACTTTAAAAATTAAACAGTCCTCACAGCATTTTGGGGTGGCAGGGGTGAGGACGAAGACCATGAAATCCAACAAGCCGCTTGGAAAAGGTTACAGACTGATTGGAGAAAGAAAAGGAGAAAGCAGCTGGAGGGGGTGGGGGGGGGATGGGGACAATCCCCTGAGTTTCTGCTATTATTGAATACCTCAACTCTCAAAGCAGCCCGGCAGCCCCCTCCTCCACGTGGGCTAAGCTCCGTTAATGAGAAAGCGGAGCTCTGCCTACATTACCACAATAATGATTTCCCCGTTGCATTTTTACATGCCTGCTGCTTTATCATAGCAGAAGTAGACATATATTTTCAATAAATCCCTTCTCTCTCCTTCCTCCTCCCCAACTCCAGCTCTCCCAGTAAATGTCGCTCCCTCCGCGCCCTCCCCCACTGCAATCCCAACCCCGGAGCACAATGAGTTCCACTAATCAAAACAGAAAGAAAAAGAAAAATGGAAAAATCACAGCTGCTGAAAAACAGCATTCGCTACAAGTCAAAGCCCTCCACATTTTTTCTGCAGGCAGCGTTTACTTCTTCAAGGACACAGCACCCCTCCCCTATCAGAAATCTTACGTAGAGTTGCTCCAAGGGGAGGGGGGGGGAGCGGTGAAGAAATCTAATATTCACTCTTTCCTATTTTGACTAAGCCAGCACAGACAGAAATATAGATAAGGCCTTGAATAACTGATTTAACAAAATGTCACTTATTAAAAGAGATGGGGGGATGGGGCCACATTTGCATTTGAGAGCTCAGTTAAACCATCCCAGCTAAAGCCTGCCAGGCCAGAAAGGCAAGGGGGCAGCAAACATTTCTCTGGTCTGGTCTCCTTCAGTGGCTGCAAGAGCTGATCCTGGTGGCATAGAGGCCAGGATTTCTCCCTCCACCAAGAACCGATGGGGCGAGAACCAGAGAGGCAAAACCGAAGCAACAAAGCATCTGGAAGCATTTACACTGTACTGTACTAACCAGCGCCAGGCGCTGTGCTAGGTGCTGGGGGTGCAGAATTGAGTGGTGACCCAGTTCTGGCCTCCCCAGGGCAGTCTAGAAGGAGTGAAAGACACGCCCAGTGGTCAAGATAACAACAGTCCTGCAAGCCAAGGGCTGCAGAGACCCAAGGGTATCCCCCCCCCAACCCCCGCAGCCCACCCCACAGTTTGGCCCAGGCCCAGACCCATGGAGCCCTCAAGAAAGACTTCAGGAATGAGAAGCTGCACCGTGAAATTGTCTGAGTTCCATGCTGATCTCTAAAAAAGCTCAGACCCTTCAAAAGGAAAGAGGCCACCGAATGTCCTTACCTACCCTGGCTCACGTGTGTTCCCCCAATTAAAACACAGAAGTGGACAGGTCCCAGCACTTGAGAATCAGCTCATTACGGGTAGCCTTCAGTTGAATTTTAAGGGAGTTGGGTATCTCCCATTGTGATGACAACAGAGAGGACTCAAACAACCCTCCTATTAAAACTCCTTAGGTATTGACGCCATTATTTTTTCCTTTTCCTTTTTTAAAAAGCTTTCAAAGAAGTGGGACTGGAGGTGGTTTCCCAAAGACGAGGACAGGCTCTCAGGGCAGCCTCCGTTACAGCCTCTGATAAAACAAAGAAACCCTAGGGGCCCTCAGGAAGCCTCCCCAGGTAGCAACCTGCTCCAGGCCCAGTTGTTCAAAGGCAGAGCCTGCAGACTGAAGGCCAAGATTTCTATTATAGAAATGACCACGGAGGGGCCCATAGAACGGCCAGGGCTGAAAGTAGGAGGTGGATGAAGAATAGCCACTAGATCTGTTAAAGTCAAGTTTTTTGGCTTTCATCACAAAGCAGGCTTAAAGCTGTGTGCTACAGCATGAGCCAGGCAATTGAATTTTTTGAAAAATGTAATGCCCAAAACATGCTTAAGTCATCTGAATATTTCCTCGGAGTTCTAAGGTCCTTGGAGTTCTAACCCCCAAATTCCCAGAGGATCTTCTTGGTTTCCAGGATCCTTAGCATTTATTCTGTACCACACCTCTTATTGAATACTATATAGCACTATCTGTTTGAGGGTACACAAAATTTGGAGGCCATTCAAATTCTGGCATTAAACTAGGGCTTTGGATGCTGGCTGGACATGTGACTCTGGGTTAATCACTTATTTATATTTTTTTCAATTCCTCACTTTCCTTAGCTGTAAAATTAAAGTAAAAGCTACCTCCTATGGTTGCTGCAAGACAGTTAAAAATAAGACATGCCTAAGAGGCTCTGGACCTATAACATGCTAGGTAAACACTAGTTATTACAATGACATCATCCATTTCCTCTCTCTCTCTCTTTCTCTGATTTTTCGTTGATTATTTTCCCTCTCTATGAAACCAAACTGATATCGGTTCTACTGATCTCTCATAACTGACAACTCGGGTTTATTTTACAAATACAGGAAGAAGTCCCCTTATCCATAGGTGTGCAAAATCTCACTAACTTCTGAATCTAGGAGATGGGTATCATGGAGTTCATTATACTAGTCTGTCTGCTTTTGTGGGCGTTAAAGCGTTTTCATAGTAAAAATTAATTCTGAAATAAATAAATAAAGCCTCAACCTCTGAGGCAGAGGCCAGGGGTCCGATTAGTAAGAAGCACCAGTTACTTTTTAAAACTAGAAATGACTTTCCAGCATACACAGTAAGACTGAGTGCTAAGGACTGTTTTCAGGTAGACTCAGCTTTATGCAACAGTCCTCATTTGCAAAACAAATTCAGAAGGTGAATGAATCACTGCTAAGACCACTGGACCACTGCTGGCATTCTTCCGTGGGTTCAAGGTTCCCCTGTACCAAGTTCACAGAACAAGTTCATTTGGCCCTTTGAGTGGGCAGGTCTCAAATTCTATATATGGAATCAGACCGTGAACCTACAAAGACTGGCATTTCACAGCCAGCCCTGCTGATGCCAGCTTTCCGGCAGTAAGAGCAGTTTCACTGAAAGAAATCACAGAGGGCTTGAAAACCCCAAACAGAAAGCGGCTCCCAGCAGGGAGCAAGAGTGAGAGTGGACACAGGGCACCGGGAGGGGGGGTTTCAGCAGAAGCTTTGGGGAACCGAGGGAAGTTGTTCATTGGTTGCCAGGTTTCACAACTAAAAAGAGATCTGGCTGAAGATCACCGCACCTCGCTGCCGCCCATGTGCCACACCGCTTACAGTTTACATCGCACTCTGCGTACATTATCTGATTCCATCCTCACAACTCTCACAGAAGAGGCGGCAGATGGTATCACCTTCTTTTTACAGATGCAGAGGCAGACTCGGAGGCTGACTTGTCCAGAGCCACACAACGGGGCTGGACCCCCAACCCAGATCTGCTGACTCTCCTCGCGCACTCACCTGCCAGACAGTCCCCATCAATGGGGCCACCGGCGCAGGCTATAGCAAATTTTTGTTAAAGGCTGCCTGAAGAAGAAACAGCCCTTTCGCGTTTTATTTTTTCTCGCTCCAAATGTATGACACCAGTGCCCACCAACTTTTGAATAGGGCTGCAAAGCTCAGATGTCTTTTCCCAATCGTAGTTTTCAAATCAGTCTAACGCGAAGCTCAAATTACTCTAACTGAAGACTCTTTCCCCCAAGCGAAAGAATCCTGTCTTGCCTCTGTACTGCTCCATAATGCAGTCAAATGTTCAAAGAAAACGCAGTACAATTTTCTGATGCAGTCTTAACCCTTGTCGTCTCTGGCTGGTGTCAGAGCCCGACCCTAAAACCCCTGCCCAAGGGGAATGGGACCTCAGCCTGGAGAGACAGAGCAGGTAGCTGCCCCAGCAGCTCCTCAGCTTTCTGTCCTGGCCACCTTCACTCCTTCTGGCTCTTCCCTCCCTGTCATCATGAAGGAAGTGTCCCGCCCTCCTCCCACCAAGGCCAGATCTTCCCTACAGACTTTCTCAAGGACTTTCGCTCAGGCTGACCCCACCGATTGCTCATGATCAATCCCTCCCTCTCCCCGGATCTTTCCCATCATCACACACATAGACCAGGAGCACCTGCAAACCCTTCCCTCTACATGCACATCCTCCCAACTCCCCCTCCATTTCTCTGCCCCTCTTTCACAGTCAAACTTTGCCCCAAAGTTGTCTACACATGCTATTCTGGGGTTCTTCACCTCCTATTGCCTCCCAACCTCCTCCAATTTTGCTCCCACCTAAACCATTGCTCCACTCAAACTGTTCTTTGCAAAGTCGCCAGTGGCTTCCATTTTGCCAAATCTAGTGGTGACGTTTCTGGCCTTAAACTTGTGAAACATTTAACACACTCCTGGCCCAAACACACACACACACACACACACACACACACACACACACAGCCTTTTCTTCTCTCTCAACAGATTCCTTAGAGCACCTCATCCAGTCTCCTGGATTTAAATACCACCCTTTGGCTGATGGTTCACACATTTTGATCTCCTGCCTGGCCATTCCTCTGGGGCTGGATGCTGTAACAGGCTGCAAGCTTAACATCTCCATCTTGAATCTAACAGGCATCTCACACTTGGCAGTGCCCAAAGTGAAATCACTTGAGTCTCCTCCCTGGACTCTCCCTTACCCCCGTCTCAGCAAAGAGCACCACCTGTGTCTATGCAACTGCCCCCATCAGAAACCTCCTCGTTGGATTTCTCCTCCTCACCCTCCACCAGATCCATCAGCAAACCCTGCCCATTCTACCTTTCATATGTGTCTCACACCCACCTGCTCGCCTGCATTCAACTCCTGTCACCTCCCCAACGTGGCCTGCTCCAAGTACCTTTTACTGCACTCCCTAATTCCACACCTGCCCTCTCGACCAATACCATCCCCTTGAAACATAAGTTAGGGGATGTCACTTCCCATTACAAACCTTCAGTGACTTCCCACTGCCCTTCAATGAAACCCAAACCTTTCCAAGGCCTGGAATTCTGCAGGATCATCTCAAACGCCCTCTCTCCCAACCCCTTATCCACCTTGCCTCTTTTTAGTCCCACCCCCACCCCCGCATCAAGTTCTTCCACATAGACTTCGTTGCTCTGCCTGATACTCCCTGTTTTCCTCCACTCTCAATCCCCAGAGAGGCTTTTTGAGGCTACTTTAAGTAAGTCCAGGTCACTGCCCCCTGTGGTTTCATCTGAGCATTTATCGAATTTTGCAAGATATATTTCTTTACATGTCTGCCTCCCCTCTGGACTGTAGAATAAGTGGTAGAGTAGGGGATGCGTAGAGGAAGATGATAATGTCTCTTTTAATTATCAATATATACCCAGAGCAGTAACACAGTGCTTAGGAAACAGTAGGCGCTCAATAAGTAGCTGCCAAATGTACGCATGAATAAACCAGATCCGGTTACAGCATGAAAATAACTTAACCTCCAGCCATTTAAGTGCACAGGTTCTTTTCCCCCCACCTCTCTATCAAAAACAAATTTTTTTAAGTGTTACTAAACCAACAGCTCAGTATATCCCACTCATCCCCAGCTTGTCTTCCATGAGGAAAAAGCAAAAATCATGTTTCTTCAGTAAACTCAAATTTACCAGAAGTCCCTACAAGCCTTGAGAACTTAAAACATTTTTAGACAAAATCCCAGAAGTTTTTGTTGTGTATTTTCTTTAACCCAGAGAAAAAGTTTATTAAGAGAGACATGGAATCAAACTTACATAACCAGGACTACATTATTCTTTGATATGCCACAGCACCCTAGCTGAAAAACACGACAATATCTCCAGTTGCTCTAGTCTCCCCCTCCCCACAAAAGAAATCAACTAAGTTTTAGTCTCCCCTTTATTTCATTGGTTCCCCTCTGACATGCAAATTCAGAAATATTATTAATCCATGAGATTCCAGCTGATTCTCCTCCCTAAATCACAGTTTCATGAGGTCAGAAATAAAATGAGCTGAATTCAACCGTTTTTAGTGCAGGACAGTCAGCATCCATCTCTACTGCCTGAGGTCTGAAACACTTGTCTGGATCCTTATTTCTCATGTCAATGCTCAAAGTCAATAAAAACATCAAGAGCTTTTCCCCCAAAAGTGCCCGTGGTAAAATATACGTTATAGAAGAAGTGACAGTAATACAATATCATTATTATGAACCTTATCACAAATACATGACCAAACCCAATTACCCACTTGTGATTTCTCCACAGAAAGTGGGTAAAGCCACTCTGGGTGTTCTGGTTCTCCCACTCCTCCCAGGACTAACTCCCCCTGCTGCCTGGGAATAACAGCTCAATTAACCTTAGATTTGACCAGGCATAATTAGGCAGGTGAACCAGTTGGCTGGAGGGGAAAACTTCCAAGATGAACTGAAATTATTTTTGGTGCCTGGGATTATATGCCCCACTCTTTATTAGCACATATAATTGGGACACAACCATGCACTTTGCCCCCCCCCCCCCCCACCGCCCCCAGCACTTTTTTCCCCCTAAGACTGAAGTATTTCCTTGCATTTAACAGTCAAGACTACCAGGCCACTCAAGAGTCCTTTTTGGAATGCCAAGGTATAAATCCACTCTCTCCAGGAGAAGACAAAAAGAGAAGTTAATCAACTCGCCCAAGTCCATGAGGCAATCTGGCCGTTGGCCCAGGAAGAGACGGACTGTGGAGATCTCTTGAGACCTCTCCACAAGACCGAGTCACAGAATTTCAGAGACGGATGCAACTCATGGATCAAACCATGCATTTTTGAGATAAAAATTCTGAAGCCCAGAAATGGTTAGATGCTGATAACCTCCCCACTTTTCTTTCCAGTGACCCTGTCCTCCTGCGCTAAGAATCAAACCACCTTAAAAGTTCTTGTCATTTTACAAATACTGTAAACTGAGCCAATGGCTGAACACAAGACAATTTTACCATTTCCTGATTAATCAGCTTTATAGAGAATTCTCATACTTCCCCCAAAAAACCGATGCTCTTGATTCTTAGGACCAAGCCACCCATCAGAGCAGGAGAAAAAGAATTTTAGGTAAGTCTTGTTTCTGTGACCACATATTTTATTATATAAGCAGCAAAGAACACTACAGACTATCGCCTCTTTTACAATGAAAGCTCCTACCTCAACAAAAACCACAGGCCCAAGTGGGTTAAAAGAGGCAAAACTGAGTACTTTCCACACAGTTCATAGAACAACTGTTTTCACAGTAAGCTCACATAAACGCTATGTGATATTAACACATGCCTGCTATGTGGAAGCCTGCTTACCAAGCTGTGAAAAGACCCATGCTTACTATGGAACCCACAAAATTAATCTTCTCAGTGCTCATAAAGCAGAAGGGAAACGCTCTTTTTTGAGATGTCAAGCAGGCCTTTTAAACAATTCTTTGGCGAAAATGGACATGCCTAAAAGGGCGGAGTCCAAAGAGGTGTGTCACTGCCTGTATCAATTCCTATAAATCAAATCCTGACAATATTTTTAAAAGAATGAATTATGATTCATGGGCCTTCAAACCTTTATTACCACAAGAACATTCTCAGCAGAAGAGGGAAAAAAAGCTCCTGTGACTTGATTAATGGCCAAAGCAAGACAATAAAATAAATCTCATAAATTAAAAAAAAAAAACTGAATGACTGCTCTTGGCTTGAGGGTAGACATGTAAATAATTCCCTTTCCCTGGGATAAACACACATAAAGATTTTGTTTACCTTCCCAGCATATACATCAACCAGTCTCAGATTTTCAGCAGGGGAAAAATAATAGCTAATTTGTTTAACGAATGCCTAGTTAGGAACACTTGATAAGTGGCAATAATATTTAATTCCCAACTAACTCAACTCTCACACTGCCAAATATCAAATTCTCAATCTGGAAATCTGATGACAGGAAGGAAAGAAAAAAAAAACTCTCCATCAATAACATGTACAGAGCTCATTTTTTTAATACATATTTTTTCCCCTGCTAGTACTGAGCTCGTCTATAGAACTGTAGAAAGCTTAACCAACTTTAGTTAACCACATTGCCTACTGTTTACTCCCTGACTCAACTAAACATGTCTTGGTTTGAATCCCTGATGCTAAAATTATCCTGACCAAGTTAAAATTCCTTGCATATTTATGGTGGTAATCATTTCATAATGTATAAAAATACTGAATTGCTATGTTATACAACTAAAACTAATACAATGCTCTAAGTCAAGTATACTTCAGTTAAAGGAAAATAAGGAGATAAATAAAGCTTCCAGCATAATAAAGGTACCTGACAGCCAAAGACCTACAACTCATCTGCAGAAACCAGTAGGCTGAGGACCAGGAAAAGAGGCACAGAGAAGCAAAGAGGGCAGGTTAACTAGTTAAGCACTGACTACTCCTCCTTGTTATCCTTCCACTGAGCACCAAAACCACATTTTCCATCACCAGACTGCTTTCCTGAGACAGTAAGCGATGCAGGAGGTTGGTACCAGTTGGGACAATGTAAAACTCCTTTCTTAAAGCTCTGCTCCATGGCCTGCTAAAAAGTGCAAACAGCCGGCATTTTTTAAAGAACTCTTCAGCCATCCCTGGATCCGTCATTCGTAAGCATCACTTCCATGCACTTCACGAGACAGCCGGGGCCATGCTGTTAGCAACCCGCTTCAACACGTTCACTTGCCAAAGCCGCGTCTAGCGTGGGGAAGAGTTTCCACAAAGCTGGCTCTAACGGCCCACTCGAAGGCACACGGAGGAACCAGAAGTCATTTTCTTTTAACCTAAGGATGGCAGGCGCAGATGCCCCATCCCAGTGCCGGCCAGAGGCTGCCCGCCAGGTGCTCTTGGCCTCTGCCAGTGAATGGGTGGTTTTGTGCTGTTTTTTAAACATCTATTTCTTTAGACCACCAGCAGTAACTTCCCAGCCTCCCCGAACTGAAGTTGGGGCGTGGAGGGGTAGGTTTACTCCCTTATACCTTTCTCCTATCTGGGTGGCCACTTTAACTTCTGGGGAGTACCCAGCCCCCGAAGAGCCCACAGGAGCGTATCATACACATATGCATCATGTCAAAAACCCCAAAAGGCACATCCCTAGAGTCCTGCGGTTTCTTGGCTGGAAGAATGAAGGCCTTATAACAGCACAACCTTCAATTGCAAGCTTCACCACCACCATCACCCTTTAAGCTGGGGCTGCCAATTACAGCGCCCACCTCACCCCTCCCCCTTTGCTGGGATGCTTTGCAGCGCAGAGAGGGGAGAGGGAAGAAGGGAAGCAGAGAGAAGGCCCTGCGAACATACTGAAAGTAAAAAAGTGGGGGGAGACGTCTCGTAATCCGTCCCCCCAATTTTTCCTTCCCCTCCCCTGTCTTCTCAAGGAGCATCCCCCAACTAATTTTTTTTTTTTTAATGGAACTTAATAAGCTTCTTGCCTACCTTGGCTGTTTCTGCAACAAGTGCATGGGCAATCCGACAAGAAGACCAGTCTTCGCCTGGGGGGTGAGATGAGGGGCGAGCAGAGCTGATGGAGTAATTTCAATATTAATTTATGTCAGAGCCGTCTTCTCGAAGCGCTACTCACTTACAGTACTGCCCTCAGCCTGTAAACAAATATCGCTCCGCCAAGAAACATACTCCCCAGATGCAAGCCCCTCTCCCCAACAGGGAACCTGGCCCTTCGCTCCCCCCACCCCACCCCCCGCCACCCAACAGCGTGCTTTCCCACCCCGGGTAGGAAGCGCTGGGTTTCCAAAGCACCAACCCAGCAGCTCCGCCACCACCCCAGCAAGAAACTTACTCGGTCCGTCTACGCCTCCACCCTCCCTTCAGGAAATCTACTCTCCATATGCATTCAGCCTCCCCGCAGGAAATCTGCTCCCCCCTCCCCCCTTCTGTATACATGCACCCCTCCCTCTCCTCCGCCCCACGCGCCCTCCCCGGCCAGAAACTTACTAGCGAGCAAGCGTGCAGGCTCTCCCGATCCTGGAAACTTACTCCCAGATATAGCACCCGCCAGCCCCCTTTCCCGGCCCTGCTCCCCTTCCTGCCCTCCGCTGCAAGCAACTCCAAACTCTCCGCATCCAGCCACTCTCCCTCCCCGGTGGAAATTTGCAGCGCGGGGCCGCGCGCGTGCATCCACCCTCCCCTTCAGGAAACTTACTCCCCATCTGCATGCACCGCCTCTCAGCCATCGCTTAGAGGGAAGGGGGTGTGCTAGGGAGACAGAAATACATATGTATCTCTCGCCCCTCCCCCGGCCGCAGCCCACTCGGGGCCGAGCCGCGGTAACCTGGCCTTACCTTTTGCATTGCTCCCCACCCTCGCCCTCTCCCTTAACCCTCCTTATCCGCTCCCCGGCGCCCCCCTTTTTTCACCCATTACCCACCCCTAGCAACCGTTCCCAAGCTCCTCTCGGCCTTTTTTTTTTTTTTTTTAATCCAGGATGCAAATTCCTCCCCTGTCAGCAAATCGACTGTCAAATTATTTTCTTGCAGAAGGAGAAAGGCGGGGTGGGGTGGTGGAGGGGGGGGGAGCAGAAGCAAAAAGGAGGGGGGGCGGGGGAAGGGAGAGAGAGGGACAGAGGAGGGGAGAGATATCCCTCCGCAGAGCTGGGTCTGGCCGCGGGCGGGGAAGCAGGAAGTAAGGTGTCCAGCGCCGCGGCCGGCGGGTCCTCCGCCGCGGCCCCCGCCCGCGCCCCCTGTCCCCCGGGGCGCCGCGCTCTGGCGGGCGCGGGCCGCCCGGCGCATTGTTCGCAGCCTCCCCGGCGATGCGCTGTCGACCTTATTATGTGTGCTCTGCTTGTGCGTGAGGCTGCACCTTTTGTACGCTGGCGAGACTCTGGGCGAGGATGGGGCAGGGGGTGCGGACCAAGTTGCTGCCCCGCGCGGGACCTGTCAGCCCCGGGGCGTGGCAGAGTCTCCGGCGAGGCCGGAAAATCCAGGCCCCGGAGAAGACGGCGTGGCCGGGGAGCTGCCGCTCGAGACCCGGACCAGTGCAGGATTGTTTCCTGCGTAGCCATCCCGGTTATTGTAAAGCGCTTTGCAATCTAACGACTGGGGTTTGGGTTTTCTGTTTATTTTTTAAGGCCTTGCAAAAATGCCAAGGTCTGGGTGGGCTGCGATGAGACGGTCTGCGCCTACCCACCACTGCACCCGGCCTCGATGGGGCTGGGAGAGGGGCTGAGGCTCCCGGGAAGGGGCTGGAGGTTCGCGAAGCGCGCGGCTCCCATCCCTCCGCCCCTATGGGGGCGGGGAACCGGTGCTGCAGTCGGCGCTGGAACGGCAGCCCTCTGGGGAGGGGTCTCCATCTCCGCGGCGCAGCAGGCCGGGGAGGGAGGTTGCCTAGGAGAGGGGCCGGAACCGGGCGGCGGAGGGGAGGGGGCGCGGGTGCCGCCGCGGCGCGCGCTCGCCCCTCCTCGTGCGCCATGACTGTGGAACGTGGTGCCGGGGAGGAGGGCCGGCCGCCGGGGGCCGCCCGGGGCTGCTCGGCATTGGTGCGGAAACCCGAGCCGGGAGCCGCTCCTCGCTCAGTCTCCTCCTCCTCCTCTGCGGGGGAAACCGCTGCGCCCGAGCCGAGAGCAGCTGCGAGCAGGGGGCAGGGCGCGGGCTGAAAGGCGAGCCAAGGGTTCAAACCTCGGCGGCGCCAGGGGGGCGAGAGCCGGACAGCCCCCTGGTCCCTCGAAGGTGCAGCCGGCCTTTCGGTCCATCCCGGGACGCCAGCCTTTCCAGGAGGCTTCACGGGTTCAAGGAAACGTGAACCAAAGATGGTTGGGTGGTATAGACCACCTCGAGCCGGGTACGGGGCATCTCTCTCGTTGAAGTCCCACAAGACAGCGAGTGCTTTTTGCTCCGGAGAAAGTTAAACCATGCGTTTTTCACTATGGGAAAATCGTTGCGCCCGTCCCCCCAAATCTTCGGGCAGTATAAATAAGGTGCTCCCGCTCCCCGGACCTTCGCCACTGTCCCCCACCCCCACTCGGGCGCCGGGTGTGGACAGGGCGGGGGAAGGCTATATGGGAGCTTAAAGCATGAGGTCATGGGCGGAGGAGGCTGCTGCCAAAAGCGGCCGAGGTTTTTCTGTATTTTGAGGGGTAACGGTTCTCCATCTTCAGCAGTGTTGAGTTCTCCCGCATAACCCTATCAATTCTGGGGCACCTGGACCAGAGAGCCCCCGAAAGAAGAGGGGGCTCTGCGCTCTTTTCGCTCTATGAGCCTTTGGCCGGTGCCCTACCCTCTTAGGGAGCCCTTCCACAGAAGCAAAGAAAGTCGAGGGACAGCGCACAGTGTCGTGGGGTTTGAGAAAGATTCTGATTCTTTAGTCGGAGGTCATCTTCCAACACGACTGCTTTCTGCGATGGCCTCCTGCCCCCTCCGACCCATTCTTCCTAAGTGTCTAGAAGAGTCTTCCTACAACCCCGGACTACACTCCTTCAAACCCCTCCCAGCTGCTCTTAGAATAAAGCTCCGGAGCCCCCGCGCGATCTCGTGCCTACAGCCCCCCACTCTCACGGCTCCTCCTCTCCTGTAAGCCGGGTAGTGCTTCTTTGTTCTGTGGCTGGGGGCGGGGGTAACCCTTCCCCCTCCACCTCCTCTTACTAACTCCTGCTAGACCTTCAGGCTCGACTCAATGTCACTACCTCCAAGAAGCCTACCTAAGGGTACAGTCTCAGCAGTAACTCCCTCAGAGAGCAAAGACCCACCCTCGACCTCGCGGCAGCCGGGCTGTGGCCGAAGCTGGCCGCAGTGGCAGCCCTTTTCCAAGTGGAGGAGGAATAGCCAAGCTTGAGCGCCATCACTGCCTGGGGACCGGACCTCCTGGGTGGGAGTTGACGAGGACAAAAACCTCAAAACACCCTGTTTCCTCAAAAGACCTAGGAAAGGCAGTACCGCCCAGAAACCTCAGCCCCACCACCTCCCACCCCCAGCACACACCCACACTTGTAATGCAGGGAGGGGTCCTCCCTGGGGCAGATTAGGAAGCTGAGACTTGAAGAGAGAAAGTAACCTGCCTACGGTCAATGAAGAAATTGATACCCTGGTCTTTCTTGCTCCTAAGCTAAAAGGAAGGATTGGGGACCTAAAGTATTGCTGCTTTACAGCCTAGGATGCGCGTGTTGCCTTCCAAGGACCCCCTACATGCTAAGCCCACTGTCAACAGAGAGGTAGTAAGCCCAATGGTTAGCCAGGCAGGCTCTGCCCTTATTAAGCAAGTTATTTAACCCCACTTTGTTCAGTTTTTGCCTGTAAAATCAGAATAATGGTACCTGCAGTGTAGTGTTTTGTGCAATTTTAATGAGTTTGTACATGTAAAGGCCTTAGAACAGAGTCTAGGCAAGTTCTTGGTTACTTGTGAGTGGGGTTTTTTACCCTCCCTTCCCAAGGATTCTAGAAACTAATCGGGGCCTCAGAGTCTTACCATCAAAAACTGCCTAGGGCCTAGTAAACTTTGACAGCACCCATAAATGCACAAACAATACACATTACAAAGGATTTTAGTTAGCCAACAGATTCAGCCCTCAACAACCCCAAATGTGGGAGCACTGGTTCTGGACTCTCAGAATGAGTGTCAGAGGGAGGATGACTAAGGTTAAAATATTACCTTGGATCTTTGAAATCAGTGTCAGGTTGAAATAGTCCCATCCTGGTGGGAAACCTGCCTGAGATGACAGAAGCCCTCCTAGGACTGCAAAAAATGTAAGGGGACAGGAAGGGAGTGTAGCTCACTGGTAGAGCACATGCTTTGCATGTATGAGGCCCGGGGTTTGATCCCTGCCACCTCCAGGCATTGATTCTGTTTGGGGGCTTCACTGGTGACTCAAATGGTAAAGAATCCACCTGTCAATGCAGGAAACACAGGAGATGGGGGTTCGATCCCTGGGTTGGGAAGATTCCCTGGAGACAGAAATGGCAACCCAATCCAGTATTCTTGCCTGGAGAATCCCATGGACAGAAGAGTCTGGTGGGCCCCAGTCCATGGGGTTGCAAAGAGTTGGTCACCACTGAGTCATTAACACTTTCACTTTCATTATTATTATTATTACTATTATTGTTGTCATTAGATCTTAGTTTTCCCATTCTCAGCATTTACCCCATGTTAAGAGAGAGCTGTTTTTTTCAATGCAATTCATTTTCTTAGAATTTGTTTGATGCAATTGTAGTGGTTCCAAATTCATATAAACATTGAGATGTCTCCCTCCTACCATCTCTACTCCCCACCAGTTTTCCCTCTGTGGAAGGTCAGAAGACATGTTCAACTGTTTTCCAGCTGAGGTCTCTGGAGAACTCTTCTGATGCCTATTTAAATTTTTATGTCCAGGGCTTTCTTCTCCAATTCAGGCAGAATCAACCCCCTACTCCCAACCTCTCTAACCCCTTCAGACTCAATCCTAAAGTGATGAACCACCTCTCCTGGGCTACTGACAAAAGCAGAAAACACCTTGTGATTCTTTCTCCTCCTCTACACTAAAAATAATAACTAAGGTTTACTGAGTACTTTCTATGTGCCTAGTACTATGCTAAATTCTCTATGTGCTTTCTCCTATTTTATCAGCCCCAAAGCATCATCATTAACCTTATTTTACAGATGCAGACAGAAGTGGAGGATCAGAGAGATTATGTAACTTGCTCCAGTTTGCATCCAGGCCAAACTGAGCCCAAACACTCCCTTAACCACTAGGCCTTTTGCCTCTCTGCAATGCAGGAAAAGCCCTGGTAGCCTGAAGGGGAAGGAATAAAAAGGAATTTGGGGACTTAAATTGTGGTTAGTCATTCAGTCGTGTCGGACTCTTTGCGACCCCATGGACTGTAGCCCACCAGGCTCCTCTGTCCATGGAATTCTCCAGGCAAGGATACTGGAGTGGGTTGCCATTTCCTTCTCCAGGGGATCTTCCCCACCCAGGGATCGAACCCAGGTCTCCTGCACTGCAGGTGGATTCTTTACCACCTGAGCCACCAGGGAAGCCTAAGGCAGATCTTAATTCAAATTCTGGGTCATGCCCCAAGCAACGAGAACCTGGAAAGATTTCTTAACCTTTCTGAGCTCCAGTTCACCCACCTTTGAACTGGGACCATACAATTTTTCCTTGGTCAAATGAAGTGAAAGTCAAATGCCTGTGAATAACGACTTTTAAAAGGCATAGTAAACCAAATGCAATGTTTAGATCTTGTGTGGCTCTGACTAGAATAAACCAATTGTTTAAAAGACATTGTTGAGACAATCAGGGAAATAAAATGTCGACTTGATATAGATGTCAAGAAATTATTAATTTATTAGACTTAATGAGGTTACTGTGGTTATGTTTTTTCTTGAGTTCTTATCTTTTCATGCATAATGAAGAATTTAGGATGAAAGTATGTTTTGGATTTATTTTCAAATACCCCAGGCCTCTCTCCCAAACCCAAAAGTTAAATACAATAAGATTAGCAAAGTTTGGATAATTAGTGGAACTGTCTATAATGCTGTTTATCCTACTTCTGCTGAATGTTTCAAATAAGTCTGAAATAAATTTTAAAATAAAAACTATATATTTTTTAAAATTTTTTCCCATTTATTTTTATTAGTTAGAGGCTAAAATAAAATAACTATATTTTAAAGCACTGAAACTTAAAATGATCAGGCTTATTTAATTACTATGAAAGATTATCAGTAACTATGAACTTTTTTTTAATTGTTGAAATAATATAGTACTGGCTGATAGGAGATAGGTAAAGATGGCAGTTTTGTTACTATAAGACATTTGTTTTGTTTCGTTTTGTTTTGTTTTGTTTTAGTTGGAGGCTAATTACTTTACAACATTGCAGTGGTTTTTGTCATACATTGAAATGAATCAGCCATGGATTTACATGTATTCCCCATCCCGGTCCCCCCTCCCACCTCCCTCTCCACCCGATCCCTCTGGGTCTTCCCAGTGCACCAGGTCTGAGCACTTGTCTCATGCATCCAACCTGGGCTGGTGATCTGTTTCACCCTAGATAATATACATGTTTCGATGCTGTTCTCTTGAAACATCCCACCCTCACCTTCTCCCACAGAGTCCAAAAGTCTGTTCTATACATCTGTGTCTCTTTTTCTGTTTTGCATATAGGGTTATCGTTACCATCTTTCTAAATTCCATATATATATGTTAGTATACTGTAATGGTCTTTATCCTTCTGGCTTACTTCACTCTGTATAATGGCCTCCAGTTTCATCCATCTCATTAGAACTGATTCAAATGAATTCTTTTTAATGGCTGAGTAATATTCCATGGTGTATATGTACCACAGCTTCCTCATCCATTCGTCTGCTGATGGGCATCTAGGTTGCTTCCATGTCCTGGCTATTATAAACAGTGCTGCGATGAACATTGAGGTGCACATGTCTCTTTCAGATCTGGTTTCCTCGGTGTGTATGCCCAGAAGTGGGATTGCTGGGTCATATGGCAGTTCTATTTCCAGTTTTTTAAGAAATCTCCACACTGTTTTCCATAGTGGCTGTACTAGTTTGCATTCCCACCAACAGTGTAAGAGGGTTCCCTTTTCTCCACACCCTCTCCAGCATTTATTGCTTGTAGACTTTTGGATAGCAGCCATCCTGACTGGCATGTAATGGTACCTCATTATGGTTTTGATTTGCATTTCTCTGATAATGAGTGATGTTGAGCATCTTTTCATGTGTTTTTTAGCCATCTGTATGTCTTCCTTGGAGAAATGTCTGTTTAGTTCTTTGGCCCATTTTTTGATTGGGTCATTTATTTTTCTGGAGTTGAGCTGGAGGAGTTGCTTGTATATTAAAAATATGGAACGCTTCACGAATTTGCGTGTCATCCTTGCGCAGGGGCCATGCTAATCTTCTCTGTATCATTCCAATTTTAGTATATGTGCTGCTGAAGCGAGCACTACTATAAGACATTTGGAACAACACCTGTGTCTGGCAGGTAAACCAGGGAAGGGGCAGAAATGAACATCACAGAGAGCAAAGCAGACAGGTAATTATTAAGCACCCTCCCCCACTTCACCACCCAGAGAACAATGTACAGAAAAGAAAACGGCAGAACTGGGTGATGCAGGAGCAGGCACATTAAAATGTGGGGCAAATTTTCCCCCAAAATGTGTGTCTTCATAGAGCCACTTCCAAACTGCATGGATTAGGAATCTGATACCTTGGGCAAAACTCTCAACTCTGTGCATCAGTTCTGTCACCCAGTCCAGAAATGTTGTTCTGAGTTTCCTCATTTGTAGTTTGGGTATATAAGACCTCTAATGTCCTTCCAGCCATCCAGACTAAAAATCTAAGCAATTCTGTTGTTGGCTTTCACAAGAGAAGGCTCATGTCTGTGTCCATACTGGTTATTTGCCTATCTTAAGAACAGACCCCAAATGAATAGAAATGTAGCCAATTCACAAACAAATGAAATGTTTTAGGCCCAATGAACATTCTGTGTATTGTTCTAGGAGTAATTTTTCTGTGCTCTGGATTTAAACAGTTGGAATTTTTTTTTATATGACCCCCTTTTGAAACGAAAGTTTGTTCTTGAGAGAAAATTTGCATTTCAGAGAAAAGATGAGACATTATATTTGGTAAATCTTCAAAGAAGTGAACTTTTCTGTATAATGCTTTATATTAAAGGTGACTGTTCAGGAGAGTTTCTTAAAAACTGAGACTTCCCTGGCGGTTCAGTGGTTAGGGCTCTATGCTTCCAATGCATGAGGCTTGGGTTTGATCCCTTGTTGGGAGCTAAGATCCCACATGCGGGGTGCACGACCAAAAAATTTTTTAAAAGAATAAAAACTGGGAAAACTGGAGGTGTGGAGAAACGGGGAGAAAAACACGAAAATCCCACTTCTGCTTCCTGCTCTATCCAAGGCTCTGAGATGCAATATGACCAAATCAATGGACTGTGTGTGTAGAACACATCAGTGTGGCTTTAGAAATGAGTGATGCTGCTATATTTAAAATGGATAACTAACAAAGACCTACTGTATAGCACAAGGATCTCTGCTCGGTGTTACGTGGCAGCCTGGATAGGAGGGAGTTTGAAGGAGAATGGATACATGTGTATGTACGGCTGAGTCCCTTCACTCTTCACCTGAAACTATCACAACATTGTTAATTGGCTATACCCCAATACAAATTTAAAAGTTAAAAAAAAAGAAAAGAAAAGAAACGAGTGATGGATGTAACTACCAGTTGTTGAAGAAGGCTCAGTGGTCAAGGACAAAAAAGCCTGTGGCAAGTTCAAGCAGTGAAACACAAGAGTTGTAGAGTATTTCTCAAACTCCTGTTTCTTTGCCACCAAAGCAACGAAAGCAAAAAGTCCTGGCACAAGAGGGCTTATGGGACTCCCATTTTGAAACTAATAAGATAGCATGATATGTTGACTGTCATCTTAACCCCCAAGTCTGTTAAGGACAGTGTTGAGAGAGCAGGCCTTACTCAAGACAGGAGGCCTAACTGGTGTTTATTTAGTAATACTAAGAGATCGCTATCTTAGGCAAGTTTCTAGCCAGAGAGAAAATAGGTTCCAGACTATGAGAAGGTTCTCAGTTTAAGTCTTATTTCTAAGAAAGAGGAGAAAAAGGTAGGATATTTGGTAGATTCTGTATCTGGTACTTAAAAAAAAAAAAAAAGAAGAAGAAGAACACAAAAGCAACACATTGGTTGAAATTCCTGCTAAAAATTCCTGCACCTGCCTAGAAGGCATGCTTAGGAGTCACACATTTCAGCTAGGGTACCAGCCAATGGTGAGTGAGACTCAAGGGTTATGGTGGTGGCCCCCGCTGGTTCGCAAATGAGTGGCTTTTTTCAGTATAACGTTGAGGAAGAAAAAATAAGTGAATTTCCTATGAAAATGCAAATCTACTAAAAAGTTTTAAATTGCACAGTGTTTAAGTATAAATCACAACACTTTTCCAGAACCCCTAATGGAGTCACATTTTTTTTTTTTTTTTTTTAATGAGAAAGAGAACCCTTAAGACCTCATATTAGAAAATAATCTGGCCAGCACACTTCAACAGGTAACAGAGGAGCATTTCAGGTAAGAACTGTTTAAAATAACGTGCAGTCGGGGCGGGCTTTGTGTATATGCAGCTTGTGTGGTCACACAGGACCCCGCCCTTACTAGGTCCCGGCACTGTTCAATCAAGATGGCGATGCCGGTCGCCATCTTGAAATCCACTGTGGTTTTTGAAGGAAAAGTCCTGCGTTTTCATTTCGCTCTGGCCCCGGTGGCTCAGATGGTAAACTCCTCTGCTTGCAATGCTGGAAACCCGGGTTCAATCCCTGGGTCGGGAAGATCCCCTGGAGAAGGTAACGGCAATCCACTCCAGTATTCTTGCCTGGAAAATCCCATGGATGGTGGAACCTCATAGGCTACAGTCCAAGGGGTAGCAAGAGTCGGACACGACTGAGTGGCTTCGCTTATGCAGGGCTGAGGGAAACCAGCAACAGGGAGCATAGCACCAGAGGACTAAAAGCAGTGTGGAACCTTAAACAAACCCGTAAGTCAGAAAGGGCGAGAAAGAGAAATATCTGGAACACAGGGAAGGCTGTTGCTGAAGTCATGTAGGAGAGGGTTACACAACATTAGTGACTGTCTTCTGTAAGAACACAACACGGAAGAACACACCCATAGTCAACCGGCAGCCTGCAAAGAGCACTTAGCGCGGCTTTTCTCTGCCCCTGCCCTCTGACCTCCAGCATGTGCCTCCCATTGGCTGAACCCTACCGGAAGTCAGAGGCTCTGAAGCCTGTTGATAAATCAGCTCCCCGGGCGGGCGTAGGATATGCTGGGAAAAGGTAAGAGTGAGTTTGGAGAGTGCAGAGAAGAGCCAGCTCAGGACTTCTATCTGAAATTTTCAGGATCATGGTTAAGAGTAAATAACATAGAAATGGAAAATTCAAACAGTGAGTTTCAGTAAATGACTTTGTGTTGACTTTTTTAAAGGATAGTCATTGGCTGTGCATCGTGAAGGGGTCTTATGTACTTTCAAAGGAAAAATGAGGTAGTCTAAGAATTTTTTTTAAACAATCAGATGTTTGAAAGAACCATCGTTAAAGGAAGAGAGAAGCCTAAGGTTTCAAAATTTTTAGAAACACTCCAGGCCCCAAAGTCGAATTTTGTAGGTAACACCTCACCTTTACTTCTCTCACACTTAAACTAACATCAAAACAGAAAGATACCTTTGACAGGCACTGGATCCCAAGAATTGCAAGGACCATTAGGATTCCAGAGGTTCTTTTCACACATGAATAGCTTGTACAAAGGGAGTTCGTTATGCTGATTTGTAACCATTCTGACTACTCAATTCCTCTGAACATTTTTAGACTATTCAGATCACTTTCAAAAAAGTGCATATCACTGATTAATTCTCATGCCACTCGGAGTTCTTAACTATTCAGATATGGGCTAAACTAAATTTATCCTTTATAATTTCCTTGAAAAACAAAGATTTTTGCTGCAAATGTGAATAAGACTTCGGGGACACACTTCATCTCTTTTTTAAAAATTGAGGTAAGAGTCACAGAACACAGAATTAAGCATTTTAAAGAACATAATTCAGTGACACTTAATGCATTCACAGAGTGGTATTATCATGACATCTATCTAGTTCCAAACATTTTTATCACCCCAAAGGGAAACACCATGCACTAAGCAGTCACTCCCCATCCTTCCCTTCCTCTAGGGCCTTGCAACCATTTATCTGCTTCAGTCTTTAGGTTTACCTATTTTGGATATTTTATATAAATGGAATCATACAAAATGTGACCTTTTCTGTCTGGCTGCTTTCACATAGCAGTGTTTTCAAGGTGAATTCATGATGTAGCATGTGTCAATACTTCATTCTTTCTTATGGTTGGATAATATCCCCTTGAAGTGAAGTAAAGCCGCTCAGTCGTGTCCGACTCTTTGCGACCCTGTGGACTGCAGCCTACCAGGCTCCCCCGTCCATGGGATTTTCCAGGCAAGAGTACCGGAGTGGGTTGCCAATTCCTTCTCCAGGGGAATCTCCCCGACCCAGGGATCGAACCCAGGTCTCCCGCATTGCGGGCAGACACTTTACCATCTGAACCACTAGGGAAAATCAATATCCCCTTATGTAGGTATTAATATTTTTTAATCAGTTCATCAGTTGATGACATGTGAGTTGTTTCCAGCATTTGGCAATTGTAAACAATGCTGTTGTGAATGTGAGTATATATGTATTTATTTGAACCCAGGTCTCCCGCATTGCAGGCGGATTCTTTACCAGCTGAGCCACAAGGGAAGTCCAAGAATACTGGAGTGGGTAGCCTATCCCTTCTCCAGGGGATCTTCCCAGCCCAGGAATCAAACCGGGGTCTCTTGCACTGCAGGCGGATTCTTTACCAGCTGAGCTACCAGGGAAGCCCTACTTATTTGAACGCCTATTTTCAGTTATTTTGGGTATACACATAGGAGTGGAATTGCTGGATCATATGGTAATTCTGTTTAACTTTTTGAGGAACTATCAAATTGTTTACACAACCTTTTAAGGGAACCCTGAAACCCTTTTAGAAGCACGAATTTTACAACCACTAGATATCATAGATACCTAGAGTAACTAAGCCCATTCTTGCCTATAAATAAGAACATGGTCCAGAAATTTTTCTATGTGGGAGATACTCCAGTTAGCAGTTGACTTCGGTTCTTATAATTTATTTAGGTTATTGGTTTATAAAGTAATACATGTTCATTACAGAATTTAAAAAAAAAATAGGATGCTAAAAGAAAACATCATTTGTAACCCACTGTGAACTCTTAACATGCACTTTTTTTTTTTTTTTTACAAAAATAGCCTCAGATTGCTTATAAATCCAGCCTGAAACAGAAAATGAAATTAAGTCAAAGAAGAAAAACAATACAGTAAACCTCTGAATGGTAACAATTTCACTTCAGAAATCACCCCTATCTAGTTTTTTCAGTTCAACCTGTTGCTCTAATAACCTGAAGCATGATTGTATGGTTGTGTAGGATAATTCAATTCAGTTCAGTTGCTCAGTCTTGTCCGACTCTTTGCGACCCCATGGACTGCAGCACACCAGGCTTCCCTGTCCATCATCAATTCCCAGAGCTTGCTCAAACCTGTGTCTATCAAGGCAGTGATGCCATCCACCATCTCATCCTCTGTCATCCCCTTCTCCTCCTGCCTTCAATCTTTCCCAGCATCAGGGTCTTTTCCAATGTGTCAGTTCTTCGAATCAGGTGGCCAAAGTATTGGAGCTTCAGCCTCAGCATCAGTCCTTTCAATGAATATTCAGGACTGACTTCCTTTAGGATGGACTGGTTGGATATCCTTGCAGTCCAAGGGACCCTTAAGAGTCTTCTCCAACACAACAATTCAAAAGCATCAATTCTTCAGCGCTCAGCTTTCTTTATAGTCTAACTCTCAGATCCATATGTGACTACTGGAAAAACCATAGCTTTGATTAGATGGACCTTTGTTGGCAAAGTAATGTCTCTGCTTTTTAATATGCTGTCTAGGTTGGTCATAGCTTTTCTTCCAAGGAGCAAGAATCTTTTAATTTCATGGCTGCAGTCACTATCTGCAGTGATTTTGGAGCCCAAGAAAATAAAGTCTCTCACTGTTTCCCCACCTATTTGCCATGAAGTGATGGGACTGGATGCCATGATCTTAGCTTTTTGAATGTTGAGTTTTAAACCAACAATAAATAGGATAATTACCTAGTAAATTAACTCTGACTTTGATTGCTGAGCCTGCATATAGAAGGTGTGGTTTGGGTTTGGTTTGGGGTTTTTTTCTTGCTATTGTTGTTCCTTTAATCTATTTATTGACTTAATATTTATTTTCTCCTTCAGAATTGAGTTCAGAAGCACAGAATTTTGGCAAACTGTCTCTTTTAGATGAAGTCAGAGGTCCTACCTAGGAATAAGCTTTTCTTTCTTTTTTTAAATCAACATCTAATAAGTATAATTGATGTGTGTATGTGTGTGTATTCTATGTGTAAACATCATCACAATCAAGATAAAGATGGTTCTATCCCCTTCACACTAAAAAATCCCTTTAGAGTTCCGCTGTCCCCTCATTATAACCCCTGGAAAGTACTGGTCTGTTCTCCATGACTCCTTCACTTGACCTTTTTCCTAAATGTCATAGAAATGGAATCAAACATATACAGTCTTTTGAAACTGGCTTCTTTGACTCCACATAATGTCTTTAAGACTCATTCATATTACTACATGTAATAATAATAGTTCATTCCTTTTCATTGCTCAGTAGTATTCATACTCTACTAGCAATAATATTTATTGCTAGATAGTATCTTAATGCTAAAGAATATGAATATATTCACTTTATTCACCCATTGGAGGATTTTTGCGGTTGCCTTCATGATTTGGGGATGATTAGAATAAAGCAGATATAAACATTCATGTGCAGGTTTTGGGGTGGATATAAAATTCATTTCTCTAAGGTACATACTTAAGAGTGGGATCATACCATATCACATGATAAGTATGTGTTTCACAGGTAGATTGTATTCCTGAGAATCATCTTATATTCCATATTTAAAGTTCCAGTTGCTCCCCAGCCATCAGTAGATACTGCCAGGCTTTTGTCGCTACTGATGTTTTTTTCATCCTAAGAGCTATATAATAGGATCTCAGTGAAAAGTGAAAGTGAAAGTCGCTCAGTCATGTCCGACTCTTTGCAACCCCATGGACTATACAATCCATGTTCTCCAGGTCAGAATACTGGAGTAAGCAGACTTTCCCTTCTCCAGGGTATCTTCTCAGCCCAGGGATCAAACCCAGGTCTCCTGTATCGCAGGCGGGTTCTTTACCAGCTGAGCCACAAGGGAAACCCAATAGTTTCTCAATATGGTTTTAATTGGCATTTTCCTAATGGCTGATCATATTGACATCTTTTCATGTGCTTATTTCCTCTAAGGTGAAGTACATAGATATTTGTCTTTTGCCCTTTTTTTTTGGTCATCTAACAAACTACATATTTCACCAATTTATTTTACTTATTGTTTCTCTCTCCTATTGAAATGTAAATCCCAATTAGGGTGGGGATTTTGGTCTCTGCTGTTTTTCCTTTAACAGTTATGATCTAAAATGCATGTGATTTACCCATCAACTGTAACAGTGCTTCATACATTGTAGTTTTCTAACTAATATCTTTTGAATAAATGAACATTTATTGAGGACTTACTATGCATCAGGGACCATTCTAAAAGCATGGTAATATTATCAGAATTTTTGGTTGTTGCCATTGAATTATTTCATCAATAATTTTACTTTTTCTTTACAAGTCTTTAATTATTCAGCAAACACACTGAGTGGTTACTACCTGCCAGTTATTATGCTAGGGCTTGGAAATAAAGTGAAAGCTGCCCTCAGGAGATAGGTTAATACTGTAAAATAAGAAATGTACTGTGATAAAGATAGGCACAGGAACCTGGCAAAGCACAGTGGAAGGAATATGGAATTTATATTTAAGGGTCAAGGAAAGTTTTCTAGAAGAGCTGATCATTTAAATCAAACTGAAGTGAATAAAATGCTTACTGATACTTTTCCTGTAATATTAATATTAAACAGAATTTTAAACCTCAATTATTTTTGTTCCCACCTAAAGTAATGTAAATTATCCAGAAAGCACTATATTTTAAAATGGCATTGAAAACAAACGAAAGGCATTGGTCATCATTTCCTATCAAGATAGGTATCTTTGGGGGCTTTCCTGGTGGTCCAGTGGTTAAGAATCTGCCTTGCAATGCAGGGGACACTGGTTTGATCCCTGTTCCAGGAAGATCCCATTTCCTGTCGAGCAGCTAAGCCCATGTGGCTACTTCGTCTGTGTTCTAGAGCCCTCAAGCCACAACCATTGAAGCCCATCCGCCTAAAGCCCATGCCCCACAACAAGAGAAGCCGCCACAACAGGAAGCCGAAGCACCGCAACCGGAGAGTAGCCCCAGCTCGCCACAACTAGACAAAGCCGGCACACAGCAAGGAAGATCCAGAACAACCAAAACCAGATACATAAATGACAGGTATGGAGGAGGCTGGCAGGCTACAGTCCATGCGGTAACAAAGAGTCAGACATGACTTAGCAACTAAACAACAACTTTTGTTTTAAGGATTATAAGAATTAAACTGTGACAAGATGGTCTCCTCATTTTTAATTGGGTTGTTTGCTTTCCTACTATTGAGTTTTGAGAGTTTTTCTAGATACAAGTCCTTTGTTGGGTATGTGATTTGAAAATATGTTCCCTCACATCTATAGCTTTCCATTCTCTTGACGTCATTCACAAAGCAAAAGGTTTTCATTTTAATAAAGTCCAGTTTGTCCATTTTTTTCTTTTCTGGGTTGTGCTTTTGATATCAAGTCTAAGAAAGTTCCCTGATCCCAAGTCATGAACATTCTACTCTTATTTTCTTGTGAAAGTTTTATAGTTTTACATTTTACATCTATGATCTATTTTTCAATGAAGTGTGAGATTGAGATCAAGATTTTTTTGTCTTTAGCTTCTCGTGGCATACTTTTGCATATGGATGTTCAGTTATTCCAACGTCATATATTGAATAGACTACCTTTTAACCATTGAATTGCTTTTTTACCTTTGTCAATAATTGACATTTTCTGACTCAGTTGTTTGATACAGACTGATCCATTGGTCTCTGCCTCTATCCCTCCACCAGCACTACTGCGTCTTGATTATTCTTCCATTATAGTAAGTTTTAAAATTGGGTAGACTGATTTCTCCCACTTGATCCTTCTTTTTCAAAATTATGTTGGCTATTCTGCTCCCTTCCCCTTTCCAAATAAATGTAAGAACCATGCTTGTAATGTAATGTAATGTAAGACAAACCAAGCTTGTCTATATCTGCAGAAATCTTACTTTTGATTAGACTTTTGATTGGAATTGTATTAAATCTATTGATTTCTTTGGAGAAAATTGGCATGGTCAACTAAATTGAATCTTCCAATCCATGAATACAGTATGTTTCTCCATTTATTTATGTCCTTTGATATCTTTCTTTAGTGTTTATAGTTGTCAGCATGCAGATCCTGCACAAGTTTTGTTAAATTTTTACTTAAGTATTTCTCTTTTAAAATTTTTAAATGAAAAAACAAAAACCAAAAAAAAATTTTTTTAATGAAATATATTTAAAATTTTGATTTCTGAATTAAGTATATAGAATTTGTGAGTTAACTTTATCTTTTATAGTTGTGCTAACTTCATTTTTTTTTAATACTTATTTTTATTTATTTATTTGGCTGTGCAGGGTCTTTTGTGGCATGTGGGATCTAGTTCCCCCACCAGGAATCAAACCAAGGACCCCAGCATTGAGAGCTCAGAGTCTTAGCCACTGGACCACCAGGGGAGTCCCTTCATTTGTTAATCTAAGAGTTTTGGTAAATTACTTGGGATTTTCTATGTAGAAAATCATGTCATCTGCAAATAGACAATATCCTTTCTTTTATTTTTTTCTGTATTCAAAATGTGTTTATTGGGACAGTTTCCCATTCATCCTGATACAGGGTACTTTAAGTGCTGCTTCCATCTGAAGAAGCATCCTTCTGTAAGCCTTGCTTTTCCTCATATAGGCTGGGAGAGGACAATAGAGCAGCCAGACTATGATTTGTGCACGGCTAAAGATGGTGGTCACAAAGAGTCGGACACGACTGAGCAACTAAACTGAACTGAACTGAAAGACGGTGGTGATTTTATAGCATCCTGGGCATTTCACATCCATGAAATACAGACTGGGACTCTGCACCAGGCACTTCTTCTTGTGTTTCCTCTTCTTCACTTCTGGAGAGGGATGAAGGAGATCCTTTGTGAAGACATGTTCTCATGGGGAGGTCGTCACTGCCAAAAAGGCCGTATTTTCTTTCATATGCTTTTGTATGCCTTTTACTGCTACTTTCTTTCTCTGACTTATTACACTGACTAGGACTTCCTGTATTATATTGTATAGGAGTGATGAGAGGACATCTTTGCTTTGTTCCTGATATTAGGGGAAAGCATTCAGTATTTCACCATTAAACATTACATTAACTGTAGGTATTTTGTAGATGGCCTTTATCAAATTAAGGAAATTTCCTTCTATTTCTATATCACTGAGAGTTTTTATCATGAATGGATACTGGACAACTTCAAATGCTTTTTCTGCATTGTTGGATATACTCATGTCATTTTTCCTCTTTAGTTTTTTAATATGGTGAATTACACTGATTGATTTTTGTATTTGGAACCAGTCATGCATGTCTAGGATAAATCCCACTTGGTCATGGAGTAGTAGTCTTTTTATATATTGCTAGATTTGATCTTCTAGTTGTTTTTTGTTGTTGCTGTTTCAAGATTTTTGTGTACTGTTCATGAGGGATAGTGGTCTATAATTTTCTCTCCTTGTACTGACTTTGTCTAGTTTTTTTGGTATCAAGGCAATTCTAGCCTCATAAAATGGGTTGGGAAGTGTTCCTTTCCCTTTCCTTCTGTTTGCTGGAAGTGATTTTATAGAAACAGTGCTATTTGTTTTTTAAAAGTTTGATAGAATTTACCAGTGAAGCCATTGGGCCTGGAAGTTTATTTGTTTTTAAGGTTTTTACCTGTGGATTCCATTTCTTTAATACAGATGTTACCTATTTCTTCTTTGGGTGAGTTTTGGAATTTTGTGACTTTTAAGGACTTGGTCCATTTCATCTAAGTTATTGAGTTTATGTGCATAGGGTTGTTTAGAGTACTTCAAAAAAAAATATCTCTGAGGTATCTAATGACATCGGTAATTTGCGTCTTCTCTATTTTATAATTGTTATTAATAGTATTTTTATTTCATTGATCTTTTCAAAGAACCAGCTTTTTATTTTACTGATTTTCTTTATCATTTTTCAGTTTTAAGTGGCTTTTTTTCTCTTTATTATTTTCTTCCTTCCACCTTGATTTGGCTTATTTTGCTTTTCCTGGTTTCTTAAGATGGATGCTTAGTCTGTTGATTTAAGACCTTTCTTCTTTTCTAATATAAGCTAATTTATAATGCTATAAATTTCCCTTTAAGAACTGATTTAACTTCATCCCACAAAATTTTATGTGTTGTGCTTCATTTTTGTTAAAAAATATTTTATAAGATGCATGCATCCCAATGTTCATTGCAGCATTATTTACAATAGTCAAGACACAGAAATACCTAGATAACCATTGACAGATTAATGAATAAAGAAGATGTGGAATACTCAATCATAAGAAAGAATGAAATAATGTCATTTGCAGCAACAAGGATGAACCTAGAGATTATCATAATAAGTGAACTAAGTAAGGCAGAGAAAGACAAATATCATATGGTATTGCTTATATGTGGCATCTTAACAAAAAAAGATGGAAATGAACATATTTATAAAAGAGAAAGAGACTCACAGACATAGAAAACAAATTTATGGCTACCAAAAGGAAAGGGAGGAGGGATGATTTAGGAGGTTGGCATTAACATATATACACTACTATACATAAAATAGATAACCAACAAGGACCTACTCAATAGCACAGGGAACTATATTCAGTATCTTGTAATAACCTATAAGGGAAAAGAATCTGAAAAAGAATATAGTTGCTACCTCCCCGAGCCGGCTTCCATTAGACCACTATTACCTCAGCTTCTCCTTCAGGAAACAGCAAACCTTCCTTTAATTTTGTGACTAAAGAGTTAATATTTGGCCCATTAGGAAACCTACCGGACTGAGCTCTAGTGCTGTGATTGAAGACTGTTCTGACTGGTCAAGGCCAGTGCCTACCGGTCATTAAATATTTGAAACATCATTTGTGCCGGTACCTTATGTTTGTACAGCATTTTTAGCTTATGGAAAATATTTACATATATTATCTTAGTTAAGTTTCATGCCAACTGTGAGCCATCAGTAGGAATTGTTATAGACACCATAAAATATTTTAATTATAAAATTAACACATATGAGTGTGGAAAACAAATTATTATTTGGGGACTGGCTCAGAAAAATTATCACTTACCCAAGATCATGTGGTTGTAGGAGTTGGGGTCTAAACTCCTAAAAGCTTCGAGAACAGTCATATCCTGCATGCTCCAGTTGAGGGAAGACGATTTCACTTAGCACTAGATAGGCAATTCCAGCACCAAAGGCAATTCCAGGAAGAAGGCACCAAGCTTGTACTGAGGGAGAAGTGGGGTGTGGTTCACAGAGAGGAAAAGCAGGGATATTTTACTAAGGAACAGTGTGAAATGTGGCCCCAAATGTAGTAAAAGATCCTATTTCCCTGATCATTTCAGGACACCCACTCTGAAGGGGTTGGAACTGAAATTCTCCAATGCAGATTCACAAAGAGCACCCAAGGCAAAGCCTACTTTGCTTGCTCAATTCTGGAGTGCCGTTGAAGGTGGCAGGAAACCCATTCTGAAGCTGCTGAAGCTGAATTACATTTATTGGGTCATTTTTTCTCCGTCACACTTGGGTCCCTCCAGATCAAGCAGTTGATGAGAAAGCAAGTGAAGAAGTCTGAAATATTATTCACAGCTCCTCAACGGCTGTTACCAAGTTCACAGAGGCTTATCCCAGGAGAGAATGGTGCTCTAGACCACCACAGTTCTAAAGTTCTTTGCATGTTTGTGTTCTGTCTGCAATAGCAATGGGAACAATTTCCTCACATCACACTCCTTAGATCATTTAACAGCAGCATTGGGCCATTCCTTAAGATGGCGCTGGGTGGCAAGATGGCAGTGCCAGTGTCCAAGAGGTCTCTGATGGCGTCCTCAAGGCTGAACTGAACAAGCCTCTCACTTGGGTACTGGCAAAAGATGACGCCTCCATTGAAGTCCGACTTCAACCAACCAGGACAGAAATCATTATCTTGGTCCCCTGGACACAGAACATGATTGGTGAGAAGGGCCTGCAGATTCAGGAATTAACTGCTGTGCTTCAGAAGAGATTTCACTTCCCTGAGGGCGATGTAGAACTTTACAGGGGAAAGGCAGACAGGAGAGTTCAGTGAGTCATTACCCTGGCCGAGTCTGCAGCACACACTTCTAGGAGAACTTGTTGGGGTCTGCTGTGGGTCATCATGGAGAGTAGGGAAAAGGCTGCTAGGTTGTAGTGCCTGGGAAACTCTGGGGACAGAGGGTCAAACCCATGAAGTCATGGATGGCCTGATGATCCACAGTGGAGACCCTGTTAACTCCTATGCAGACACCACCTGGCGCCATATACTGCTAAGACAGGGTGTGCTGGGCATCAAAGTGAAGATCATGCTGCCTTGAGACCCAGGTGGTAAGAGGGACCCTTAAGAAGCCCCTGCCTGACTGCTGAGCATTGTGGAACCCATAGATGAGACACTGCCCTCCATTACCATCCCCACCCGAAAGAGAAGGGAGGAAGCCATGGATTCCTGCTGTCCCCACAAGTACCCGCAGCATAACATGGTCATAACATGGTCTCTTTGGCAGCTGGATCTGGAGTCTGGATGTTGCTCTATAATAATAATCTTTTTTCTTTTTTTAAAAGTAGGGTTGGGGAATTCCCTGTCTGCCCAGTGGTTGGGACTCCATGCTTTCACTGCCCAGGGGCAGATTCAGTCCCTGGTGCAGGAACTAAGACCCCACAAGCTGCATGGTGTGGGGAAAAAAAAAAAGTAGGGCTGCCTCCAGGTTTCATGGAGCCTGAATCTTATATTATACAATACAATTTGGGGCCTCTTAAAAAAAGAAAACACAATTACAAACAAAGTTAGCTATAGAACTTTGGAAAGAACTCTATAAGTGAAGGTCTAGGAGTTTTAACTTTATTAGCATCCCAGTGCTTAACAGATCTTATTTAAAAAGGGGAGATTATTCAATTAAATAGCATAGGAGTATTTTTCACCTCTGCTTAACAGTAATTTTTAAAATTTGCTAAAAGAAAGGGAAACTACCCAAGGAATAACATAGGAGGTTTTATTGTTTTGTTTGTTTGTTTTAAGGACCTGTGCTTCCAGGCTGATTTTCTTTTCTTTTCAGTACTTTTTAAACAGTTTTATTTAGATAAAATTGACATAAACTCGTATTTGAAATATACAATCTAAGTTTTTTTTTCCAATTATTTTTATTAGTTGGAGGCTAATTAATTTACAATATTGTAGTGGTTTTTGTCATACATTGACATGAATCATCCATGGATTTACATGTATTCCCCATCCCGATCCCCCTCCCACACAATCTAAGTTTTGTAAAAGCATCAGTATAATCAAGAGAGTGAATATATTCATCACCCTCAAGAGTTTCCTCATGTACCTCCTCCATCCAGGCCCTCCTTGCACCCCAACACCTTTTTTTTCATACATTTTAATCTGCTTTTGTGGTTGTTGAAGGTAGAAGGATAAATTTGGACCCTGTTGTTTTATCTTGGCCAAAAGTAGATGCCTTCAGGCTTTTGTGTTTGGTTTGTTTTTACTTTTGTGTGTGTGTGTGTGTGTGTGTGTGTGCTCAGTTGTGTCCAACCCCTTGGATGGTAGCTCACTAGGCTCCATTGTCCATGGGATTTTCTAGGCAAGAATACTGGAGTGGGTTGCAGTTTCCCACTCCCAGGGGATCTCTCCCACCCAGGGATCAAACCTGCCTCTCCTGTGCCTCCTATATTATCAGGTGGCTTCTTTACCACTGTACCACCCGGGAAGACTTTATTTTTATTGGAGTATGATTGTTTACAATGTTGGGTTAGTTTATGATGTACAACGGAGTGATATTTGTATCATGATATATATATGAAATCCATATATCCCTTCTCTTTTGGAACTTCTCCCCACTCCCATGCTCTAGGTCATCACAGAGCACCGAAGTGAGTTCCCTGTACTACACAGCAGACTCCCAGTAGCTGTCTATTTGCACCCCAGGTGTCACTGCAGCACTGTTTACAATAGCCAGGACACAAACAATCTACATGTCCAACAACAGATGAGCGGATAAAGCAGATGTGGTACAGGCTTTTTTAACACAGAGAAAAATATAAACAACCCAAATAGAAAGAAGTGAAGAGATGCAGAGAAACTAGAAGAACAACAATCCACGAAGAACTCCTCAGTGTTAATTAAGAGCAAGAGGGGAGGAGAACATACCCAGGAAGCGGTGTGTCCAGTCCAGATGGGTCTGTCTTTACAAACTCACAGATGCACTTTAGGGATGTAGTCATCAACGTAGAAATCATGTAAAAGGAGAAAAAGACATTTTCTCCCCTACCTGACTTGTCATAAACCCACAATGAAATTAATTTTGGTTTCAATTTATGTGTCTTGGGTATGAGCCACTATCATGTGGCTGAATGCATACTTGTGCCAGAGTGCAGTTTCTGTGTGAATTCAGTACGTGTTCAATTCTTCATAGTGTTCACTGAGCACCTGTACATACCCTGGGGATTTGCAAAGACCCTTGAATTCTTCCTTGCCCTCTGCGTAGGCTCTGGCACGTGTATCATCCAAGGCTGGGCCCAAATGCTCCTTCTAGGTTCACTCAACCTCGTCATTTTTTCCTTCCAAAGTACTTGCCAACTGTACTTTTAGTTCTCAGTGAACACTGTTTCCTGAATACCTTGTCTTATTACGAAATGTTTTCCCAATGTATGTATGAACAAGATCATAAATCTCTTGAAGGCAAGTCTATATCCGTATTACTTCTTAGAAGCTCCGCCCACATCACAGAGCCTAACACAATTTGATATATATTTATTTTACTTTAATATCCTTATTATGTAATTAATACTTTATGGAAATGTTCATTATGGAAATGTTAGATGATGCAGACAAGCAAGAAGATTTAAAAATTAACCATAATTCTAATATTTGAGAGTAACTACTACTGATATTTTGTATAAGGTGTATACCAAATAGGATGTATAGAGGAGCTAAAGTTTTAATAGAATAACTTGAAATATACACAGCCACAAGTAAGATGGGGTTATAAGGATGCAGTGACATTTCTTGAGAAGCCAGGAAGATGATGTGTCACTTGTGACCCAGGGCGGGTAGCATAACTGTGCCTTCAGAGACTTGGCCGAGCATCCAGAAGATACTTCTCCCATCACTTCTTGGAATTCTTATAGCTGGAATAAAGTCCTCCTGCGATAGTATTCAAACAATGTCAGGAGACATGAGGTCCCCGAACACACAACATCATCTGGGAACTTGCTAGAAATGCAAATTCTCAAGGCCCATCCTAGACCAACTGAATCAGAACCCCCGGGGGTGGGCCCTGCAGTGTGTGTTTTAACAAGCCTTCCAGGTGATTCTGACACTCAATAAAGTTAGAGAACCACAATCTAAGATGGCGGGGTGGGGGGATGTATCTTATTCATTATTGAGTTCTCTGTCTCAGAAGGTTGGAAAGAATTTGCTAAGTCAAGAATACAAACACCCCTAGAGATGCATAACTTTTTAATATTATTTTTATTATGGTATATTTCTCATCAAAATATGTAAAAGATATAATGAGTACCCAGTATATCCAGCACCATCTATAGCAAATTAAATCTTAACAGTTGGCCACATTTCCTTAAGATATTTTTTTGAAGAACAAAAGCATTGCAGATTCAACTGAAAGCTCTCTGCATGTCCTCTTTCCAATCTCATTCTTCTTTCTCCTTCTTCAGAAATAACCAAGATCATGAATCATTAATCATTCTTGTACATGTTTTATGCTTTAACTGCATATTCATGTATCCGTAAACAGTATATGGCACTATTTTGCAGGTTTTTAAAGTATTTAAATGGTGTCACACTCTACATACCCTGCAATTAGCTTTTCTGAATTGTTTTTAAGATTTATCACTGTGCAGACCGAAAGCTGTGATTCATCATTGTACTTGCTGTATAATATTCCCTTCTATGAATACATGATGATATATGAATCTGATCTTCTATTAATGACATTTAAATGTCTCCAGTTGATTTAGTTTTTCACTATTAAAAGTAATGCTGCTACAAACATATATATCTTCTGGTGCAATCAAATTGTGTTTCTCTAAGGTACAGACCAAAGAATCAATTTCGTGGGATGTAGGAATAAGAGCATTTCCGATCTTAATAGATAAAATCAAATTGCTCCCCAAAGTGGCTATACCAATTTCGATACTCTTTTCCAACATTTGAAATTGTTGATATTTTAGATTTTTGCCAACCTGATGAATATGAAATAGTACTTCATTTTTATTATAAATTTCTCACTACCTTAATTTCTAGCGAGGTTCAGTACCCTTTCATATTCTCATAAGCCATTTGGATTTGAGAGACGTACAATTAACACATATTTACATGAAAGATATAAATCCCTAACATCATCTGTACTTAAAAAATTAATTATTTTTGGCTGCACTGGGTCTTAGTTGCTTCTTGCAGGCTTTCTCTAGTTGTGGCGAGCAGGGGCTATTCTTTGTTGCAGTGCACAGGCTTCTCTTTGCAGGTGAGTTCTCTTATTGCAGAGGACGAGCTCTAGGGCCCACGGTCTTCAGTGGCTGCAGCACGTGAGCTCAGTAATTGTGGCACTTGGGCTTAGTTGCCCGGTGGCATGTAGGATCTTCCCGGACTAGGAATCAAACCCACGTCCCCTACCTCGGTAAACAGATTCTTAACCACAAGGGAAGTCCTCATCTATACTTCTGAAAGAGTATACTATACTTGCTTGAAAGGGAAGAGAAAGTGGGAACTCCCTGCCAGATGGGAGAAGATGGAGTGAGAAGGTAGAGGTATCATTTGCCATCCTCAAGGTCCTTTCCAGGGCTGGTCCTGTAATTGTCACATCAGCTGTGTGTCCTTCCCCCTAGAGCTGGAGTCCCTAGGAGAGGCTGCGGGAAAGTGGACTTATAATCATCCTCTTCATCAAGGAAGGACTTTTCTGGTCCTGAGATTTTTCAGCCTTCTTGGACTCAAGACTAGTTAACCCAGTGATTGTCAATGAGACAAGAAAATCCCTAGTCAGGTGTGTTGTGGAAATCTGGGGGGATTTTTTATTTTCACAATGATTAGGGGACTGGTATTACTGGCATTAGTAGATTAGGACCAGGGGTACTATACCTCCTTCCACGTATGACACAGTCCCACCCAACAAACAATTTCCATGGACACTCCAAACCACTTTCAAAAGCCCATTTATATGGGTGGAAAGCCTATTCAAAATGATCAAACCTAGCACCTAACTCTGTTTTCCACATAATCACAAAGTGTACTGTCGTGGGTTTACACTGATTTTTCCAGGAATGTAGACTACAGTTTAAACTGAGAGAAGATTCTAACTTTGTTTTATTCAGCATCTGACAACTTTATTATGTTTTGTATTATAGTTAAGCCTACGCATTTTATATAGCTTTATGATAAACAGCTCTTCTTTTCTTTCTCCTTTATATGTGGGCATTATAATTATTTAAAACTTCTGAGTGTAGAATGATCGTATTACCTATGAATTTCATTTTGGTATTGAAAAAGGACCTTCTGAAATGTTTATTGAGAACCAGTGAACCAATAGTTCCTTGATAAGGAAAGTTAGGCTAAGAGAGTAAAAAAATATCCTAACTTACCCCAAGATGCCACGGTTGGTAACTGGGAGAACTACAAGACCCCTGTAGGATGATGAATCTAAAATACTTCCAAAACCAGTGGAAAAAAAAAAACATTGGTCCAAATCTTTAAATGGAAAATTCTATCAGAGAGGATCTTATAACTAAAAAGGAAGCATATAGTGAGGTCTATCCCAGAGTAGACTTAAGGAAAATAATTTCAGAGGATCACCTTATAAATAGGTCTTAAAAGAGCAATTTTGTGCCACTAGGACCTCTGCAGGGGTTTGTTTAGCTGTGCCCTAGCTGAGGGGGCAAATGGAGTTGAATTCCAGCCAGCATTCTCCTCATCAAGCTGTGTGCCTGCATGAAGGGTCTACTTTTTATTTATCTATTTATGACCATGACTCAGGGCATGCGGGACCTAAGATCCCCGATCAGAGATCCATCCCATACCCGCTACATTGGAAGGGCTGAGTCTTAACCAATGGGCCACCAGGGAAGTCCCAAGGGTTTACCTTTTAAAAATTTGCACAAAGGAGATTATTCACACAGTCCCGTGTGCAACCACCACCATCTCTGCTGGTTCACGCTATAAAAATCAGCTAGGTTTCATCCTTAGATCTAAACTATCATCGCTAGCAATATATTCTTCATAACAATATTCCACTGATCTAGAACAAAAGCAATTTAAAAGCCTCGGGCTGTTTGTTATAATGGAATTTTCCTGATGTGAAAAAGTAAGCATTACTGTTGTATTATTAATGGAGTTTTATTCTCTTTTCCACCAAGTTGACAGTTTTAGGATCATGTTGGTACGATTTACTCTACTAAATGATTAGAATACTTCTGTGTCACATTTCTATCTTCCTTTTCTAAATTGGAAATATTTGTATTCTTGCTGCAAAGTCCAACATTTAATGAGATTTGAAGTTGTTTGCTTTGCGTTGAATGGGATTAACCCCCTGCCAGAGCCTACTCTCAAGTCTTTGTGTTGGGGAGGCCTTGGTTATGCGGGCAAATGGATGGTTATTCTCAGCAATAAAAATGAACAAATAACATGAAAGCGCCCATACCTCAAAAAAGCAGAAGAGTGACCTCTGTTTGACCTTGAGGTCTGTGCGCTGAAGAGAAAAGTTCCTTAACAGACAAAACAAGCTTCGAGCCAGAGAGAAAGAAGAAGATTGCTTACTTTCTGATTACTTTTGTTTAAACCATCCTCCTTTCTAGTTTATAATCCTTTATGGGAGCATATTAAGAAGAGGCGTTTTAAGGTCTGTTTGGAGTAGAGGAGAATCATGAAATAAACAATTAATATTTAGGAAAGAGACCCAGAACCTTCTCTTTGTCGGGTTTTTTCCTTCCCCTATTTAATGAATATTAGCCTTTGGCTATAGTCTCAGGCATCCTATGTGTTTATTTTGATTGCTGCTGTCATATATTCATTCACTGGTTAACACTATGTGTTATTTTGGACAATCCAAAAACTAGGGGAACTCACTGGAGTAAATAATGTGATCGTTTCTGCTGGCATGAGTTGTTCATGGCATACAGGATTGTCAATTCCAGTAATAGGGAAGCAAATTCAGTAGTCATGTTTTGTCCTGGCTAAGTGGTCTTGGAACTTTTGCCTCAGGGAATTTTAAAAAAATCAGTCCTATTCCTTCCTTTTTCAGCCAAAGACTCCATTACATAGAAGTTTAACATTTGGTCTCTGTTGCTCCTGCCCCGAGGCTGATCTGCATTGTCCAGCTTCTAGGCTTCTGCTCAGGTCAATGCCTCCAGCTGGGGTGCCCTCCCAAGCTTTTGTGCCTATTGAATCCTTCTTATCTTCAAAGGGGAGTTCAAATCTCAGTTCTTCCAAGAAGCCTTGACACCTATTCTTCCTCCTCCAAATTTTGGCAACCCATGGCTTGGTCCTTCCCAATAGACTATTCATTGTCTTTTCAAGCCTACAGGTTCTTATTTCCCCAAATAGATTTTAACTTCCTACAGCAGAAATTGTCAATTGCCACCCAATATTCATTCAATACCCCACTTTTCAGTAATAGAGGTACATTGCCACCCTCTATTAGAGTAGAACTTTCTAATAGAAATTGGTCTCTCCGGGGCTTTCCTGGCAGTCCAGTGGTTAAGAATCCACCTGTCAATGCAGGGGACACAGGTTCCACTCCTGATCCGGGAAGACATACCACAGGGCAACTAAGCCTGTGAGCCACAGCTACTGAAGCCCATGCACTCTAGAGCCTGTGCTCCTCAGCAAGAGAAGCCCCCGCAATGAGAAGCCCATGCACCAGAACTAGAGAACAGCCCCTTCTCTCCACAACTAGAGAAAGCCCTCATGCAGCAATGAAGACCTAGCACATCCAAAAAATAAAAATAAATAAATTTTTTAAAAAGAAATTGCCCTCTCCAGCCTCCCTTTACAAGTATGGTCATGTGACTAAATTTTGATTAATGAGTTATAAAGAGAAAAGTTTTCTGGAACTTACAGGAAGACAGATAAAGGAGGACAAATTCAGATGGGAGGCTGAACATTTTGTCCTTTCCTCCTTCCACCTTCCTGCTGCCTGGGGTGAAGAGGGGATGGCTAGAGAAAGCCATCTTGAAAAATGTGATTTGCAGCAATATGGAATGACCTAGAGATTGTTGTACTGAGTGAAGTAAGTCAGACAGAGAAGGAGAAATATTGTATGACATCCCTTATATGTGGAATCTAAAAAGAAATGATACAAATGAACTTATTTACAAAACAAAAGCAGACTCCCAGACCAGAGAGGGAACTTATGGTTGCTGGGAGATGGGACAGTTAGGGAGTTTGGGATGGACATGTACACACTGTTATGTTTAAAATGGACAACCAACAAGAACCCACTGTATAACACAGGGAACTCTGCTAAATGTTATGTGGCAATCTGGATGGGAAGGGAGTTTGGGGGAGAATGGATACATGTATATGTATGGCTGAATCCCTTTGCTGTCCACCTGAAACTATCACAACATTGTTAATCGACGATACTCCAATAAAAAGTTAAAAAAAGAGAAAGCCATCTTGGGTTATGCAGTGACCTTCATATGGACCTTCAGTTAAGGGTGATGAAATAGATAGAAGGAGGCCAGAGTCCAAAGACTGTGAAACCACTAGTCCAACGCTGGCTTATCTCCCTAGACTTCTTTTCTGGAAAAGGATCAATCTTTTTATGTTTCCCTATCTATTTGCCATGAAGTGATGGGACTGGATGCCATGATCTTAGTTTTCTTAATGTTGAGCTTTAAGCCAACTTTTTCATTCTCCTCTTTCACTTTCATCAGGAGGCTCTTTAGTTCTTCTTCACTTTCTGCCATAAGGGTGGTGTCATCTGCATATCTGAGGTTATTGATATTTCTCCCGGCAGTCTTGATTCCAGCTTGTGCTTCTTCCAGCCCAGCGTTTCTCATGATGTACTCTGCACATAAGTTAAATAAGCAGGGTGACAATATACAGTCTTGACGTACTCCGTTTCCTATTTGAAACCAGTCTGTTGGTCCATGTCCAGTTCTAACTGTTGCTTCCTGACCTGCATACAGGTTTCTCCAGAGGCAGGTCAGGTGATCTGTTATTCCCATCTGTTTAAGAATTTTCCACAGTTTATTGTGATCCACACAGTCAAAGGCTTTGGCATAGTCAATAAAGCAGAAATAGATGTTTTTCTGGAATTCTCTTGCCTTTTTGACAATCCAATGGATGTTGGCAATTTGGTCTCTGGTTCCTCTGCCTTTTCTAAAACCAGCATCTGGAAAAGCATCTGGAAGTTCATGGTTCATGTATTGCTGAAGCCTGGCTTGGAGAATTTTGAGCATTACTTCACTAGCGTGTGAGATGAGGACAATTGTGCGGTAGTTTGAGCATACTTTGGCATTCATTGCCTTTCTTTGGGATTGGAATGAAAACTGACTTTTTCTGTGGCCAGTGCTGTTTTTGCTGACATATTGAGTGCAGCACTTTTACAGCATCATCTTTTAGGATTTGAAATAGCTCAACTGGAATTCCATCACGTCCACTAACTTTGTCTGTAGCGATGTTTCCTAAGGCTCACTGGACTTCACATTCCAGGATGTCTGGCTGTAGGTGAGTGATCACACCTTCGTGATTATCTGGGTCGTGAAGATCTTTTTTGTATAGTTCTTCTGTGTATTCTTGCCACCTCTTCTTAATATCGTCTGCTTCTCTTAGGTCCATACCATTTCTGTCCTTTATTGTGCTCATCTTTGCATCTCTGATTTTCTTGAAGAGATCTCTAGTCTTTCCCATTCTATTATTTTCCCCTATTTTTTTGCACTTGATCACTGAGGAAGCCTTTCTTATCTCTCCTTACTATTCTTTGGAACTCTGCATTCAAATGGGTATATCTTCTTTTCTCCTTTGCTTTTCACTTCTCTTCTTTTCACAGCTATTTGTAAGGCCTCTTCAGATGCTATTTTCTTCCTGACTCATTTTAACAGTTTTTCATCATCATTAATATTACAATTTCTGTTTTTCAAATCATGCCAATTAATCTTATGCTCCAATTTCAAAAGTTGATATTGTTTCCACTGTATAAAGTTTTTTATCCTTACAGATGAAGTCATTTAAGAAATAGAAGAGATAGCAATGGGGTATGGGAGAAGGCCATTATTAGATAACAGAGAGGAGGAGGCAAGTTCACCCTATGACCCAGAGGAGCCCATATAAAAGATGTTTTCATGGGTTTAATTTCATCTGGTTAATTTTGCTCCATTTCAGGCAAAGGAGAAACAAGGCATTTATATGCCTGTACAATTCTCTGAAGCCCCATCTTCTTTCATTTATTTGACCTTCTGATAATGAGGTCATCTGTGATCTATGATATGGACCCCAGTCACTTAGCAGGAAGAAGTACTCTAGAAGTTTTGAACCATGTTATCCAATCATGTTATTCAGTCAGTCAGAACTTGGTCAAGAAATAAAAGTCATTCCAGGTATTACAAGATGCTCAATATGGCTCATCATCAGAGAATTGCAAATCAAAACCACAATGAAGTATCATTTCACATTGGTCAGAATGGCCATCATCAAAGAATAAATGCTGGAGAGGGTGTGGAGAAAAGGGAGCCCACTTATACTGTTGGCGGGAATGCAAACTGATACAACCACTATGGAGAACAGTACGTCTTTTGCTTCTCTTCTTTTCACAGCTATTTGTAAGGCCTACTCAGACAACCATTTTGCCTTTTTGCATTTCTTTTCCTTGGGGATGGTCTTGATCCCTGCCTCCTGTACAATGTCATGAACCTCTGTCCATAGTTCTTCAGGCACTCTGTCTATCAGATCTAATCCCTTGAATCTATTTGTCATTTCCACTGTATAATCGTTAAGGGGATGATTTAGGTCATACCTGAATGGTTTTCCCTACTTTCTTCAATTTAAATCTGAATTTGGCAATAAGGAGTTATTGCCCTATTATTATTTCCTAGAACATCAATGACTGCCAACCCTCTTTTTTAAAATTGGAGTATAGTTGCTTTGCAATGTTGTATTAATTTGTGCTGTACATCAAAAAGCCAATCAGCCACATGTATGCATACATCCCCTCTTTTTTTATTTTTTTAATTTTTTTTATTTCCCCGCCCGCCCCCATACATCCTACAGAGCACTGAGTAAAGTTCCCTGTGCTATACAGTCGGTTCTCATTTGTTATCTATTTACAATGGCTGCCAATCTTGAATAAAATTTTATTTATAAACACTCTTCCCCATGCCTTTCTCCTGAATATAATAATTCTTAGGAATAAATGGGGGACGGATTCTCTTCCAAAGCTGTACAGAGTATATGGCAAATCATAGCTTTGTTATTTTAAGGAAAAAGAAGTTTAAATTCAAGTTTATAATTTTTCTTTCCATTTACCATTCCCATGCTCTATTTATGTGCCTTAGGGGCAAAATAAAATGGAAAGCTTAAAATTTATTTGTGCTCTTGAATTTTAAATATGTAAAAACCCAGAACTAGAAAAGGATCTTGAAAGAGTATCTGATTTTGTACTCTCCTTCACATAGATGAATAACTAAACCATAAAAATCATGTTTCAGTCCATTCCATTCATAAAGTCCCTAGGAATCAAGAAATACATTGCTATCTCAGAAAGTCTTATCCAGAATTTAAAAGTTCTCTTTCATATTTGACCAGAATATCTATACCTCCAGCCCCATAACTGCCCTAGAAAGGTCCCTTAGAAGAACATCACCAATACATGAATCTTTTTATTAGAAGCCCAATTACATGTAGTGAAATGGCAGGCACTATGGAAGGAGAATTTCTGTCTCTGTCTTGCTATAATTTTTCATTGAAAATGAACAGGCACAACTGCACACAAATGGTGGAGGATTTTTTGTGTTTTTTTTTAAATCAAATCAATACCTAAGTGGACAAGGAGACTGTCTTACATAAGAAGCCTTCCTCCCACTGGCCAGATAATGAATTCTGTCCAGGAAATTCATTTACAGAACATAGTGACTTTTCTGTAAAATAAGGGAATAAATTTTTCTAGGAAAATATTCCCCAAAAGGGAGAAGGATTGGTGAAAAATTGGGTTGAAAGCCAATCTATTTAAAACCCATATTTAAAATTTGGTCATTATCCTCTTTATACCCAAACAATTATACCCATAATTATGATTCAAGCCCCTAGCAAACTCCTTGCTATAAATAACCACACACATCCCTCAACAAGTATGTCCTCTATAGTCCACATCATGATTCACCTTTCTCCTTGATCCAGCTTCCTTCTGCTGACTGATATTGCTGCCTTCACTGAGAGATTAGGGATTCCACTTTTCCTTCTAATTCTTTGCTCCAAGCCTGGGCACCAAATCTTTACTAATTTCTCCCAGCAACATTGAGACCAAGGTAATAACATTAATAACACCTACCGGAGGCAACTCCCTGGAGGTCCAGTGGTTAGGATTCCATGCTTCCATTGCAGGGGGCACAGGTTCAACAACTATAGATAATACCCTAACACCTTGAGGCTTAGTTTCATCAACCATCTTTTTATGTTTTTTAAATAGAATTAAGATATTAACTCCGCAACCAATCCATTCAACAATTTCACACTTCAATTCAAAAATTTCATTTTCAAGGTTATTACTAGGTCTCCAAAGCATTACCCAAAGTTTTGTTATGGACAACTAAAAATCAATTAAAACTCTCCTGTTGGCAATAAATGCATCATGATTATAGAATCAAATACTGTTCAATATAGCATTGTCTTATCTCCTCTCATTTTACTCCTTACATAAGAAGTCTCTAAAAACTTGACTTGCAAAATAAATAAATAAATAAAATAAAAGAATTTTAAAAAAAACTTGACTTGCTATGTAGCTGAGAAATATATAGATATATAGATATATTGGGGAGAGACAGAGATAAAGAGAGACAGATGAACAGACAGAGATGAGCAAGGATAGAAAGGATATGATCTGCTTGGGAGTTATGTTTTATACATAAGTGAACAACATATTACTATGGCATGAAGGGCATAAAATCCTTGCAAAAATTAAATGCTCACATATGTAAAATATATACATCACTCACACACACCTGTGTAGAGTGAAAGAGAGCAAAAAAAAAATCCCTCTTTACATTATTGTTATTGTGAAAATACTGTTCATTGCAGAAGCTGTAATCATTAGATTTCCTTTCTTACTGCTTTTTGTTTTTTCCTGGAGTTTCTAGCTGCATTTATTTTTATTCTATACCATTTCTAAATTGTTATGAATAATGTATGAAAATTTCCCACATTATTATTTACATATTTCCAATAGCTATCTTTTTCAAAACTTTATGCATATGTGTGTACTTGGGTATATGTGTATGTATGTGTAAAGAGGGTTTTATTTTGTAGGTTTGTTTTATGTCTTATAACACAGTATACATGGTTCTTTGACTTGCCTTTTTAACTTTAACTCTCACCTAAGTACTGGTATGGTTATATCAGAGTTTTGTTTGTTTCTTTTGTTTTTCTAAAATTGTGTTAGAACTCAGCTAAAAATATGTATTGACATGATTTGATTATTCATACACCTTAGTTATGGCCAATTTTGACTTTCATTCCCTTATTCCCATTCTTCCCCCTTCACCATAGACATCTGCTCTCAGATATTTAATGTGTATCTTTTTAATTCACCTGTTACATTTTTCTTTGATAACATACAGCATTATTTTGTGAGCTTAAAAATTATTACAGAAATGGTTTCTTTCTATATGACTCTACAACTTGCTTTTATCATGAAATTTCATTCGATATCCATCCACATTGATAAACATGTTTGTTTATTCCTATTAATTGCTACATAGTAATCTATCATATGGTAAGATCACGCTTTATCTATCCATTATTGTCATTTGTTTTTACCATTTTCAAATAGTGATGCAGCTAACATTATTGTGCATGTCTTCTTGTGCACATGTACAATCTATAGATCATTTAGTTCACCTTAAATTTTTATTATTAATGGAATCTCTTTGTCACATGTGCATATAGTCTCACAGTATATGCTGTGTAAGTAGTGTGCTTACATAAAAGGGTATGCATTTTAAAAATTCTGATATTGCTAAATTATCCTCCAAAAAGACCATATCATTTCAAATTCCCAACAACTGAAATTAGGATATCAGTTTTTTCCCTATTTGCCTGTGCTTAATATAACCAGTGTGAAATTCTTGACTATATCATTGTTAACAAAATAGTTTCTCATTGTTAAGATTTGGATGTCCTTGATAAACTATACAAGGGATATATCTTTTAATATCTTTATGGGGTTTTTATGTTGCTTCTTTATAGTGTTTTACAATTTTTCTGTTTAATTTCATTTTTTCTTGTTGACTGGCTAACATATTTGTGATGGTAATTTTTTGTTACTCTATACAATGAAAATCTTTTCTTCTAGCCTCTTGCTTTTTCTTTCGTTTTGGTTTTGATGTTGAAGTAATCAAATTTATCAAATTTTTCTATAAGGCTTTTTGTGCAAGCACGAGTATGTCTTGCTTTAGAGAATTTTCTCTACCCCATGGGTTATAAATATTTGCCTGTATTTTCTTGTATGAGTGTATGTGCATTTGATTTAGAGGATCATTCCTTCTCTGTAGTTAAATAGAAACATTTGTCTGTATTTTTATCTAACACTTTCATAACTTTTTTTTTCAAGTTTAGCCCTTCAATCCATCTGGAATTTAATTTTGAAAATGCTATGTCGTAAGGATATATACTAAGTTCTTATATAGAGATAGATCTATTTCTACAGTCTCCATTCTGCCTCATTAATCTAGTTAAGTATTTCTATGCCATAACTACACAATTTTAATTGCTTTAGTGTTATAAAATATATTTGATATGGCAGGTCCTAATTTCTGTTTATAGCAGTATAGTAGACCAGATAGTCTTCACAACTTCTTTCTGCAAGACAAGTGAAAATTTTGGACAAAATAGATTTGCTTTCAGTTTTAAGAATAAGTTAGCAAGAGAGCTAGATGAGACAGTTAGGTAGCATCACCAACTCAACAGATATGAATTTGAGCAAACTCCCAGGGATAGTAAAGGACAGAGGAGCCTGGCAAGTGGCAGTCCATGGGGTCACAAAGAGACATGTTAGAAACTGAGCAACAATAACAATGACGGCAAGAGAGTCACAAATTTACATAGGTCACATGAGTGGAAGGAGCAATCTAAGTGGAATGCCAGGTGTCTTAAAGTCATCTTTTACGACCTCAGGTTTCTATCTTGACATCCTCTCAATGTCTAGAGAACAAAAGGCCTTCCAAAGTTAGGGAAATGGATAGGAGACCCATGCACAAAGCCAAAATACCCAAAGATGAGCTTGGAAAATCCAGCATACAGAAAAGCACAGTAAGAAAACTTATCTGCTTCAGTCTTAATGGTGGGTGGGAGGGAAAATAAAAATATCCTCAGAAAATATGGAATCACAGCTAGGCTTCACATAGGTGCATGACTTAAATTCACATGGTCCATGATTTCTGAGAAATCTCTATCTGACCATTGAGCTGTAAATGGTTTCAGAGCAAACACAACATTGATATTGAAACCTGACAAAGACTGCACAAAGAAAGAAAATTACAAACCAGTCTCACTTATAAATATCAACATAAAAACATTAAATAAAACATTATTGTTGTGGTTCAGACGCTAAGTCATGTCTGACTCTTTGCGACCCTGAGGAATACAGCATGCCAGGTTTCCCTGTCTTTCACTACCTCCGAGAGTTTGCTCAAACTCATGTCCATTGAGTCAGTGATGCCATCCAACCATCTCATCTTCTGTCAGCCCCTTCTCCTCCTGCCCTCAATCTTTCCTGGCATCAGGTCTTTTCCAGTGAGTCGGCTCTTTGCATCAGGTGGCCAAAGTATTGGAGCTTCAGCTTCAGCATCAGTCCTCTCAATAGATATTCAGGGCTGATTTCCTTTAGGATTGACTGGTTTGATCTCCTTGCAGTCTAAAGGAGTCTCAAGAGCCTTCTCCAGCACCACAATTTGAAAACAACAATTCTTCAGCGCTCGGCCTTCTTTATGGTTGAACTCTCACAGCCGTACATGACTCCTTGGAAAACCATAGCTCTGACTATAGGGATCTTTTTTGGCAGAGTGAAGCCTCTGCTTTTTCATATGCTATCTAGGTTTGTCATAGCTTCTCTTCCAAGGAGTAAGCGTCTTTTAATTTCGTGGCAGCAGTCACCATCTGCAGTGATTTTGGAGCCCAAGAAAATAAAATCTGTCACTGTTTCCACTTTCCCCCCATCTATTTACCATGAAGTGATGGGATCGGATGCCATGATCTTAGTTTTTTGACTGTTGATTTTAAGCCAGCCTTTTCACTCTCTTTCATCCTCATCGAAAGGCTCTTTAGTTCCTCTTCACTTTCTGCCATTAGAGTGGTATCATCTGCATACTGAGGTTGTTGATATTTCTCCCAGCAATCTTACTTCCAGCTTGCAAATAAAATATTAGCAAGCAGAATCAAGGGGTACATTTAAAATAATAATCAATTGTTATTTATTCCATGAATGAAAAGATGGCTTAATATCAGTGATAGTTCTATATTAATATAAACAAGGAGAAAAATTATCTCAATGATAATAAGGATTTGGGAAAAAGTAAAAACCCATTCTTGATTTTTAAAAACACACCATGGGAGTTTGGGGGAGAATGGATACTTGTATGGCCGAGTGTCTTTGCTGTTCACCTGTCACAACATTATTAATCAGTTATACTCTAGTAGAAAATAAAATTTTAAAAATAAAAATAAAAAACATCCCATGAAATATTAATGGATGATTTATTTAACATGATTAACATAATTTATTAATCCAGAAACCAGAAACAATCTTAATGGAAAACAATGGAAGAACACATGCTAAGGTAGGAAATAAGCTGAATATGCCTCCTGTCAATACTGCTATTTAATATTGTCCTGAAGATATTAAGAACTACAATAAGACAAGAGAAAGTATAAGAATTGTAAGAGATGGCAAAATTGTCACTGTTTTCAAGAGATACAATTTTATATTTAAGAGAATTAGCAAAAAAAACTACTACAAATATTAAAAGAATGCAATAAACTACAAGGTATAAAGTTAATATACAGCAATGAATAGTTTTCTTACGTAAAACAATACCAGTTTTAAAAGTATAAGAAAACCACATTAGCAAGAACAACAACAAAAAGATAAAACACTTAAGAATCAACTTAACAAGAAATATACATCTTGGGACTTCCATGTTGGTCCAGTGGCTAAGAATTTGCCTGCAATGAAGGGACATGGGTTCAATCCCTGGTCCAGAAAGATCCCACATGCCACAGAGTAATTAAGCCCATGTGCCCCAAGTGCTGAGCCCACTCGCCCTAGACCTTGTGCTCTGCAAAAAGAGAAGCAGTTGCGATGAGAAGCCCAAGCACTGTAACGAAGAGTAGCCCCCACTCATGCAACTAGAGAGAGCCGAACATGCGGCAACAGAGACCCAGTGCAGCTGAAAATAAATAAGCAAATATTTTAAAGATTGATTTTTTTTAAAAAAGAAATATATAATTTTATGAGGAAATTTTCAAAACACTACTATGGGAATTAAAGTAGAACAGAACAATAGAAATGTTTGTCTTATTCTTTGGTAAAAAAAAAAAAATTCAACATGATAAAAAGTCTGTTCTCTCTGAGTCAGTTTATAAATTTTAACCTGATCTTTAAGAAATTGCTAATAGACTTTTTTTAAGAAATAGATAAGTTGTTTCTAAATTCATTCCGGAAAATAAATAAGCAAGAGTAACCAGAAAAACCTGAAAAATGAAGAACAATGTGGTGAAGCTATCCCAAACAGATATTAAAATGTTAATAGGTCCCAATAATTTAAACAGTATAATTTTGCTTGACTAGACAGGCTAAAGGAGTAGAATTTAAGTGCAGAAATAGAGCCAAATATATACAAAAACTTAGTATATGAAAAAGTGGCTACTCAAATTAGCGTGCCAAGAAAACAGTTTCAAATAAATGTTGTTGAGACAACCGAGTAACCACCTGGAAAAAATAAAGTTGGATCTATCTCTCATCATGTACCAAGAAAAACACAACTATTTTTAAAATCTTGATATTAAAAAATTAAACTATAAAACTCTAAGAAGAAAACATGTAACTTCTTTATGAGCTTACTATAATTCAAAATGCATACACAAAAATAGTAATTTTTATTACACAAAAATTGTAAGTACATGAAAAAATATGCCATAAGAAATGTTGAAAGACAAATGATAAATTGGGAAGATACATTTTTAACTTGCATCTTTAGACAAAGTGCTAATTATCCAAATACATGCAGAACTACAATACATCAATACAAAGAGACCAAAAATGATCAGTCTTTTCAAAGAAAAATGAGCAAAGTACACAAACTGAAAAGTTCATAGAAAAAGACAAACGGCCCTTAACGCATGCAAAAAGAAACTTTCTTCGACTCATAAGAAAAAAGCAAATTGAAACTAAACTGAGATAACTATTAAATTAGGAAAACCCCAAAAACTGAGCAGCAGTTTCTGTCAGCAAGGCTGTGGGGGATCAGGTAATCTTAACCATGGTCAGTAGGCGTGAAAAGCGACACAATCATGGGGCTTCTCTGGTGGCCCAGTGGTTAGAATCGGCCTGCCACTGCACACAACACAGGTTCAATCCCTGGTCCAGAAAGATTCACATGTCCTGGGGCAACTAAGCCCGTAGGCCACATCGACTGAGCCCACGCTCTGGAATCTGTCAGCTGCAACTACTGAAGCCCAAACTCTCTGGAGCCCATGCTCCTCAACACAAGAAGCCATCACAGTGAGAAGCTTGCACACCACAACCAGAAAAAGCCCGCACTCAGCAACAAAGACCCAGCACGGCCAAAAATTTTAAAAATGACACAACCATAATAAAAACCAATTGACAATATTTCCAAAATTGATAGTACATTTACCCTTTGACCTGACACTTCCACTCCTGGAGATTCTGTTTCCCTCCACAATGACAACATGATATAGAGGCTAATTCATCATTGCATCATTGTCCACATAGAAAAAGATCGGAAGCAACCACATGCCAATCAATAAGGAATAGATTAAATAAACTACGCTATGTTCACACATGAGAACACAATACGACTAAGGTCCCAACACTTCTTTTGCAACACCATTAAAATTCAGCGGTCTGTGCTTGCTTCAGCAGCACATATGCTAAAATTGGAATGATACAGAGAAGATTAGCATGGCCCCTGTGCAAGGATGACATGCAAATTCGTGAAGCATTCCATATTAAAAAAGAATAAAATAAAATTCAGCGGTCCAACATCACATGGGTTAGACATACATTTAAATTTCCACACATTCTGATTTTGGAAATAGTTGCACCTATTGCAAAATCAACTTGGTTTTTCCAGTAATCATGTATGGATGTGAGAGCTGGACTATAAAGAAAGCTGAGCGCCAAAGAATTGATGCTTTTTAACTGTGCCGTTGGAGAACACTCTTGAGAGTCCCTTGGACTACAAGGAGATCAAACCAGTCAATCCTCAAGGAAATCAGTCCTGACTATTCATTGGAAGGACTGATGCTGAAGCTGAAACTCCAATACTTTGGCCACCCAATGCAAAGAACTAACTCATTGGAAAAGACCCTGATTCTAGGAAAGACTGAAGGCTGGAGGAGAAGAGGATGACAGAGGATGAGATGGTTGAATGGCATCACCGATTTGATGGACATAAGTTTGAGCAAATTCCGGGAGTTGGTGATGGACAGGGAAGCCTGGCGTGCTGCAGTCCATGGGGTTGCATAGAGTCAGACATGACTGAGCGACTGAACTGAACTGATCTTTCAACTTTCACTTTCTCTAGTAACGATATATGGGTCGCCTTCACACATATCAAGGGTAGTCCCTTCTGGTCCCCTCAAAGAAGTCTAATAACTGCCTTATATATATATTCTATATAGCTCATACCCCAGGAATTCTGAATTCATGTGCTATGAAAATTAAACGAGAAAGCACGTGTGAAAGTATTCCTTGGCAGTTAGTAGGCTCATGGCAAGTAGATGTTGTGAGTTAGAAACACCTTCAGTCTCTACAGATGGGTGGCATCTAAGGTTAGTTTTTTTTAAATGCAAATTAAACTCTCAAATGCAGTTGTTTCCAAAGGCATATATATTTGTCTATATATCTATATAGATAACTGGCCTGCCAGATTGTGAGTCTGTGTTTCCATTTCTCAGGTGAGACTGTGTAAGTGCTAAGAAGCCAGCAGTGACTTATACTCTATACTCTGAGTCCTACCCTACCAGAGGGTCTTATGCTCCATATGGCTTCTTTCTATACACATGATGATGTTCATAGCTGGCCTTGGTATATGGGAGTGAACCTCCAGGCACCTTGGTGAAAATGAAGTTGTTCCCCACCCTTCTCCCATGTTACATATCACAGTTAGGCTCACTCAGCTCCATTCCAGCTCCCTTGAACTATGCTTCACTAAATACTTCAGACTAAAAAAAGACAGACTGGGGCTTCCCTGGTGGCCCAACAGTTAAGAATCCATCTTGCAATGCAAGAGACTGCAAGGGATAAGGGTTTGATACCTGGTCAGGGAACTGAGATCCCTCATGGCACAGGGCAACTAAGCCCACATGTGCCACAGCTACTGAACCAACATGCCCCAGTGAAAGATCCCACATGACATAACAAATATCCCAAGTGCTGCAACTAAGACCCAATGCAGTCAAATAAATGTCTTTTGTTTTTTCAAAATTCTTCAACAATAAAAAAAAAAGACTACGTATTTCCTAGACTCCTTGACAGCAAGTGTTCCGAGTCCATCAAGGAAACACATCTGGGGATTTGGAAGGCAGAAATAAGGTGCAGGCCAAGCTTCTGATGTTTTCTGTTATTTCTGCTGGCACACATGCAAATAGAGGTGGGTTGAGTTCTCCTGAGACATCAGTGGCAAGAGTCCCAGGGTCTGTTTCTCAGCTCTGTGGTATCAGGAGTGACGTGGTCCTACTATTTCCTGATCCTCCAGCTTACTAGTATTGACAGAAGTCAGAGCTCCCTTTGTGGGCCACTTCTACCATCCTGTTCTAGGCATCATTCTTGGAAGCTCAACCTAGGTTTTTCTGACAATCCTTCAAACAATTTTGTAAGCACATAATTCCCTTATTTAAAGGGTTGTTGAAATCAGCCAAAGTGGTTTCTGCTCTTTGTAAATAGACCCCGATTGAGAGACCCTATAAATACCAGCTTTCTCTCACTACCCCATATTCCCTCAAGGCTGTGGGTGGAAAATGTATTCCATTTATTCGAGCCTCTGAATCCTATAAGCTTACCAAACATGGGAATATATAACCCATTGTAGGATATTCTCAATCAATTATAGGTCAGAATAATAAATATAGAAAGTTTCTCCAGGTGAAAGATTTTGGATTTGTAGAGAAAAAGAAAGAAAGAGAGAGAAAGGAAGGAAGAAGGAGGGAGTGAGGGACAGGGAAGGAAGAAAGGAAGAGGAAAGAATACAAGTATACAGAGATTCCCCTCATGGTCCAATGGTTAAGACTGCACATCCAATGCAAGGGCACAGGTTTGATCCCTGGACAGGGAACAATATCCCACATGTCACAACTAGACCTGGTGCAGCCAAATAAATAAATAAATTTTTAAAAATACAGGTATCTAAGGCAGCTTTGGGGAGTTGATACTGAGCAGGGAGAACCAGATGCGGAACCAGAAAACAAATTTTGCCACTCTTACACTTTTACCCCACAGCTTCCCCTGATGATGTTTGGTTTTGGGCAGAGCTGACCATTAGGAAAACCAAATAACTGAGAAAGTGGCTGAGGAATCAACCATCTCAACTGGCCTACTTGCCTGGGTCTGTATTCGTGATGCAAATTTTCCAAAATGCTCTGTTTAGCAAATAAAGAGCTGGCTGTGGTATCTAAAGAAAAATCCCTGATACTATGTTTGTACCCATCCCAAATACTCTTTCAGGAGGAGTTTTTTTTTTTTTTTTTTTAATTTAAAAGTAAAATGTAGTTATTTTTATTTAAGGCAGTTCCCCATCTTGAACACATTTACATTTTTCTTCCCCCATTTACAGCCTATTTCCTGAAAAATGTTGAGAAGATTTAAGTGTCTAATATTTTCCAAAGCCATCTCATGATTCATCAGTTTATTGTTTGTTAAAATATCAGCCTCAAGAAACTGGCTTAAATGGGAATGTTCATCTGGATTTTCTCTCCTGATTTACTCCATGGATGACATGAGAATGAATTAAAAGATTAAAAAGTCAACATTGTGCTGAGGCCCCTGAATAACAAGGAGGTCCTGTAAGAATCAAGTGAGGCTACAACAGGCAGCCCTCGTTCTATAATCTAGAATCATATATTAATAGAATTTGTAATTGGGAGGGGCTGAGACCTGTCACCTTATTTCACAGAGGAAGAAGCCAGGCCCTAGAGAAAGAAAATGACTAACTCAAGATCACACCCTCAGCCAGTGGCATAGGTGGGACTAGAGTTCATATCTCCTGAGAGTCACCCTCCAGTGCTCGCTGTCTTCCTTATTTTCAATTATATCCTTTTCGATCGCTCTTCTCTTTCCTGCTCGGCAGCTGTTTCTACTTTAGTAGGAGTCAGACACATTTCTGAGTCCCTACTTATGAGAAGTAAGAGATCATTTAAATAGCTGAGAATTTCCTTCTCATCTAGAGGTCCATAGAAGTCAGGACCCCTGGTCCCATGGTGCAGAGAGAAGGTTAAGAAGATGAAATTGACTTGCCAGAGGCCACACAACTAAGGCTCAAATTGAGGCCTCCTAACAACCAAGCCAAAGTGCTTCCCAGCCCATTATAATAGGTGGCCTGGTACATTCCATGCGCTTTTAAGATGTAGATAGCAAGCAGAATTTGGTCCAATAAAAGGTCATTCAGGGTCTTCCCTAGTGGTCCAGTGGTTAAGACTTTCCCTCCAAGTTGGGGGGTGGGACGGGATGCAGGTTCTATCTCCAGTTGGGGAACTAATATCCCACGTACCTTAGAGCAAAAACAACAACAACAAAAACCCAAAACATAAAACAGAAGCAATATTGTAACAAATTCAAAAAAGACTAAAAATGGTCCAAATCAATAAATCTTTTTTAAAAAATGTCATTCAACTAAGAAAGTACAAAAAGGACCTCATTAAAAGGATCTGTCCTCTATAAGGCAAGACAATGGCAGTTATCTTTCCAAAATGAACATTAGAAAGCAGTTCCTGTGTAATTTTCCAATCATTTAACTTCAAGATTTCTATCTATAGAGCACATGTGGGTTTGCATGTCCTTTTATGATGGCCTGAATCAAGGCTGACTTACAGGAAAGCTGCTAAAGGTCAGTGATCATGAGCTATTACCTTTATTCACGTATAATTGTTTAATAATAAAAGTAATATAAGCACATTACAGAGCTTTGGAAAATTCAGGAAAGAAAAATATATACCCATAATTCTACCATTCCTCATGTTATTGTTATTTTGCATATTTCCTTTCTTTTTCCTAAAAGTGTTTTTACATAGTTTTAAGTGGCCTTCCTCTCATTTCCGTAGCATACTTATAATTTTGAGTCCTGCTTTCCCCTCTGGCATTAGATCATAAATATTTTTCTTGCAATACATTGTCTTCATAAGCATGTTTAATGGCTGCAATACATTCTCCCTCATAAGAATCTCATAAAGTGTCTGTTATCCTTTGCAAGGTCCATGAACATTATTCCAGGGAATTCCTCAGTATGTGGAATGTTATTCCACATTCAAAGTTGGCAAGTGCATTTGTTTGAATTTCAAAAAGTAGCTCAATTAGTTATTTAAAACATTTCTCCTAGACTTCCCTGGTGGTCCAGTGGCTAAGACTCCACGCTCCCAGTGCAGGAGGCCTGGGTTCGATCCCTGCCTGGGGAACTAGATCCCACATGTCACAACTAAAGATCCTATGGTGCACCAACTGAGACCTGGTGCAATCAAATAAATAAATAAAAGAGTAAAATAATAATAATGCTAAAACATTTCTCCTTTAAAGACCAGCATGAGAGAACTCTGGGCATGTTTTGAGTGAGTCACACAGACAGAATCTGACGAAGTCAAGAACTGGTCCCTCAATTCTTACCCAGGTTGATACAACACCATGGGCATTAACACTTAAGAAATCTATTACACAATTATAATCTTTATTCCTTATTGCATTCTTTAGTCTACACTCATAATGATTAAAGACTGACTAAAGAAAGAATAAGGAATTGTTATTAAAATACAGGTAAGTGAATGAAAGCATTAAAATGATAATTCTATACCAATACTTATATAACATGGACAAACCTTAAAATCATCACACTAGATGTAGAAGACCAGGCACAGAAGGCCATATATTATATGCTTTCATATATCTGAGATGTCCAGAATAGACAATTCCATAGAGACAGAGAGATTATTGGTTGCCAGGGACTGGGAGGTGGAGCAATGGGGAATGACTGCTTAATAGTTATGGGGTTTCCTCTTGGAGTGATAAAAATATGGGGTTTCCTTTTGGGGTGATAAAAATGTCCTGGAATTAGATAGTAGAGATGGTTACACAACACTGTGAATTTGAATGTGCTATATGACGTTAATGGTAAATTTTATGTTCTGTATATTTTACCACAATAAAAGATTATAATTCTGAAAATTTTCCTTGAGATACTCTTTATCAGATATGTAAGTTGGTTTTATTTTATAATAATATGAATTCAAACTTCCAAACATGTCTTATACTTTCAAATCTGTTTTAAAAGTGGGGAAAAGCAATCTAGCAATTCATATATACTAGATTTCTAATTTATATTCACTCAAAACTTTGATATAGTTTCACATATTTTGTATCTAGTATTACTGCTAAAAATGAAGAAAGTTTATTATCTTAGGGATTTTTTTTTTTTAATTTGAATGAGGCTTGAAACTTCTAGTCTAATTCTGAGAATATAAAGAAATACTATGTCGTTAAAAAAACAACAACAGGAAATTAACATGATACGGTATTAGTAACTAAAGTACAGATTTTGTTCAAATTTTCACAAAATTTTATGCTAGTGTCCATTATTTGTTTTCACACCTTATTCAAGATTCTATATTGTATTTAGTTGCATTGAGCAGCTTCAATTACCTGTAACAGATTCTAGTAAATTCTCGTTTCATTTTTATTCTGTTACATATATTTCTGATTTTCCTTGTATGGCTTCTTAGATATACCTATCATTTAAAAATGGACATTTAATTACAAAATACACATTTGATATTAATTTCTCATTTTGATATTAACTTCTCATTTAAATGCTTTGGACTTTGCAATCACCCTCTGTTTTTTTTTCAATCTTCCAACTTCACTGAGGCTTTCAGTGGCTAAGTCAAAGATCTCTCTTGGTAAATGTCACACTGCACTTGAAAATACATGGATTACTTTCAATTATCTTTTGATATTGTCTTCTAACATAATTCTGCAGTGATAAGAGAATAGTCTCTGTATGATTTCAATACCTTTAAACCATGAAATTTTTGTACCTTGTTTTATGTCCCTGGGTATGTTCCAATGTCTACTAGTTTGTAGGCTATGGGAACTTGAACAGAGTTTGTATCCTACTGTTGTGTGAAAATTGTATAAATCTTAACTATGTAGAATTGGTTCATGATGCCTTTCAGGTCTACTACATCCTACTTTTTGTATATTCATTCTATTAATTTTTGAGAATTTGGTATTGAAATTTCAACTAAAAATCTTCATTTATCTATTTAAAAAATAACTGCAATATATAGTGGAACTATATGTAATTTTGTTCTGTATTTTCCAAGTCTCTTGCAAATGTGATCATACTTTCATAATTATCATACTTTTCATAATTTAAAAATTTTTTTAAAGAAAGAGTAAAAAAAAAGAATTTCCCACTATCATTATGGTTCCTTAGGCCATGTCAATAAGCACACAAAAAATAAAGCAGATTTATGCACATCATGTAAATCAAAAGTAGAGAGAAGCAATCCACTTACTGGAATACTAATCAGCCACACCAAAATCACATTCCCAAATATATTTGTAGAGAAGTATCTGTTAATTGCAGTCTGAAATCTGTCTCATCTCTTCACTTGGAAATACAATTTGAAAATTATAAAAATAAAACATTGATATTTTAAGTTAAAATATAAGAATTCTAAGCATTAGGCAATGAAAACAATTTTCGCCCATTTTAATGGCAGAGAATGTAGTTTCTTTCAATCTATATTAAAAATAAATTTTGTCCCTAAACTAAGCACAATAAATATTCTATTTAAAAGGCATATCACAGATGATTTTCTCATGCATTTTAAAGTATTTTTCATGTATTAACAAGAAGTTAAATTTTGTCTTAGTAACATGGATATTAATGAAGTTTGCAGTGAATCAGTCTTTATCAAACAGCTGTAATACTATTTTGTTAAAAGTAAAATATTTTACAAAGCATTTAAAATATGTATCAATGATTTAAAACATAATATTTTTAAGTTTTTAAAATAATGCCTGGTACTTATTAGGCATCATATATGATTGTTAAATAAAAATAATGAAATGATTTTTAAAATACTATGAATTTTATGAGACTATTATGTGTTGATAAGGGAGACTTGCAAAGTAAAAAAAAAATCTATATATTTACATATATCATATATATGCAGGGAAAGGCAGATTTATATACTGATTCCCCCATTGTTAGCTATTTGGGTTACTGCCCATGTCTTTTTTCAAAAAAATTGAAATATAATTGATATACAATATTATATTAATCTCAGGAGACAACATAGTGATTCAATATACACTATAAAAAGATCACCACAGTAAGTCTAGTAACATCTGTCACCATACAGAGTTATTAACAATATTAGTAACTATATCCCCTATGCTGTACTTATTTATTTTATAGCTGGAAGTTTGTACCTCTCAAGCCCCTTCCCCTGTTTCACCTGTTTCCCAACATCTCCCTCTGTGTAGCTTTTATAAGGATTACTATGCCAAACAGTTTTCAAGCATAAAGATAGCTCTGTAGGTGGCTGTTCTTTTGAGGTATATTAAGAGAATTAGGCTTATTGGTCCAAACGTTAGAATAACATATATTACTTTTGATATGTGTCATTATTGCTAATCTTATCTATGTGGAACTTAGCATAAGGAAAATATAATGTCTCGATTCATACAACCTGTTGTATCAACCTTATCATTTTGATCTTCATAACGACTCTATACAGTAGGAGGTATTAAAATTCTGTTTTCTAGATGAGCAAACTGAGACTTGAAGAGCTGATTCATTATGACTTGATATGTAGCTAGGAGGGACCTGTGAGTTTCAACTTCAGGGACACCAAGCAGAAAGACTGTGTGATAAATTTCTTTTTCTTGGTAAGGGGGCCAACTTACTGTCAAATTGGATGTAGGCCCCACCTTAATCCAGCATGGCTTCATCTTTTCTTGACTACATCTGTAAGGACCCTATTTCCAAATATGGTCATACTGACAGGTTCTAGGTGAACATGAATTTGGGGAGACACTTCTCAACCCAGTACACTTGGGTAGGAAGACGCTGATAGTCTGCCTCTCCTACTTCCTACAGGTGTGTGCTCCTAATCAGTGAAGGGAGATCCTTGGGCCCAAGAGGCAAGTCAGCACCCTGGGAGACTGCCCATGCCCAAAAGGCCAGATAATGGACCCATCCTCATCTCCCTCCCCATCAGTGGCTGGAAGCAAGTTTCAGTAAGCAGTTCCTCCCATAGTCAGAATAATAGAGACTCTCAGAGGAAAAGATGTGTACAGAGCCAAGAATTACTAGTGCTTCATAAAAGAGAAGCATAAAGAGCAACACACGACACATATCTAAGAAACAGTCACCAGAACTCACAGAAGGTGATTTTAAGGAAGATATAATTGAAATCTTCACCGAGATAATAGAGATAATTGAATCCACAAGACAAAAAGGAAGTTATGAAAAAGAACCAAGTAGAGCTCTTGGAAAATAAAAATATTCAGAAGAAGGGGAAATAGCAGAATGAGCTGGAAATAGCTGAGAGATTCTCCCAGGATGCGGCACAAAACAGAATGTATGAAGAAATGTTTAGAAACATGGAGAAGAGAGCCAGAGTCTCCCAGCCTGTTTATACATATTCCAGAAGAAAATAAAAGACATAAATGATAAAGGGGAGGAAAAATTCATGAATCTTCAGGTTGGGAATAGAGTCAGATGAATGAGAGATGACTACACATCAATAAATAGAGAAATAGCTAGGTAAGTAAATAATTTTTTTTTTTAAAGAAGAAAGGACTATGCCTAGTGTATATGAGTGAAATTTTAGAACAATGGGCAATAAAAGACAATTTCTTAAAATCATCCAAAGATTTTACAAAACATTTCTATGAAGACTGACATCAGAATTCTCAATGAAAACATGTTGGACACAAGAAAACAGAAGAAATATATCTCCAAATTTTTGAGATAAAAATGATTACAAATTTAGAATTCTACGTACTCAGCTATTATTCAAGTGTGAGTGTAAAATAAATATATTTGTAGATATTCAAGGATGCAGAACATTTGCCAGCCACAAAGAATTAATAGAGAATGTACATAGAAAAAAGGAAAAATAGTAATCCTCGAAATATCTTATTAAAGAAATCAGTGAAACTTGTAAAATCCATATGTTAGGGTAACCACTAAAAGAAACAGCAGACACAAGTTCCAATTTTAAAGGATAAAATAGGACAAGGAAAATTCAATCTTACAAATGACGAAACAACAAAAATCCAGGTGAGTAGAAAAGGCAAAATATGTTGGGAATTCAGATGTATCAATATTACTTGGAATGTGAATAGACTTAGTTCATGGACGAAAAGAGAATCTTATACTGGATCTTTAAAAATCTAGCTATTACAAGACACACATCGAGTTAGGAACTTTGGGAAGGTCATATATATACTGCTAAATTTAAAATGGATAACCAACAAAGACCTACGGTATAGCACATGGAACTCTGCTCAGTGTTATGTGCAAGCCTGGATGGGAGGGCGGTTTGGCGGAGAATGGATACATGTGTATGAATGACTGAGTCTTTTTGCTGTTCACATGAAACTACCACAACATTGTTAATTGGCTATACCCCAATACAAAATGTTTTTGGTGCTTAAAAAAATTAAAATGAAAATATAAATACATAAAATCTATTATATCAAAAAGAAATAAATAAAAGTCATCTAGGGGATTCCTGGTGGTCCAGTGATCAGGACTCCATGCTTTCACTGTTGAGAGTCCAGCCCAAGTTTGATCTCAACATTCAGAAAACTAAGATCATGGCATCCAGTCCCATCACTTCATGGTAAATAGATGGGGAAACAGTGGAAACAGTGGCTGATTTTATTTTGGGGGGCTCCAAAATCACTGCAGATGGTGATTGCAGTCATGAAATTCAAAGACGCTTACACCTTGGAAGGAAAGTTATGACCAACCTAGACAGCATATTAAAAAGCAGAGACATTACTTTGTCAACAATGAATGTAAGAGTTGGACTATGAAGAAAGCTGAGCACAGAAGAAATAATGCTTTTGAACTATGGTGTTGGAGAAGACTCTTGAGAGTCCCTTGGACTGCATGGAGATCCAACCAGTCCATCCTAAAGGAGATCAGTCCTGGGTGTTCATTGGAAGGACTGATGCTGAAGCTGAAACTCCAATACTTTGGCACCTCACGCAAAGAGTTGACTCATTGGAAAAGACGCTGATGCTGGGAAAGATTGAGGGCAGGAGGAGAAGGGGACGACAGAGGATGAGATGGTTGGATGGCATCACCGACTCAATGGACATGGGTTTGGGTGGACTCCGGGAGTTGGTGATGGACAGGGAGGCCTGGCGTGCTGCGGTTCATGGGGTCGCAAAGAGTCGGACACGACTGAGTGACTGAACCGAACCGAACTGAACTAGGGAACTAAGATCCCACAAACCACATGGGAAAAAAAATTATAAAGATCACCTAAAACAGTTGAAAATAAAGTGATGAAAAAAGATATTCAAATAAAAAATGAATAAAGAGAAACTATGTGTGACTATATTTAAAGAAAACAAAATTGAAGGAAGATCTGGAAAATGGATCCACCTAGTAGCAGTGAGCACCCCAATGTCTAAAGAGTGGTCTCTAAACATCATTTTCCACTAAAAGGAATTAGAATTCACTTGAGAAAAGGCTGATTTCAGGCCTGGGGCAGGAAAGGTATAAGATGAGTATGGAACAATTTGTCATATGAGAGACAACAAAGCCAAAGGCCACGGAGACTATCAAAACCACTTAGGAGTCCTCATACAGTTTAATAACAAAAACAAGCCAGTCAAAAAACAGGCAGAAGACATAAAGAGATGTTTCTCTGAAGAAGATATACATATGATCAACATCCACATGAAAAGATGCTCAACATCACTAATTACTAGGTTCATCAAAACATCTAAAAATAGAGTTGCCATAAGATCCAGCAATCCCACTCCTGGGCATATATCCAAACAAAGCTACAATTCAAAAAGATATATGCACCTCTATTTTCATCACAGCTCTAGTCACAATAGCCAAGACATGGAAACACCGTAAATGTCATCAACATATGAATGGACAAAGAAGACATGGTATATATATACAATGGAATCCTACTCAGCCATAGAAAAGAATGAAATAATGCCATTTGTAGCAACATGAAGGGACCTAGAGATTATAAGTGAAGTAGGTCAGAAAGACAAATACCATATGATATTGCTTTTATGTGGAATCTAAAATATGACACAAATGAACTTATCTACAAAACAGACTCACAGACATAGATAACAAACTTGAGGTTGCCAAGGGGGAAGGAGGGTGGAGGAGGGATAGACTGGGAGTTTGGGAGTAGCAGATGCAAACTACTATATTTAGAATGGATAGGGACTTCTCTGGTGGTCCAGTGGCTGGGACTCTGTGCTCCAAATGCAGGGGGCCCAGGTACAATCCCTGGTCAGGGAGCTAGGCTGCACATGCCACAACTAAGACCAAGCACAACCAAATAAATAAGATATGCATAAATATACATAAAAATATACATATTTTTTAAATGGGTAGACAACAAGATCTTACTGTATAGCACAGGGAACTATAGTCAATATCTTATGATAAATCACAATGGAAAAGAATATGAAAAAGAATGTATATATATGTATCTGCTGCTGCTGCTAAGTCACTTCAGTCGTGCCTGACTTTGTGCGACCCCATAGACGGCAGCCCACCAGGCTCCCCTGTCTCTGGGATTCTCCAGGCAAGAACACTGGAGTGGGTTACCATTTCCTTCTCCAATGCATGAAAGTGAAAAGTGAAAGTGAAGGCATTCAGTCATGCCTGATTCTTAGCGACCCCATGGACTGCAGCCCACCAGACTCTCCCGTCCACGGGATTCTCCAAGCAAGAGTACTGGAGTGGGATGCCATCGCCTTCTCTATATATATGTATAACTGAATCATTTTGCTATATAGCAGAAATTAACACAACCTTTTAAATCCACTATACTCAAAATAAATAAATTTTTTAAAAAACCACTTAGGAGTCAACTTAAAGAGGCTCCTGTTGGCAAAAGATGTGACAGTTTTGCATTAATAAAAAAAGTAATAATTGTACTGGATTAAAACACTTCAAGTTTATGATATGGAATAATTTTTATAAATCAGTATTGGCTGCTTTCTATAAGGAACATAGTAAACAACACCAGAGAAATATAATCAGCAAAATCCAGACTGTAGGAAATTCTACAGAACAAGTGATCCAGTTCCTTCAACAAATAAATTCCAAAGAAAAGAAAGATGTGTGTGGTATAGTGGATGGGGGAGATCTATAGATTAGAAGAGACCTAAAAGACACATCACCCAATTGCATGTATAGCCCTTAACTGAATCTTGATACAAAGATTGTCAAAATATTGATGAGACACGAAAGGAAATTTGAGCACTGACGGGATGTTTTATGATATATTGTGGTAGGTTTTAAAAAGTTTTTATATTTCAGAGATATGTGCTGAAATATTTATAAACTGTAATGTCAGGGATTTGTTTCAAGATGATAATGGCTGTGTATTGATCATTTGGGGCTATGAGTTAATAAATAGGTGTTTATTATATTATTTTCTGCATTTTTTAAGTTTCACGGTTTTTTCCTTGCCCATTGCCACAGAGCTAGCAGGGACCTTAGTTTCCCCACCAGGAATCCAAGCAGTGCCCCACCAGGAGTCCAACCAGTGCCCCCTGCAATGAAAGCATAGGGTCCTAATCACTGGACTGCTGAATTCCCATAGTGTCTTTTTTTTCCTCCACTGGCATACAATTGCTTTACAATGTTGTGTTATTTTCTGCTGTAAAATATTGTGAATCAGCCATATATATACAGATATCCCCTCCTTCATGAGGCTCCCTCCTACCATCCCCTTTACTGTCTTCTTTTTAAGTTTTATAAACTTTGTAAGGGAATTCTGTGGAGGTCCAGGGGTTAGGACTCCACACTTGCACTGCTTGGGTTTAATCCCTGGTTAGGGAACTAAGATCCCTCAAGCCAGTCGGCAAAGCCAGGATAGAAAAAAAGATGCTAAGCCTAAGAAGTTTAATGGATAAGTACTAGGAAACTTTCCAAAAAGAGATAAATTTCTATGTTATATACATTCTTCTTGGCTTCCCTGGTGGCTCAGATGGTAAAGAATCCACCTGCAATGCGGGAGACCTGGGTTTGATCCCTAGGTTGGGAAGATCCCTTGGAGGAGAGCATGGCATGGCAGCCCACTCCAGTATTCTTGCCTGGAGAATCCCCATGGACAGAGGAGCCTGGTGGGCTACAGTCCATGGGGTCGCAAAGAGTCGGACACAACTGAGCGACTAAGCACAGAGCAATACATTATTCTACTGTTGGAAAAATATCTAATTCATTTTGTGCATTCAGCAAAGCACTGAGGCCAAAATTCAGCAAGATTCACCTCACTTGGAACAGAGATGCGAAAATTCTATTTAAATTTCAGTAAGGCAAATACAACACTGTATCAAGGAAAGATATTATGACAAAGAGGTTAATTGCAGAAGTCCAAGGATCTAATTTTAACTTAGAAAGTTATGTAAGTCACTACATTTACAGATTAGGCATCTGATTATATCAACAAATGCTAAAAAATAATTGGCAAAATTTAAATCTATTATTGATTTTAAAAAAAAAAACCCACAAACTTCTAAGCAGCTAGCTCTAGAAGAGAAATTTCTTATCTTAATAAAAGGACTTACCAAAACCTACAGTCATTATAATATTTAGGGGTAATTTTAGAGGTAATCCTATTAAATCTGGAATAAGACAAAGATGGCTGCTTTCATGCTCTATACAACATTACACTGGGATAGCTAGTCAGTAAAATAAAATAAGAAAAATGAATGAGAAACCTATAAATGAGGATGTTTTCATCTACTAATAAGAGAAAATCTAATTTGAAATAGCTTATACAATAAATAAATTTTATTATCTCACATAATAAGAAATCCTGAGGTAGGAAGTCTCCAGAGTTGGCTAATTCAGTGGTTTGCTGACCTCATTAAGTATCCAGGTTCTTTCAATTTTCTAACTCTACCATCCCCTGGAGGTCAGATTTGTAAATCTCCCAAGCTTGCCTCTCCCCAGTCAACAAGATGGCTCCTGTATTACCAAGCATCCTTTGTAAATCTGGCACGTGTGAGGGATATCTATTCCTGTTTGTTTCTTTTCAAGAGTGGGAACATTTCCCTGAAGCTCTCCAGGATATTTTGTCACATCATTGGCCAGAACTAGGTTATATACCCATTCCAGAACTATGTAATAGAACTCCCAGTCTGTTATAAGGGACATTTAGCAGGAGAAAGAAAAAGACCACTGAGACTTTGGTGTGATTGTAACTACCACATAACCAAGACTATCCTGATTTTTTATAACATTTATTTATTCAGCAGCCCTGGGTCTTAATTGTGGCATGTAGGATCTTTGATCTTCATTGTGGAATGCAGAATGTTTAGCTGCAGATTGTGGGATGTTTAGTTGAGGCATGTGAAATCTAGTTCCCTAACCAGGGATTGAACCTGGGCCTCCTGCTCTGGGAGCAAGGAATCTTAGCCACTGTACCACCAGGGAAGTCCCAAGTTTATCCCAACTTGATTAACAAAACCTCAAGTTAATCAACATCTTTACCCTCCTCTTTCAACAGTAAAGTCACTCTCTTTCTTGATACGCTACTCCCACTCCCTTCTCTCTGTAGTCAAGCACTTTTATAAATTTCTTTTAAATACTTCCAATATTTTTCTATGCAGGTACAAATTCTTGCATAAAAGACAGAAAATTATATATTACTATTCTGCACCTTCCTTTTGTTGCTTAAAATAGATCTTGAAACTCTTTCCATATCAGTACATAAAAGGTTCCTAATTCTTTTACAGCTATACAGTAAATCCCTGTGAAGCAGCCACTATTACTTTCTGCATTTTACAGATGAGATGTTAGGAAATTGCCCATGGTCACACAGCTATTAGAGTAGCAGAGCTGGGATTTCAACCCAAGCAGTCTAGTTTGAGAGCACATGCTATTCATCACTAAAAATCAGAAGCAAAAGGACACTATTCAATAAGAACACACAGATTTTTCAAGTCAAATTTCTAGAAACAAAAAATAGTCACTCTTTCATTCATTCACCAATTATTTATTGAGCTCATAGTACATGCTGGACATGGTTCAAGGCTCTGGGATCATGGCAGTTAACAAAATAGATTTTTTTTAAAAGCCTAGTCTAATAAACTTTACATTTTAATAATGAAGATAGATAATAAATATAACGGGCTTCTCTGGTGGCTCAGAGAGTGAAGAGTTTGTGTTTGCATTGTGGGAGACCTGGGTTCAATCACTGGGTCAGGAAGATCTCCTGGAGAAGGGAATGCCTGGAGAATTCCATGGACAAATATATAGCATATGAGATAGGGGGTAAGTAAAAAGGGTTAAGGAAAAAAATAACGTAGGGAAAGGGGTATGGAATGTCAAGAGAGAGGGGTTAAAGTTTTAGATAAATTACCTGAGAAAGCTTCACTGAGAAAGTGATGTTTATTCAAGATCTGAAGAAGTAAGAAAGCAAATCACAGAGATGTGTGGGGAAGAACTTTCCAGGCAGAGGAAACAGCCAGAGCAAAGGTCCTGATTGGGAACCACGCCTGGTATTTTTAAATTACAGCAAGGAACAGGGTGTGTGGGGGAGTGGAGTGAGAAAGAGAGAGCAGCAGTGGGAGATGAGTCTCGGAGGTAACAGGGAGCTGGATCAGGCAGGAATCCTTGCAAATCACAGTGAGGACTTTGCTTTCACTGTGAGTGATAAGTGAACAGTTCCTCTGGTGGGTTCTGAGCAGAAGGAGACAAGGATTTGACTAACACTTTAATGGGGTCACTCTGCCACATTGAGAATTGGCTGAAAGCCTACCAGTCATGAGGCTGCTGCAATAATCCAGGCAAAAAGTATTGGTGACTTGGACCGGGGACAGCAGTGAGGATTATAAGAAGTGGTCCAATTCTGGGTTCATTTTTAGGTAAACTGCATAGAATTTGCAGACAAAAAGAGGACATAAAGATGACTCCAAGGATTTTACCCTGAATATTTGTAACAACAGTTATCATTAACTGAGATAAGAGAGAACTTTGGGGTTTGGGGATGAAGATCAGGAGTTCAGTTTTTTTTCATGCCTCATATGATCTTTAATAAGTATAAACTATAATACATTGGTTGCTATATTTCAGATTAACTTGTTTTGGAATTTTTTTCTTCCTTAATACATATAGACAGCTTTCTATAAAGAATCAATATGCTGATTTGGGTGTCAGCATGATGGATTAGAATCTGCAGAACCAATGGTCTTAACACATGTACTTGAGAACATCGAGCTTTTTATTTAATATATATCATATTTCCATGCCATCATTTATGCAGTTCCCTTGTTCTCTGTATCAAAAGTGTAATGCTGTAAAATGTTCTTAATTCCCTGTTGATGGGTAGTTTCCAATTTAATTTGAATTAAAATAATGCATATTTTTGTTGCTAAACAAATAAGGCCATCTTCCCCAACAATTCCTAATCCCTAGAACCTGTAAATATGTCAGGATGAGTTGATTATCCTACTAAAGGGTGTGCTGATGCTAAGAAGGACCTCTAGAATCGTCCCCCATTGAGACAAGAGGGCTGGCTCTTTGTATCCCTGCATCGACCAATCCCAGTCATTGGATGCAAGCTTCCCTTCCCTAAAGGCTTGGTTGGTAAAGAATCTGCCTGCAATGCAGGAGACCTGAATTTGATCCCTGGGTCAGGAAGATCCCTTGGAGAAGGAAAAGGCAACCGCCTCCAGTATTCTTGCCTGGGAAATCCCATGGACAGAGGAGACAGGCAGGCTACATGGGGTCCTGAGAGTTGGACACAACTTAGCAACTAAACCCACCCTTAGGAAGGGGTGTAACCCTGTGAGCAAAGCAGCACTATTCAGCTGCGAGTACTTCCTGGAGAAGGCTGATACATAAGCATTGTCTTCTGGAAGTACCCCCAGCTTCTAGCATCTAGGGGATTTGATCCCTCAGTCCTGAGGAGGGTACAGGACAGTGTTGAACATAATGTGTCTTCCTAACTGAAGTAGTAAACTGTCTCGAACAGAATAAATAATGCAGATCTACACCTAAACATATCATCACACCTGCAGAACAATACAGACAAAGAGATAAATCTGGCCAAATTAGAAAGACAGACTGTCTATAAAAGAACAACAATTACGGAGAACAGACTTCTCATCAAATAACAAATGCCAGAAGAGAATGAAACAATATCTTCAATATATTAAGGGAAAGTAATTTTAAACCTGGAATTCTATATTCAGCAAAATCATGTTTCTACACTGAGCATAGAATAAAATAAAAACATTTTCAGACAAACAAAAGACTCAGAGTTCACATCTCACTAACTCTTCAGGGAAAGAATTCCTGAAGCACATTCTTCAGTAAGATGGCTGTGGAAGGAGTGTGATGCAAGAAGCAGTGGGGAGCAAATGGGTAATCTAAACCTAATAAACATCAACTATTCAAAATTACTTATTGGTGTGGGGATGCTTAAAAACAAGATGGAATACATTTTAGCTCACAGTATTATGGAATGTGGGAAACAGAGAAAGGAATTAAATCATTATAAGACCTTGTATTTTTCTTCAGGAGGATAACAGTACCAATTAGCTTTGTACTTTATTATGTCAAGAATGCATATTAAAATTCTGAATATAACTCTTAAATAAACAAAATAGAATACATAACTTTCAAATTTGTAGAAATAAAAAAGGGGAGCATTAAAAAAAAACCTCTTTTAATATAATAAAAAGCAATAAAAGGAAAAAGAAAAAGCATCATAAAAGAGAAACACAAAAAAAGGAACTAGAGGGGCTTCCTTGAGGGTCCAGTGGTTAAGAATCTTCCTCGTAGCAATTCAGGGGACACCAGTTCAATCCCTGGTCTGGGAAGATCCCACATATTGTGGGACAACGAAGTGCACGTGCCACAACTACTGAGCCCACACTCTAGAGCCCGAGAGCCACGACTGCTGAGCCCGCGGGCTACAACTACTAAAGCCTGAGAACTCTAGGGCCCATGCTTCACAAGAGAAGACACTGCGATGAGAAGCCCGAGCGCCACAACTAGAGAAAGGCTTCATGCAGCATGAAGACCCAGCACAGCCAAAAATAAAAGCAAATGAATGAAAATAAATAAATAATGTAATAAGTACTTGTTTAAAAAATGTAAATAGAAATAAATCCAAATAGATTACTAATGTCTATAAACAATTAAACCCAGTTGCTAAAGGACAAACATTCTCAGACTAGGAGATAAAGCCCAATTGTGACATTCTTTTTAAAGAGACAAACCTGATACATAATGATATAAGAAGGCTCAAAGGAGAGAGCTGGAAGTACAAACACCAGGCAAATATTTGTGGAAGGAAAGCTGGTGTGGCAATCGAAGACAAAAATAGATATTAAGGCAAAAGCATGACTAAAAATTAAGTAGACCTCAGCTTTTGGCCAAGATGGAGTAACAGGAAGTGGATCTACCCTCTTTTGCTCGAAACAACTAAAAAACTGGACAGAATACTAGAAACAAAGGTTTTTCAGGCTTTGGACATCACACAGCACCCTGATCCCTGAGAGGTGAAACACATTAACTGACTCTATGCTTGCTCCAGTTAAGTGCTGGAGAGTTTCTAGGCCAGAGCTAGGCAGGGAGAACCTGAGCAGACCCACATGGTCTCTAAGTAGAAGAGAGAAATCTAAGAGTCTGAGAAAGTCAAAGCTGTCGGAATTTTCAGGCACAGAGTGGGAGGAGAAACTGCTCACAGAGAAAGTCCATATCAGAGATGTGCCCAGGATCCCCATTGAGTCTTCAGCTGAGTGTTCATCAGCCTGTGAGTGTGATACACCCACCCATGGCCAGAGAACGAATGACCCAAAAGGAGCAGAGATAGCAATCCAGGGAGAAGACACAGGGCTGAGAAGAACTGGACTCCCATCAGACAGAGTGGAAAACCTTGTCATTCATACAGCCTTGAGTGACCAGAAGGGTACTGCCTCAGTAGTGGGGAAATAGCCTCAGACTAAAGTCTAGTTGGGTCCTGCCTAACAAAGCTTAAAAATAAAAAAGCCTTAAGAGGATCAAACTCATTCCAAATAATTTGACTGTGTCTCAGAACAAAGCTCAGGAATATTTACAGGCATACAAAGCATCCAGCATTTAACAAGATAAAATACACAATGTCTGGCAACCAATCAAAACTTACCAGGCATGTGAAGAAGCAGGAAACACTGACCCACAATGAGGAGAAAAATAATCTATCAATAGAAACACATCCAGAAACAGCACAGATGACAGAATTAAAAGATAAGAGCATTAAATTTATTGTAACTATATTTTATAAACTCAAGAAGGTAAAGATTGAGTATGTTAAGTGGAGACGTAGACGACAGAAAGGAGACCCAAGTTGAACCTCTGGAGATGAAAATGAAAATTTTACTGAGTGGTGTGAAGATTAGACACTGCAGGAGATAAAAGAAACAATTCATCAGGAAGGTGGGCTTCCCAGGTGGCTCAGCAGTGAACAATTCGCCTGCCAACAATGCAGGAGACACATGTTCGATCCCTGGGCTGGGAAGATCCCTGGAGAAGGAAATGGCAAGCCACTCCAGGATTCTTGCCTGGAGAACCTCAGGGACAGAGAAGACTGGTAGGTTACAGTACACAGGGTCACAAAAGAGTTGGACACGACTTAGCGACAAAAAAACAACAATATCATCAGAAAGTTATAAAAATCCTGAACTGGGGCAACAAAGGATCCTCAGAGTATAAGCAAAAATGAACAGTTCTAAAGGAGAATTTGATAACTTCATGACCGCAGATTTTAACAATGCTTTGTCAAAAATAATAGATAAAATAATAATATATTAATAGTATTAAATACTAATATTAAAATAATACATTAAACATACACATAAATTAAAATATATATTCAAAGTAAATACAGATTGGCATTGCAGGTCTTATATATTCATTCACTGAGACATTTCTCATCTACTATGAGCTCCGTGAGGACACAAACTGTGTTCTGATCAGGAATGAATCCTCAGACCCTGGCATGGGGCCTGGCATATTTTAGTTTATCAACAAGTTAATATTATATTTATAATAATTATAATTTTAAATGAAATACCTAAAATATTGTAAGGCTATAGAGGACATAAATGCACAATTAACAAGCTTAAATTAATGAGTATGTTTAAAACTGCACCTCAAAACAAATAGAGCATACAACATTTTTTTCAAAACATCTAAGACATCTATAAAAGTCAACCTTTCAGTAGCCATTAGAAAAATGTGCTATTATGCTGTTGCAGGATAATCTAACTGGAACTTATGCTTTCTGATTGTAAGTAATGAATTCAGATACTTTTGACAGTTCTTGTGAATAGAGTTATGAACATTGTTTTGTTTTCTGAGAAATTGAGGAGGGGACCATACTGCCCTCTTCCCTTTCTTCATGCTGACAAGCTACTATCACATCAAAAATTAGAACACAGCAGGTCCCCAGAGGTGACTTAACAAACCTCAATCAGAGAATTTAAGAATTCAGACCAAATCTTTGTATTGATCTTCACCTTATTGATAAGAGGAAGCTAAAAATATTAACTGTAATATTACATTATATTAACTGTATAATAAACTGACATTCAGCTCTCATCTCATGCTATTTTGATAAACTACCCCATCAGAAAGCCCATTCAAGTGCTGTTAGCTCTCTGAGTTGATTTAGCCTTATCTGATGACAGGCAAGAATCTAGTGCCCAAAGCAGGCAAAATAAGATAGATACCAGTCTTATAGGAGATTGCCTTTCTTGTTTTTTAGTAACACCTTTATTGAGCTGCAATCCACATATCATACAATTCACCCATTTAAAATGGGCTATTAAATGTTTTCAGTATATTCACAAAGGTTGAAATCATCAATCTGTTCAATTTTAGAATATTTGACCATTATATCAAAAAGAAGATCTGTACCCATTAACAGTCACTCTCCATTGCTTCCCAGTCTCATATAAACTATGTGGTTGTTGTGACTGACTTCTTTCACTTCATTTTCAAGGTTCATTCATGCTGTAGCATGTATCCATACTTCATGTATGTATCTTTTTATTCCTTTTTATGTACACAATTCCCTTGTATAAATTAGACCACATACTATTTATCCATTCATCAGCTGATGGATATTTGAGTTGTTTCCACTTTTCAGCAATCCTGAATAGTGCTGCTATGAAAATTCCTGTACAAGTTTTTATGGGAACATATGTTTTCATTTCTCTTGCATATATCCTTAGTAGTGGAGTTTCTGGGTCGAGTGCCAGGTCTATGATTAATATTTTGAGGAACTGCCAGGCTGCTTTCCAAAGCAACTGCACCATTTTATATTCCCATCAGCAGTGTATGAGGGTTCCAATTTCTCCACATCCCTGCCAGCACTTGTTATTATCTGTCTTTCTGATTGTAGTCATCCTAGTGGTTATAAAGTGCTTTCTCACTGTGGTTAGAATACTGCTTTAATGAGGCTTGTTTTTTCATGATTTTTTTCTAATGTGGACCACTTTTAAAGCCTTTATTGAGTTTGTTACAATATTGCTTTTGTTTTATGTTTTGGTTTTTTGGCCAAAAGGCATGTGGGATCTTAGCTCCTCCACCAGGGATTGAACTTGCACCCCCACCCGGCATTGGAAAGTGAAATCTTAACCACTGAACCCCCAGGCAAGTCCCTAATAAGGCTTGTTTTTTTTTTTTAATTGGGTGTTTTAAGTGAATGTTTTTCATCACTTTACTATAGTATACATTTTTATCAACACTTAAGTTCAGCTCAGTTCCATCATTCAATCGTGTCCGACTCTTTGTGATCCCATGGACTACAGCATGCCAGGCTTCCCTGTCCATCACCAACTCCCAGAGCCTGCTCAAATTCATGTCCATCAAGTCAGTGATGCCATCCAACCATCTCATCCTCTGTTGTCCCCTTCTCCTCCTGCCTTCAATTTTTCCCAGCATTGGGGTCTTTTCCAATAAGTCAGTTCTTCGCATCAGGTGGACAAAGTATTGGAGTTTCAGCTTCAGCATCAGTCCTTCCAATGAATATTTAGAACTTATTTCCTTTAGGATGGACTGGTTGGATCTCCTTGCAGTCCAAGAGACTCTCAAGAGTCTTCTCCAACACCACAGTTCAAAAGCATCAATTCTTCGGTGCTCAGCTTTCCTTACAGTCCAATGTTCACATCCGTACATGACTATTTGAAAAGCCATAGCTTTGACTAGACAGACCTTTGCTGGCAAAGTAATGTCTCTGCTTTTTAACATGCTGTCTAGGTTGGTCATAGCTTTTCTTTCAAGGAGCAAGTGTCTTTTAATTTCATGACAGCAGTCACCATCTGCAGTGATTTTGGAAACAAAGAAAATAAAGTCTGCCACTGTTTCCACTGTTTCCCTATCTATTTGCCATGAAGTGATGGGACTGGATGCCATGATCTTAGTTTTCTGAATGTTGAGTTTTAAGCCAACTTTTTCACTCTCCTCTTTCACTTTCATCACGAGGTTCTTTAGCTCCTCTTAACTTTCTGTCATAAGGGTGGTATCATCTGCATATCTGAGGTTATTGATATTTCTCCTAGAAATCTTGATTCCAGCTTGTGCTTCATCCAGTCCAGCATTTCTCATTATGTACTCTGCATATACATTAAATAAGCAGGGTGACAATATACAGCCTTGACATACTCTTTTTCCTGATTTGGAACCAATCTGTTGTTCCATGTCCAGTTCTAACTGTTGCTTCTTGACCTACATACAGATTTCTCAGGAGGAAGGTCAGGTAGTCTGGTATTCCCATCTCTTTAAGAATTGTCCACAGTGTGTTGTGATCCACACAGTCAAAGGCTTTGGCATAGTCAATAAAGCAGATGCTTTTCTGGATCTCTCTTGCTTTTTCGATTATGCAATGGATGTTGGCAATTTGATCTCTGGTTCTTCTGCCTTTTCTAAATCCAGCTTGAACATCTGGAGGCTCATGGTTCATGTACTGTTGAAGACTTGCTTGGAGAATTTTGAGCATTACTTTGCTAGCATGTGAGATGAGTGCAATTGTACAGTAGTTTGAACATTCTTTGACATAGTTTTCTTTGGGATTGGAATCAACACTTGTTTACCCATAATCAATTTTGCTATATGAATATGAAATGTGTTTCATTATCTATTACTATGTAACAAACCATTCCACACTTAGGAGATTTTAATAAGAAGCATTTTATTACTTCTTATGATTCTATAGGTTGGTTAGGCTCCGCTGGTTGGTTCTTCTGCTCTGTGTGATATCAGCTAGGACTGCAGTCACCTAGAAGTTCAACTACACAGAACAGCCAAGATAGCTCAGATACATGTCTGGTGCCTTCACAGGGATGGCTGAAAGGCTAGACTAATGAAATACTTGAACAGTTGGGACTCTCTCTTTCCACATCATCCTGGAACATCTCTCTCTCTCTCCATGGTCTCTCCAGCATGAGATTAGTTGGATTCATACACAGCAGTACAAAGTTTCCAAAAGTACACAAGTAGAAACTTCAAGAATTTTTCTAAGGTTGAGGCCTGGAACTGACACAGCATCACTCCCACCACATTACATTTGGGCCAGTCTAGATTCCGAGGCATGAGTCCCAGGAGGCATGAATCCTTAGTGACCATCTATGGAGATTAGCTACCTCAAAAAGAATAGTTAATTCAGGCATCAATAACAAAGTTTCTACTTTACTAGCATTACTGTTAAATGCTCTCCATTTTTGAAGCATTTAAGTCATCTATCATTGAGGATGTTTTGAGAGGCAGGAAAGAATGTGAGCTCAAAAGAAACCACCAAGACTCTAAGAAAGCATCCTCCCCCACCTTCCAAATTTCTTGTTCACTAAAGCATAAGGGAGATACACAAAGGATCATTTTTACAAAAGAAGCTAGAGTGGGGGAAAAGGCCTCCAAAGTCAGCCAATAAAGATTTTGCTGTATATGGAAACTGTCAGGTCATTCCCATTTTCAAAGCACACATTCTTCTGATGTTTTTGGATGGTTGCCTTGTCCATCATTCCACATGTTAGATTCTTTCTTGATGTTCATGCTTGGATTTGCCAACACAGGCTACCTTCTACCGTGTGCCCCACTTTGAAAAGGGAGAGAAGCAGAAGTCTTCATGCTGCAGAATTTCAGTCTCCAGTCCTGGATAGCATACCTAAAAACATTCTGTATTTCACATTTGAAACCACTTTGCTAGCATACAGTCATAAAGTAAATTGAGGTTTAATATTTGAAAAGTACTCATTAATTTTAACAGTGGAGCTGACCCGTGATGAGGGATGAAGCTCTCAACCCCAGAAGAGGTCAGGCAGAGCTGGGTCACCTGTCAGGGATGTTACTGTAAAGATTTGGGAAAGCTGGAAGAGACCTAACAAATTCCAGATTTTATTCTTTTGAGCCTATTAAATGTAGACAAAGCATTGCCCACTAATGAGAGACTCAGTTTCTGAAGTCAGATCTGGATTTATAATCTGGCTTCACCATTTACCAGCTGTGTGACCTCAACATGTTTTTTAAACTCTGTCAGCCCGTTTCCTCATCTGTAACGTGGGTCTAAGAACATTACCTATATTTCAGGTGTGGGGCTGCTGCTGAATCAGAAAGCATACAGATGCTTCAGCCCTGGAAAAGCCTTGGAACCCTCTTCCATATGAGGCCATGGACTTTTCCGAGAATCTGAGAGTTCTGGCTCCTCCATTGCCCCAGTCAATATATGTATAATGAAAATTGCTACAAGTTCATGGGGCTCACATATCCCTAGTTGTCCATCCATGGTCCTCGTAGAGAATTATAAACCGTGGCTCTAGACTAAACACAGCAGCCACAAGCCCACAAAGAGAAGGCAGTGACTCCTCATGAAAGCTGCAGCAGCTCTGAAGGCGAACACACCTCTTGTCTTTTGAGAGTCTTAGTCTGCCTCTGAAGTCTGGAAATGTAATCTTATGAGACTGAGCAGACCCTACAGAAATTTCCCTTATTTTGTGGTGTAAAAAAATATCTTGGGAGGAATAAGGCTGAATGCACAACCCATGACCATCTTATCTTTAATGTTTTATATATACATCTTTCATAATCTAACATTTTCATTGCTTTGAGTTCTCTGAGGAAAACCTAATTTTTTTTTTTTTTTCCCAGAATTATCTCTGGATCTTTTCTCTTGGTTCTTCCACATAAAGACTTGACCTGGGGAGATTGATAAAGGGACCTTTAAGGCTATGTCTGTGATTAAAAAGGAGGAAGGGGAAATTTGTTCATTTTCGGTATCTCTGTCAAGTCCTGCCCTAGAGTACTACCCAGGAGCTTACGAGCCCTACAAGGGTCCAGTGGTTATCAGTTTTAAACTCTGATGCTCTCTGGGTAAGAAGATCTGGTCCACTGGTAGATAAAGAGAAATAACAGGTTAACCCATCTCAGGACCAGAGTTATTTTTCTGTCTTTACCCTCTGAGAGGTGGGTTGATAGGGTCTCTTCATAAACGAAGTGACATTATGATACCTTTTGAGTGTATTATTGTTAATTATTGATTTTTATCAAGAACAAATGGAGAACATCTCTTGTGTTTGAAGAAGGAATTTTTATGTCCCTTACATTATTGTATGCATCTCCTCTTAGGCTGTTTTAAGCCAGAGCTTAATTTTTAATAATTCAATAATGAATCTTGTTTAATCTCTCTTAATCCTCTTGCCTAATTCTCTTTTACATTAAGGGATTAAACACAGAAAAGAAGACGTGGCCAAACGATGAGTCACTCCTCTTTCAGTGCTGATCCCCAAAGGCAGATAGACGAGAAGAAACGTCTCAGAAGTGATTGAAACACACAAGTCTAAACTGAGAAATAAATCATCTGATTCTCAGGCTATTTACTCTTAACTTCCCCTTTCTTCTGTGACACAAAAATTAGTCTTAAAAGGTTTGCAAATGCTATTTATTGCTGCACCTTCCACAAAATATTCTCTAATGAAACTGACATTAATCACCTTCACAGACTATTTGCTTTGAGCTGTTTCTCTAATAATGGGGATGGGCCACAGTGAGTCATCCACACTCTTGCCCAGTCCCCTGAGAACCCAGGAGATTCACTAACTTGACAGTTGGCCAGGATTAGCAATGCAGGGACTGTGGCTGTGAACTGCAGCCTAGGGCTGGTGGACTGTGGACTTTTGGAGCCCTTAGGCTGAGGAGGCTGACTTGTCAAACTGCTGGGAGAGAGCCTCATCAGGTCAACTGACTCTCCAGAACCCAGAAATGGTGCCCTGGTCACATTCACGGGGCTCTGTGTTGCCCTCACCTTCCTTCCTGTTTCTGCCCAAGCTGGTGAAGTGTATTGTGATGGGATAAGGCTGGAAGGGTCCCTGCTCTGGGGCCACCTGTGCTTTGCTCCTTCTGAACTCAACCTGGAAAATTCCCCCTTTTCCACTGCATTCTTAGCATCTTACAATAGCCTTGTGCAATGGAGAATAAAGTGGGAGCTTCCTATATGCCCTGATTCAGGGGTGTCAGATCAAGCCCCCTCCCTGAAGAGACCTGGCTCATGGCTTACCATGCCTACAGGACACTCTTTTTTTAGGCAGTACATTAAAAGTGGCTGCTAAAAGACAAATGAGGTTTGGGTGGTGGTCTAAAATAGAAACCTATTCTTCGCCATTAATGCCTTTTAAACTGGCTTATCAGATTTGCCCACTGGGATATCTGAACTATGAAAATAGCACTCTGGACTGGTTACTTTTATGCAACCTGGAGCCCAAACTCTCAAATTCAGAATCCTGAGTATTTCTGCCAATGATCTGTCCAGCCGTCACATTAAGATTTGTGGAGAAAGTGTCCAATACCTTGATATCAAACATGGAAACAGTCCATGTTCCACCATCCACATTCCTCAGCTGGTTCAGAGACTGCTGCTGTGTTCAGTTGTGTCCAACTCTTTGTGACCCCAGGGACTGTAGCCCACCAGGCTCCTCTATCTGTGGGATTTTTCAGGCAAGAATACTGGAGTTGCCATTTCCTCCTCGAGAGGATCCTCTCAACCCAGGGATCAAACCCTCATCTCCAGTTTCTCCTGTATTGGCAGGCGGATTCTTTACCACTGAGCCACCTGGGAAGCCCTGGTTCACAGGCTACATTCTTCATATTATAAAAAAGCAAAAGCTAAACTAAGGTTAGGAGAAATATTTAATACTGTGACCTCTCAATAATCCAAACCAGGAGAGGAAAGTGAAAAAGATTTTAGAGAACACACAGTACCAGTTCTCCAGTGTAGTAGCTCGTGTCTTTGTACATACTCCCCCAGTAGGCCTAGCTTTCTGAATTCACTTTTGCTTGGGAACCTGCCATGTGGAGTATAGGTATATTCTGGTCTGTCCCCCCAGTCATGTGGCAGGCCAAACAGGACAATTTCTTCCCAACAAGGGTAGAGGATAGCATTTTGGACGGTAATTTTGAAATAGGAGGATATTACCAGACTCACTTGACAACCAAGCTACATCCTCCAATCTAACTTTATAATGAAACCAAATTTTTATCTCCAAAAATATTAATATTTTTATAAAAAATAATATCTAAAAAGGATCATAAGAATCCAAACGGGAGAAGAGACATGCTCTTTTTTTTTTTTAATTGGAAAATAGTTGCTTTACACTGCTGTGTCAGTTTCTGCTGGGCAGCACAGTGAATCAGCCATATGTATACAAATATCCCCTCTCTTTTGGATTCCCTTCCCATTTAGATCACCACAAAGCACTGAGTAGAATTCCCTGTGCTCTATAGTAAGGTCTCATTAGCTACCTATTTTTCACACGAAAGTGTTAGTCACTCAGTTGTTTCTGTTTGTGACCCCATGGACTGTAGCCCACCAGGCTCCTCTGACCATGGAATTCTCTAGGCAAGAACACTGCAGTGGGTTCCCATTTCCTTCTCCAGGGGATCTTCCTGACCTAGAGATCGAACCCAGGTCTCCTGCACTGTAGGCAGATTCTTTACCATCTGAACCACCAGCGTATATATGAGACATACTCTTCTGAATTGCCCCACCCTGCCTAGGATGGCTTTTGGTTCTGTCTCCCAGTTTTTAGGAGTGCACTGTCGGGGGCTCAGGGCGGGGAGCTCTCTAGAGTATTTCTGACTCAGCCTTTCCCGACAGGCTCCCCCGGGTATATATATATGTGCTGTTCACCACTTTCCCACACTCTCAAGAGACAGCGCCCTCCACGCCTCCCAGAACAGTGAAATAGGAAGTCCTGACACCTACTCAAGAAATGTTTCTGTGTTATGTACCAAGACAGACACTGAGGTTACAAAAATGAAAGAAAATCCATGAATTCTTTGGATGATCTCAAAACAAGTCATGCCAATGACTATGAAACTCTATGTTAGAGGAATTGGGTGGAGAGGGAGGTGGGAGGGGGGATCGGGATGGGGAATACATGTAACTCCATGGCTGATTCATGTCAATGTATGACAAAACCCACTGAAATGTTGTGAAGTAATTAGCCTCCAACTAATAAAAATAAATGAAAAAAATAAAAGAAAGAAACTCTATGTTAAATTCTAGAATGGAAGTACAGACACAGGGGTTGTGGGCACACAGAGGAAGGGATGTTTAACTCTGTCTTGGGAGGGGGGACTTCAAAGAGAATGCACATAATTTTTGGCTTTTAATTAAGAGAATGCAGTAGCCTAAGTGGTAATAATATCAATGTGCGTGCTAAGTCACTTCAGTCATGTCCGACTCTTTGCAACCTCACAGCCCAAGGCTCAAATCTGTATCTCTTACATCTCCTGCATCAGCATGTGGGTTCTTTATCAGTAGCGCCACCTGGGAAGCCCAATAATATTAATAAGATATTATAATACCTTAATATTATAATAAGATATTAATATCAATGAAGATTATATTAACAAATAATGTTGCTGCTATTAATATCTCATATAACAAGAAATGCAGTGGCAGGAAGTACCTGAATGATTCATTTTATCCTCCTGGGCCTGGGGAGAGAAGCTTTCATTTTACTCCAAATCTTCTCCACTGTGGATTTAATAAGAATATTCCACTCTTATATTCATCATTTCTGATTCAGCAGTTCTGAATTTCTCCACTAAATAAAACATATTAGAGGATTTTAAAAAATTTCAGCAACTCACTCAGGCCAAACAAGTCTCCTGTATCTATGCTACACACATGAAGCAATACCTTTCAGTTCTGCAATGGTGACTATATAACCTGGATTGCCCCCAAGCACTGGTGAGTGCTCCTTTTAACAATCGTCCCAGTGCACAGTCAGCCCTCTGTACCCATAGATTCCACATCTGCAGAGTCAACCAACGAACAGATCAAAAACAATCGGAGGAAAAAATTTTCAGAAAGTTCCACAAAGCAAAATTTGAACTTGCTGCACACTATTTACATAGGGATTAGGTATTATAAGTAATCTGCTGCTGCTGCTAAGTCACTTCAGTCATGTCTGACTCTGCGACCCCAAAGATGGCAGCCCACCAGGCTCCCCTGTCCCTGGGATTCTCCAGGCAAGAACACTGGAGTGGGTTGCCATTTCCTTCTCCAGTGCATGAAAGTGAAGTCGCTCAGCTGTGTCTGACTCTTAACGGCCCCATGGACCACAGCCCACCAGGCGCCTCCATCCATGGGATTTTCCAGGCAAGAGTACTGAAGTGGGGTGCCATTGCTTTCTCCATATAAGTAGTCTAGAGATGATTTAAAGTGTACAGGAGGATTGTGTAAGTTATATGCAACTACTACACTATTTTAGACAAGAAACTTGAGCATCTGTGAAATTTAATATCCACGAGGGTCCCGGTACCATTGCCCCAGAATCCCAAAGGACAACTATACTGTGATAATTTATTTGTCACTCTAATGAAAATGCCAAGCTAGGTCAGTTTCTGTTGTCACTGAAAAGTTTTAGGGAGAAAAAGCAAGGCTGCGATTTTTACTGCTTTTATTTGATTACACAAGAGTAATACATGTGTGTTTTAGAATTTATGAGCAATAAAGGAAGTTGCATAAGCCAGAGGTGCACAGAGAGACAAACAGGGCCTCTGGAGTTGTGGAGTGCACAACTTATGAGATCGTATATGGCAGCCTATTTCTGAAAACAGAACACATAGGGGAAAAATTCCCAATGATTCTACCTCCCAGCAACAACATTATTGTTTTGCTAAGTTTCCTTCCAGTCTTTCTTCTAGGTAAATTGGATTTTAAAATTGTATCATCATGTGTACCTGCTCTATAATCTCTTTCACTTAGCAATTAATGATGAACAGTTTAAATATTTAAATATTCTTGAAAACATCATTCTCAACAGCACCATATTTTATTATTTCATTTAACAAACATTTATATAGTATTTTTCCTATGCCAGTCACTATCCTAAACTCATTAAAAATATCAACTCATGTAATCCTACACAGATATCATTGTTTGCCTCTCTAGACATCTCTACCCTCTTCCGCCCTGCTCTGTGCCCCGGACAGGCCCTGTACAGAGAACATCACCCAGCTTCTGTGCCCCTTGGATATGGCCAATGACAAGTTGTCACTGGATTATCATTCCCAACTCCACTCTCTCCCTCTCTGCCTGTGTTAGGATTTGCCATGGGAGTTTGCCTTCTACTAGAGTGTATGGAATATAAATATCTCTTCTCTATTTACTTTAGCCTCAGTCATGGGACATGCTTTGGCCAATGGAATGTTTGTACACTTGGGGTGAGCAGAGGACTGAAAGGGACTTGCCTGTTTGGTTTGGCCTCTTGGCGGCTGGTCCTAAAATAAGGGGGCTAGCAAGCTGACCTGAACCCAAACAACCCAAAGCCTGAAGGAGCACTGCCTCAGTCAACCTGGGAGTGAGAAAAACAAATGTCTGCAGTTTGTAGCTGGTGAAATTTGGGATTATTTACATGCACCATTACTGCAGCAGTGGCAGACTAATTACAGATGTCCCAGAAGAAGCCTGAAGGGTGAGGTTAAGGTATGAAGGGTCACTGAGCTTTTAACAAAGACCACAGCTCCTCCTAGGAACTCTTTCTTGCTCCAGGTTCCAATACCTGCCTAGCTGCTCCCTATGACTTCCTACTATTACTAGCCAAGAGTACTACACTATCCCTGGGGGTTTCACGACATCCTGTCCACAGCTCTGCACAGAGTCCCTTTATTAAACTCTCTTCAAATTATCCAATTTGAATGTGTCATTTGTTTCCCACATGGGTTGTGATTTAAAAATCCTCATAACCATCCTATGATGTAGTACTATTGCTACCTTCATTTTATGGGAGGAAACTGAAACACAGAGGCTAAGTAACTTGTGCAAAGTCACACAGCAAGTAAGTGGCAGAGCTGAGATTGAATCCAGGCAGGCTGGATTCATGCTGACTTCACTATGTTACTGTAGGTTCATCTAAGGGGCCTGTCTCATAATTCATCTAGCTTCATATTATTTAAATGGTGTTTCTATGTCTGTTATCAGGTTTTTTCCTATTGTAAACACTGTTATGATGAATCTCTGAATAAGTAAATATTTGCTCATATTCAGCGTTAAGAACATTTCTAAAAGTTGGAATAAAGAGTATGAACTTCTTTGTTCCCCAGCCCTTTCTGTATTTTTTTAAATTGTTTCCTTTTGACTATAAAAATGATAAAATTCAATTAAAAAATTCTAGCATTACTAAAGTATATATCATAGCACACAAACATCCCTGTAATTCCATATGTTTGATAAAAACATTGACCCAGGTTCTAAGTTCTCTTTAAAAATAATTAATAGTAATTATTAGTCTTATTAAAAAATCAATAAATGTATACTGTAGAAATGTAGAAAAGTAAAAAAGAAAAAGAACAAATCATGAGTAATCCACGTCATGTTCTGTGTGTATGTGTATATATGTGTATAAACAAACACAGGATCATGCTATGAATACAGCCTAGTAACATGCTTTTTTCACTTAGCAATATACATGTCATGGATATTTTTCATGTAATTAAATATTCATCTACAACATTAACTGCAGAGTATATTTGTTTGATTGCTTCTCATTCCCCTAGAACAATAGTCTGTCATTTATGCAACCAGTTCCTTAGAACTAGACATTAAGTTGTTTCTTCCTTTTAACATCAATAAATAAAATTTCTACACACAAGATTATAAAGAGATATTTGCACATATTTCCAATTATTACTTTAAAATATAGACAGACATGGAATTGCTGGATCAAAATTAAGGCAGGTTAATAAGGTTTTAATTCCTATTACAACTGGCCTTACAAAAAGACTACTGATTTATTCTCCCATCAACAAAAGATATTATGGTTTAAAATTTTTTTCCAATATCATTAGGTAAGATAAAAAATGGAGAGAGAATCTTTTTGGTTTGTATTTACTTTCATTTGCTTATTAAGGAGATAGAAATTTAAATAATTTATACTTCTGTGACAAATTGGGTACTTTGCCATTTTTCTATTAGTATGTTTATTTTTTCTTATTTGCAGTAATTATTTCAAATCATCATATGCATAGCAAAGGTTCATCCTACATTGTCATTTATATTAAACCTTTTAAAAATTTATTTTTCATGTAGTCAAATTTAATCTGTTTTCACCCTTATTATGTCTGCCTTCTGTGTTAAAATTTAAAAGGTTTTCTTCTCCCAAAGATCCATAAACATTCACTGGTTCTTCTTCTAATTCTTTTATAGCTTTATTTGTTTACATTAAAAGTTTATTTATTTTGGAGTTTTGGGAGAGATACAGCCCTACTTTTATTCACATCTAAATGATCAGTCTATTTGCCCAATATCATTTATTAAATAAACAATCATTCCCATTGACTTGAATCAGCTTTAGCATATACCAAATTTCTTTTTTTTTTCATTTATTTTTATTAATACCAAATTTCTAATATGCTTTGGGTTTTCTTTCTGGGCTTTTTATTTCATTCCAATGATTAATCAATTCTGTGCCAACCTCACTGCTTAAAACACTGTAGTTTAATAACTTTGAAAACCTAGAAGGACAGTTATCCTCCTTCACAACTGTTCCTTTTCAAATTTTTCTTGAACTTTTCTTCAATGGGTATTCTAGCAGATGAACTTAAGAATAATTTTGTTACATTCTAAGAAATATCTTGTTGGAATTTTTGTTAAAACTTCATTCAATTTAATGAAATTTAGGGAAATTATTATATTGAAGTGTTCCACTTAGAAATATGATGATATTCCATGTTTGATTCGTGCAAGCCTTTTGGATCTCAAACTACAATTTGGGTTTTTCTTCACAAAAGTCTTGCACAGTTATTTAAAGTGATAGAAGCTCCATGGTGGGTATTTTCAAATTCCAGGGAGCCCTGATTAGGAATCAAAAGACCTAATTCATAATTTTGGCTACTCACTTAATAGCTGGAAAAATTTACAAAACTCTTCTCAGCCTCACTTTTTCTCAAGTGGAATAATAACCCTTGCCTTTTCCTGCTGTCAGAATTTGCCTGATAATTATACAAACACAGCAGTAGAGAGAGCCATTTTAATATAGGGGTTATTATTTTGCTAATGTAGTGCTAAAAATGGGAATGTGCTTAGTAGGGATTTTGCCATATAAAACCATTCAACCAATCAAGTTATAATTATCCAATCAAGTAAGGACCAATCAAGTAAGGACCCAAGAAGTGCCCAGCTGACTTGTTAGGACTAAGTGGGTTTTCTGGAGGTGGGACCTTCAGTGCTAAAACCAGGAAAGTCCGAGGCAAACCAGGAGGCACTGGTCATCCCAGCTGTTAAGCATCTCCTTCAAACTCTAAAATGCTATCATTCCAGGGTTCTACACATAAGAGAAAATAGGCCTATGTTCCCAGGTTGCTTCTGGTCTAACAGTGGAGACACGGTGAATGTTTATGAAAAGATGAAGGAATGGGTATGTATATAATCATCTCCTGAGGACTGTGGTGCAACAGCCGTCTAAAAAGCAGAAGACTGGCTTGGACTGGAGGCTCTAGTGGAGGTGCTGGAACTAGACTTAAGAACCAGGGCATTTGTATGGGATGGGATTCCAGGTGGGGGATAAACAGGAGGTACAAATCAGTGTTCTGGTGCAAGGAAAAGATGACTGAGCATTCAGACCCCAGACTGGTACATGGGAGGGACTCAAGTATCGTGTTGGCCAAAAAGTTCTTCTGAGTTTTCCCATAAGACGGTATGGAAAAACTCAAATGAATTTTTGGCCAACCTAATACTTTGATAGAACACAAGCTGGTAACACAGAATTGGGATATGTGTGCAGCATCTATTTAGGGCTGCACACCCTGAAGTTCACAAGAGTAAACAATTTGAAACGCAGAAAACCACCTAAGAGGCTCTCTCATAAAACACTAAATGAAATACTATGAAATTTATACAACCAACATGTTTCTTTTTTTACTTTGGCTGCCAGAGTTCTAGTGCTAAATTTAGTGCCCAAAATGACCTCAAAGACTAGTTCCCACTTACTCCTTCCACTTCCTTTAAGCAGGCATTGTTCTTTCATATCCTGAAATATCTTCGTTTGCCTTGCTCTAGAAAAATCACTACCTAAAGACATTATGAAAAAAATCAGAATATAAGGAAAAAATGTAAAGAGGAAAGTTAAAACTTCTGATATTCCTTCTAAAAATAGCCACTGTTAATGTTTTAGTGCTCCCGCCTCCACACGTACCCGCTGGCTTTTTCTTCCTGGATATGGTACTGAATATGTTTTCTAAATTGCTTTTTTAACTTAATAATACTTCAAGAAGATTTCTTCCATTTCAGTACATCACTTCTATATCAGGACTCTTAGCTGTTACATATTTTTTCATTTTATGGTGATATTCTAATCTGTTTAAACTAGTCTCCAATGAGAATAGGGACACTGAGATTTTTCTAGGTCTAGTTGTGTTCTGAATTATGCAATTGTCTGATCATTTCCTTGAATGAAATCCTAGGGCTAAAACCATGGGACAAAGTTCATTTTATATGATATCATTTAGAGGTCAAGAGACAGATATTCTGGGACAGACTGCTTGAGTTCAAATCCTCTATTTTCCAACTCTTGTGGCCATGGGGTCTGTTAGTCCCTCCAGCCCTTGTTTTGTTTTTAATCTGAAATTAAGATAGTTATTGAACCTGCTGCATCAGATTGTTGTGAGGATTTTTTAAAAATTGTTATTATTATTTTAAAATTTTGGCTGCACCCTGCAGCATGTGATTCCTTAGATCCTGATCAGGGATCAAATGTGCACCCCTTGCATTGGAAGGTGGAGTTTTAATCACTGGACCACGAGGGAAGACCCTGTTATGAGAACTTAATGTGTGGGTGAAGCACTCAGAACAGTGTCTGGCGTTGAGTGAGCACTCCATAAATATTTTCTGCTATTATATTGCAAAAGAGATCTCCAGAAAGAATATAGCACTTTTCTCATTGACACAAAGGTCAAGCCCTTTGAGTTATAGGACTGAAATGAAAGTTTAAAAGTAGCAATACAAGCTGCTCCTCTGCCCACCAGGATGACAGTGCCAATTTACCTCCACTCTGAGGAGTTTCTCAAAGGGACAAAGGCTTTTATCCTTCTGCAAGTGCTTTCACTCAATCCCCCTAGTGGCCGAAGAATGAGTTTTCAAGATAACTAAATAACCCTGTTCTTTCAGGACTGATTCACACAACAGAAACAAAGCAACCTCAATTTTTTTTTTAATTTTAAAGAAAATATATAATGACCCAAATAATACCCTCCAAGATCATCTAAGATGTCTGCTTTCTAAAAGTTGCTAGCTTACTTTCCCAGACAGCTCGCGTTTGTTCCCAGGGAGGAAGGATTAAAACATCTGGCTAAAACAGTGGTTTTCAATCTTGGCTGAACCTCCTCAGTACCTTGAAAAATAGAAATTCTCTAGAGATTTTGATTTGATCAGACAGTAGTGTGGCAGGATTTTTAAAAGTTCTCCAGTAAATTCAAAGCTGAGAACCACCGGGCTAAAGAAAGTTGGCAGGGATGCTCTCAAACTCACTCTTTTCCGACCAGTTCTCAATCAGACGGAGAGAAGCTGCTTCCTCTCTCATCTTTTCCTCTGCCCTTAGAAGGGTTCCAAAGAGAATAAACAGCAAATCGAAATAATCCCCCTGAGCCTAACTTCTAGTTGCCTCTGCCTGGCTAGAAATAAAGTATGAACCCAAAAGGCAAGCCACATAAGTAATTTTTAAATTTCTAGTAGCCACATTTAAAAAGTGAAAAAGAAATAGCTGAAATAAAGTTTAATAATATATCTTATCTATTCCAAATACATCCAAGACAATATCACTTCAATATTTAATTAATATGAAACATTATTAATGAGCTATTCTACAGTTTTTTTTTTCATGCTAAGTCTTTGGAATCTGGTGTTTATGTTATGCTCACAGCACACAGCGATTCAGACCAGCCATATTTCAAGTGTTCAACAGCCATATGTAGCCAGTGGCTGCCATATTGGACAACATGGGGCTAGGGGTTAAATGCAAATCAAATAACCTCTGTAGGGCTTAGTCTCCTTTAAAATGCAGACATGGTAATGCTGCTCCTTGGCATTATTACAAGGGTAATGAAACATCCTATAACAATGCTGGCAGTTAGTGAGCTCTCAGCAATGTTTAGTTTCTTTTGTCTTAAGGGAAAGAGATGCACCAGGTCAGGTGGTAAATGGAAATGACTCCTCTTTTTCCTCCAAAACAGGGTTTGTCAGCATTTAACTCGCGTTCCCTTTTGCTAAACATTAAAAGCTCACGCTTTCTTTCTGTGATAGTTTTTAATCTCAAAATACAATTTTCAGGTTTCCCTGGTGGCTCAGTGGTAAAGAATCTGCCTGACAATGCAGAAGACACAGATTTGATCCCAGATCCGGGAAGATCCTACGTTTTGAGGACCTCCTAAGTCCACATGCCACAACTATTGAGCCCGCAGTCTAGAACCTAGGAACCACAGCTACTGCCCTGAGCCCTAGAGCCCTGCTCCACAACAAAAGGAGCCACCACAATGAGAAGCCCACGCACCGCATCTAAAGAGTAGCCCCCGCTCACGGCAACTAGAGAAATGCCTGCCCAGCGACAAAGATGCAGCACAGCCAAAAATAATTAAATAAATAAAATTACTTTTTAAAATACAACTTTAAAAATTTAACATCATGACTAGAAATAAAAGAAACACCACAACATATTGCTTTGTTTCATTCTCCCTCCCCCAATCTGGGAACATGGACTTGATACTCCCCTTTCTATCATGAATCCTGCTCTGAAACATCTTCCTCACTTCAAGGCTAAACCTCAGATGAGTCTTGCATCCATTTAGAGCTTTTTAAGTTTAAATAACATTTTAAAATCATTACCAAAACAATGTGTGCATGCTAAGTCGCTTCAGTCGTGTCCGACTCTTTGTGACCCTATGGACCGTAGCCCACCAGGCTATTCTGCGGGTTGCCGTGCCCTCCTCCGGGGGATCTTCCCAACCCAGGAATCAAACCCACATATCTTATGTCTCCTATATTGGTAGGAGGATTCTTTACTACTAGAGCCACCTGGGAAGCCCAATAAAATAATACATATTCCCTAAATAAAAATTAGAAAATATACAAAAGCAGACAGAACAAAATTAGAAGCTCCAGGTTTGCCCCAGCCACAGAATAAGCACTCTAACAGCTTGAGTGAAGGCACTCAGCAGGTATTTCCAATCTTGGCTGCTCCTGGGCATCAGTTGACAGTTATGATATATGATGCCCAGCCTGACCCCAAAGAGGCGATTTAGTTGGTCGAGGTGCTACGAGAGCATCAGGATTTATTTTTTACTGCTTCTAGATGAATTCTGATGAGCAGCGAAGACAAGAACCAGTGTTCTAGAGTAGTGAGTCTCAGACTTTACTCTGTGCATCAACAAGGCAGTGATCATGTCAAAAATCACATATTCTGATGGAGCAGGTCAGGAAAGAGGCCCCAGATTCTACGTTTCTGTGAAGCTCCCAGGTAATGCTGATGCCATGGGTCTGCCAAGCATGCCTATTTTTTAAGATTTGCTTATTTATTTTTGGCTGTGGTGGGTCTTCATTGCAGCATGTGGGCTTCTCTAGTTGCCGCAAGCCGCAGCTACTCTCTAGTTGTGGTGTGCGGGCTTCTCTTGCTGCGGAACACAGGCTCAAGGTGCTTGGGCTCAGCAGTCGTGGTGTATGGGTTCAGCTGCTCCATGGCACGTGGGATCTTCCTGGACCAAGGATCAAGCTGGTGTCCCCTGCATTGCATGGTGGATTCTTAACCACTGGACCACAAGGAAAGCCCAAACATACCTTTAATACTCCATATCCTTCATTATTCATAGATACCTATATTTTTGTTCTCTAAAAATCCCTACCATAGCAACTATATGCCAATAAAAGTTAATTTAAAAAATAAAAATTCCTATTATAGTCTTGTTTTATAATCTGCTTTATTAAATGATCCATCATGATTTCCTTTGCATGTTAAAAAACATACACACCTGCAGAGATCATTTTGATTGGCTACATGAGATCCCATTTTAAGGACATATTCGACTTCCCTGGCAGTCCAGTGGTTTAGACTTGCCCTTCCAATGCAGGGGGTGTGGGTTCAATCCCTGATCGGGAAGCTAAGATCTCACATGCCTCATAGCCATAAAAAAAAAACAAAAACATAAAACAGAAGCAGGATTGTAACAAATTCAAAGAAAACTTTAAAAATGGTCCACATAAAAAAAAAAAAACTTTAAAAAATAAAAAGGACATATCACTGTAGGTCATTTAGAGCAGTGCTTTTGAGGGTGGGAGTTGCAACTCGTATATAATCTGGAAAGTTCAACCCCTGCCTCCATTACAGTGACACAGATCAGGGATGAGGTTCTCCAAGCAATTGTGATATACTCTCCCTTTCTCTCCTCCTAGACTTTGAAAACAACTGATTTAACAAGTTCCTATTTAGGGGGCATTAGATTCCAACTCTTTTTCATAGCAAACCTAGCACACACAAAAATATGAAAATAAGAATAATCACATCAATCTAATGAGATAAGTGTTATCACTGTCTCCATTTTACAGATGAGTGGCTCCTAGAAATTTGCATATGTAAAAATTTGCCCATGAGATGCTGCTATTTATTCACTTGGTTTGGGAATCATCAGGATTCCAATTGAGCCCTTTTGCGCTTGTGGGAAGGATAACCATGTTTCCTGGATAAAGCCCAGTTCAGAGTACTAAGCATAGCCATGCCCTACCACATCCCTGTGTGGAGGAGCAAAAACCCCAGACAGAAACATAAGTCTTCCATGGCCACAGATGGCTGGATCAGAGGTAGTGGATCAAGGTCAGCCAGTGAGTGGCCCAGCCAGCAGCTTACAAGGAGCTATACTATGAAAACTCGTGCTCATTAGATGGGAGGCAGTACCACGGGGTAGTAGATGCCATAGAGGCCCAGAACGCTCGAGAAGAAGCAGTTTGGAGAGAACACAAACCATGAGGCAGAGAAAGGAAGAGTGCAAGGCAGGCTTGCAGAGACAGAAGTGTGAGACGCAGAGGCAGAAGGGGGCTGTGTTGCTGTCATGCTGAGGGGTGGGCGGTCTCCTGCCCAGGTGGTGACACATCAATGTCCTTAGGGCTCTGGGTCCTGAACCCCCTTCTGGTCTCCGAGCTGTGTTCTACATCCAAAGAAGCCCAGACAGGAATCTACTGTAGGTGCCTGCAGAGCCCTGATCAATTACCATGCGGACTCTGCAATAATTGTGTACCCCACCCTCCCACTGGGGGGAGGGAATTATTCGAGGAGAACCAAGGAAGATCCTGTTTATTACCAGCAAGAGAGTCTAACACACTCCCAGTAATTTGATTCACTCATTAAATGTGATGAATAGAAGATATAAAATCTGATTTTAATGGGAAGAAAAGTGTAAACACAGGGTAACTGAGGGAGGAGGAGACTGGGGGACCCTCGGGGAGGCAGCAGCAAAAGAGGGGAGAGGACACTGCAGGGGTGGATAGAGTAGGGGAAGAAGAAAATGAACTTCATCAGTGGCCAGCCTCTTCCTGGGAACCTGGCTGACCAGTCAGAAAGTGAACCCAGCAGGTGGCTGGAGTAAAAGGGAAAGGCAGCTGAACTGCATGGTGATACCCAGAAAGTGCGAGGGGCATGGTGATGACCAGAGAAGGCTTAGCTGGTGCAGAAAGCAGTGACTCCCTGGAGGTGACCTTTGCCCTTTTGATGACCAATCAGAAGTAGCAACCAGATTTGCCCATCTGGAATCCAGTCTCTAGCCATAAGCAGAATAAAGAGTCTGGTCAAGGGACTTCCCTGGTGGTCCAGTGGCCAAGACTCCGTGCTCCCAGTGTAGGGAGCCTGGGTTCCCAGTCTCCTGGTCTTGAATTAGACAGCCAAGTCAAGCTGGTAAAATGTATCAAACACCATCTTTCAGTGGAGAAAGGGATCATCTACCCTTTCTATTTGTTAGTACATGGCAACTCCAGACCTGTTCCAGGACACATTTCCCCTGGGGAAGCTTCTACAAAGGTGACTGGGGAGACCACAGAATTGTGGAGCCAAGTCTCCACAATTGTGGAGAAAGGAGAAGTAGAAATTCCTTTTACTTTGTCCTATGTTATCAGGCCTGCTGAAGAGAAACAGGGTCTGTTGAACTAAATTCTAGTCCAAACAATACAATTAACTTCCTCCTCCTCCTTTTCCTTTTCCTTCTCCTCCTTTTCCGGCTCCCTGAAGCTTCCAGAAAGTAAATTTTACATTTTTCATTCAATATTACTTCTGTCATGCCTGATGACACTAAAGCGTATAATATGCATCTACTTAGATGTAGGCGTCACCCTACAAACTGTAATTCAATTTGAAGGATGGTGGAGAGCCAATCTATCTAAGTACTGGACACTATTATTTTAAAAATTTATTCATCAGTTCATTCCAATGCTGTAAAATAGTTCCAATGCTGTTAAAGGAAGTTTTCGGACTGTTTTACAAAGCCAATATTACATTGATACCAAACCCTGGAAAATACAGCATCCAAAAGAAACCTATATAGAAATATCACTCATGAATACAGATGTTTTACAGCTGAAAGATTCAACACTAATTTCTGATAAAAATCTCTTAAAAGAAACAAGGAGTATTTCCTTAATATAATGAAGGTACGCAGTCAAACGGAAACCAGTGTCAGGCTTAATGGTGAAATTCTAAAAGGACACCCAGTAAATCTAGAAAAAGACAAAGACCCCCACATTACTACTACCATTTCACGTTGTTCAGAAGGTATAAGGCAATGCAATTACAGAAGCCCCCGTATCCTAAAACATCTTGGCACAAATAAAACCTAACTGCTTTTTATGAATATATTTAGTCTCTATAAAGGGAAAACCTGTGGGGGGAGTGGGACTCTTCTGGTCTGAAGGAATCAGGCACACTTTAGGGCAGGGGCACACTGGCCGACAGAAAACAGGATTAGGTGTCAAGTACTGGGTGCTAAACGTGAGTTCAATCCCTGGGTCAGGAAGATCCCCCAGAGAAGGGAATGGCAACCCACTCCAGTATTCTTGCCTGGGAATTTCGGTGAACAGAGGAGCCTGGCAGGCTACAGTCCATGGGGTCCCAGAGAATTGGACAGGACTGAGCATGCATACACATGCACATTGGATGCTAAAAACTCTGGCCTCATCTGATTCTGCTCCTAGAAGATGTCAGCCTGCCTTGCACTATTCCACAAGGAGACTGAAGAAGACTTATCTGGGGAATCTGACCAGCTCACAAGGAAAGACATGAAGATATATCAAGGGTTCCCTTAATGAAACCAACTAGCCAGAGCACTCAACAAATCCTTCCCTACTCCATCAAAGATTCCAATCAGGTTAAACAGGAACAAATGATGACCAAAGATCACCAGGCATCTAGGAAAACATAACATGAAGCATAGAAACCAAAATATGCAAACAGAAAAAGGAACTTGGAGGAAATGGATTATGGCCATCAGGCAAGGAGAAGAAAAAAAAAAGCAAAACCTATCATTAACATCCGTAGATGGGACTTGCCTGGCAGTCCCATCTAACACCAATCTCTGGCATGGTTAACACTTTGCCTTCCAATACAGGGGGTTTGGGTTCCATCCCTGGTCAGGGAGCTAAGATCCCACATGTCTCATGGCCAAAAACCAAAGCATAAAACAGAAGCAATGTTGTAACAAATTAAATAAAGACTTTAAAAATGGTCCACATCAAAAAATATTTTTTAAAATCCTTAGAAAAATGAAAAGCCATTGTGATACTGCATCCATAAAATAAGAATGGAATGCTATAAGGAAAACATATTCAGAGAAAAAGAGTGAGAAAGAGCTCTTGAAATTTAAAGACATGATATCAGAAATTTGTTTTTAATCTACAGAAGGTCTGGAAGATGATATTGAGAAAATCTCCCAGAGTACAGGGCATAAAAACAAAGAGATGGAAAATAGGAAAGAAAAGATAAGAAAAGTGGAAGCCTGATCCAGGAGGTCCAAGACCAGAACAATACGAGTCCCAGAAAGAATAAACAGTGAACATAAAAGGGAGGAGACCATTATAGAATAATGCAAGAAAATTTCCCAGAACTGAAGAGCATGAGTTTCCAAATTAAAAGGGTTCCACACAGATTTAAAATAGACCTGTACTAAGGCATATCATTGTGAAATCTCAGAGCAAAGGGGACAAAGAAAAAAAAAATCCTCCGAATTTCTAGAAAGGAAAACAAAAGACTCATATAAAAGATGAGGAGGGACTTCCCTCGTGGCCCAGTTGTTAAGAATCTTCTTCCCACTGAGGAGGGCACGGGTTCAGTCCCTGGTCAGGAAACCCACGGGCAGCAAGGCAAGAGAACCCACACACCACAGCTAGAGAGAAGCCCATGCACCAAAGGAAAAGATTCCCGCATGCCAAAACGAAGATCCCACGAGCCGCAAGGAAGACCCGATGCAGTCAAAGAAATAAATATATTTTTAAAAGATTAGCAAAGATAAAGAAGCACCACAATCCTCAGTGTTGTCAAGAAAATGGGGAAACAGTTATTCACACAAGCTTTTAGTGGGCATGTAAATTAATACATTATCATAAGAGAGGAAATTGGTTGTATTTATCAATATTTGTGGTATACATACCATTTGAACCAGCAACTCTTTATACTGTAGATATATTCTTATATGTTTATGAAACCATGTGAAGAAGATTTGTTGTGTTAGATCCCTTCAGCAGTGACTTCTGTTGTGTTAACAGGACTCAAGATAACAGATTTTAATGAGGAAAAGTCAGGACCAGCAAGAGAAGGCCTGTGATCCGCAACCAACCCACTTGCCCCTGGAGATGTATATTAGGACCAGGCAGTCTACTGCATATGCAGTGTGGGTTTGTGTTCCATAGAAGGGGCCCCCATGCCCTAAGGCGCTCCCCTCTTTTAGGGCACACAAGAGAACCATCTTATCAATGAAGCACAAGCTTAGACATTGTGCCACCTGGATATGGTGCCAGCCAGAGTCTAGACATTAGAGTGAGGCAAGTAAAGTGCTGATCTCTGGTGCAAAATTTAAGAGAGCATCAGAAAATTCAGTAATCCAAATAAATCATATTTTAATAAAACATTTTAAAGTAAAAATTAATGTATAACCCAAAAAGGACTTGGCACAGCACTGTTACTGATCCCATCTTCATTTAAAATTCTGATATTTTGCTCATCGTGGATTTTTTTTGCAATTAATATTAATTTTAAAATATTGCATTAAATATTATTTTCCTTGATTACTGGGATTTGAGTACCTTCTTAATTTTGTATCCAAGCATGTTAGTCTCAGCTCTTTTGCTATTGTTTACTGCGTTCTCTTGGAAAGCCAACTGCCAGGACCTGGATGGCGCATCCAGGTTCCTGGCAAAAAGTTCAGTTGTAGCCCCGCCCACTGGGAGAAGGGTGGAGGGAAACACCAAGTTTTGATTGGCTCACTGTCCAGACTACCCAGAGGAAACACTTTTGGACAATCCCTGCAGCACAAAGATGTTCACTGAAACAGTAGTCAGGTAGAAAAGGGTTGAAAATAACCTAAATGACCATCAGTAGCAATCAATTAACTGGTTTGTTTGGTCCCACTACATGGCAAGCAGGATCTTAGTTCCCCAACCAGGGATCAAACTCATGCCCTCTGCAGCGGAAGCACAGATTCTTAACCACCGGACCATGAGGGAAGTTCCCAGTAGCAACTAATTAATTTTAACCTTTGTACTGTATTAACTAATACAATTTTATTTTGTATTGGGATATAGCTGATTAACAAAACAATGTTATGACAGTCTCAGGTGAACAGCTAAGGGACTCAGCCATACATATACATATGTTCATTCTTCCCCAAACTCCCCTCCCAACCAGGCTGCCACATAACACTGAGCAAAGTTCCAGGCGCTCTACAGTAGGTCTTTGTTGGTTATCAACTTTAAATACAGCAATGTGTCCATGTCCATCCCAAACTCCTTAGCTATCTCTTCCCCTATTCATCCCCCCAGGGAACTGTAACTTTGCCCTCTAAGTCTGTGAGTCTCTTTCTGTTTTGTAAATAAGTCATTTCTATCATTTCTTTTTAGATTCCACATATAAGGGATGTCATACGATACTTCTCTTTCTCTACCTGAACTACTTCACTCAGTATGACAATATCTAGGTCCATCCATGGACAATTAATTAATTTTTAGAAAGGAATTCTATGCATCTGTGAAAAAGAATGAGATATAAAAAGTGAACAAAAGCAAGGTATGGAACAATTCATATAACATATCTCCATTTGCAGTTTTAAGAATGATACATGATATTCAGTTCAGTTCAGTTCAGTCGCTCAGTTGTGTCTGACTCTTTGCGACCCCATGAACTGAAGCACACCAGGCCTCCCTGTCCATCACCAACTCCCGGAGTCCACCCAAACCCATGTCCATTGAGTCGGTGATGTCATCTAACCATCTCATCCTCTGTCGTCCCCTTCTCCTCCTGCCCTCAATCTTTCCCAGCATCAGGATCTTTTCCAATGAGTCAGCTCTTCTCATCAGGTGGCCAAAGTATTAGTGATTAATAATTATCATTCAGTGCTTTCTATGAGCCAGACTCATTTAACCTTCATTAACACTCTGTGAGACTAATACTATTAGTATCCCCATTTTACAGACAAGGAAACTAAAATCCAGGAAAATTAGATAACTCTTTCAAGGTCACCCAGCTAGCAACTGGAGGAGCCAGGGTTTGGACACAAAGATAGTATATTCACAAATAGTTTATGGAAAGACATAACCAAAATCCTTAATATTTATCTCTGCCCAGTGAGATTGAGAATCTACATTCTTTTAGATTGTTTGAACTTTCTTTTTACAGTTAGGGTGTCCAGATAAAATACAGGACACCTATTAAATATCTGAATCTGAGGAAAAAAAATTTAGTGTAAGTGTATCCTATACGGCATTTGGGATATACTTATGCAAAAAGAACAACATGTTGCTTTTCTGAAAGTCAAATGTGACTGGGTGTTCTATATATTTTTTATTTGCTATATCTGACAACCTTCTTATGGTGACCTTTTCTTTGGCAAAGCCAGAAGTTCCCTTGGTACTGCCATCATGAAATATCGGTTCTCCATCAGGGTGCCACCTTTGATAAAGCAGGATTTCAACAGGTGGCCTAATTGAGATATTGAAGTTACTTGATTAACTTATGACATTAATTAGGGATGATTCAGAAACAACTATGCCTGAAGCTCTGTCTTCCCTTGATTTTTGATGAAATGTGATGCATCATCCACCAGGAGGAAATTCAGGGGCCCTTAAAGATACAGTTTGGTTCTACCTCTAGACCGTAGAGACATTCACGCTGGTCCAGGGAGAGGCTTTTGTTCTTTGAGCACCCTGTCACCAAACAGCAGGTGTAGATTTTAATGGGCATGTTGGACCCTGGGGACCGACGTCCCACATTTGGGTACTGTATCAGAATTTGTATAGGGTCGGAACCACAGACTGCCTCGGAAGCTTATAAACAGCTGTACTTGCCCGCCCTCCCCCTGGGTCCCTTTCAGCAACCAGCGTAGGAGGTATGTCTCCGTGGTTGATGGAGGTTAGAGCCTTTTGGGGATTCCTGAGCGAGAGGAAAGAATTGGCCTCAGGATTCTCCTCCTGAGGATGCTGAAGCCCAGGCTCCTTTTGAATGTCAGTTATATCAGCTGCTTATTGAATCCAAAACAACAATTGGACATCAGGTATTTCTGCGTCCCAAGCTGTGCAACGGGAATTGGTCACGTTCAGACAAATGCAAGCTCCCTTGTTAAAGAAGAGGAACCCCAGTCATAGGAAAGCCCAGCCTCACCAAAGTTCGTCTCTCCTCCCGGCGCTGCAGAAGCCAGCCCTGGGCAAGAGCGCCCCCTGCAGACACCCGGCATCACTGTAGAGGAAGCGCCGTCTTAGAGCTGAGGCTTCCACCTTCCTTTAAAACTGCCTTCAGCAGCAAACATCCTACACCTAGTCTGTGGGGGCTATTTCGAGAGGAGCATGAGGGGTCTCATCCCTGTGCAAGATTAAAGGCAGTCCCCATGACATGAACCTGGGCTCTAGAGATAAAAACGGGACATTCTCTCAGTTATTCAAGTTCTTGGGCTGTGATTAAATGTTTACACCATTGGCTTGGCTGCTTGATTCAACTGACTGGCAGTTCTCACAAAATTAAGCTCCTGGTTCATCTTGTGGATGCCACTAAATCCCTGGTAAGGAATCCTGTTGGAACAAAGCCGGAGATGCTTTGACAAGATGAGGGAGGCAGGCAAGCTGACACAAGAACAGAGTGATCACAAGGGAAAACGAATGCTGCCTTGGCAAGGGTCTGACGTATTTAACAACCAACACGCTACATTCAACAGCCCCATGAGGTTGGCCTTCCCCTAGCTACTTCTGTGCCCTGCCCACTGCAAGAGGTACGTAAGTTTCCCTACTGCCCAGCCCATCAAGGCCAAAAGTATGTTCTCAGAACAATTAATGCTTAATTAGTAAAAGCTGCCGTTAAGGAGTCAACTCTTAGGGAGCTTACTGAGGAAGTTGTGCAGAAATATGACATTCCTGATTCCTTACATCTGGTGATGACAGCTGTAAAAGGACCTGGTAAACACAAATAAGGAGTTTTTTCATTTTTTTGATTAATTCATTAATTTGGCTGCCTTGTCATAGTTATGGTGTGTGGGTGTCCCCACACACACTTAGCTTTGATAAAGCACAAGTGCCTTGAGGATTGCAAAAGAGTGGGGAAAGAATTATGAACTGGGAAAAATAAAAACTAAACATGTGAGTCTAAAATGAAATTTCCCTCTGCCTTTTGGGTTTTACACAATGTGGGCAACCAGCCTGATGATAATTCACTGAGTAATCTGGGACAGGAACTTATTTCACAATTTACCAGAAATATTAGCGCAAAAATGAAAACACCTTTTAACCAAATGGTAGGTAAATTATAAACTTACTAGCTGGTAATCAATCAGGAAAGTGAGAAGGAGGGAGGCCCAGGAAATGCTGAATATGATCATAATCACAAATTTAGTATCCAAATCATGTGAGGAGTCTGATTGAATTTCCTCTGCTAATATAGCTCATCTGATCTTATTTCTTTTAATCAGGGTCCTGCTGGTCAAAGACCAATCCTTGATGTATGTGGCATTATTCCCTCCATTGCAAAGCAGTATAACCTACAGCATGACTCCTCATGCATTAGTTGTGAACTAACTGAACACATAAGAATCTCCCAAGCCAGGGTGAGGTGTATAATAGAGAATAGCCAGGTACTCTAGTTAATAACACTGGATTCCCTGGTGGCTCAGATGGTAAAGAGTCTGTCTGCAATGAGGGAGACTGGAGGTCGATCCCTGAGTCGGGAAGATCCCATGGAGAAGGAAATGGCAACCCACTCCAGTATTCTTGCCTGGTAAATCCCATGGACAGAGGACCCTGGTGAGCTATAGTCCATAGGGTCACAAAGAGTCAGACATGACCGAGTGACTTCACTTTCACTTTCATATAGTCTTTGCAGATAGATTATGTCAGTGTAAGCTCCACTACGGAAGGATTCAACATTCCATTGGTAACAATAAGCAATGGATCAAAACAAATATCAATAGTAATTGGTGTCTACAGGCCCTAGATCATTGGGTATGACTTTTTAAAAGTATACTAGTACCCTTTTAGAAATACAAAGTGAATACATCCATCCCTTCTAGTCTACAATGAGTTTGTTTAACTGACTCAACCTGGGAGGCTGGGAATTCTATTCTAGCAGGTTCTGACTCTGGGTGCCATATTGCACTAGTCCCTTGACAGTTGGGAAAGATAGGACCATTTACATTTCATGCAAGAGAGTAAGTGTGTTCTATGAGAAATCTGACTAGACTAAGGGGAAAGACCTAGACATACTGACATCAGAAATTTCCCAGTGAAATGTCCCAGGCAGATCATCCTATAGCAAAGTCCACACTGATATACCCTACGCTATACAAGATGCCTTCAGGGCATCTTGTCAGATTTTTAGTCTCCCACTCTTAAAAATGAGCCAACAACCACAGATTACAGCCTCTAACATAAGAAACAACAAAACTAACAGAAAAGAAGAAACCTGGATAAAACTGAAGCTATATAGGAAGGAAGAAAACTCCAACAACAACAAAGCAAACCCACAACCACACCTATAATTTATATCCTCAGAGACACACTATTGAAACCATAAAATAACAAGACATTACTTAAAGGAGTCAATGAATGAAATTGAAATCCAAGAAATCAAAAATGGAAAGGAGAAATGAATAACTGATCAAAAGAGGAGAGAGAGGCTCAAGAGGGAGATGATATAACTGTGACTGTATAACCAATACAACATTGTAATCTTCTTCCAATTAAAAAATAAAGTAAAAAAAGAGAAAAATTGACTAAATGGAAATCGCCCAGAAAGAAAATCAGAGACAGGGAATTCCCTGGCGGTTCAGTGGTTAGGAGTCGGCACTTTCACTGCTGGGGCCCAGGTTCAACCTGTGGTTGGTGAACTTTGATCCTAAAAGCTGTGTGGTGCAGCCAAAAAAAAAAAAGAAGAAAGAAAAGCAGAAAGGCAGAGACTGAAATAAGAGAAAAGATACGAGAAATAGAAGACTAGCCCAGGAATTATAGGAGGGAAAAAAAATAGAAGAGAATACTATCTTTAAAAACTAATTCTTTAAAACTTCCCAGATTGTAAGGACATGAGTTTTCATACTGAAAGGGCCCTCTGAGTGTTCGGCATCAGTGAATAGAAACTGACCCACATTGAGTCATATCATTGTGAAATTCCTAAGGATAAAAAGAAGATCCTTTAGGCTTACAGAGATAGAAAAACTGATCATAAATAAAGAATTAGAAATCAGAATGACAAGATTTCTCAATAGATATATTAAAAAGTTAGAAGACAACTAGGAGCTGCCTTCAAAGTTCTGGAGGGAAATTATTTCCAACCTCTAACTCTTACTCAGGCAAACTATCAGTCAAGTGGCAGAGTAGAATAAAGATAATTTGATAATCGCAAGATCTGTAAAATGTATTTCTCATGCAATCTTTCTTTGGAAACTACTGGAATATCTGGTTCATCAAAATGAAGGTGAATCAAACAATGAAGAAGATAAGAAGACGTAGAATCCAGGACACAGGAACTGCAACACCGGAAGGATGAAGGGAATCTTAAGGACAATGGAGATTGGAGATTCTAAAGAGAACGTGCAAAGAGATTTCAGAATGTTGGCTATGTACCAGGCAGGGGTGGATCCAGGCTTTATGGAGCCTGAAGCTTATACAATTCGGGGATCCTCTTTAAGAAAGTAAAATACAAAATTACAAATACAAATGCTGGTATGAAAATGAGTATTTATGTATTGATAGAATGAGAAAGCATAACAAACTACAAATTTAATAGAGCTGAAAAATACCACAAACATCACAAAAATCCAGAAAAATAGAATATTATTTTATGAGTTAATTACTTGATTCAAGTTTCTAATACCTTTATTCTATATTTTTCAGCTGCATAATTTTTCTCCCAATAATTTATTATGAAAAACTTAAAACCTATAGAAAAAGTTACAAAACCTTTACAATAAATACCAATACCTATCACCTAAATTCTACAGTTACCATTTTACTATACTTAATTTATCAAAGATCTATTAATCTATCCAGTTCTCCAACTGTCCATTAATTCATCTTATTTCTTGATGCATATCACATGGAACAATTTGCAAGTGTCAGTACATTTCCTGCAATCTACCTCAGCATGCATGCCCTTAATGGGAGATCAATTTTTTTTTTTTTTTTACAATTCTTGTCCTTTTTGCACTTGAGGTAAAATTTACCTACAATGAAATGTAAAACTCTTAAGTGTATGCTGTATACTTTTTGGTGATCTCTACATATGACAAAGATTTTGTGATATTTTTCTCTAGAGAGAATATGGAGGTAATTCAGTCTTTTCTCCAGCATGATTAATCAAAATTTGTTTTTATTATCATAGTAGAGATGTATACAAAACAAGCAACTTTTACATATACATAGTGCTATTTATAATACTGCTACAGGCTTAAACAGAATTCTGATAAATTCTATTTAGATGTTTCACACCAAAAACGAAAAATTGCACAGCACATTAATAATTCTGTGTTGCATTAATCAGTATATTCTTGATAGGAGAAAACTAAATTGTTAGAAACTGAATCCATTACTTATAATTTCCTACAGCTGATAAATGGAAAAAACTTTTCCACACACTATCTTCCAGCTCCATACATTCAGACCTTGTTTTTCTGCCCTTAGTCACCTACTTCTGCCATCAGGCACCATAGGACATGTTCACATTTGTTATAACCTCTGCCTCTGCACCTTCATGTTACAACCCAGGGTGAGTTAGCATAGCATTGATAGAAGGTAGGAATATCAGTGGTGAAGAATCCGCCTGCCAATGCAGATATACATAAGAGATGCGGGTTCCATCCCTGGGTGGGGAAGATCCCCAGAGGAGGAAATGGAATCCCACTCCAGTATTCTTGCCTGGAAAATCCCATTAACAGAGGAGCCTGGTGGGCTACAGTCTATGGGTTGTAAAGACACAATTGAGTGACTGAGCACACACACACACACATACACACAAAATATTCCTATAGCAATTCCTACTAGGATGACTGACAATAACTGAACTTTATACAGATGTGACTACAAACTACATATAATCCAACTAAATACAAGCTGAATGGATCTCCAACCTAATTCCCCTTGCTTGGATCCCAAAACTGTAATGTGAGAGAAAATGTGACAGAGGGAAAGAGGAATAGGAAAGAGACAATGTATTTAACCAAACACAGTTAAAATGTCTCGTTTTTCAAATTATACAAAATTCGTGTATCATGTGGATATATTGCTAAGGCAAATCAAGGCTCTTGAAGTTTAAGCTTCACAGTGTCATGGAAAATCTACTGCTGGCTCTGGGCTAACAGGACAGCCAGTCCATTCAGGGTTTCTTTTATTTTTTGGCCACAAGGCATATGGGATCTTAGCTCTCTGACCAGGTGTCAAACCTGCCGCCCACCCCACCCCTCCGCATTGGAAGGCAAAGTCTTAATCATTGGACCACCAGGGAAGTCCCATGCCATTACCACTTTGGAGGAGGTCAGAAAACTCCCAGCAGAGATTTCTACAAGATATAATTTAAAGGTAACTGGATGTGTCTCGGTATAATGAGAGACTTAGACGATTGAAAAGAACTGGAGCTTGAACATCTTGGTGTGCTCATAGAAAATGACGAAAAAGAAAAATAAGACAATTATTAACTCCATGGAAAATAAAAAGTTGTTCAGGAAAAGTCATCATAATTTACTGGTTGGCTCAGCTATAAAAAACTTTTATCAGCATAATAATGTAAACTCTGTAAGTTTGTCTATCTAAATGACAAATATAACTACATTAGGAGGGCAGAGGAATATGAACGTGGGGGCAGGGGATGAAAGAGTGTGAAATCTTCTTTCCTAACAGGAAGTGCATAGATGATGCCTAAAATGGAAAAAAATCAAGAAGTAATACAAGGAAGCTATTTTGAAATACGGCAGCAGCTAAAATAATTCAAAGTGATTGTCTCTGAGAAGACAGATTGGGGGGAAAGGGACTAGGGACTGCTCTGCTTTTTTTCATTGTTTTTAAACAAACTCTGTAGAAATGTAAAATTCTTGACATTTGCACATGTATAATTTTGACAAAAATTAAAAACACTCATCCCCTGTAGTCTAGGGATTCTAACTCTAAAGACTTTATCTGTCTCACAGACACACTTACATGTGCATAATAACATTTTTACAAGGTCATTTATTGCCATATGGTCTCTAAGAGCAAAAGACTGGAAATGATTTAAACATCATTAATAAGGGATTGTTAAATAAATGAAACATATATTCACTGCAATACTACATAGCCTATGGAGGAATCTCCTAAATGAATAAGTGAAATGCAGAAAATATGCACATATGCTACCACTGGCATAAAAACAAGAATTTACCGGTAATATACAGAAACTCTCTAGAAGGACACATAAGAAGTGGAAAACAGTAGTTGTCTCCAGGAGAGGGAACTTAATGGCTAAGTTCAAGTGGCAATATTACCTATTAGAAAATAAAATTTTAATTAAAAAGCTTAATACAAGATGGAAAAACACAGAATTAATTAAACGAACCCAACAACAAGGCAAATGGATATTTGCTAATAGTAACCATATCAGTCAGGGTTCTGCAGAGAAACAAAGCCAACAGATACACATCTCCAGGACCAAGCTTGATGTCAGTAACAGCCAGGAACAAGATAGTCTCCAATGCACTTGCAACTTCTAAATCTCACCAGAGCACATACAATTGATGGAATCTAATTTGTTTCCAGGACTCTAGTTGCAAAGGAGTGTAGACAATGTGGTGTTTAGCTGACCACACTTTAGAGGGCATGAAAGCATATCTGGAGATGACACTGTCTGGGGAAGCCAACCACAGAGTTTGCCGCAGTAATTGAACTTGTGAATGGTGGTTTCTGAGAGGCTGATATAACAGAACCCATGCCTGGGGCAGCTGTACGCCCTTGTCCTTTTTGGGCTTGGTGTCACTGGTTTTCTAATGTCTTTCTAGAGCCAGAAAGACACTATTTTGCCTTCTTTCATTTGGCCTCCCATAATGACCAAGTACAGTGATTTACATGCCTTAAAGAATACATTGCACCTATCAAAGAAAAAAAAATTATTCCTGAGACTTGTTATAGATGGTAAGGGAAGGACTTCTCTGTATATAAGACTTCTTAGTATCTAAGACTCCAAGTTCCCAATGCAGGAGGCCTGGGTTAAATCCCTGGTCAAGGAACTAGATCCCACATGATGCAACTAAGAGTTTGCATGCTGCAACTAAGATGGAAGATCCCACATGCCACCACCAATACCTGGCACACCCAAATAAATATTTATTTATACATAAAATAAGAGCCATAAAACATTCAATCTACCACAGTGACTTTGGGCAAGTTACCTTATCTTCATGAAGCTCAGTTTCATCATATCTTAACTAAAAATAGTAACATCTATCTTGAAAAGGTTTTAGTAAAGAATAGGAAAAATAGAATGGTTCTATTACTAGTGAGCATGTGAGCATGCTAAGTCGTTTCAGTTGTGTCCGACTCTGTGCCACCCTATGGACTGCAGCCCATCAGGCTCCTCTGTTCATGGAATTCTCCAAGCAAGAATACTGGAGTGGGTTGCTATTTCCTTCTTCAGGGGAACTTCCTGACCCAGGGATCAAACCTGGGTCTCTTATGTCTACCTGCACTGGAGGCAGATTCTTTACTACTAGCACCACTTGGAAAGCCTAGTATTTATTAGTTTATCTGAAAACTTTTTGCCATAAAGCCACAGCTTTCTTAACGTTCTTGATTCATTCCAAGTCTGTTTTAGCCTCAGGGCCTTTGCACTTGCTGCTTTGTTTACAATGCTCTTGTGACTACCTCTTTCTTTTCACTCAGGGCTCAGCACAATTCTCCCTTCCCAGATATGTTTCACTAACCAACCTATATAACAGCTATCCTCCCACTGGGAAGAGACACCAGAAACCTCTTTTTCTCCACACACACAGAGGAAAGGCTGTGGCAGGATGCAATGAGAGGGTAACCATCTGTAAGCCAAGGAGAAAGCCCTCACCAGAAACCAACACAGCTAGTTCTTTGATCTTAAGCTTCTGGACTCCGAACTTTGATAAAATTAGCTTTAAGTCACCCAGTCTGTAGTATTCTGGTATGGCAGTCCAAGCAGTCTAATATAGAGTTTCACGCCTCTGACAGATTTTCTTTTAGGTTGTTTTGTCTCTCTGGAGAAGATTCTCTCAAACTTCTGCCTGAGACGTATAAGCCAGGCACTGGTATGCTTAGAGCCAAGGGGGTGAAATGCGTTTGGGGTGAACCTATTCAGTGTATCAACTTTGAATTCAGTTCAGTTCAGTTCAGTTGCTCAGTCGTGTCTGATTCTTTGCAACCCCATGAATCGCAATACACCAGGCCTCCCTGTCCATCACCAACTCCTGGAGTTTACTCAAACTCATGTCCATAGAGTCAGTGATGCCGCCAGCCATCTCATCCTCTGTCGTCCCCTTCTCCTCCTGCCCCCAATCCCTCCCAGCATCAGGGTCTTTTCCAATCAGTCAACTCTTGCTGCTGCTGCTGCTGCTGCTGCTGCTAAGTCGCTTCAGTTGTGTCCAACTCTGTGCGACCCCATAGACGGCAGCCCACCAGGCTCCCCCATCCCTGGGATTCTCCAGGAAGAACACTGGAGTGGGTTGCCATTTCCTTCTCTAATGCATGAAAGTGAAAAGGGAAAGTGAAGTCTCTCAGTCGTGTCTGACTCTTAGCAACCCCATGAACTGCAGTCTACCAGGCTTCTCCATCCGTGGGGTTTTCCAGGCGGGCCCTAGTATTCAGTAGTGTCCCTGTTCTTAGTTCTGCCTTAAGTCTCTCAGTCCAAAGACCCTCAAGTGAAACCTCTCTAGAGGATAAACCTCTAGTCTTCTTCTAGGGTGGGAGATGAGGTGATCTAACTTCTTGTTATACAGACTTTCAAACAATATTCTTGTTTTTAGCATCATCTTCACTCACCTTCACAGTAACATGGTGCTTTATTTTTCTAAATCTTTCAGAGTTCTGGATATGAATTAGCATGAGTATGTACTGCTTTATTGCTGGCTTGAAAGTGAAAGTCGCTCAGAAGTGTTCAACTCTTTGCAACCCCATGAACTATACAGTCCATGGAATTCTCCAGACCAGACTCCTGGAATGGGTAGCCTATTCCTTTCTCCAGGAGATCTTCCCAACCTAGGGATCAAACCCAGGTCTCCTGCATTGCAGGCGGATTCTTTACCAGCTGAGCCACCAGGAAAGCCCAAGAATACTGGAGTGGGTAGCCAATTCCTTCTCCAGCAGATCTTCCTGACTCAGGAATCGAACTGGGGTCTCCTATATTGCAGGCGGATTCTTTACCAGCTGAGCTACCAGGGAAGCCCAGGTTTCAGCGTTCACTGATTGCAAAGTCAGTTACTTCTCATCCATTTGCTTTCCACCTTCCAAAAGTTTGGTGCTATCATCTCCATAGCTAGCCTATCTTTCTCCCTGCCCCCCCTCCCCCCCTTACTGTCATGAAGTATTCAACATGCCATGTGTAACTGAAAATTGGAGTTTAGTGTTTAATGACCAACTGGGAACAAAAGATAAGACTCTGGGCTAAGGAACATAAATTGAAGCTGAGATTCCCACATAAAACCTGAGCTTTCAAAGGACTGGAATATCAGTGAAAGGATAGATTAGGAAAAAACTCATTGACTGGCAGAGGAAAATAACAAAGAAGCCTTTAAACTTTCCTGAGTAGGGAAAAGAACTCTCCCTTAAGAATTTATAAACAGGGACAATGTCACACAATTGAATTAATACTATTAGGGAATCCCCAAGCCAAGAGACTGACATAAAAATTGATCCTGGATATATGATCCTCCTAGTGCACCTGGTTCTGAGTATATGATGTTCCTAGAAAATTTGGCCTTGTAGAAGCAAATGGAAAACTGTTTTGAAGGTCATGTTCTAAATATAGGCCTGTTGCGATTCCCAAAGCCAATGCTAAGTGGAAATGATCTCAAATTTGATAATCACAAAGCACAAAGGAGCAATCATTTAAATGAGGATCTGCACAGACACACAAACTAAGATTCAGCTCCCAAGTTCTCTATAAGTACAACAACTACAGAACACTACTGTATAAGCACTTTCATAAGTATTAAAGATATAAAAGAAAGATTTAGTGACATAAGTAAATAAAGCATTATAAAAGAACAGGACTTTTTGAAAGTGTATTAAATGTAATTTCTAGAAATGAGAAATGAAGTCATTGAAAATAAAAACTAAATAGATAGTTAATATCAGATTAGACACAGATGAAGAGAGAATTTGTATGCTAGAAGATATATAACCAGAATGGAACAAAGTTAAAAATATGGGAAAATGAAAAAGAGATAAAAAATCCTGGAAAATATAAAAGGAAGTCAAACAAAAAGTTCCAGAAAGAGAAAACAGAGGGAATGCAATAAAGCATTCAAATCTTATCAAATTCAAATCAATAAAGCAATAAATCTTCAAATAATGATTTGAAGATTCCTTGACCATATACCCTAGTCCACAAGCCAAATGTCATCAAATACCAAAGATCTATATCATATAAACCATGTTCTCTGCCCACAATACAATACAATGAGAAATCAGCAACAAAGGACAACAATGCCAGAAGTGGCCAAGATGGCAGAGGAGGAAAAATCTAGTTCACCTCCTCCCACAGGCACACCAAAATTTGAAAAAAAAAAAAAAAAAGCAACTAGTGATGAAAAAGACCAGAAGACTAATGGAAAAAATCTTCTTTAACTAAAGATATAAAGAAAGAACCACAAGAAGACAGGTAGAAGGGGTGTTAAATAGTCAACACCCATCCCCTGAGTGGGTGACCCACAAATGGGAGGATAACAACATGGCAGAGGTTTTCCCTAAAATGCAAGAGTTCCAAGACCTACATTGCTCCCCCAGTGGTCCTGCACCAGGAAGATGAGTTCCTAGAACACTATCCTTTGAAGGCAAGCAGGGCTTACTTTCAGGAGAACTAGAGGTCTGTGGGAAATAGAAACTCCACTCCTAAAGGGTGTACACAAAATTTCACATGCTCTGGGCCCCAGAGCAGAAGCAGTAATTTGAAAGAAGCCTGGGTCAGATCCACCTGCTGATCTTGGAGAATGTCCTAGAGAGGCAGGAAGCAACTGGAGCTCACCCTGGGTACACAGACACGGGTGGCAGCCATTTTGGGGTGCCCATTCTATGAGGACCCTGGTGCTGGTGAGGGCCATTTTGGAATCCTCCCTCTAACTTATTAGAACTGGAACATGGCCCCTGTTGGCACTAGTACTGGGACATCTCAAGCTGAGCAGCTAGCTGGGGGATGGGGAACACAAGCCTACCAGCTTGCTGATACCAGCCCTGGGATGCCCCTGAGCCCCAGCCCCACCAATCAGCAGGCTAATGCAAGATCCAGGGCCCTCCGCCCCATAACTACTCACCAGCGTACCAGTACTAGGCCTGGAAAGCCATGGGCTTCCACAGCCAGCTGCCTCATGACCCAGCCCCACCCTCTGGCGGCTGGCAGCCTCCACACAATGCAGTTTGGCAACCAACTAGGCAAGGGGACAGCACACCTATCAGACCACGCACAGTGATCAGTCTCACACAGCAGAAGGACCCCTGCAGCCCACATAGGGGGTACTCCTAAGGCATAAAGCTCTAGTGGCCAGAGGGAAAGCATACTGCTGGGATACATGGATGCCTCCTACAAAAGGCCACTTCTCCAAGGTCAGGAAATGTAAATACTTACCAAATACATAGAAATAAAAATAGCAAATTAGGCAAAATGAGGTAATAGAGGAATATGTTCCAAACTAAGAACAAGATAAAACCCCAGAAGAACTAAGTGGAGATAAGCAATCTACTCAATAAAGAGTATAAGGTAATGGTCATAAAGACATTCAAATAACTCAGGAGGAAAATTAGATGAACACAGTGAGAAGTTAGACGTTATTAACAAAAAATTAGAAAAATATAAAGAAGAACTAGATATAAAGAATACCATAACTGAAATGAAAAATACACTAGAAGGCTATTTTTAGTAGATTAGATGATACACAAGAACAGATTAGTGAGCTGGATGACAGAGTAGTAGAAATCACAACAACAACAAAAAGAGTACAAAGAAATGAAGACAGCTTAAGAGACCTCTGGGACAACATCAAGCATACTAACACTCAAATTATAAGGGTCCCAGAAGAAGAGGAGAAAAAGAAAGGGTATGAGAAAATATTTGAGAAGATGCACAGTCGAAAACCTCCCTAACATGGAAAAGGAAGTAGTCACCCAAGTTCAGGAAGCTCAGAGAGTGCCATACAGGATACACCCAAGGAGAAACAGGCCAAGACACATATTAATCAAACTAACAAAAGTTAAACACAAAGAACAAATATGAAAAACAGCAAAGGAAAAACAACAAATAACATACAAGAGAATCCCCAAAAGGCTAATAGCCGATCTTCCAACAGAAACTGCAGGTCAGAAGGGAGTGGCAGAATATATTTAAAGTGATGAAAGGAAAAAACCCTACAACCAAGATTACTTTATCCATCAAGGATCTCATTCAGATTCAAAGGAGAAATCAAAAGCTTTACAGACAAACAAAAGTTAATTCAGCACCACCAAACTAGCTTTACAACAAATGCTAAAGGAACTTCTCTAGACAGGAAACACTAGAGAAACAAAAAGCCTACAAAAACAAACCCAAATCAATAAAGTAAAGGTAATGGGATCATATATATCAATAATTACCTTAAATGTAAACTGACTAAACACTCAAGCCAAAAGACACAGATTGCTGAATGGATATGAAAACAAGACCCTTACACATGCTGCCTAAAAGAGACTCACCTCAGACCCAGTGACACATACAAACTGAAAGTGAGGGGCTGGAAAAAGATATTCCATGCAAATGTAAATCAAAAGAAAGCAGGAGTAGCAATACTCATATCAGATAAAATAGACTTTAAAATAAAGACTATTACAAGTGACAATGACGGACACTGCATAATGATCAAAGGATCAATCCAAGAAGAAGATATAACAATTATAATATATATGCACCTAATATAGGAGAATCTCAATACAAAAAGAATACAAAGAAATGAGGACAGTTTAAGAGACCTCTGGGACAGCATCAAGGATACTAACATTCATATTATAAGGGTTCCAAAATGAAAACAGAAAAAAGGACAGAGAGCATATTTGAAGACATAATACCTGAAAACTTACCTAACCTGGGAATGAAAAAAGACATCCAGGTCCAGGAATCACAGAGAGTCCCAAAGGCTATCAGATGACTTTTCAGCAGAAACTCTGAAGGCCAAAAGAGAGTGACATGATACATTTTAAGTGATTAAGAGGGAAAACCTACAACCAGTAACACTCTATGCAGCAAGATTCATTCGGATTGGATGGAGAGATCAAAAGTTTTATAGACAAACAAAAGCTAAGAGTTCAGCACCACTAAACTAGCTTTATAAGAAATGTTAAAGGGACTTCTCAAAGTGAAAAAGGAAAGGCTACAACTAGAAATATGAAAATCACAAAAGGAGAAATTTCATTAGTAAAGGCAAACATACAGTAAAGATAGAAAATCAACCATGTATAAAGCTAGTAGTAACGTTAAAAAATAAAAGTAGTAAAATCATCTATATCCATACTAAGTAGTAAAAGGATACAGAAAACAAAAAGACATAAAATATGATGTCAAAACAGTAAACATAGTAGGGAAGAGTAATTAGCAGAATTCTTAAAAATGCACTTGAACTTTATAGATCAGCAACTTAAAATAATCACATATAGATTTCTATATGTAAACCTCATGGTAAACACCAATCAAAAATTTATAATACATACACAGATGAAAAAGAGAAAGGAATCCAAACATAGCACTAAGGATAGTCATCAAATCACAAGGGAAGAGACCAAAAGAGGAAGAAAAGAACAACCAAAAAAACAAAGCAAAACTACACAATAACCCCACAATAAGTACATACCTATCAATAATTACTTTAAACGTAAATAGACTGTGTTCCAACCAAAAGACACAGAATGGTTGAATGGATATGTAAATAAGACCCATCTATATGCTGCCGACAAGAGTCACTTCAGACCTAAAGAGGCACACAGATTGAAAGTGAAACAATGGAAAAAGCTTTTTCATGCAAATGGAAATCAAAAGAAAGCTAGGGTAGCAATACTTAACACCAGACAAAATAGACTTTAAAATAAAGATTGTTACAAGAGACAAAGAAGGACATTAAATAGTGATCAAGGGATCAATCCAAGAAAAAGATACAATTATAAATATATATGTACCCAACAAAGGAGCACATAAATACATGAAGTAAATATTAATAGATATAAAGGGAGAAACTGACAGTAACAACTTAACAGTAGGGGACTTTAACACCCCACTTACATGAATGGACAGATAATCCAGACAGAAAATCTATAAGGTAACACTAGCCTTAAATGACACATTACACCAAATAGACTTCACTATGTGATGGGACTTCCCTGGTGGTCTAGTAGCTAACACTCCATGTCCCCAGTCCAGGGGACCCACGTTCAATCCCTGGTCAGGGAACTACATCCCACATACCACAACTAAAGATCTCACATGCTGCAACCAAGACCCAATGCAGCCAAAACATAAATATTTTTTAAAACTTACAAGAAAATTATGTGATGCAGCAAAAGCAATTTTAAAAGGAAAGTTTATAGTGATACAAGCTTACCTCAACAAGAAAAATATTGAATAAACAACCTAACCTCATACCTAAAGGAACTATAGAAAGAAGAATAAACCAAAGCCAAAGTTAGTAGAAGGAAGGAAATCATTAAGACCACAGCAGAAATAAATGAAATAGAGACTTTAAAAGCCCAATAGAAAAGATCAATGAAGCTAAAGGTTGGTACTTTGAAAAGAGAACCAAAATTAGCTAGACTCATCAAAAGAAAAAGGGAAAGGGACCAATGAATAAAATCAGAAATGAAAAAGAAGCTAAACCAATACCACAGAAATACAAAGGATCATAAGAAACTGTATGAAAAACTATATACCAATAAAATGGACAATCTAGAAGAAATGGACAGATTACTATAAATACACAACCTCCCAAAACTGTAACAGGAAGAAACAGAAAATCTGAACAGTAATGAAATTGAATCTAATAAAACAAACTCACAAAATGAAAAGAATTTGAAAAAGAATAGATACATGTATATGTTTAAGTGAAATACTCTACACCTGAAACTACAAAACATTGTTAATCAACTATACTCCAATATAAAATAAAAATTTTTTTAAACTCCCAATAAACAGACCTAGGACTAGATGGCTTTACAGGTGAATTATATAAAAATTTATAGAAGAGTTAACACCTATCCTTCTCAAACTATTCCAAAAAATTGCATAGGAATAAGGGCTTCCGAACTCATCCTATGAGGCCAGCATCACCCTGATACCAAAAGCAGACAAAGCTATCACACCAAAAAGAAAATTACAGGCCAACATCACTGAACACAGATACAAAAATACTCAACAGAATATTAACAAACCAAATTAAACAATACATTAAAAGGACCATGATCAATTGGGATTTATCACAGTGATACAAGGATGGTTCAACCCCTGCAGATCAATGTGATACACCACATTAACCAATTGAAGAATAAAAACCATATGATGGGAAAAAAAAAACCATATGATGATCTCAATAGTTGCAGAAGAACGTTGTCAAAGTTCAACATCCTTTTATGGTAAAAACTATCCAGAAAGTGGGTATAGAGAGAATATACCTCAACATAATAAAGGCCAGATAGTTCAAGCCCTTAGCTAACATACTCAATGGTAAAAAGCTGAAGGAATTTCCTCTAAGATCAGGAACAAGACAAGATTGCCTACTTTCACCATTTTTATTCAACATAGTATTGGAAGTCCTAGCAACAGCAATCAGACAAGAAAAACAAATAAGAGGAAGACAAACTAGAAAGGAAGAAGTAAAACTGTCACTGTTTGCAGATGGCATGATACATATAAAATCTTAAAGATGACACCAAAAAACATAAAACTAATCAATGAATTCAGAAAAGCTGCATGATACAAAATTAATTTACAGAAATCTGTTGCATTTCTATACACTAGCAGTGAATTATCAGAAGAGACATTAAGAAACAATCCCAGTTATAATCCTGCCAAAAAGAATAAAATATCTAGGAATGAATCTAACTAAGGAGGTCAAAGACCTGTACTTAGAAAACTGTGAAACACATGAAAGAAATTAAAGATGACACAGATGGAAAGATATACTGTGTTCATGGATTGAAAGAATTAATTTTGTTAAATGACCATACCCAAGCCAATCAACAGATTCAATGCAATCCCTATTAAAATACCAGTGATATTTTTCACAAAACTAGAATGTATAATTCTAAATTTGTACGGAAATAGCTTTTTCCACATACACGTAGATAAAACAACCTTGAGAGAGAACAAAGCTGGAGTTATCATGCTTCCTGATTTCAAACTTAATTATCAAACCAGTGTGGTACTGGCACAAAAACTGACACATAGATCAATGGAACAGAACAGATAGCCCAGAAATGAACCCACATTATATGGGCAGTTAATCTGTTGACAAAGGATGCAACAATATACAATAAGGAAAAGACAGACTCTTAAATAAATGGTGTTGGGAAAACTGGACAGCTACATACAAAAGAATCAGACTGGACTACCCTCTCACACCATGTACAAAAATAAACTCAAAACGGATTAAAGATGTAAATGTAACAGTTGAAACCATAAAACTTCTGGAAGAAAACATAGGCAGTAAGCTCTCTGACACTGATTTCAGTAATATTTTTTGGTTATGTCCCCTTAGGCAAGACAAACAAAAGCAAAAATAAACAAGTTGGACTGTGCACTGTGCTTAGTTGCTTAGTCATGTCTGACTCTTTGCGACCCCATGAATTGTGGCCCGCCAGACTCCTGGGTCCATGGGGATTCTCCAGGCAAGAATTCTGGAATGGGTTGCCATGCTACATCAAACTGAAAAGCTTTTGATCAGTAAAAGACACTATCAACAAATGAAAAGACCACCTACTAAATGGGAGAAAATATTTGCAAATGATATACCTGATAAGGGTTTAATATCTAAAATATTGATAAAGAACTTATACAACTCAATATTTAAAAAACAAACAACCTGGACTTTCCTCACAGTCCAGTGGTTATGTCTCCGTGCTTTCACTGCAGAGGGTACAGGTTCGATTCCCTGGTTGGGGAACTAGGACCCCACATGTTGCATGATGCAGACCTAAAGAAAAAAAAATTTTTTTTTAATTTAAAAATAAAAAAATAAAGTAAAAAAAGCAAACAACCTGATTTTAAAAATGAGCAGAGGATCTCCACAGACGTTTTTCCAAAGAAGACATGCAGATGGCTGACAGGGACATGAAAGATGCTGAGCATCACTATGCAAAGGTCCCCAGCCTTTTTGGTATCAGGGACTGATTTCATAGGAGACAATTTTCCCACAGACCTGCAGGGAGGGGTCTGAAATGGTATCAGGATGATTCAAGAGCATTATGCTTCTTTACACTTTATTTTTTTTTATTATTATTACCTCAGTTCCACCTCAGATCATTAGGCATTAGATCCCAGAGGTTGGGAACACCTGCATCAGGGAAATGCAAATCAAAAAAACAAGTATCATCTTTCACCTGTTAGAATGGCTGTTATCAGAAAGACAGTAAATAGCGGGATGTGCAGAAAGGGAACCCTCATGCACTCTTGGTGGGAATGTAAATTGGTGCAGTCACTGTGGAAAACAGTATAGAGATTCCCCAAAAAGTTAAAAATAGAACTACTATATGATCCAGAAATTCCACTCCTCCATATTTATCTTCAGAAAATAAAAACACTAATTAGAAAATATATATGAACTCCTATGTTTGTTGTAGTATTGTTTACAATAACCAAGATACAGAAGCAACCTAGGCACCCATCAAAAGATGAATGGATAAAGAACGTTTGGTACATACATACAATGGAATATTACTCAGCCACAAAAAAGAATGGAATCTTGTCATTTGTGACAAAATGGGTCAACCTAGAAGGTATTATGCTAAGAAAAATATATTAGACAATAAAACAAATACTGTACAATTTCACTTATATGTGGAATCTAAAATTCAAAACAAATGAACAAATATAACAAAACAGAAACAGTGCTATATGTACAGAAAACAAACAGGTGGTTGCCAGAGGGCAGCAGGTGGAGGGAAGAAAGAAAAAAGAGAGAGATTAAGATGTATAAACTTTCAGTTACAAAATAAGTGAGTCATGGATATGAAAAAGAAAAAAGATCACAAGGTCATACATACTAGAAAATTTTAAATCATACTAATAAATGATAATAGAATAATATATACCAAAATTTGCATAATGTAATTAAAGCAGTATATAATGGAAATGCATTGCATTAATAAATCTATGATTCTTGAAGTTAGTCCCCAAGCCCACAGATTGACCCAGGAACCTGATGGAAATACAGTTTTCAGTCTCCATCCAAAACCTATTGAATCAGAAATTCTGAGTGGGATCCAGAAGTCTGTATTTTATCAAGACCTCTAGGTAATTCTGATGCACACTCAAGTTTGAAAACCACAACTTTAGATGTACATTTTGAAAAAGAATGGTTAATAGAAATATCCAACTCAAGAATTTAGGGGATGTAAATCCATGGCTAATTCATATCAATGTATAACAAAAACTACTGTAATGATGTAAAGTAATTAGCCTCCAACTAATAAAAATTAAAAAAAAAAATAAAATAAAATTAAAAAAAAAAAAAAGAATTTAGGGGAAAAGAATATAAAATTAATCCAAAAATTAAAAATAATAAAGTTTATTTAAAATGCATTTTAATGGCTTTAATTCTACATTAGGACTCTTAAAGAGGCATTATCTTTGCTTCTGGGTTATAACAATCCCAGGCTTCTTCCAGGTTGTCTCTGGTTAGGGAGCCCATCAGGGCAAGGAGGTTGGGCAAAGAAGAAAGTAACATGTGTATATATGACCCTTTCAAGATCTCTCATTCTAGGTATTTATGTATATATGAATACTTTTTTTTTCTGGCTAGAATCATAAGAAAATATTAACAATGCTTTTTTTTGCAGAGAAGGACTTTGGGTAAGAGGCATAGTTATCATTTTTCCCTTTAAAAATATTTTCATTGAGTTTGCAGTTCTAACTTATACAGATATTAGTTTCATTTTTTAAAGCGATAACAAGGTTTATTTGGACTGTGGGATATGGGTAATTTTTATTTCTTTAAAAGAAAAAACTTGGGTAATATTATAGTTTTGTTAACAACAATAACACCCAGCAAAAAAAAATTTCCCAAACCTGGATTCCATCAGAACTTTTTTTGCCTAATATAATTCACAATTTCTTTGTAGGAATAAAGCTCATACCTAATACAACGTGTAAGCAATTTTCTGATAAACTCTAAAGGAACTGAAGACTTGTTCTAAGAAACCCACACACCTGTCAGTCAAAAGTCTAATTACCTCTACCGAAACATAGTTTCCTTTTGTGTCCAACCTAACAATGATTATCTATTTCTATAAAACGTCCTGATCAAGAGTAAATCTTTGAATTGGCTCAGTAGACTCCTCCTTTGCAACAAGATTTGTAATAAATTTTAATAAGCAGTCATAACTAAATCACTTGGAAACGTTTCCTTTCACACCAGTTTAACATGTTTTAAAAAACCTTCAAAATCCTGGGGGATGTACACCTTCGTTACCAGTGTTGATGGATGACAGGGCCATAAACACTATAGAAACGTAACTGTAGGAATGTTTATTCATTCGACAAGTATTTGAGTTCATACCCACTCCAGGCTTTGAAAAGCACTCGAGTTCTACCACGTGCCAGGCACTGTTCTAAGCTCTGGGATACAAAAATGAACAAACGGCGTTGAGGGATAAAACTACGGTACCACACGGTATCTCGCGCTTCTGCCTCTTCCCAGGTGGGCGCCTCTAACCACGGGTCTCTTCCCACGATTCTAGCTGTGCACAAAAGCTCCGCCCGCTCATCTGCCATTTCTCCAAGCTCTTAGGAGACGAACGGACTACAACTCCCACAATGCCATCCCGGGGCGGGCTCCTTGTAAGGGTTCCACCTTTTTCCTGGCCTTGCGGAGGACGACTACAACTCCCAGAGTGCTCTGCTTCCTCTTTGGAATGTTATTGCCCCTTTCACGGTGCAGGACGCAGTAGAAGCGGGCAAGAGTGACAGGTCCGATGTTTTCTGTGTCCTTCCCCGGGGCAGGGACGAGGCGGTGACTTGACTCTTGGGCGCAGAGCCCGGGAGGGAGCGCAGGAGACGCTGTCCCTTCTGCCCGCCTCACCTCGCGCTACTCTTCGTCTTCTCCACCCGCGGCCACCTGAACTCCTGCTCAAGACCGACCGCCCCAGGCAGGGTGGTGGCTTTGCAGCGCCCCCGCCCCCGGGCCGTGGTGAGGCCGCTGCCCTCGGGGCGGCAGTAGCGGCGTCAGCTCTGGGGAGGCGAAGGAGGGAAGATGGCGTCGGAGCTGGAGCCTGAGGTGCAGGCCCTCGACCGGAGTTTGCTGGAATGTTCAGCTGAGGAGACCGCGGGGGTGAGTGCCTGGACCGGGGCTCTGATGTCCGGTCGTGGCAGGCTGCGCCCCGGGGGAGGAACCTTCTCCTGGGAATCCCCGGGCGGCGGGCCCTGACTTGGGGTGACGACCCCGCGCGCGGCGCCTCCCCGTGTAGGTAATGGCACGGGGAGGCCCCAGATCCTGCCCCTCTCCTTCCCTCTTTATCCACAAGTAGCCGGCAGCGCCGCTGGGTGCACCAGCCACCCTCGCTTTCCCTTTTGCTCTTCCATTATTCCTCCTTTTCCCCACACTCCCAGTTAAGTCTCGCAGCACAGGGCCTTTGCCCTCTTTGCCAACTCTGCTTCCTGGTTTTTTTGGGTACTTTGTTTTCCTGATTCCTTTTCCGGAGATAAGCGGAGCCTTGCCTCCTCGTTTGAAATCTGCCGCCTTTACTTTGTTTCTGGGGCCGGCGGATGCCAAGGACACTGTCCTCCGTCTTTTCCCCTCCTTTTCAGTGCGTTTTTGCCCTGGTTTGGTCAGTCGACGTTAGTGAATGTGCGAAGAGTTACTGTCTTGACAGGTTTATGGAGTGTGAGAAAGTGGTCGCGGAGACTGGGAGATTAAAACAATAATTCGTCTAGGAGTTGGGGGTAGTTGGACGGAGAACAAACGTTATATAACTTTGAGAGAGCGGCTGTCAGTAAATGGAAGCTAATAATGTGGCCACAGCGTGGTGAGAGCAGTTAATGCCCCAAACTTAAAGCATTCAAAGCCAGTCTTGTACTGAACCTATAATATGAATATGCTCATATAAGTAACAGAGTTATAAAACAATTAATAAAACTCGATGGTATCTTTCCTCCAGAAGGACAGGGAACACCCATTAGAACAGATTGCCCAGAATGATTATAAATGGACCAACACAGCTTAGGCCCCACCTTTAAGGCCTCCGATTTAAAAACTGGTAGGAAGGAAGTGACCTTTGAGCACAAGTCAACAATCTGAATGTTAGGAACAAAGTTGTAGTGGGGCACTTTGAGCCTGTTGGTTAGTGAGGAGTTATTTTGGGCGAATTGATGAGGACACTACAGTCATACGGGAAGAAAATGTTAGGAGTAGAGGTGAAAAGTTTCAAGAAACACATTGACTGATGCATCTTTGTTCTTAAACTAACTTGTTTAGTTCCATTTTCATTTACTTTCTGCTTAGTATTTCAACAACCCAAGGATTTACCCCATCTGCCTTTCATTTATCGAGAGATTTGAAAAGAAAATGAAAGCTATGTTCGAAGTAAATAGTAAAATGATGATAATAGCTGTTCCCTACTACATCATCCTGTCAGTATCCATGTTGATATCTGACCTTTTATTTACCTGACTTTTTTTTTACTTCTGCCATATTTTGCCTGTAACCCAGTGGTACAGGCTATGTACTCTTATTTTCCCAGTTCTAAAAGTGCAAGCTGCTATACACCTGAAACTAACACAACATTGGTAATCAACTATACTCCAATGTGAAATAAAATTTTAAATAAAAGTGCAAGCTATCAAGTGAGAGCTTCTCAAATTTGTTGAGATTTCCTGAGTAAACAGTTATAAAACCAATGCTAGAGACCAGTGCTCCTAGTCCTTGTGTAGTGAAATTCTCAGTCAGATGTAGTGGGGGAAATTAAGGGAAATGTAATCAAAATTTAGTACTCTGGACTTGGAGTTTGTAAAGATCAGAGTCTGAGCTACATTTTAGTTTTGCTCTGTTTCCTTTTAAATGGATTTCTGAATAAGATGGGAAAAAATTTAGGTCTGAAGGCCAATAAAATTTCTTAAAGAAGATTCAGGCTAGTATTAAAATACAGGATTCTTCAAGTAGGATAATTTGCCCTTACTTTGTGAGGCGTTTATTGTCTGTATTTGGTTAAAACAGCATAACGCTTTAGTATTCTTCCAGCTTCGGCTCCAGCCCAGCCTTTATCACAAATTAAAATGAATAAACTTTTCTCAGGTTAAAATGAACTTGAGAGAATAAACAAGTAAAGCAGTTATTGCAGCCTTTAGACCTCTGTAACTAGTAATTGGTTGGGATCACATCCGTCTAAAATTACTTAATAAGCACTGGTGTCATCTTTCCCACACTGTATTTACACACTGGCTTTTCTTATTTGTATGAGGAGGAAGGACTTTTTGTGATCCCATCTATTCTTTACTAGAATGCCTCACAAAAGTATTTAAGTACTCCAGTACTTTTAAGTTTAGGATAGTAAAGTGACTGGCCCAATGTTCTAGTGTTCTCTTTCCTTTGGTAGAGTTGATCCTGCAAGTATGTTCAGTTTAGTTCGGTTGCTCAATCGTGTCCGACTCTTTGCGACCCTGTGGACTGCAGCATGCCAGGCTTCCCTGTCCATCACCAACTCCCGGTTGTGCAAGTACAACTCCCCTGACACTTCTTGAGTCTATCTACATCTTATGCTCCACAGATTCAATTATATGTTTCAGTGGATGATTATGATTTAAAAAGTGGATATATTGTTTCTCCCCAAGTCTGAAAGAACTATGTATTCCTTACAGAAGTTTTATATAAAGTATTATATCTATATTGGTTAATTTTTACCTTAAAATTTTCAGTAGTTTTATATGTTGCAATATAATTCACATATCTTACAGTTCAGTTCAGTGGTTTTTAGTATATGCAGTTGTACAGCCATCACCACGATCAGTTTTAGAACATTTTTATCACCCTTCCAAAAGAAATCCTACATCCATTATCTGTACACTCCTTCTAACCTCCCAGACTCTAGGCCACTGCTAACCTGTTTCTTTGTTTCCATAGATTTGTCTATTCTGGAAATTTCATATAAATGGAGTTATGTAACTTGTTGTCTTTTGTGACTGGTTTCTTTCCCTTAGCATAAGTATTCAAGTTTTGTCCTTATTGTAGCATATATCCTCAATACTTCATTCCTTTTTACTGCCAAATGATAGTCCATTATGTGGATATACCATATTTTATTTATCCATTCGTCAGTTGATGGCTATTTGGGTTGTTTCAACTTTTGGGAGATTATAAATTGTGCTACTGTGAACATTTGTGTACAGTTTTTTTGTGGGAATATATGTTTTCATTTCTCTTGGGCATACACCCAGGCTTGGAATTGCTGGGTCAGGAATTGCTAGGCCGAAATGACTGCATCGTTTTACCTTCCTATCAGCAGATGTGAAGTTTTCAGTGGGTTTCACATCCTTGCCAACACTTGTTAATTGTCTCTTTTTTCAATTATAGCCATTCTTTTGAGTGTAAAGTTGGAGCTCTTTATAGTTTTGATTTGTATTTCCCTTGTGACTCATGATGTTGAACATCTTTTCATAAGCTTTTTGGGTTTTTTTTTTTTAAGTGTCAATTTGGGTCTTTTGCCTATTTTTAAGTTACATTTTTTTCTAGTTCTAATTTTTTCTTAATATAGTCCCGAAAGCTTCATTTCAGCATTAGTGATTGTTGCTTTAGATTGTTTTTTTATAGTTAACTTACATGTTGATTATCCTTGTTCAAAAGCAAAACCAAATGTGGTTAAAGAATGCAGTTTTAATTTGGCAAAGAATTATAATTAGATACTGTGATACAAGCTTCCCTTGTGGCTCAGCTGGTAAAGAATCCACCTGCAATGTGGGAAACCTGGGTTCAGTCCTTGGGTTGGGAAGATCCCCTGGAGAAGGGAAAGGCTACTCACCCGAGCCGGGCCAGTACAGACTGGCCCGCTGTACAGTCCATGGAGTCCCAAAGAGTCAGACATGACTGAGCAACTTTTACTTTTCACTGTGATGAAAGAACTAACCCCACGGGATTCTTTGATTTTTGTGTTTATTATACTTGCTGTCCATCCCAAGGCTGAAAATTAGCTTTCAAACTAGGAGAGAGCCTAGAAACATTGTCATAACATGTTTACTATAGTGGAATGAGTTGACAGTTTCCCCACTTCCCTTATGGAGGACTTCTAATAAGGTAGTGCTTATTACTGTGATGTGCACATTACATGACAGCCACAAGTGTCTGAAATAAGGACAGATTAACATGCAACCAAATTGGGAATCTGGTAATTTTTCCTTTTGAAGAAATAGTTACAATTAGCTTATGTTACTGAGAGCTAATATGAAAAGCTATAGGTTTTTTCTTTTGAGAAATATGTAAACAATTATTCTGAAATGCAGCCAGAAATTTTCTCCACCTGCTCATTTTCTCTTCACAGCTTTCCTTTTCTAATCTATACTGTTGCTGGTCACTAATTCTATGTCTCCGGTATATAATTCCCATGTAAAGGTACTTTGCTTTGTTTATTAGTGTTTTAAATAAGGTGACTGATTTTTTTTTTTTTTTCTCTTAACCAGAAGCTGATATTAGTTTCTGAATTTTTTGTTTGAGAAATCTGAACATATTTGGCCCATGAGTGTTGTTGGAGCCACAAGACAACATAATTTCTTTTACAAAGCACCATCCTTTATCCTCCCTGGATCAAAATTCTGCAAAAGTAAACTTTTAAGAGAAATGGCAACATAAAATATAAAACAAAAAATTGGTGTTAAACAAAACCTTTAAATATGTTGTAAGTTAAAATTGAAGCATAGTTTTCTAGGATCCAGGGGGTGGATTCTTGAATCTTAATGATTGTCTCTCTCAAAGTACTGTTTCAAGAGTAATTTAGTCTCTTTCCTACTTGATAAAAAGAAACAGAGCAAAATTAGTTACATTTGGAAAGGATTGTTTCACTTCAGGGGTAAAGACTTTTTCTGCTGTTTTCAATTATAAACTTCTATCCAGCCCTTAACTTATGAACAAGAATTTTGCATGTTTCGGAAGAGTTCTCTAAAGTGTGAAATTAACTTGAAAGTTAGTATATACCACCTTATGAATATTTAAAATCTCTCTGTAGAGTTATTTTTCAAAAAAAAAGAAGTGGACTGAAGATTATGCAAGTAATAGTTAAAAAGACCTTATACTCTTTTTTTTAATGTTTTATTTTATATTGGAGTATAGTCATTAGACGACCTTATACTCTTGTCTTATGGTGTTAGACATCACTTGAATGCACTGTGTTAACAAGGATGTAATTTGAGACTTAAACGTTGTAATCTATAGGTAAACATGAGACCTATGAGTTAACAGTTAACTGCATTTTTGTAGAAGTGAGTTGTTCCATGTTTTCTGATTTCAAATTTTTACTTGGTTTAGAGCCAGAAAAAGTTGGTTGTAATTAAAGCAAGGAAATATGGAGGACAAATAAACATAGATGGAATTGGTATGAAAGGCAGGAATAAATAAATGACAATGGTATGAGGAAAAATCTTAAGACTTAAGGAAATAGAAAGAGAAAAGAATGGAGGTAGTTTGATGGATGCCTTATTATAGGCCTTATTTGGTTTGGTTTTTAGAGCCTGCACCTGGATTGGCTTTATTTCTGCTTCCATAAAAGCCACATGGAGCATCTTCCTGTGATATCAACGTTAAGTGACAGTCAGTAGTACAGATATGTTTATAGGCATTAGGTTAACGGATTTTACTAAATGCCCACTGGAGCTTGGTTCTGGTTTAGAACTGGGGGTGGGGGGTTAGAGGAATAGGAGACTAGGGTAAGGAATGGGCTGAGGAGGCATCTTAGAGAAAGTGAAACATAAACTGAGATCTGAAGAATCAGTAGAAAATAGCCCTGGGAAGCAGAGAGAGGAGCAGTACCACTCAGGAGGAGGAGACTAGGAAGTATAATACAAGACAGAGGGCTTTGTAAACCATGTCAGTGGACTTGACTTGATCCTGAATAGAAGGGGAAACAGTGACATGATCAGATTGGCATTTTGCAAGAAACACTCAATTTTGTGAGATTGGAAAAATGAACTGTAGAGGGGTCAAACTAGTGGGGATTACCAGTTAGAATATGGTTGCACTAATCTGATGGCTCTGGGCAGTTTGGGGGCAGTGCCAGTAGAGATGGAGAGAAAGAAATGGATGGATTCAGCAGATGTTGAGGAGCCCTAATAGACAAGACATGATGATTACTTGAATGTTGGGGTAAGGAAGAAAGATTTCTGTTTTTTTTTCTGGTTTGAATACCTGGTAGATGCTGGTGTTTAAAACAGGGAAATGCAAAAAATCAAAAAAAATAAAATAAAACAGGGAAATGGAGAAAACAGCAGGGGGTTTTGTGTTGTGGGAGATCATGAGTTCAATTTTGGACATACTGAGTTGGTATCTGAAAGGAAAAACTGTTCTGTTTCTCTTTACATTCACACTAACACTTCCAGCCACCAAGTGTAGGGGGGTGGTTTTCCCACATCAAACAGTTCTCTCCTCAGCAGACACCGATTGGTTGCCCCACAAGTTGGTCAATTCTGACACTATACACCTGGAGTTAGCGTCAGATCCTAAAGATTAAGGGCTCAGTCCCACAAGTCCCATTAAGTAGCTGCCCCCAGTACTACTTCAGATGCCACTCACAAGCAGGGGGTCCTCAGGTTACCCACAATTTATGTTGCAAATGAGGGGGGTTCCTGTGACCCCCTCTTTGGGTTCAATAATTTGCTCAGTGGCTGACAGAACTCAAGGAAGCAGTTTATTTACTAGGTTACTTGTTTATTATAAAATGATACAACTCAGGAATAACCAAATGAAATAGAGGAAGGTGTGTGGAGCTTCCATGCCCTCTCTGGGCACGTTAGCACCTCTGCCTGTTCACCAAGCAAGGAGGTATCTGAACCTTGACATTTTGGAATTTTTATGGAGGCTTCATGCCTCCGTAGGCATGATGATCAAATCATTGGTCATTTTTAGTGATTAACTTCACCTCCAGCACCTCTCCCTTCCCTGAAGTTGGTTGGGATGGAGGCTGTAAGTTCCCACCTGTTAATCATGTTCCCCTGGCAACCAGCTCCCCATCCTTAGGGGCTTTCCAAATTCACCTCAGTAACTGCAACTCATGTCTGATTGAAAGGGGTTTGCTCTGAATAACAAAAGACACTCCTTTTATCTTTATCTCACTTACACTTAGGAAACTTCAAGAGTTTTAGGAGCTCTGTGCTAGGAATGAGAACACCAAAAGTGTATTTCTTATTGTAAATTACAATATCTCAGTATCTGTTAGATATCTAAGTAGAAGTACCACAGGTAGTAGGACATGAAAGTTTGGGTACGGGAAACGGTGGCTTTTTAAGATGTTTTTAGCGTGGAGAGTGAAGGAGAAAGGGTTTAAGCAGAGGTCAGTGCGGGGGGGGGGTGGGGGGAGAGCATAATCATTAAAACAAAGTCTCTTGTGGCATGTAATTTATTAATCATTGAGAAATAGAATTAGTACATTGGTTGTTCATGTTTACTGTATGCTCTTCCTATCAGCAAACTGAAAAGAGAATCCAGATCACAATTAGAGTATCATTTGAGCAAAACAGTTGAAATTAGAAAGGAAGTCAGATAGGCTCAATGGCTAGCGTCTTTGAGATGATTTATTGTGGTTATTTTCCTGGACTGCTTATAGGAGGTTGCTTCAGCAGTCATTTTGAGCAGATGGGCTCATTTCACTGTTGATTTTGCTTTCACTTTAAGTAGAATTCTAAGATACTGGCTATTGTAGTTAAGTTCTAAATGTTTTACCCTTTTTGAAAAGGCATACAGTGATGAATGTTGTCAATAAAACAGTTTATAAGATTCTTTTGTCATTATTTTTTTCTCTAGGAGAAAATAGAGTAGATTTATTAAAATTTGCAGTTTATTGACTGTTTAAAAGTATTTTTTCTTTTTTTTAAGAAATGGCTGCAAGCAACTGACCTTACTAAAGAAGTATACCAGCATTTGGCCCACTATGTACCCAAAATCTACTGCAGGGGTCCCAACCCTTTTCCGCAGAAAGAAGACACATTGGCACACCAAGTTTTGTTGGGACCAATGGAATGGTACCTTTGTGGTGAAGATCCTGAGTTGGGATTTTCCAAACTTGAACAAACAAACAAACCTTCTCATCTTTGTGGTCGTGTTTTTAAAGTGGGAGAACCTACATACTCTTGCAGGTAAGATATTGCCGTTTTCTTTCTTGCCTTGTTTTTACGTGACTTATTTTTTTCTTGAAACCTTTCATTTTAATTTTTAAATTATGAAATATTATGTATGTATGTGTGTGTGTAAGTCTGTACAACAAATATGTATGGTTTAATAACTTATTATAAACAAACATTATTTTCCAGGTCAAGAAATAGAGCATCACCAGGATTTCAGAAACCCATAGTGTTCTTTCTTCCTCCCCCATAGTTAACCCCTGCCTTGACTCTTGTACTGATCACTTTCTTGCTTTTCTTGATAGAGTGATTCTTTTTGATGTTTGTATCACCCCATGTTTGGCCTTTGAGTGCCCCGTCACACTAGCTTCTTGGTCCTTTTCACATGCCTTTTGTAGTCTTTGGGTGCTTCTTTGCTTTCTGACACAAGATGTCCACACCTCACTTTGTACTTACTCTGACCCATATGTGCAATCAGCCACTTATGCAGGGAGTTTCCTTTTAGTTGGGAATGTTAGAAACCATGGTCTGGGTGCTATATGTACTTACTGCTACTAGGTTGACTTTAAATTTCTTTGTTGAGAATTGCGTGTACAAGGGTAGAAGATGGAGAGGAAAGTGCTCTGTTTCCCTGTAGGACTATCTTCTATTTCTCAGAACTAATCATTGTTGACAAACTCTTATGTATCCTTCCAGAAATTTTCTGTGCATACACATGCCCATATATGGGGCTATCTTAAACATATATATATGCAGACATACATAGAAAAGGGACTATGTTAGATATACTGGGCTAAGTTTTCCTTTCTCTACAAAATCTTGCCATTGACATCTGTCCATATCGGCTCATATAGCTAGATAATATTCCATTGTGTGGATACAGTATTGATTGTATAATATTTTTTTCTTTAAAACTTTTTCCCATACAACTTAATTTTGGTTACAACTTCTGGGTGTCTGTGGCAATCTTTCTTTATAGTTAGAATACCAATTGAGAGCTTTTTATATATTGAAGGACTATTAGATCTAGTGTTTTGTCTATACAGAAACCTAAGTCCTTTGTTGGTATTTGGAGCAGTAGATCTAGTTTAATCTCATGATTTACAGATGAAGAAACTGAGATCCAATTGTTGCAATAACATCCTTTGTATCAAAAATATCCAGTTCCAAAACATGCATTTGTACGTCACGTCTTTCAGTCTTCAGTTTGGAATGTTGCATTGGTTTTTCTTTGATTTTCATGATCTGGACACTTGACAAGTACAGGCCATTTATTTTGTAAATGCCTGTCAGTTTGGGTTTGTCTGTACACTTCATGGTTAGAGTCAGGTTGTCTCTTTCACAGAAATATTACAGAAATCACTTGTTTTCAGTGTTCCAGTAGTATATGATTTTGGTTTGGTTCAATAGCTCTTTAACTTTGATCTCTTGATAAGGGGATTTCTGCAAGGCTTCTCTACTGTGGAGTTACCCTTTTTCCCTCTCTAATCAGTAAGTATTTGGTGGTGAGATACTTTGAGACTATTAAATATCCTGTTTCTTATCAAATGTTCAGTTTTTATTTGTGTCAGTATGTGTTCATGGAGTCCCATTATTCTGGTGGTCAGAATTGTCCTAGATTTGACCAGTGGGAGGCCCTTCAAGCGGTTTCCCTGGTGGCTCAGATGGTAAAGAATCTGCCTGCAATGTGGGAGACCTGGATTCGATCCCTAGGTTGGGAAGATCCCCTGGAGAAGGGAAAGGCTCCCCACTCCAGTATTCTTGCCTGGAGAATCCCTGTGGACACAGGAGCCTGACGGGCTACAGTCCGTGGGGTCACAGAGAGTCAGGCACAACTGAGTGACTAAGCACGCACATACAGGCCCTTCAAGCTGTCTTTGTTCTTTTTTATGTCCCCATCGATCTTTGAGTACTTCCTTTTTCTGACAAAAGATGTTTTGGACACATCTTGGACTTTTCCCTGCCTCAGTTCTGAAATCAACCATTTCTCCAAGGAGCCTGTTCCTTTTTAGTAGAGGTCAGTGTTCAGAAATAAAATACCAAGTCAACTTGTTGCCATTGGTATATCACTAATCCCAAACCCTGTCAATGGATCTGTGTATCTGTATGTAGGTCTCTCTAGTTCCAATCCAGCACCACAGGATTCTTTCTTGATTTCTTCCTTTGCTTATTTTCTCTCTTCTCTAATGATGCCACGTGTCTCTGTGTATGGGGCCATCCCGGGGGAGAACAGGTTGGGTGCTGGTTTGAATGCTTTGTAGGGAGGGCTTGATTAAGTTGACAGTTCTGAGAGCTTCCATGACTAAAAGAAAAGGAAGTAGAAAGAATCTTGTTTTCAGCAGTGATCATGGAATCGGCTTTTGGGGGTTTGGAGGAGTGGAGGTGGGATGACAGGAGGAGGAATGTATTTATTCCCTCAGTGAAAGTGGTGCACTGAAAAGCTGTCTGCCTGTATTTGAAGATTAAGTGTGCCTGTAGGGTTTGTGGGTGAAACCAAGTCAGGGATGATCTCAGAAGAGTTTTCCTGTATGTGTGTGGTGGAGGCTGGAGTTTCTTTGAGATATGAAATCATTAGAGTGTGGAGGTATAGGTTAATCCATTCATACCTATCCTGAGTATTCTAACTGTATATTTAGAGGATGTATAGAATCAATGAAAAGGAAGGTTCCTTGGGTAAGAATTTTCATGTTCATGACATCATCTAAAAGGTCACAAAAGTGAAAGTGAAAGCCTCTCAGTTGTGTCCGACTCTTTGCAACCCCATGGAATTGCCCAGGCCAGAATAGTGGAGTGGTTAGCCTTTCTCTTCTCCAGGGGATCTTCCCAACCCAGGGATCGAATCCAGGTCTCCCGCATTGCAGGCGGATTCTCTACCAGCTGAAATGCAAGGGAAGCCCCAGAATACTGGAGTGGGTAGCCTATCCCTTCTCTAGCAGATCTTCTCGACCTAGGAATCAAACTGGGGTCTCCTGCATTGCAGGTGAATTCTTAACCAACTGAGCTATCAGGGACATTTATTCCCTGAATGATTGAAGAAAGAAAGCAGTATGCAGTAACCTGCACTTGGACAGACAGGTAGCCTGAAATGGGGGAGAGGGATATAATTATGATGGCCCCCCTAGGACTCAAGTTTGAACCAGACTCTTAGAGGATATTTCTAAACTTTGTTGTTAACTTAAAGTTGGCCGACTCCAGGTTAAGGGCCCAGACTTCTACAAGATTGTATAAAATACAGCTGAAAGTTGGGGACCTCTTGAGCCACACTCAATTCTGATCTGCTGGTTACAAATTTCAGGCATCTCCATAGATTAACTTAGGTTGGATAATTCACTGAACAACTCACGGAACTCAGGGAAATGCTGTAGTTATGATTAAAGTTTTATGATAGCAAAAACACACAAATCTAAACCAGTCAAAAGGCAGGATTTCCAAGTGCAATGTTTTCTTGTTCTCAGGGACATATTATTATCTTCCCAACACATTTACTGCATGACAACAAAGTATTGCCAACCAGGGAACCTCACCCAAGCTTAGGTGTCCAGAGTTTTTATTGGGATTTCTTATATTGAATAATGATTAATTGAATCATTGTCCACATAATTCAGTTTCCAATTCCACTACCCATCCCAGTGGCATAGCTGTGCCTGAAAGCCCCAGCCCTCTAATCACTTGGTTGGTTTTCTGGTATGGCCAACCTCCAGTCTGAGTTACTTAATTCTGCCGGCACTCAGTGACAACCTAGAGGGGTCGCATGGGGACGGAGGTGGTAGGGAGGTTCAAGAGGGAGGAGACATGTATGCCCTTGGCTGATTCTTGTTGATGTATGGCAGAAACCATCACATTATTGTAAAGTAGTTCAGTTCAGTCACTCAGTCATGTCCAACTCTTTGCGTCCCCATGGACTTCAGCACACCAGGCTTCCCTGTCCATCACCAAGTCCCAGAGCTTGCTCAAACTCATGCCCATTGAATCAGTGATACCATAGAACCATCTTATCCTCTGTTGACCCCTTCTCCTCCTGCCTTCAATCTTGCCCAGTATCAGGGTCTTCTTCAGTGAGTCTGTTCTTCACATCAGGTAGCCAAAGTATTGGAGTTTCAGCTTCAGCATCAGTCCTTCCATTCTGAATATTCAGGACTGATTTCCTATAAGATTGACTGGTTTGATCACCTCACAGTCCGAGGGACTCTCAAGAGTCTTCTCCAAACCACAATTCAAAAGCATCAATTCTTTGGTGCTCAGCTTTCTTTATGGTCCAATTCTCACATCTATACATGACTACTGGAAAAACTATTGCTTTGACTAGAGGGACCTTTGTTGGCAAAGTAATGTCTCTGCTTTTTAATATGTTGTGTAGATTGGTCATAGCTTTTCTTCCAAGGAGCAAGCATCTTTTAATTTCATGGCTGCAGTCACCATCTGCAGTGATTTTGGAGCCCCCCAAAATAAAGTCTGTCACTGTTTCCATTGTTTCCCCATCTGTTTGCCATCAAGTGATGGGACCAGATGCCATGATCTTAGTTTTCTGAATGTTGAGTTTTAAGCCAACTTTTTCACTCTCTTCTTTCACTTTCATCAGGAGGTTCTTTAGTTCCTCTTTGCTTTCTGCCATGAGGGTGTTATCATCCTCATATCTGAGGTTATTGATATTTCTCCCAGCAATCTTAATTCCAGCTTGTGCCTCATCCAGATGGCATTTCATGTGATGTACTCTACATATAAGTTAAATAAGCAGGGTGACAGTATACTCCTTTCCTGATTTGGAACCAGTCTGTTGTTCCATGTCCAGTTCTAACTGTTGCCTCTTGACCTGCATACCAATTTCTTAGGAGGCAGATCAGGTGGTCTGGTATTCCCATCTCTTTAAGAATTTTCCACAGTTTGTTGTGATCCACACAGTCAAAGGCTTTGGTGTAGTCAGTAAAGCAGAAGTAAATGTTTTTCTGGAACTCTGTTGCTTTTTCAGTGATGCAACGGATGTTGGCAGTTTGATTTCTAAATTCAGCTTGAACATCTGGATTTCACAGTTCATGTACTGTTGAAGCCTGACTTGGAGAGTTTTGAGCATTACTTTGCTAGTGTGTGAGATGAGTGCAACTGTGTGGTAGTTTGAACATTCTTTGGGATTGCCTTTCTTTGGGATTGGAATGAAGACTGAACTTTTCCGGTCTTGTGGCCACTGCTGAGTTTTCCAAATTTGCTGGCATATTGAGTGCAGCACTTGCACAGCATCATCTCTTGGGATTTGAAATACTCAACTGGAATTCCATCACCTCCACTAGCTTTGTTCGTAGCGATGCTTCCTAAGGCCCACTTGACTTCACATTCCAGGATGTCTGGCTCTAGGTGAGTGATCACATCATCGTGGTTATCTGGGTCATGAAGATTTTTTTTGTATAGTTCTTCCGTGTCTTCTTGCTACCTCTTCTTAATATCTTCTGCTTCTGTTAGGTCCATACCATTTCTGTCCTTTATTATGCCCATCTTTGCATGAAATGTTCCCTTGGTATCTCAAATTTTCTTTGAAGAGAGTAAAGTAATTATCTGCCAATTAAAAATAAAATTAAAAAATAATAAGTTACTTCATTAGTATAAACTTTCAGATATGTGGGTGGGGTGGAAGTGTAAATAACAAAGACACTCCTATATATGGGAAATTTCAAGGATTTAAAGTTACTTCCTAGGAACCCCAGACAAAGGTCAGCCAAACTCTTTATCACACAGTTGTTAAGAAAGTAAATGAGGTCCTTTGTGTAGTGCTTTCCACAATATTTGATACATAATAAACTCTTGGTAAATGGCCATGCTGGGGTCTGAGGATGAATGTCTTATGTTTAAAGTAGTACATGAAACTCAGTACCTTGATAAGATGACATGGAGTCTGTTATTTGGAAAGATGAAATATGGTTATTGGAATTGTGGGAGAGTTTCTAAACTAGACCCTTCGGGAAAAAGGTGACTTATGTCTGTAGGTTGGAGATTTTCTTTAACCAGAAAAAATGATACTCAGGAGTCTTTAAAATGAATCTGTGAAGGAAATTAGGTTAATTTTTCCGTTATTTGTTCATCATTTCTAAAATCGTGTAGATCTCAGATCATCTCACTGAAGCCTCTGTGATGTCAGAAAAAGCTATCTGTTTTCAGACAGTAGGCTAATTTTTATATTTGTCTATGCTTAGTTGGGCTTCACTGGTGGCTCAGACGGTAAAGAATCTGCCTACAATGCGGGAGACCT